>NC_135632.1:14185000-14810000 GCF_053574225.1 Canis aureus
AAAAAAAAAACAACAACAAATCTTACAATATCAAATCTTGAGCATTCAGAAAGATTTACTCTTCACACGATGTAGGTACGAGAGCTCGGCTCTCGCTGATGGAAGTTCCGGGGCTGCGCGGAGAGGAGCAGACAGGTGATTGAGAGCCTGCAAGCTTGGTACGGCCACAGGAGACGGAATGTATCGAGTGTTGGCAGTTTGGAAGCAGTTTATTCATACATCTCTGTGAAAGGGTATTTACAGACAAGTTGTGTGAAGATGTAAAAAAGAGATTTTATAAGTGCAATATTTATAGTGATATTTGTTTTACCTTCCAGCGTTTGCTCTGGGGTATTACAGTCTTCTCTTGCATTTTTTTTTAAGTCCATGCTTTAATAAAATATTTTTAAACGATTAGATAACAGCCAGTTAACTTGCTTTTATAGAAGATGGGACACTGTAAAAGGAATATTCCCTGCTTTTTACGTAGTGGTTTGGTATCAATTTGCACTTTGCTGAGAGAGCATTCCAAAGAACTTCAGGGACTAAGTGGATCCCGTAATGTAAGTAGACTATAATTCTCTGTAGAACCAGAGATGTCAGAGTTAGAATGGCGTCCCTCGGAATCTAGTTCAACTCCTTTATTTTGTAACAGAAATTGAAGCTCAGATATATTCAGTGACTTGTCGAGAAAACACATCTCCCAAGAGACAGAGCTGACAATTAAGCTCCGAAGTCCTGACTGCCACCCAGTCCCTCACTGCCACTAGAAGAGGCCCTCTCTGCCCCAGAGGTAAACCTTCTTATCTCGACTTGGCAGCGTTTGGTTTTTGTTTTCCTTTGCAGCCCAAATCTTAATTGGTCATTTTACAGGACTTGAAAAATTAGAAGTGAATCTGGATGCCTCTGTCCTGTTCATCCCCAGTTACCTGGATCAGGGTGCGTCAGGTAGGATGCTTTCTGCAATTGCCTTCGAAAAATCTGTTTTCGCTCAGGAGGGGAAGAGCGGTGAAAGAACGCCCCTCCTTTGCACACTGCTGTTGAACAGGCAGCTGTACCCGACACGGGGGGCCAGCCTGTAGGAGGTTGCCGGCCAGGAGCTGTGCAAGACGGACCCACCGTCACCCTCTGAGAGTAGCAAGGGCATCAGGGATGAACAGAGGATTGGATCACAAGATCTCTCATGGTAGAACTGAAGTTTTAGAAATAAGGAAAATAATCTTTTGGGTAAAAGCAGTACTCCCGGCCCTAGAAGTGACTGGACATTCAAGAGGGAAAAAAAATTTCAAGAGGAAGAATGCCTCTGTTTTGGCAGCTGAGCGAGCCTAAGCAAACAATGAGTGTGGGCCGGTGCTGGGGTCGGGAGTCCTTCCTAACCTCTCCCACTGGGCTGCCCATCAGTCCCAGATAATTCACCGGCTGAGAAAGAGGATCAACTACAGAAGTTGGTGGTTGGCTTCACTGGCCAGCACCACCTTTTAGAAAGGCCCTCAGAACCATCTGGACTTCACAGCTGTGCCCAGTCAGGATATAACTATGGAATCCAGATTGATTCTAACCTTCTCAAGGCAAGTGAGTCCCTTTCAAGAATACATGTTATGAGACTTTGGAGTGATTACCAAAGATTTTAGTATTTTGGGGCACCTGGCTGCTCAGTGACTCTTGATCTTGGGGAAATGAGTTTGAGTCCCTGTGTGGTGTGGAGATTACTTAAAAAAAAAAATCATTGTATTCTCCTCCTCTAATTGGTGCATTAGAGGCGGCATGCTTGCTGCCATCAGCCTCCTGCATTACCAGCAGAAAGACTTCCATTGGTTTCTGGGTGGGTGCCAGAGTCACAATGGAGGTTAAAATTGGGAAAAGTAATCCAAACTATTTATACCATTGACATCACTGACACAAGACTTTGAACTGTTGAGGGAATTAGTGGTTGATAACAGATGGCACCAGTTTGTCTTTTAATTCAATTATTCAAAACAGAGGTAAGCTGAATATCGATACTGCTCTTTTTTGTCCAATAACCATTTCTTAATTTCTTTCTTGTTCAATAAATCATTTTTATTTTGACTGAACTTGAGTTTCTTTAGTCATAAATTGAAGGAGTTAGACTAGATGACTTCTGGGAATTACTTTTAGAAATTATTTCTTCTTAAAAAAAATTTTTTTTACAGTATAATTGCCTAAGTTTTGTTTTTGTTTTTAGTACTTGTACTTGGGGAATCAAACACATAATGAACAAATGGGTGACTATATTAATATATCATAAAACATTTTCAGGCTCTCTTATGTGTTTCCAGGGGTCCTGCTAGCTTAATAGTTATCCTTTGAACTCAATTCCTATAATAAAAATATCTGAATCTTGCAAAGTTCTCAAATTTTAAATTCTGGTATATTACTTATTTACTCAAAGGTTAATCTTAGGAATGCCCAGGTGGCTCAGTGGTTGAGGGTTTGCCTTCGGCTCAGGGCGTGGTCCCAGAGTCCCAGGATCGAGCCCCATGTCGGCTCCCTGCATGGAGCCTGCTTCTCCCTCTGCCTATGTCTCTGCCTTTCTCTCTCTCTCTCTCTCTCTCTTTGTGTCTCTCATGAATAAATAGAATCTTTAAAAAAAAAAAAAGAAGGTTAATCTTAAAGAGATTTACCTTCTTTTTATCTTTCTGTACAAAAATGCTGTCAGGCTCCCATTATATCTTCTGGACTGCTTTAGTGAAATAAACTAATAACAAAAATCTTCTTTAAAGAAAAGCCTTAAACTAAGACAGCTACAGGGGCACCTGTATAGTGCAGTCAGTTGAGCATGGGACTTTTGGTTTCGGCTCAGGTCATTATCTCAGGGTCCTGAGATTAAGTCCCAAGTCAGGCTCCGCACTCAGCATGGGCTCTGCTTGGGATTCTCTCTCCCTCTTCCCTGTCCCTCCCCCCTTACTCTCTTGAGTTCTCTCTCAAATTAATTAATTAAATAAAATAGCTGCAGATTAGTAGTTCTAATGTGAGTTAAGTAATAATAAGCAGAAACTACTTTGGCTTGAATTCATGGACATATCTATGTAAGTGCAAACAAATCTGCGAAAAACAAAAAGTAAATTCAAGTAGAAAACACTTGAAGAAGGTGGGAGGGGGAGGAGCTTGTCCTAAGTGTTTTAAGGCCCTTATATTGAGAGAGGGAAGGATAAAAATATTAATTTAGAATACTGATAACTTACGCCTTTACATTAAAATATCTATGGTACCTATAAAAGAATATAGCCTGAAATTTTAAAAATAGCAGAACAAAAGGTGAGAAATTAAAGTGAAATCAGGGAAATTATCACAAAATTTGATAAAAATCCACATGTATCAATAATTTCAATATATGTCACTACATACTTGAGTTAAAACTCAAAAATTATCAGACTGGATTAGAAAAACAAAATTTAACTATGTGTGATTTGAAAGAGACATCTAAAACATAAGGACACAGAAAACCTGAGATGGAAAGGATAGAAAAAGATAAACATACCAGGCAAATACTAACCAAAACAAAACTGATGTGGCCTTATTAATATTGGGAAAAAAAACCAGACTTCCAGGCATTCATTACTCAAGATGAAAAGAATTAACAGATAATAATAATTCTAAAATTTGCATTCAGCTTCTAATGTCCTTCAAAATACGTAACTAAATCTGGCATAGTATAAATGGAAATTAAGTTTATCATCATAGTGGGAGATTTAAACATATTTATCTCAGGAATTGGCAGATTTAAAAGAAAGACCAATAAAGATATTGAAGATTTGAACCACACAGTTGACGAGATTTACCTGATGGATAAGTATGGAACAAAACCAAAAGCACATTTTTAATCTCAATATGGAACAATCACAAAACTTCCCCACTTACTGTACCATCAAACAATTTCAACAAATTTCAAAGCACTAGTATCCTATGGAAATCCTTCTCCAAAAACAATGAGTAGTTAGAAATTAAGAAGTAAATAACAGTAAAAAAAAAATTGGGGTGTTTCAGCTGGATGGGGTGTCTGGTTAAGCGGCTGCCTGCAGCTCAGGTCATGATCTCAGGGTCCTGGGATCCAGCTCCGTATTGGGCTCTCTGCTCAGTGGGGAGCCTACTTCTCCCTCTTTCCCCCCCCCCACCCCACCCTGCACATATACATGCTCTCTTTCTCTCAAATAAATAAAATCTTTACCAAACAAAACAAAACAAAACCCTGATGGTAGGAATTGAAAAATGTGCTTTTAAATAACTCATGATCAAAAGGAAATTATAGGGATGCCTGGGTGGCTCAGTGGTTAAAGCATCTTGTCTTTGGAGACTAAGCATGAAGTTAAAAAAAAAAAAAAACAAGAAAACAATTTGGGAATAAAAGTTACTCTTGTTGTTATAGAATCTTAAAAATAAAAGGACCTTAATAAAAGGACCTTATGAACCACTTTTCATAAATAGATTTGAAAACTTAGATGAAGTGGCCAAACTGCAACTCAGACTCGAGTAGAAACAGGATTCCTAAATAGTCCTACAACCATTAAAGAAATTCAAACAGTAATTACAACTCTTTCTTCAAATAAAAGGCCAGGTCCAGATAGTTTGACTTGGAAGATCTCCCAAATATCTAAGGGACAAACACTGCCAATCTAACACATAGTATTCCAGAGTATTCTTATAAATAAAGAAGTCACATTCGGCTATTCCTTTTATGAGATGAGTGTAATCTCAATACCAAAACTTTAGCAAACATAGGATCTAGTCTGAATTCATTCATGAACACAGGTGCAAAAACAAAATAATTATCAGACAAAACCCAACAAACAAACTAGGTCATGATCAAGTTGGATTTATCCCAGAAATGCATGACTGATTTAACATCAGGAAATCAATGTACATACTTCACTGCATTAATAGATCTGCAATGTCAGGGGGTCTGAGGTGCAACTAAACATTCAGGCTCATGAGCACCCTAGGCTGCTCTCGCTACTATTATCCCCAGAAAACAGTAGCACAAGGACCAAAGCTTGACTGGATAGGGCCAGACTTTCTACTATAGGAGTCGTAGCAACAGGCAGCAGTGCACACAGCCATCCGTGAGCTGCTTTCTTTGGCCTTCCTACATAATGTCTCAGATGCCAGGAGATTCCATTCATGTCAGGTGGGTGCAGACATTCCAATTTAAAGTTCACATCTCCTCAGAACAGGATCTCTTGTATTAACTCCATAGGCATAGCTTCCAGAGTCTTCATATATGACATCCCTCATTATAAGAGTTATACACTCAGGAAGAGCCAAAGCTGTGGCTCCCCATCAGGTATTTATAGTTCAATTATGAGTTCCTCACAATCCAAAGCAATTTACCAATCAGGGCTCATGTATACTACAAGCAAGTTTGCCTAGCGACATAGTAGACATACTGTGATAACAGATGATGAGGTAAACTAAACGGGAGTCAAACAAAGGTCAGCTCTTAACAGAATGGGGAAAGTTTCTGTGAAGCCCTATTTGCAATAAAGAAGAAAAATCACTTGATCTTAATAATGCAGAAAAGCATTTGGTATAATTCAACATTTCTTGATGACAAAATAAAACTTCAGGAAACTAAAGATGGATGAGGGCTTCCTTAAGCTGACAAAAACAAAAACAAACCCACAACCCTGCAGCAAATGGTGATATATTGAAAGCATTTAAATATCAGCAATAAAACAAAAATGCCTGAGGTCAACATTTCTATTAAAATTGCACCAGTGGGTCTAGTTAATGTAGTAAAGAAAGAAAAAGAAATAAATGATATTGGACAGGAAGAAATGACTGTTATAATGCAAAGATGATATGATCATTCAAATAGAAGAGCCAAAAAAAAATAAAAAAACCTGAGGTAAGGGGCGCCTGGGTGGCTCAGGGGTTGAACGTCTGTCTTTGGCTCAGGTTGTGATCCCGGGGTCCTGGGGTTGAGCCAGGGAGGAGCCTGCCTCTCCCTCTGCCTCTCTCTCTGTGTCTCTCATGAATAAATAAATAAAATCTTAAAAAAAAAAAAATCTGCAGGTAAGTGGTTAGAGTTAACAGACTTTCACGAGTTGGCCCCTTAGGTATATATATATATACACACACACACACACATATACATATATATACACACACATATGTGTATATATATGTATATATATATATCTGCAATGTCAGGGAGTCTGAGGTGCAACTAAAACTCTCCCCCTTTTTCCATATATATATATATGGAAAAAAAAATATATATGGAATATATATATATGTCCTCACCTAAGGACATTTTTAAAAATCTTTTATAATTAAGCATCTTGAATTAAACATGTGAGGGTCATTACTTACACACTAAGCCTCTTTTTAACATGGAGTCTAAGGATGTATAAGTATGGGAATACACGTGGATGTACAGAATTGGGTATTCAGACACAGTAGCTCTGGGACAGACATAGAAATTTGTTCTGGATAATTTTATTTTATTTTATTTATTTATTTTAGTTTTTTTTTTTTTCCTCATGAGAGACCTAGAAAGAGAGAGGCAGAGACACAGGCAGAGGGAGAAGCGGGCTTCTCGCAGGGATCCCATTGAGGGACTTGATCCTGGACCCCGGGATCATGCCCTGAGCCAAAGACAGACGCTCAACCGCTGAGCCACCCAGGGGTCCTTGTTCTGGATAATTTTAAAGTTGTTATTTAAAATCCTAACTTTTAAGTCACGGGGATGAAAGGTGCAGCACGGGGAACATAATCAATGGTACTGTAATAGTGTTGCATGGTGACAGATGGTAGCTACCCTTGTGGTGAGCACAGCATAATGAATAAACTTGTTGAATCACTATGTTGTACACCAGAAACTAATGTAACACTGTGTCTGCTATTCTTCAATTAAAAACATTTTGAAAACTAGACTTCTACTTTATTTTTGTAATTTGCTTCTTCCTCCAAGAAACAAAGTCAAAAATTAGATCTTAAAAGGCTAAAATCTGATTATAACTTTGAAATGTTATCTTTTACTTGAAGGATATTCCCATGGCATTCTGATATTAAGACTGAGTTACATTTAAACAGTGAGATAGAGCTTTCGAGTACAGAAGAATATTAAGAAAACTTACACACTTTCATACAGCTGGTTAATTTATCTTACAAACAAGAAATTAATATTAGACTCCTAGACAAGGAAAAGACTTGGATTCTCCCTCACAGTGTCCTATGAGTGAGAGAACTTTAGTTTCCTTAATGAATTGGATCCTTTCTGAGATCCCTTAGAGAGGTCTTAAATTGTTTCTAGATCCTTGAATAACCAAGTTGATCAGGTTATAAAGTGGCATAGAGAAAAAAAATCAACCAGTGTTTCCATTCTAAACCCTTGGTCCCTCCATGGCCTGGCTTGTTATTTTTTTGAGACTGACTCCTGATTTTCTATTTATGTTTACTACTCTTCACTCTCCCCCTTTTTCCTCTTATATCTTGTTCATCTCATTGGTCTGTTTCTGTCCTTGGTCATAAGTGAAGACTTTAATAAACACTTCATCTGGAAAAGCAAGAACTAGGCATCTTCACTTCTGTTCTCTGACCAAGATGAACTGACAATGAGAAATTAATTTAAAAAAGTAAAGCTTTGGAATATATCTTACCTGATACAACAAATTGAGTTCAGGCTCTCAAGTCAGTCATGATTCAGTCGTGGACAAATTACTTCAAATGTGACTTTCTCACCTATAAAATGAGAAGGTTGGAGTAGGTAATCTAAGTTTTCTTCCAATCTGATATGACAAAATAGGTTCTAGAGCAGAAAAACTGTTAGATATGTGTCTGACTGGACACCAGTTCTAGGATATTTACACAAGTAAATAATGCTAAATTTTCATTCAACAAATTTGTGCCATTCACCACCAACACTGAGAGAACTGTTTTGGCCTAGTTTTCTAACTTAAAAAAAAAAAGAAAGATTCTGCATTAAAACAATCATTATAGAAAATGTAGTGATTGTTTGCTATTTCCACTGAAATATTAAATGGGGATGGATGAGTTTTAAATTTTTTTTAAATTTAAAACATTAAAATAGCCTCACAAAATTTATTAAATTTTTAGATGAGTTACTGAGCCTAGTACTTTCCTCCTCAAAATTCTTTTCCAATAGCACCTGATAATTTTTATTGTCTTTGAATAAGAATAATCTGCCTAAAATTGAAAAATGGATTAACTAGCCTTTCTAATGAAAAGAGAGACCAAGACACAGAGACAAATACACAGGAAACTCAAGACTGCAGAATGAAGAAAATAGAGCTTACCTATCATTTGGCTGAAACAGTTCTTTTTTTAAACATATGCTTACCTCCTACATAAACCTGCTGTTTTGCCTCTTCTATTACTGTAACCTAATTTACATCAGAAATCATGTCGCCTGAAGATGGTTATTTTTAAAGCATGTAGGTAGCACATTAAATTTTTCCTAATTTTGAATGGCATATCAAAGTATTTCATAATGAGGACAAGGGGAGCAAAAAAACAATGTGATATCAAATGAAGAGGAACGCTATAACTGGTAATTCTTCTAAGTCTATCTTCAAGAAACACATGTTTATGAATAGGACAGTGATGCCAAAGAGCTAACAAATTAACTTACAAATGAGAAATTCAGGGCAGCCGTATCCCTGGTACCATTAATATTTTCTTAGTGTAATCTGAATAATTAGACCCAATTGGTTTACTCCTCAGGGCCTACCTATAACCTCAGCCTGCTTAGATTTTATAAATGTATTTTCTGAGGAAAACAAAAATTTCAGTGTCAATGCAATTCCAATAAAAATCCCAGCTAACTCTTTCAGTTTATTTATAGGCAGATTCCAAAACTTAGATGAAAAAGAAAGAAGCTAGAATAGCCAAAATTATTTTGAAAAAGTAGTACTGAATAATTTACCTTGGTATTTATTACCATACTTCACACCACTGTGTTGTTAATGATGGGCTACTAACTTGCATATTCAAGGACTGTTTTCTTTTGGAATGATACTGAGCTGTAAGTCTACTGTTATTTTCTTATTTTAGTAAGTTGTAGACTTATGTATTTTTGTCAGGTTAATGAAGCATAATTTCTATTCATTAAAATTTACCCTTTTTGAGTGTTTAGTTTGACTAATTGTACCATCAATCTTCTCCTCCCCCCAGATCTTAGTAACCAATGATCAGATTTCAGTTTCCATAGTTCTCTTTCCTAGAATGTTGTATAATCATACGGCATGTAGCCTTTTGTGATGAGCTTCCTCATTTAGCACGATACTTTTAAGATTCGTCTGTTATAGCATAGATCTGTAGTTTGTTCTTGGGCCAACTTGGGTAGGCTGTTTTGTTTCCCAGGATTTCCTTCCTTATATAGGATGAGCCACAAGACACAGTTCAGTGTGAAATTTGGAGGACAGACGTGAAGCAGCAGCCATCTGATTTTCTATGCAGGCACTTTGGTAGCTCATATGGGGTATAACTTATCTGCTGGCTCAACTTTTGGGATGGGGCAGCAGTGTGGTCTTTGTTGTCCTACCTTTCCTAGGATCTTACTTCAAAGCTTCTTCAACTCCGAGGTCAAGTGTGTGTTTAGCAACCTGACAAAAGGTAACTTTTCACACAGGATACATCTAATTATCCAAGTTTGAGCCCATGAAGAGTGACATAGGTGTCCGTCATCCTCCTGGGTTCCAGCTTCGTTCTTCTTGTTTCTTCCACTTTACATCTACTGTTCCTTCCTAATTGTCTACCCTGTGAGCTCTACATTAGGTGCAGAAACAGCAGCCTCACAGAGATAGATGCTTAACCAACCCCAATTGTGGAATAGCAAATCCCTGTAAACAAATCACTATGCAAACACACACACATGCCTGCAAATATCCTGGCAGTTCTGCTTCTCTGCCTGAACTCTGATGTAATTCTGGATTACTGACTAAATAAATATCCACTGTATGGATGTACAATTTGTTTATCCATTCACCACTTGATGGACATTTGGTTGTTCTCAGTGATCCGGTTTGGGATCATGGAGAAAGTTGCTATAAATGTTCACATACAGGTCTTTGTGTGAACATATTATTTCAAAATATGGCATTTATAAATGTAAGAAATAGCTAAAAGATTTCAATATGATTGCCACTGGAGGTGGAAAGGAGCACAAAGGGGTCTGATGTTGATGTTTTACATTTGAGACCTTTCTCCCCATGATTTAAAAAAACAAAACACCGAATTATACATTCTAAAATAGTGAATTTTATGCTAGGTGAATGATATTTCAACAAAAAAGTATAAAAGTATATGATAATCCAATAAGCAGACTATGCCAATTTATAATCTAATATCAAGTTTTATTTACCTTTTTTCTTACAATATGCTGTCATTCAAAATATACCTCATAAGTAACTCATGCATACAGTAGGCACTCTATAAATATTTTGATTTAATAATTAGGTATTTTTTAGAATGACTAAAAATCCTGATGTAAAATCCCAATTGGGAAGTGCATAATCCCATTGTAGACAAAATATATAACTTTACAATAAACATTTTTATAAGAATTTGCCCCAAAGAGGGAACACTTACAATTTGGAAATTAAAAAATAAAAAGTAAAAAGCAAGATGAAACACAATACCAATATATTTAGCCAATGATCCCTGGATCAGTGGTGCTTACAGACCAAGGGTTACCTGCACCCTGTGGCCTTAAGACCATCTGAAATTCAGTTAAGAAGATAATTATATATTAACCACCTTTTAACAGGAAATGCTGCAAGAAAATATAAGCAATAGTCTGTGTAACTTTTTAAACTACATCCCTTATATGAACACAGGAAAAAAATTTAAATACATATTTTATTCTCCAATTTTAAAAAAATCAAGGCTTTTCATCTTAAGCAGCAAGAATGATCCACAAATAAGCAAGAGGTCACTTTTATAGAAGCTATGTTAAATTCTGTGGAAAATACTTTGGGAGATTAGTTCAAGAACCTTAGTCCAAATATAAAATAAATCTTTGCATTAAAGGGTCTTTCAGTGTTTACAAAAACAAAGCAGGCTGTGACCACTTATGATAAAGTATCTTCGAAATCCTTATTTTGGGTTAGCTTTATAACTATGAACAGTCACTCCAACCTGAAAAAAATTATAGCACTATCATGATAAAAATGAAAAGCCACCAAATGCCTAATCTTAGTGAAGTACCTGTGCAAACCTATAAACATACTCAAATACTCGATTGCTATAAAATGAAAAGTCTACTAACTATATTTTTCAAAAACTATATAATTCTATAAAAATTTAAATATGTGGACTATATCAATACATGGAAATGTATATATAAAATACTATTAAGTGAAAAAAACAAAATAAAAAATATAAAGTGATTACAACCATGAAAAAGTAAATATATTACAATAACAAAAACTGAAGTGAATTGAAATTTATAGAGACATAAATAGATTCAAATATCCATTGGGGTTTTTCTTTGTTACTTAAGAGTATAATAAAATAAAAAAAAATACCTATTTTAGATAAAACTATACTCCTGAACAATAAATACTGAACTACATGTGAACTCCTAAAACAGAGATTTTAAAAAGCATGACTTACTACATTTCAGATGTGTCCTATGAATGGAGATCAGCCTACATCTGCTGATCTTCATTTTACAAAACCTTCTGGCAATGTATACAATTATAACTGCCCTTCTTAAACATAAAAAGAAAAAAATTTAAAGCACTGTTCAAGTTAGAAAACCAAGCAGCATGCTAACAAAATCTATCTACTTAATCTGTTTTGGCAAAAAGCTACTAACGGAGGATTTTAAAAAACTAATTCTATATACATATTTTACATAATATATTTATGCTATAAATATTTTAAAGAATGGCTTTTACATAATTCTTCATTTTAATTTCAATAGATACCTTATTGATTTAATCACAAATTATGCAAATGCAGTCTTTCAGGTTTATTACTGAAAATTATTCTCTCCATGGTTTAGAAAATGGTTAATTTCTTGGATAAAACATAGCATATTTAGAAGTCCGAAAGCCAAGTAAATCCCTTATTTCATTTCGGAATTTTGAAAGATCTTGACGTAGTTCATTTAGGTTTTCCACAGTTGCCTGATCTGTACTTTGCATCTTCTGCCTCATGGACGTCAGATAACGATGCACTAAGCAGCACATCACTTTTTGGTAGTTCTCATCCCTCTTTTGCTTCAGATTTCTCCATTCCTTGAAAACAAACAATTACATGGTACTAACAATGTGTATAAACCACATTTAAATGAGGTGGATTTTTAAAAACATTCACCGATACAAAAAGTTGCAATTTTAATTTCTTACCTTTAAACTGTTTTGCCGTTTAACTTTGCCTTTTGATGTATGAGAGCAAATCCACTTACTGAGGCTACTAATCATGTAGCATATAGTCTTTGGTGAAGGAATGATGTTGAAAGGTGGGGGTAATGTGCATTTGTCATCAAAGTAGCTAAGCCATAACTTTGCTCGAGCAAACTTCCATTCTTTGTCTTCATGATTCTGTTGAGACATTCATGAAAAAGCACAATAGAATATGATCACACACACACACGCACGCTCGCGCGCGCAGGGGGGGGGCAGAAGGAGCAGGAGCAAGGGAGAGAGGTAGAGGGGGACAGAGGGAAAGAGAGAGAGAATTTTAAACTCTCCAAAAGTTTGCACACCTTGTAGGTAAAAATTTGGTTCAAGATTCGCAGTTAATACATTACTTACATTTTAAAAATCTATATTTAATTTAAATATTATACTAATTCTTATAATCTTTGGTTGCCTTATCTACTGCATACATTTGGTATGATCTGAAAGAATATAAAGTCTTTGAAAGAATGAACACTTACTGCTATCAACTGGAAGCTTTTGTGAAGCATTGCCACCAGCAGCTTGGTGAGCACAATCACTACCACGACATTGTACGTCCCAACAATAACCGCTCCGACAAAAGACTGCAATTCTTCTCCATAACTAAATCTCGTGACAAAGATTGCCACATGTGCTAAGGAGAAAATATACCAGAACAAAGCAAAACAAGTGCCAATGAACCTGTAAAGACAATTACATTTCTGTTTAAAAGAAAATTAAAGAAATTAACTAGCAAAAATGAAGAATTCATTTATAGTAGCATTCCGTAAATAAAATATTGATAATCTAAGAATATTTTATAAAATGAATGAAGTTGAACCCAACAGTACAGACATGCCTTCCCTTAAACAAAGAGACAGACTCAACAGGAGGATAAATTATTTTTGTTTAACCTCTTATTGCCCTCCTGTCTATTCTAAACAAAACAGCCTCTAAGATACTGCTAATGCCTAGATAGACGACGTCACCATCACTCCTCTGCGAAGGAACTTCAAATGGCTCTCAACCTCAGTAGCCCCAAGTCCTTACAAGTATCAGTAAGGTTCTAGATCTCCTACACCTTTCCCTCTGATTCACTACATCCCGTTCACACTGACCTCCTGGCTTTTCCCTGAACTTGCCAACCACACTCCCATCTCAGGGCATTTGCCTTTGCCATTCCCTTTATCTGCTAATATTCTTCCACCAGCCATATTCTTCAGGTCTTGATCCTCCATCAGCGTGACATCTTTACTTAAATGTCATCTCCGGTGAGGCCCTCCCCAGTCTCCTATCTAAAACTGTACCCTCTCACACATATAACCTCCCTGGCCCAAGCTTTGTCTCCTTAGCCTCTTTTATTGCATAATATACTATATATTTTATTTCTCTTTTTATTGCCTCTATCATCTCACTATGATATAATAGAAACTCCATGAGGTAGTTTTATTCATTGGTGCTTCATTCACTCAGCACTTTGAACAGTGTGTTACACAGAGGGTGTTAAATGAATACTTACTGTTCATTTAATTTTATTCCTTAAATAAGATGATATATGAGTATCTAAAGAAGAGTTGGTACATAGCAGAAATACAACAAATGGGTAATTCCACACCCTCTTCTCCATTATGTTATTTTACAATGAGCGGAGGTATTTTCTCTGCTCCAACAACTGATTGTTCAATTTCTTATGATATGACCAATTAGAAGAAAAAATTGTTGATGAAACTCTAATGATTCTCAATTCTAGTGACCTCCTACTAAGTGTGGAAAATGCAAGAGACTGCTTTGGCTGTAATAGTGATGGACAGTTGCTACTGACATTTACTATGTAAAGGGCAGAAATATCAAATGTCCTGTAATATAAAGGACTGGAGGAAAACTGTCCTGCCCAAAATACAATGTGCAAAATGCCAAGAGTTCCTCTGTTAAAACAGACTGTAGTGGGGGAAACAATGTAATATTTTGGGCCTATCATTTACTTGAGATTCTATTTCTATAAAGATTAACTATCAAATGATTCATGAAAAATAAGTATTTCTTATTAAAAAAATGTCTTAGAGAAAATTTGAGGTTCTATTTCTCTAGGTACTAATTCATATACAACACAATAGAGAGAAATATACTTATTAAAAATTTTAGAAGACACTCACGAATGGAAGGTATCATTGCTTTGCTGTTCACAGAAGATGCCTACACAGTCCTTCTGTTCTTTCGGGGTATAGCCTTTATCATACAGTTGTGTAAGTCCAATTGTGAAAGAAAACAAAACAAGAAGGAACATCCCAAGAAATTTTCCAAAATCTTGTAACATCTGTCCCATTGAAATCTGTGGAATATATTATATAGGTGTTCGTTAAAATTATCAGGAAAACAAAATATTAAGTATTAAATGACCAGGCAATAAAGGTAAAACAAACATATGCCATAGTCTACTCTTTTTATTCCATCTGGGTAAGATAGTTCTGTACTTTTGAAACATCCATAATCTCCTTGCCTAACAAAACGCCACTCTAATCATGCCAGCACTGTGAGTATTGGATGGCACATTTCTTGAATCTGGACTAGGTGTGCAGAGGACATTGCTGTGATGAAGTTAAGAGATAGACATGGAGATTTAAGAAAAGCCTAATTTGCAAAGAATAAAAGGAAACTCTTTGCTCAAGCCTAAAGGGAAAGAAACGCTTATATTTATAGCTTCTTAAAATTTTCAAATATAAAATCATGACATAAAGTATTTCATTTGATTTTTGTGACCAGTTCTAAACCAATTCCCAAAAGACAGCATTTCCTCCTTCAGAATTGCCTTAATCTCTTTTGCCAAGGTGGTCAATTTTCTTTCATTTTAGGTCAATTATAAGAAAATGTTATGTGTTCAAGCCAGATGAGTGGGTCTAGTACCTGGGTCCCTACTGTAATGTGGACCTGTGAAGTGCATCCGGGAGGTTGTTTCAAGCCTAATTTCATTGTCCTCCAACACTCCCTAAAAATCTGGAAAATAGGTTACTTTTCGTAAATTCTTGATATTTAAATTATTAGCATACAAATTTGAAGAATAATTTGATATTACCTTTTTGACCAGTAATTCTATCCCTTGGAATTTAGCCAATAGATAGGAAATACACAAAGATGTATGTATATACAAGGACTTTCACTATAGCACTGTTAGAGGTAGCAAAAAAATTAGAACATCCTAAATACTGTTGGAAAGAAGGAAGTGTATCTCTATGTGCTGGCACAGAAAACTGCCTATAAAATATTAAATCAAAAACGCAGGGTAGAGAACAGTATTATAAGCTCCCATTTCTATTTTTTAAAGGATAAATTAGATATATATTTTCATACAGACAGGTTTTAATGTGCAGAGGAAAGTTCTGGAAGCTTACACAAGGAACTGTTAATAGTGAGTATCTATGGAAGATAGGACTAGGGGTTGGAGGCAGACTTTTTTCCTTTGAATTTTCTTTACCAAATGCATTTATTACTGTTACGATATAAAAAATAGTTTTAAAATAGTGTTTAAAAATAATCTTTTCTCAAGATTTACAAGTCAATTTTATAAAGTTAACTAAATTCAGCTTCAAATAAAATTTCTCACTGCTTCAAACCTGACAAAATAATACACACCACTTACCAATGACACAAAATGGTAGTGACAAGCAAGTACGCAAACTCCTCTAACCCACTAAAGTGAGCCAGCTAATTAAGTAGAAGAGGTGTGCTAAAATTTTTGAGGCAAACCACAAGCTGGTGACCTGGACTCTGCAACCCTGGAGAGCTCCAATATGCCTGAGTTGCACATTTGACTAGGCCATGTGGTAGGTTAGAAGCCTTGTGCTTCCCTCACTTCCCCTTGCAAAATTCTGAGAGAAGAAATAGAGAACTTTTAGATTCAGTAAGCTTGAAATGTGTGAAAAAGAGAAGAAACATTTCCTTCTTAATGATAGCTTTATACTGAATCACCTTGGAAAAGAAATAATTTATTCAGTCTGTGAGGCTTAGATAAACCCATGTCATAAGACCAGAGAACTTAAGTTGGACAGTAAGAACAGAGTACCTGCTTTAGATAACTAAAAAAGACTGCCTTTGAAGAAAATTCAGACACTGTAAGTAAACTTATAGGTAAACAGGATTTCCCAAGAGTGACCATGTATGATGTTATAATTTTAATTTTAAAAGTTTAGTCCAAAAGAGAAGCCTTAATTTAACATTACTAAGCTGTTTTTTTTTTTTTTAAAGATTTGTTTTAGAAAGAGAGTGAGCTACAAAGTTTTTTCTTAAAGATTTATTTATTTACTTTAGAAAAATAGTGAGCAAGGGGAAGGGCAAAAGGAGACAGAGAGAGAATCTGAGCAAGGAGCCCACACAGGGCTCAATCCCGTGACCCTGAGATCATGACCTGAGCTGAAATCAAGAGTCTGACACTTAACCGACTGAGCCACCCAGGTGTCCCTAACGTTACTATGTTTTAAAGAGTAAGTATAACTCAACTTCAGTATCAAGATGAACAATATTTAATGAAAAAAAAAAAAAAAACAACAGGAACTTTCAAGGCCTGTTCTTTAAAAGCATGATATTAGTGTTTACATAAGATGGAAGAATCAAAAGTAGTTACAGTGGATATCCCAGGGGTAAGTATTAACTGAAAAAGCACACTAACCAAACATTCATGTAAAAGGTAAAATTTAAAAACAGTAAATCTATTTTAGTCTGAGAAAGATTATGGGGCTTATTTATTTGTAAAAATAATATTCATGCTTTTGAAAACATTTACTTATTTTAAACTACTTAGCAGTTTTACTCAAGAGATAGGAAAATTAGGAAATGAAAAGAAGAAGGTAATTAAAATATTGATACTGAAGTTTACATAGAGTTAAACTGGCACACACAGAGAAAAATATATACATCTTTCCTAATAACCAGAAAAATGGAAATGCACGCAAACTACTAAGATAGGATAACAGCACCAAATGCTACTGAATGTGGTGAAAAGTCACTTGCTTTTATACTGCTTGTGAGATCAAAAATTAATACATCCTTTTGTAGAGAAACAAATATTAAGGCAGAGGGGGAAACTGAGTGAGAAAAATTAGAGAGGAAGACAGACCAGGAGACTCCTAACTCTGAGAAACAAACAAAGGATTGCAGAAAGGGAGGTGAGGATGGGGTGGGGTAACTGGGTGACAGGCATTAAGGAGGGCACATGAGATGAGCACTGGATGTTATATGTTGGCAAACTGAATTTAAATAAAAATAAAAAATAAAAAAAATACTGAGGCAATATAAAGATCATATCTTCTGATATGTTACTAGAGATTTATCCTTAGGAAATACTTTAAAAGAGGCAAAGCCCTCTACACAGAGCACTGCATAGAACAGCAAAAATATGCCAAATGCCTGATAGGGCAAAAGCTGGTATCATTATGGTTCACATCAAGTGTTAAATTATAGAACTTGCTAATGAAGCAATAATAAGGACAATCTCTAGTCATTCTCCTTCCAATCTTTATCCAGAAAAAGCCATAGTTACTGGTCTAAAAGTTCTTTTAAAAAAAAAAGATTTTATCTATTTATTTATGAGAGAGAGAGAAAGAGAGAGAGAGCAAGCTCAAGTGGAAAGGAGGAGCAGAGGGAGAGAGAATCCCAGGCTGGTTCCATGCTGAGCACCAGCCCGGTGTAAAAGGCTCAATCTCATGAGCCTGAGATCATGACCTGAGCTGAAGTCAAGAGTTGGATGCTTAATCGACTGAGCCACCCAGGCGCCCCTCCCCCCAACCCCATCTAAAAGTTTTATCTGATCAAGTATTCACACTCAAAACCTCCTTTGCATGTGTGATAATATTCAAATTTCTGGCACAGAGGCCTTCAAGAGTCCAGTGCAGTCTATTTTTTTCACCCTCATCTCTCCAACTGCCACTGTCCAAGTACAAAAGACATCCTGTCTTGTCTAAGCATACCATGCTTTTATAACTTGATGCTTTCGTACAGGTAACCCTATGTTCTTTGCCAGCCAGGCTTCTCAACCCTTCAAGGCCCAGATCAAATGTCACTTTCAGAAGCTTTCCAGACTCTCTCCAGGCACTGCCTTAGTTATGCTTCAAAGTACGTTGTCTATAATTTCTAAAATACTATTTTTCACTTTACACCAATATTTGTTTGTCTCTTGTAGCAGTCTTTAAAAGCATGTGGAATGTCAGTAAGCTCCAGAGCCCAGCATTATAGTTAAAATGTTGAACACATAACTACATTTTTTAGCAGATTTTATTTATTTACTTAAGTGAGAGAGAAAGAGCATGAGCATGGGGAGGGGCAGAGGCAGAGGGAGAAGCAGGAAGCCCAACTTGGGGCTCAATTCCAGGACTCCAGGATCATGACCTGAGCTGAAGGCAGACGCTTAACTGATTGAAGCCACCTAGAACTACTTTTTATATGGTTTTTATACAACTCTTTACCATTTTCCAAGAAGTATCATGTATTCTTATTTACCTTGCAGGATGGGAAAGGCTAGTATTATCTCTATTTTTCCAAGTGACAAAGTGAAGCTCAGGGAGATTTAGTGAATGGTTCAGGGTAACAGAACTAATAGATAGCAGACGTAGAATTCTATTAAGTTCTCACAAGAGCTTTTCTGAAACATTACTTTGTGGGCAGCCTGGGTGGCTCAGCGGTTTAGCGCCACCTTTGGCCGGGGGTGTGATACTGGAGACCCCGGATGGAGTCCCACATAGGGCTCCCTGCATGGGGCCTGCTTCTCCCTCTGCCTGTGTCTGTGCCTCTCTCTCTCTGTGTCTCTCATGAATAAATAAGTAAAATCTTTTTAAAAAAACAACAACAACATTACTTTGTGGTTTTTATCTTAGCTCTTCCATCAAAAATTTGGGGCTGTGCACAATTAAGACAGATTTCATTCTTATGTGACTGTATGGCTTATTGAATTAATACGTGAATAAATATCAAAGAAAAAAATGTTAATTAGGATTTTTCACCATGTCTTTTTTTTTTCTAACACTGTGAACTGGGCCTTAGTTTCCTGACCTATAAAAGGGATGGATATATGCTACATCAGATTCACTCCCCACATGCTATTAAAAACTTGCCAGACTTTACCCTAATCTATTTAATCAGTATCCCTGAGTACAGGACTGAGAAATGAAGGTTTCATGTGCTCCCCTGTTGATTCTGAGCCTCACCAATTTGGGAACTCCCAGACTACATGACCTTTAAGCTTTCCTCTAACTATAACATTCATGCTTCTTAAAGAAAATGTCCAACCCTGGTATACCCTAAAATGTTAGACACCTGAAATCACTCTTTACTCAATGCAAAGAACAACAATATGCCATTTATGCTATACAGACCAGTAAATCAAATCTAATAACTACCCAGTAAAGCCAAATAATTCCCTAGGAATAAAGTATGCATTTATTTGTCAGACACTACATTTACTTTCCAAGTTTCCTTGTGTTATTTTTCAGCTCTGCCACAGTTAACTCCACTAACTATAAAGGGAATGGAGAAATGGATCTAATCATTTTTGTAAAACTTATCACATGTCAGGGACTCTGCCATGAGATACACCTTATATATACTGATCCATTTAATCCTCATAACAATGACACAGAACCTGAGACTCACAGAGATGAAATAACAATAAGTTATGGAGCAAGGTTTTGAACCCAGTTGGTTGGTTCCATCTTGTCCTTTCTGTCTAATGACTGAACTACAAGTGCTAAGACTGTTTACTTCATTTGAAACATATGAATAAAGCAGGAAGAAATTTTGAGATCCGTATATTATTGAAGCCTACCCAAAGAAGTGTTGTATAATAACAGTCAATGAGGGAATCATATTAATCTGTAGCATTCAAAACAGAGGGGCAACTTAGCAGAGTGGTGAAGATCATTAGCTTTGGAGCCAAATCATCTGGGCTGGAATCCCAGTTCAGCTACTTACCAGCTGTGTGACCTTGTGCAAGTTACTTAATGTCTCTATGCCTCAGTGTCTTCCTCTGTAAAATGGAAATAAAAGAGTCTGCCTCTTAGAATGGTTGTGAGGATTCAATAAGGTAATAAATGTAAATAAAGATCTTAAATAGTACCCACAGTAAGGGCCAGATGTTAACTGTTATTATTACAACTGCCACTTTTATTTTTAGTTTCTATCTTCATGTCTTGTTTTTGTTGTTGTTAAAATGTAGAACATTACTGATTTATGTTCAACCATGACTCGTATCTGTTGAAGTGCATTAGTTGGCATCCTTCATAAAAGCAGAAAAGCTAACTTCAAAAAGCAGGTTGGTTTGTGGATTCAGACAGACCAGGTTCAACAGACAGTCCAAGGTTCAACTCTTGACTCTACCTGGGTCCAATTCTGTGAACTACTGAACCTCTCTAAGCCTTATATCCCCCATTTGTAAAATGGAAATAACAAATGGCAAGGGTTGTGATGAGGATTAAATATGTGGAAAACTGCACTGTGCCTGGCCCACATGAAATGTCCAACAATAGTGGTTGCTGTTATTTTGAATAAGCAGCTCCGGGGACAGCTAGGATATTGTTCTATTTCTCCATTAGCTTTTTTCTTTTCATGCACCAAGTAGCACTTGTCTCTACTCAAGTCCATTCTAACCAGTTTTGCAATTCAATTTAACAAACAGTAAAGTAACTATTATGGCAAGGCAGTGAGTAAAGTGCAGATGAAAAAATAAAGATATATTATTCCCCATCCTCAAGGACTTTTTAATTTAGTAGAAATAATATCATCTAGAATTTAAGACAAGCTAAATTTTAATTGTCTCACAATTAAGACAAGCTCTAGGAAGTGCTCATTAGAGGTTCAAAGTACCAAGTTCATTGGATGGAATTATCCATTAGCAGGGGAGTAGAAGTGTAGGAATGGATTTTCCAGTGGCAAGAGCCCTAAAGCTTGCAGATGTTCCCTCTTCCTGGGACACCCTAACCCACCTCCTTTCTACTCATATTTCAAGACTTATTAATTCTAGTGTCTCTTGGAAATGCCTTAAACCAAGCAAGAGCCTTTTCTCTGAGCAGTTTATGACAATACCACTGTAAATGTCATGCTTGTTTGTCCCCCTCAATGCACCGTGAGCTCCTTAAGAAAATATTGGAGCTTACTCATTTTAGTATTCTCAGTGTCTAATACCTGCCAGGCACTCAATAAATGTTGAATAAATAAATTTCAATAAGTAGAAAAATGGCTGGGACATTCCTAACAGGGTAATAACATAAACAACATAGAAGTGAGAGAGCATGGGCATGTGTGAGATTAGTGACTGGTCTTGACCCAGATGGAGAAGTATATCAGTAAGAGACAGAGATGAATATAGTGAGAGATGGCTACAAAGTAAATAGGGCCAGACACAGACGTCATCTTCCAAAGTCTACCCATGACGTAAGCCACAAATTTAATGAACGTAATCAGAAAAATGTCAAGTACTAAAATAGAGGATTCATTCATTGCTGAATATAGAACTATTTTATATATTACACTATATGATATTCCTGTGACCTAATCTGCCTAGGACAGTCTCAGTTTCCACTGGTTTTCCCAAGTTAGTATTCTCCAAAGTGCCTCCATTTGGATGATAAAATATGGTCATTCTAACCAAGGGAGAGATCTGTACCACTACTACAGGCTATATATGTCCAGCTAAAATAAAAGTCTGTCAACTTCTAAATCTGCAAAAATCTGGAAGGAAAATAAATGTTAGTAAATGGAGATAAATTTAAAAACCAACTGCATGGGATCTCTGGGTGGCGCAGCAGTTTAGCGCCTGCCTTTGGCCCAGGGTACGATCCTGGAGACCCGGGATCAAATCCCACGTCGGGCTCCCGGGGCATGGAGCCTGCTTCTCCCTCTGCCTGTGTCTCTGCCTCTCTCTCTCTCTCTCTGCCTGTGTCTCTGCCCCTCTCTCTCTCTCTCTGTGACTATCACAAATAAATAAATTAATTAAAAAAAAAAAAACAACAACTGCAGTGATCACATAAAAACATTATCTGACATACCAAGTATATATATAAGGGGAAAAAAAAGTTACACTTTTGCTAAAGTAATTAATTTACTGTCAATTTTATTTTTGCATTTATTTTACATTCATAACTGGATCATTCCCTTTTAATTGAGTTCCTTACTTATGATTAACAAAATGGAAAAATGTATTACAAATCATCTAATAATTTTTTTCTGGGATATTTTGGCTGAATTATGCAATACAAATCTGTCACGTTTGTAAGACTACACTGAAAAACAAATATCTTTATTTGAAAACTTCTTTAAGTAAAAGCCTGAAACTATGATTCTACAGATTCCTAGTCAATATCTATTTTTTGCCTTCTTCCTAACTAACCAGGCCCTGATTTCTTGAAGGGCAATATGCTCAATTAAAAGTACTCCTCTCATTAAAAGTGGCTCAATGGTTGAGTGAGTGTCTGCCTTCAACTCAGGGCGTGATCCCAGAATTCTGGGATCAAGTCCTGCATCAGGCTCCCTGCTTCTCCCTCTGCTTTTGTCTCTGCCTCTCTCATAAATAAATAGACAAAATCTTTAAAAAAAAAAAAAAAAAAAGTACTCATCTCCTCAGACTTCCTTGTAGCTACAAATAACCATGTGACCAAATTCTGGCCAGTGAGTTATAAGTGGAAGCATTTGATAGGGTTCTAGGGAAAATTATTGCTCTTTTGATAAAAAGAGAAAGATAGCTGGCCCATGCTTCCTGCCTTTTCCCCCTCTACTTTCCCCCTTCCTCCTGCAGAATACAGATTTGATATAATGACCTGGAGCAGAGAGCGCGTGACCACACAAATCAGTAACACTCTAAAGATTGCCTGGGAATATTTGCTTTATAATACCATACTAATAATATTTGTATTTCCAAATCCTTCAGTTCTGAGACTAGTCTATACCAGACAATGGTTGCCAAGGGAGAGGGTAAGGGAAGTACTAAATGCAAAAAGGTACCAAGAAACTTTTTGAGGTGATACACATGTTCTCTATCTTGATTATGGTGGTGATTAAACAAATTCATACATATGCAAAACTCATCAAATTACATGGTTAAGATGGGTGTATTTTACTGTATGCAAAGTATACCTTAATAAAGACAATTTAAAAAATCATTCACTAAACTAAATCATAATATTTAAGCATATGACTAACCTGCAGACTTTTAAAAAATAGGAACACAATAAATATTTGTTGGCTTCACCTAATTATCTGTTAGCTCTCTGGCTATTAGGATAATATAACTTATCTTGCTGGAGGAGAAAAATACACACAACAGCTGAAATGACAAATATCCACTTATGCAGTATTTGTATACATATCTATACAGTTATTTCAGGAAGAGACTAAGTCAGAAGACCTGACTCAACAGTTCTAAGAAATATAAAGAGATAACTCACTAAGAAATAATGGCATACTTTTTCCTTTTTAACTCTTTGTAGAAATCTAAAAAAAAAAAAAAAATTTCCAGTAAAGAAACTTAGTGATTTTATCGGTTTTTAGCTAAAAAGAAAAAAAAAATCAACATGCATGTAAAAATACTGTTGATTCTTGATAAAGACATTCATAGAGGATATTAGTGGCAGAATTAAATCAAAATACAGTCTAAAACCAGTGTCTCATGTACTATTGCTTTGGAGAAAAACAGAGACTTAAGCATATCTAATGAAAATTGAGTATGACATTAAATGAGTTTATATAATGATCGTTTAAACAAGATTAAGCAAGTTTTTTCTTTTACTTCTTTCTCATAAGCTTTAATGTGATAATGTGCACTGTGAATTCCCAAAGGAGTTATTTGGAATGCAGTGTGTCTGACTTATTTCAGTCAGAGCACCTCACCGGACTTGGTTAAGAGAATCACACTTCAGGAAACACTGCTGCAGGATAGTCAATGCCAAGCCAACCAGGTTTTTCCTACTTTTTATTTTCATAGCTCTACTTGGAGAAGGTAATTAATGCCTCTTATTTAAAACATCTCCTTTAGGGATGGCTGGGTGGTTCAGTGGTTGAGCATCTGCCTTTGACTCAGGGCATGATCCCAGGGTCCTGAGATTGAGTCCCACATCATACCACATCTCCCTCTACCTACGTCTCTGCCTCTCTGTCTCTTATGAATAAATAAATAAAACCTAAAAAAAAAAAAAACCTCTTTAAAAATGTTGTTAAAATCTACATTCATAGTAAATTTCAACTTACTGAGAAAAAATCAATATTACTCAGACTTTCAGACTTATAACTTACAATACAGTATATGTAGAGCTAGTTACATAGCAGAATTGATTCCCACCTTCTAAAAAGAATCACTGCAAAAAAAAAATAAAAATAAAAATAAAAATAAAATAAAATAAAAAATAAAAAGAATCACTGCCACAATCTGTCGGGTAAATTCAATCAATTGTGAGTCCTTTCTTTAGTGTAAAGAGACTTAGAATTTAGTCCTGGATTCTCATGATAATAATAATCATACTACTCTGAACAAATCACATACTGTCTCAAAAGTTCAATTTCTTGAGCTATAAATTACTATAAAGTATAAAACCAAACTACATGAACTCTATGAAATTTGTTAGTTCTGAATATGCTATTTCCCAACTTATTACATTTAATATTTACTAAACAAAATGAAAGAATATTTTTAAAATATAGCTTACATATTTTCAAAGTCATCAAGTATGAATTCTTTTTGCCACAACATCTCCCTCATATTTATCACTTAAAATTGTAAATGTGAGATTCATTTCGATAAAAAGCAGATTTTCATGTCCCTCAATTGTCTGAGGTATAACTATATTTTAAACAAATCTATGTCTATGGACTGCAGGGAGAGTTTGAATGAAGTTTGAATATCTGAAAGCAAGAGATTATTATTCAGCCAGAAGCAAAGCAGAGGAACATGCAGTGTCCTCTCAATTGTTAATTATTTTCAAAAGCAAAGTTTAACTTTAACATCAAGAGAGAACAGTGCTCCAGTGGACCAACAGAAAAACATAATCATAATGACATCTAACAAATATTGTTTTAGAAATATTATTACCTGTAGTGGACCCAATATAGAGCTTGTTGTATACATAAAAAAGAGACGAAGATAACTTAGAACATTTGCAAATGCAAAAAGCCCTTCTGCCACCAGAGTAGGATGGAATGCGTCCCAGTCCTTCCGATCAGCAAAATCATGAAACTAAAGTTAGGAAGAAAAAGCCAAAGGTAAATAGCTCCCTCAACTTAGGAAAATAAAAATAAATATTCTGAGTATTGAAAGAAAATGAATTATTTATCTCTTTTAGGGGCTCTCTCCTTTTACATTTTATTATCAAGTCTTCTTCTTTTAATACAAATAACATTGTTTTAACTAAATGAAAGATCTCTACATATATGAGGCAATATCACTTGCTCTCAGTTACTTAGTTACATATTAAATTAACCTGGACCTTTAACTCAGGTTTCCAGAATGAACCCTAGAAATTCTCCCTTCTAAATACTAAGAAAGAGAGTGCATTATTATACTCAGACATAGAATGGCCACATGTTTCAATTGCCTGG
The DNA here is from genome assembly GCF_053574225.1 of Canis aureus. Taxonomy (NCBI): domain Eukaryota; kingdom Metazoa; phylum Chordata; class Mammalia; order Carnivora; family Canidae; genus Canis; species Canis aureus. The sequence goes on from NC_135632.1 coordinate 14,210,911, forward strand.
ATAGTCCCAAATAATATCCCTCTTTTCCTGGTATAATTAATGCCCCCTTTCACTCTCAAAGTGTCCTGGTTTGGATAAAAAATTATATGAGCACTCCACTTCTAGAACTAAAGAGATCAGTGTAAGATACCAATGACCCCCAACCATTTATCTATGTATGACCAATTTTTATTTTCGTAGTAATTTCACAACTCTGGCCACTGAAAATACCTAACAAACACGTTCCATGCTACTGATTATTTAAAGGAGGAGTTTTTTTTTTTTAATAAAGTAAAATGATGTAAGATAACCAGTTTTCTTTCTCTATGTCTATAAATTAGTTAAAAAAAAAACAGAAAATATATCTTTCAGTTCCTTGCCTGTAATGCCTTAGAAGAATTCTAAACTCAGGGCTTAAACAAAGATAGTTAACATAAAATCTATTACCTTTTCTGGACTTGGAAGAGGCTTATATCTTCATAAAATTATAAGATGTGTATAAAACTAAATTTATGTCAAATTCTAAATTTAAAAATAGAGGCATCAAAAAGGATCACATTTATATCACTTTTTAAGCTACGGAAGATAATTATCATGATTTGGAATGTGCAAACACTATAGAATGAATCCTTAAAGATAAACTTTTTTTCTAGCAGGTATAAAGATAACTTAACACTAATCAATTTAAGTAAGTCTGTGTTCTCATTTTAAGTATATATACACATTAATGAGGTAAATGAACCTAGCTCAGATATAAGGAATCGGCATTTGGTAGAAAAAAAATGCCTAGACAGACCTGGATTTAAATCCAGTCTTGGTTTCTTACTGTGTGGTCTTGGATAAGTTACTTAATATCTCTGAGCTTCGTTTTCCTTATTTGCAAAATGGGGATAAGGACATCTGTCTCATAGAGTCCCTGTGAGGATAAAATGAGATAAAGTATAGCACGTATCAACCATGGTGTCTGGCATATAATAGGTAACCAACATTTAAAGGTAATTAACATCCTTTAAACTATCAGAAGGGAGGAAACAATGCACACTATTCCCTTATACTGGGATGGGTTTAAAATGAAAACACATCAGATAGAGATTTGGGCCAACGTAACTCTGAGTTATACAGCTACATATCTCAGGTTTTTTGTAAACAAACTTCATTTGTGTCTCCAATTAACATAGCTAATAGTCACCTTGTTGTGAGCAACCACTTTGAGGGCAAAAGTTGCCAAATAAAGTGAATTCATGACAAAACTGAGTTGATTACGGGATTCTTCCAAAAAGTCTTCTAATCCTTCATACCAGAGTCTTTTAATATCTGACCAAATCATACCTAAAAAAAAGGAAGGAAAATGAATCAAACAATGCTCTTAATTCAATAAAAAACTAAAAAATACTTTAAAACTCAAGATATTAAATAAATAACACTTCCATCAGCTACAGCTTCTTTCAGAAGAAAAAATATTTTAGTATTTTAAGTAAAAAGTTTTCATAATTTGAAAGAAAATAACTGCAAGTTTTACATGACAATCTCTCAGGGAGGAATTTTAATAAATGTGAAACAAGCATAAGGAAACAAATAAATTGTTGTTAAACACACATACACACACACACACACTCACACACACACACACACACACACACAGGCTCAGTTCCTTATTTTCTTTTCTCTATTATGCTCACTACTTCAGTGACCTCATCCAGTCTAGTCTCTAACAGCTTTAAATACCATCTTTGGGCAGATTTTTAAATTTATCTCTAAACTCAATCTGTATTTATAGAATAATTAATATCTCTAACTCTCTCTCCTAAACTCAACTTGTATATGTACTTGACTGCTCTGCATGCCCAATGGGATGTCCGAACATATCCAAACTGAATTCTTAATCTCTGCCCCCAAATTCACTGTACTTGGAAGTCTTCCCATCTCATTTGATAGAAACTTCTTCATTCTAGTGACACAATCCAAATTTCCTTGAATCATCCTTGACTCATATTTCTTTTAAACCACACATTCAGGGATGCCTGAGTGGCTGAGCGTCTGCCTTTGACTCAGGGCCTGATCAGGAGTCCGGGACTGAGTCTCACATTGGGCTCCTGCGGAGAGCTTGCTTCTCCCTCTGCCTGTGTCTCTGCCTCTTTCTCCGTCTCTCATGAATAAATAAATAAAATTTTAGAAAATAAATAAAAATAAACCACACATTCAATGCAATAGCAAATCCTGTTGGCTCTACTTTCAAAATAGAATTCTGTTCAACTTCAAACCATCATTCTGTCTAGCCTGGATTATTGAAATAGCCTACCTGGTTTCCCTGCTTTTCTCCTGGTCTCCTTAAAATCTACTCTCTATATAGCAACCAGAGTAATCCTCATAAAAAATCCAGGTCTTACTTCCCTTCTCAAAACTCTGAGGTAACTCCCAGAGGAGAAAGGATTAACTACAGGTCCGAACTCTTTCTCCACAAGAACACAACCTCATGTTACTGCCTATTAAAGGGGTTTCCTTGGAAACATACTACGTTAAGAAAAATACAGAATGTCAGCTCTGTTCAACATTGTTATAAAAACAGCACTGGTTGGGGAACTGAATCTGGACTGGGAAGACTGAGCAGACCTATAGACCTTGAAGGCATACACAGCCAGGAATATAAAAAGACACATGTTAAGATTGATGAATCACTAAACTCTACCTCTGAAACGAATAATATACTATATGTTAATTAATTGAATTTAAATAAATTTTTAAAAATAATTCATAACTGAAGTATATAATATATATCATATATATAAAACTGAATATATATCTGATTTCTCCATTCTACTTGATTGCTTATTCGTTCATTCCTGTAACAGTATTTTTTTATTACATTAGTGTTATGACTAATATGAGTGCTCCAATTTTGCTATTAAAAAATCATTATATGATTTCCTGGAGTACTTTGAATATTGTAGCTTTTAATATCTCAAAAGTTTACAGGATGGTGCATCTTTACAATGTTAAGTCAACTCCTCAGTGAATAGGGTTATGTTTCTTTATTGACTTTAACTCTACTTGTGATGATTAAAAAACTTTTATCTATAAAGATCTTTTTTTGAGTCTTAATAGATTTCTTTTTTTAAAGATTTTATTTATTTATTCATGAGAGACACAGAGAGAGAGGCAGAAGCATAGGCAGAGGGAGAAGCAGGCTCCCTACGGGGAGCCAGATGTGGGACTCGATCCCAGGATCACGACCTGAGCCAAGGGCAGGTGCTCAACCACTGAGCCACACAGGCATCCCTTCATAGATTAAAAAAAAAAAAAAAAAAACATGTTGAGAAACACAGGCCTCGAGTTCTCTGTGTGATGTCTCTTTTAAACTCAAGAGTGTGCTTGCAGTGGGAGCTACACGCTTGGGCTCTATGAGATACAGCTGCTGCTAGATTTGAGACTTCGCTAGCTGGCGTATAGCCCATGCCCATCCATATGTCCTCATCCCATCCCATACAATTGAACGTGCCTACAATAGGGTGAGGAAACAGCCCAACTTTTTAAGAACTGCCAATAAAGATATATTTGAAGCTGTAATGCTGACATGTTGTACTCTCCTGTCTTGTACCCTTTTACAAAGCTAGTAAGTAAACCAGTGCCAGGTTACCACCTATTGTGTACTGCAAGTATGAACGTCAATGAGAACCCACGATCACCGCTGCTGATTGTGCAGAGTGGGCACCAAATCTTCCCTTCTATCTCATTTCACTCAGAGTCAAAAGTAATTTCTTTACCATGACCTGTAAGGCCCTATACCACTTCTCCCCTCTGACATTCTCTATCAATCTTTCCTTCCACTACTTGTCACACAGGCCTCCTTGCTTCCTTGCTGTCCTCTGAAACACAAGACTCCTGTATTAGGGCCTTTATATCAGCTCTTCCCTTTGATTAGAGGCTCCTCACCCAGACTGGACTAATTCCTTTACCATCTACTTTGATCATCCTATTTAAAATTGCAAATCCCATGTCCTCTACTCCCAACTCCCTAACTCTGCTTCTTCCTTTCTTTTCCCTTAGTACTTAACACTTTCAAACATTGTGTAGAGTGGGCTTATTATGTCTATTATTAACTGACTGTATTCACCCCACTTAAGAGTAAACTCTTCAAGAGTAAGAATTCTGGTTTTCATTAACATTGGGTAAACTCTTCAAGAGTAAGAATTCTTGTTTTTATGAACCAATGTCCTAAATGTTCTGGATTGTGCATAATACACAGTTGGGTGCTAAAAAAATTTGCTAAATGAATAAATATACACAAATGAAACCCAAACGAACAAACAAAAAAATCCCTTCCCCTTTTTTGGCCAGAAATTCCTCCATAGCTAATATATTGTTAGGGGTACCAGAGAACATACTATAATCCAGGATAGTTTTTTTGATAAATTCTTTCATAAGATCTTTTTAAGGAGAATATACAGTAATAAAAGAATAGAGTGCTGCAACATGACATCTGGGTGGAGATCAAGTTAAGTGAGTCAGAAACATCCTCTGGCTTACCAGTAGGGAGAATAATTCCCCTAGGAAGCACATGAAACATTCTTGAAAAACTGTTTATAACATCTTAATTATACAATACCCATATTTTATGCAGAAAATCATTTTTAAATATTTGCATATCTGGCAGGGAAATTACTTTAAAAAGTTCTACTTAAATGAGCTTCTATCTTAAATGAATACATAAAAACTATCTGAAAAAAAAATATCTGAAAATGTTAAACCAAATTGTCTACTATTTTAGTACCACTGAAATATTAAACCAAGAAAGATGCTTACAGAAATAAGCGTTTTACTTTCTGTAAAATCCAGTATTATATCTAAAAGGAAGTCTTGACAACAATTACAAAATGAATTGGAAAAGATTTTTGATTTAAAAAAAAAAAACAGACAGGTGAAAGAATAGTGAGTACTGCTGCCAGGTGGTTTCCTATCTTCTGTGAAACTCCCCACAATAAAACGAAGCTAATACACTTCACATAATTGATTTTTCGGAGTTGAATTAAGAGGACAAAATAATTTTAACCTATTATAATCAATGCATTCACTAGTCAATGTACTATATTTCAGGTTTTTTTTTTTTTTTTAAGAATTAGTAATCAACACTATAAGCTACAATCCCATCATTTTGGGATTCCTCAAAACCTGGTCCTACATCCTCTATTCTCATTTTATACTTTCTCAAATGTCTCATCTGTGCTTATAATTTCATATACAACCTATATGCAGATTATTCACACATTGCTAACTCAAGCTTAGACTTCCTCTTGAGCTCCAGACTATGATGTCTAATTGTCTCGAGATCTTGAAGTCTTTAATTTTAATGTATCCAAAACTACACTAAGGATCTAACCTCCCATAAATCCCCAAACTAAGCTCTCTTCCAAAATTCCTACACTGCTAATAAACTCACTCTTCCTCACCTCCTAATATTGTGTGCTTCCATGTCCTATTGACTTTACTTTGTAAATACCTCTCCAATCTGTTCCCTTCTCTCTTTTTCTATCATAAACATCCTAAATCCAAGGTACCATCAGCTTTCATCTGCAACAGCCTCCTTTTTGGTCTCCCACCATCCACTCTTGCCATAGCCCTATCCTCCCAACCATTCTCTACTGTAGCCAGAATGATCTTTTCAAAAGACAAATCTGAAAAACAAAAACAAAAAACAAAAGGGAAATCTGATCATATCACTCAACTACTTAAAAATTTCAATGGTTTTCCATTGTTCTTAGCATAAAATCAAAACAAGTAACATGGCTCGTAAGGCTGTCCACGGTCTGAAGCACCATCCATTTCTACAGCTTCATCTTGAATTTTGCTTCTCTTGTTTTCCTAATACTTTATACCTTATCCAGAAAACAATATAAATAAGTTTCACACTAGAAAGCTGTACAATGATGCAACTTGGAATTACATATGATAAAGCATAAATTATTTCCTAAATTAAAATATTAAATTTTAGATAAACTAGCAGAAATAACAAGAGAGGAAAATATTAGTAAGAAAGTATTTAATTCCCTTTAGCTTAGAATTCAGATGTGTGTTATTTTTACTTTATATACCTAATTTTAAATGTTAATGCATAATGGATTGAATATTAATAAAAGTAAAACTTTGATTTAAATCAAGTTACTTGAAACTAACTAAATTCCAAATAAAAATTAAAATTTCGAAACATGTACTGTAAATTACTCTAATAGCTAAAGGAGAACTAAAAGTGAAACTGATACATTAATTTTTCTCAAATTATACAATAATTAAGCCAATAAAGAACATATTGATCAACCAATGCTTTATAACATGGAAAAGACCAAATTTTAATATTCTTTTACTCTATAGCAAATAGCGAAAAGATAGGAGAGAAAAGTTGAATGTAAAAACAAGACTGAGGGCGGCCCTGGTGGCGCAGCGGTTTAGCGCCACCTGCAGCCCAGAGTGTGATCCTGGAGACCCGGGATCGAGTCCCACATCAGGCTCCCTGCATGGAGCCTGCTTCTCCCTCCGCCTGTGTCTCTGCCTCTCTCTCTCTCTGTGTCTCTCATGAATAAATAAATAAAATATTTTTAAAAATAAATAAATAAATAAAAATAAAAACAAGACTGAAAAAGGAAACAATCAATAAAACTAAAAGGCAACCTATGGAATGGGAAAAGATATTCACAAATGACACATCAGATAAAGGACTAGTTTCTAAAATCTATAAAGAACTTATTAAACGCAACACTCAAAAAACAAAAGATCCAGTCAAGAAATGGGCAGAAGACATGAACAGATATTTCTCCAAAGAAGACATACAAATGGCCAACAGAAAAAAAAAATGGCTAACAGACACATGAAAAAGTGCTCAACATCACTCAGCATCACTCAGCATCATATCATATCATTTGATATGATACAAATCAAAACTACAATGAGATACCACCTCATACCAGTCAGAATGGCTAAAATGAACAATTCAGGAAACAACAGATGTTGGTGGGAATGCGGAGAAAGGGGAACCTTCTTACACTGTTGGTGGGAATGCAAACTGGCGCTGCCACTTTGGATAACAGCATGGAGACTCCTTAAGAAGTTAAAAATAGAACTACCCTATGACCTAGCAATTGCACTACTAGGTATTTATCCAAAGGATACAAATATAGTGATTTGAAGGGGCACATGCACCCCAATGTTTATAGCAGCATTGTCCACAACTGCCAAAATATGGAAAGATCCTAGATATCCATCAACAGATGAATGGATAAAGATGTGGTATGTTTACACACACACACACACACACACACACACACACAGGAATATTAGCCATCAAAAAGAATGAAATCTTGCCATTTGCAATGATGTGGATAGAACTACAGGGTATTATGCTAAGCAAAATAAGTCAAAGAAAGACAAATATTATGATTTCACTCATATATGCAATTTTTAAAAAATCTTTAAAATTTGTTTGAGAGAAAGAAAGAGAGTGTACAAGTAAGCGCAGGTAGGAGCAGTGGGAGAGGGACAGAGAAACCTTAGCAGACTCCTTGCTGAAGTCGGAGTCCCATGTGAGGTTCAATCTTGCAACCCTGAGAGCATGACCTAAACTAAAACCAAGAGTCAGTTGTTTAACCAACTATGCTACCCAGGAGCCCCTCACTCATATGTGGAATTTAAAAAAAATCAAACAGATGAACATAGGGGAAGAGAAAGAAAAGTAAGATATATACAGAGAAGGAGGCAACCATAAGAGGCTCTTAACTATAGGAAACAAACTGAGGGTTGCTGCAGGGAAGGAGGGTGGGTGGATGGGTAACTGAGTGATGGGCATGAAGGAGGGCACTTGATGTAATGAGCACAGGGTGTCATATGAAACTGATGAATCACTAAATTCTACCCCTAAAACTATTAACACACTATGTGTTAACTAAATTGAATGAAAAAAACCCACAGAAAACAAAAAACAAGACAGAAGATCCAGAGAGAAATAAAGGAGATGTCATTAAAAGACCATAGACAATGTGATTATATCTCAACTCCCCTCTATCCCCCACAAAAAAGGTTGAGAGCTGAAAAACTGCAGGTCATTTAAAATATTTATCATATAGCATAATACTCATAAACACAATTTTCAGAAAATAAAATATCTTATATTTTAAAACCCTGTCATTTCTAAATATCTGACTTCATTACAAAGAACGGATTCATACTGAGTGAGTCACTGGGGAAGCCTTTAAATCTAAAGTTAAATAATGTTTCTATATTAGAGATAAAGATGTAACCTCATAAGTTCATAGGTTCTTAAAAGGAAAACTAACAGTATAATAAAACAAAATAGTTAACTCTAAAATGCAACAAAGTATGATATGTGTTACATTTCAAAGTACCTAAGACAAGATTCATACTCTTATACCAAAAAAGCATGATCAGCACAATTTGTTTTTCTGTTTTAATGATAATGAACAATTTTAGAGACTGAGAATAATTTTTCACTTTCATGTAATTAAGTAATATTTAATAAGGGATCTCCTCCCTTATCAAGTTCAGATCATTTATCATTACAAAAAATGTTAGTTAAGTCTTCAATGATCATCAAGCAAGGGAGAATTAACAGGCTAAATAAAAGGATCTTTTGAATAAACTTGACACTTACCAATAATCCACAGTATAAGTAGATAGTCTATTCTTTCAAGGGCTGGCCCCATTGTGTTTTTTTTATCCTCATTGTAGACAAGAGAGTATAGGTTTAATAACAGCAGGAATGTGAAATATGATGCTCCATGAATAATAAATTTCATAAAAGGAGTGTGAATGATTCTGCCAAACTGAGATTTGGGAGCTATCAAATAACAAAGTGACAAAACTGGCCAAAAGATGCCCACTGTCAAAACAGTCATTATCTTCTTACACGTGGGCTTACGTCGGTAACCTGACATCTGTCCAAACCAAACAGTGTTCAGGAACTGCTGGCAGTTAGACTGTGAGACAAACTGAAAAGGACACACACATATACAAAATAAAGAAAAGAAAACCTGTAAATATAATCAATCATTATTTATTTAATTTATTTAATTGATATTCAAAGGTTTAATAATAGCTTAAAATCAATTCTATACAGTCCACATAATTTTTTTTTCATTTTTCTTACATGTAATAAAAGAGTACAGAGGTTGAGAGCATAGACTGGACCCACACTAACCTGGATTCAAATCCAGGCTCTGCCACCTAATAATTGACTTTGAGCAAGTCTTTAAACTTTAAGCCTCAAATTTACCATCTATAAAATTGAGATAATAATAATCTCTACTCATAAACTTGTCAAAGCTCTTAGAATAGTGCCTGATTCATAGCATGTAGTATATAAGTATTAATGATTAGTAATAGCTTAGTTAGCCATTTTGCAAAATTTAATTTGTAGAGACTCTCATAACGTTTGTGAAATTTCAAAGTTAACAACCATAAACCAAAGAAAAAAGCTTGTCTAGAAGAAGTGCTGATTTCAGTTATAAGAAATCAAGACGCTAAGATAGTAAAGCAATCCAAGTCTAAACATCAGATTTATATTCCATGAAAACACTGAGATTTTCTTAAAATATATTATATTCTTAAAGCTGCTTATTACTGAATTTTGTGTAAGAAAAAAAAAGGAAAAATATTGCCTGTAAATAAGAGGGAAATTCTAGTTCACGTACAGGAATCAATTTATCAAAGTTTACAAAGCTTCTTAGTTTATTAATTTCAGAAGCAGTATCTTCCCAATATAACGCTCATGTTGTGAAGTTTAACTTAAGGATTCTGGTAACTCTGGATACAATAATGTGATCAGGTTTGAAATTACCAAAGCACAAGTAATGATAATGTCATTCAGATATCTAAATACTAATTGGTCAATCTTCCGTTTTAAAATGATTTATCCTGGGTGCCTAGGTGGCTCAATCCGTTAAGTGTCTGTCTCTTGACTTTGGCCCAGGTCATGATCTCAGGATTGTGAGGTCGAGCCCTATGTTGGGCTTGATGCTTGATGTGGATACTGTCTTCCTCACCACTCCCCTCTAAAATAAATAAGTACACATATAAATAAAATTATTTATCCTGAGACAGAATATTATTTGTAGAATATAACACTCCAGTAATATACACACACACATATATAGGCACGGTTTTTGTTGTTTATTGTGCTTATTAAGAAATTTCCTGAGCAGCCCGGGTGGCTCAGCAGGTTCATGCTGCCTTCAGCCCAGGGCGTGATCCTGGAGACCCATGATCAAGTCCCACATCGGGCTCCCTGCATGGAGTCTGCTTCTCCTTCTGCCTGTGTCTCTGCCTCTCTCGCTCTCTGTCTCTCATGAATAAATAAAATCTTAAAAAAAAAAATTCCCTAAAATTCTATACTTGTGTTTGGTAGTTAAATCTTACTTCATTCTTCATTCTTCTGCTCAAATTCCCATGCTCTTAGGGGATCTTAATTTGCCTCTCAAGATGAAATACCAGAGACAGAAATAGGTTTTCCTCTCACCAACTACCCAGTTTAGTAGCATCTCAAATTTAGTGGTTTCTCCCTTCACCCCAGTATCAAAGCAATTTCAGAGCTGACTTCTGCCATCCCTCTACATAATGGTGATTTAAGTAACAGTAATGTTAAATATATAATTTGAAAAACAAAATTTCAACTGGAAATGTTCTAAGTCTGTGGTGGTTTTAAAATATTGATATAAATCAGCAGACTCCTCTCATCAAGAGGTGGGTTATCAGTATTTCATACCCTTCAATTCAACAAGGCTGTGATTGCTTTAATCAGTAAATTCTGGAAGAAGTGATACTATGTGACTTCTGCAGGTAGGTTTTCTTTGTTTTTTGTTTTAAAGATTTTATGTATTTATTCATGAGCAACACAGGGAGAAAGGCAGATACAGGCAGGCTTTGCGCAGGGAGCCTGATGCAGGACTTGATTCCAGGACCCCGGGATCACGACCTGAGCCAAAGGCAGACACTCAACCACTGAGCCACCCAGGCACTCTGACTGTGGTAGGTTTTAAAACAAGATTCCACCTTGTTTGAGGAACACTTGCTCTTGGAGTATAAAGCGACCTACTACCTGAAGTTATCATGCCATGAAGAAGCCCAGGTTAATGTAGGCACTCTAGGCGGCCCTGAGAGGCTTCTTAGACCATCTCCTCACAGTCAACCCACCATGACTCCTGTAGTAAGTGCTCAGGAGGCCCACCTGCCATGGATCCAACCAGCCCACCCAAGAGCTCTTGGCTGGAGTCCTCAGCTGCTGCTCAGGCCCCAGACATTTGAGTGAAGAAGCCTCCAGATGATTGTAGCCACCAGTCATCTGAGCTATGTCAGAGACCCTAGACTAGTGGTAATTCATCCTTGCTGTGCCCTTTCCTAATTCCTGGCCTACACAATCCAAGAGCATAATAAAATGATTATGAAATGATTATAAATGATTGTGAAATATATAGTTTTATGCCACTAAGTACCAGGAGTTTGTTATTTAGGACAGATTGCCTAAATAAAGTCTACCAACTATGTGGGAAGATATTATCCTCCCCTTTGATCATATCTAGAAATCTAGTTTAAAAAATTACATTTTCATTCACTCTTAAAATTACAGAGTTACAGAGTATTTCCTTTCAAATAAAAATATTACTACTACTTCTTGTTTCCTTTTCTTGCATCTTCTTTAGAATGGAACATTTGGAAAAAAAAAAAAGAGAGAGAGAGAGAATGGAACATTTGGTTATATGTGTGAGTCCCTCAGGGATCTATATCTATATCTGTATCTGTATCTATCTCCCATTTGGAAACTGGCTCTTAGTTTTTCCTTCCCTAACCAGGATAATCTCAGGTCTTTCCACCTTTCTTTGAAGTTCTTTTTCCAATCACATAAGTTAATTTTGTATCTTGTTATCTCTTTATTCTAGCATTTTCTAGTATTTCATGTCTATTTTAGGTTGTGGAATATACAGAAGTAAATAATTCAACCTAAGATCTCGTCAAAATGTATGTTAGAGGAAGATTACATCAGGGGTTCTATATTTTTTCTATTTATGCACATTAGTGTTGTGTTTCCTTTTTAAGCACACAGGTATGTTGTTGATTTATAATCTTATAGTTATACTAATCCAAGTTCTTGTATTTAATTTTTTCCTATAAATGTTTTACCTTAATCAAGAACTTTATAGAGTACTAGAAAAAGCATAGGATTTGAAGCCAGAGATCTGGATAAGCGATATACCACGTAGGTACGTTAAAATAAACATCTTAAAATTCCTGTACCAATTTCCTGAGTTACAAAACCATTGTAAGGCTCAAATTTTCAATCAAATCAATACAAAATTCTGCTTCTAGTACCAAAGGTCCTATATATTTCTTCCTACCATTATCTGTCTCAGGCCCCATTTTTATACTAATACAAACTTGATAAGCAAGTTTTATTCCAACATCTATATTGATAACAAAAAATAATGGGTCTTAGGGGCATCTGGGTGGCTCCATTGGTTGAGTATCTGACAAGTTAATTTAGCTCAGGTCATGATCTCAGGGTTGTAAGATGGAGCTCTGCAATGGTTCTGTACTAAGTGCAGAATCCCCTTGTCCCTCTCTCTCTGCCCTTTACCCTCTCTGTGCTCTTGCTCTCACTCTCTAAAATAAATAAATAAAATCTTTAAAAAAAAATAATAGGTCTTAGAAAAAAATCTTAAAAGTACCATTTACCAACACCTCGTACTACCAACTGGATATCATTACTTACATATAAATACCCATGCTTAGTAATATATCTCAAAAAATGAAATTTAAAATGCATACTTTCCTTCTTCAAGTTCCTGAATCTATATTGTGTGTGTATATGGGGATTAGATAGGTATTTCCCTTAATAGGAAGGGTGATGCCAGTAGAGCCAGATTCAACTTAGTTACCATATCATGTGCCTCTCCACCTTTGAGTTTCAATGAATTAACAAATAAGAACCAGGAAACACAATATCTAATAGTTTATTTTTAAGCAGAAAGGCGCTATTACTATAGAAAGCACTATTTATTACCAGATCAACGAAACAAACCTATGACAGACAAAAGAGAAGATGGAAACATTACTATGAAAGTATGTAGTATACAAGATCTTACCTAACTAGCTACTATTTGGCAAAAACATTAACACTCATATTATAATTAATATTATTAAAAGCAACTTGTATCAACTATACTTCAATTTTTAAATTTTTATTCTTTATTTATTTTTAAAAGATTTTATTTATTCATGAGAGACACACAGAGAGAGACACAGACATAGTCAGAGGGAGAAGCAGGATCCCTGCAGAGAGATCGATATGGGACTTGATCCTAGGACTCCGGGATTACGCCCTGAGCCAAAGGCAGACACTCAGCCACTGAGCCACCCAGGTGTCCCACTTAGATTAAAAAAAAAAAAAAAAAAAAAGTGGTAAAACTTTCCTTGAACCTAAAAAACAATAATGGCAACAGTCACTTATTGAGTATTTGTTTAATGCCAGCATTCATTGTACTAAACTTTAAAAGTACATATCTTTGGGGGGCCTGAGTGTCTCAGTCAGTTAAGCATCTGCCTTCGGCTCAGGTCATGATCTCAGAGTCCTGGGCCCCATATGGGGCTTCTAACTCAGCGGAGGGTCTGCTTCTCCCTCTCCCTCTGGCCCTCATCCCTGTTTGTGCTCTCGCTCTCTCTGTCTCAATTAAAAAAAAAAATCTTTTAAAAAAATCTTTTAAAAAACAGTGATAGTAGAGTACATATCCTTAATTAATTCTTAATTGCTCTGAGCCACTATACTACTGTGGAAGAAATAATTCTTTTTTTTTTTAAAGATTTTATTTATTTATTCATGAGACACACACACACACACACACACACACACACACACAAAGGCAGAGACACAGGCAGAGAGAAGCAGGATCCATGCAGGGAGCAGGATGTGGGACTCGATCCCGGCACTCCAGGATCACACCCTGGGCTGAAGGCAGGCGCTAAACTGCTGAGCCACCCAGGCATCCCAAAATAATTCTTTTTTAAAAGATTTATTTATTTTAGAGAGAGAGAGAGAGAACACTAGAGGAAGGGGCAAAGGGAGGGGAAGAGAGAACCCCAAGCCAATTCTGCACTGAGCAGAGAGCTGGGCTTGACCTCACAACCCTGAAATCACGACCTGAGCTGAAACCAAGAGTCAGATGCTTAACCGACTGTGCCACCCAGGCACCCTGGAAATAATTTATATATGACACAGAAAATCTCATACCTCCTTTTGGTTATATTTGATAGCAAGTTTTAGACGACTTAAATTCATTCTTTCTTCTAGTAATCCCCGTTTGTCAAGAGGCTCATCATTAGATGTATGGTTTAGAATAACTTCCAATTCTCTTGAATTCCGGGCTTGTGCAAGCAAATCTTTAGCAAACATTTTGCATTGCCGGGCTAGTTCCTCATAATCATTCCTGTAAAATGCAACAATCTATTATTAGAAATGTCACTTGCAGCTTCTAATTAAGCTGTTTTCAGTAGAAAATTATTTACTCAGCAACATTTTAATTCTGACAGGGTTTTATAAAATCTGAAGTCATTTTGTAGTGATGATCAAAAGAACTTACTGATACATAAACCCTCAACAGCTTTGGGGAAAACTGTAACACAATTATGTTCCCTGTGTTCATACTGATCATTTTAGATGAGCACAGTATTTCCTTATATACACTGATATTCCTAGAAATTTGGGTTATAGTTGTCAATCAATTCTTAAATCATTTGCCCTTATTCTCTGTAAGTTTGGTATCAAACTTCCTTCTTATATTACTTATCTAAACAATAGATTATAATAATGCTATCCAATAAATATTACTATGTAACTTTTATTAAGGTGTTTTCAATAATAGTTTACAACATGTTTTATACTACTTCTGATATTAAAATAGTATTCTGATTCACTTTTAAAGTGTTCAACAAAATTCAAGTTGGAAGTAAAAGACACTGAAATACTCCTAGCAAACAATTTTCTCTCATAATTATTATTCCTTGAAATTTAGAATTTAACTGCTGGTTAAAGATAGGCTTAAATCAACCAACTTATGAGAAATTAAGAAGTTTTAGCAGATATCCTCTCTAAGAACATCAGTTATATTAAAATTATGTCTTAGTGTTAATACCTTAAAAATAAAGTTAGAAATAAATATGAGTCAATTGGGGTCAGATTTCATAAAATAATTCTTATTCAGTTTTTTTCTCCTTAATGACAGAGGAAGGGAAAATAGAAAAATTTTCCAAATGATTAATCTTCTATACAATGAGATTTTCCATGAACAGAAAATTATCAAAGAATTAAAAACTTTTCCTTACAGAGTAAATTTTTCTCATCTACTCTTTGCATTTCCTACATAACCAAAACTACCTAAAAATAGTAATTGGATTTCTTTAATAATTGAAGTATTACTGCTTCTTGGTCTAGGATCTAATTATAGATGAGAATATTCATCAAAAGTGTGTATTAGCAAAAAAAAAAAGTGTGTATTATTACAAAGTGGTTTCATCTTAAACACTGACACACCACTAAATTCAGTAAAGTTAATATATTTTATTAATTTAATTTTCTTAATCTTTAATAAATTACTAGAAGACTAATAAGTGGCTGTGTAGTTTGGATAGAAATATAGTAGACTAGAAGCCAGAAGTCCTATGTTCTAGTTATAGCTGCTGCTAACTCTATTCCTAATCAGATGCTGATATCAGGAAGATATCTAACCTACATAGATCACTTTCCCTGTCTATGAAAAACAAGGGGACTGAAGTAAATGAATTCTATAATCACTTCAAAATCTAACTTTATTATCCTATGATTAAAGAATAATCATAGCAGTTGCTTCAAACCCTTTTAGGAAGGAGTTGAATGAATTCTCTTTTATAAGGTAACTGAGAATTCTAATTGTAAGATAATAAGATTATAAAATAGCAAGCTTTTCAGATTTAAAAGGAATAATTTATAACAGCTCATGTGCTAATAAAGTTAAAAGTAGCAACAAGTTACATTTTACCAATGTCTTATGTGTTTCTCAAAGTATATACTTTATTTCCTATTGAGTTTAAATAAATTTTAATTTATTCAAATTGGAATATAGTAGTTCCAAACTTGAAAACTTATAAATAGGAATATTTAAAAAGTTTCTAGAACTCAGAGCTATCAAGAACACACTATAAACTGCTGTTAAGGCATAAGAAAACTGCCAGCTTCTTATCACCCTTTCAGGAAGAAGTTTGACTCTTTCCATCTTGTTAAGTCACTAGAGGAGTACAAGGCAAAGACATGGGGCTCCCACAGCAGCTAGACTTAAAAGGAAAGTAGAGATAGGTATAATCTGCCCCCCAGAAACCTCACAGCAAGAATTGGCAAGAATGATCAATTTCTCCTTCTTTGGGGGGGGTACCAGGGATACTTTAACATAAGGGAAAGTCTCAAAGTTCCACAAGTCTAAGGACTTCTTTTTTTAATGTTTAAATTAGTTATTAATAGGCTGTTTTTTCACAGCCTTTTTTTGGTCCTCTACCCTAACTCTCTAAGGGACATTTATAACCATTCTTTATGCCAAAACTACATTTAACTCTTCACTTCAGAGTAAAACTCAGAGGGATGAATGGATCCATCCCTCTTAATTAGTAGTATTTTATTTTTAAGTCTACATGCTATGTGTCTCCTAATAGAAAAATCTCACCAAACAGTGAAAAGGCACTATATCTGTGTATGTGTGTGTGTGTGTGGGGGGGGGGGGGGGGGGGAGGGATGTCCACGACACACGGAAACCATTCTATATGCTTCCGAAAGTTATGAAAGATCAGGCTCCAAGGATGATTATACAATCTGGAAACAAGGGGAGGTGGGATAGAGAACAGTTACAAATTTCCTCTTGCTTAAGGCTACCACTCCCACTACTCTTCACTGTCTTAGAACTCCTTTGGCAACATTAAACAAAGGGGAAACGTAGGGATGGTGCAAGAATTTCAAAGGGCAGGTGGGGAAGAAGCTACCTAAATAACACCTAAATAACACCAACGTCTTTTCCATTGAATCTGAAGGAAAATCCCAAATAGGTAGCAGCAAGGTCTGGTCATCTTGTTTCAAAAGTAAATAAATACAAACATTAATTTGGTCTATGAAAAAGCCCAGGGTGAAGGGATTCTGAAAAAAAAAAAAAAAAGATATAATTTACAATTTCCATTCATTCCCACCTGAATTCCACCTCCACAAGGCTTAATTCTTTTAAATCAGCACTAAGTTCAAATGCTCTCAGAATTGGATCCTCCTCTGTTAACATTATTAGAGCTGGACTGGCCAAACAGCGATATATATCAAGACGAAACCTGTGATAAAATTTGATTCCGTAATGTAAAATAAATGTATTATACACATATAATTAGTATTTTTAACCTACAATTTTCATAAATTTAAAAGTAAAATACTACAAAATTAAAAGAAACTAAAACAACTATAATATACTTATTACAGGATAACCTGCATAAAAAGAAAGACTTAAAAAATAAGTCTTTGTATTCTTCAATCCAATTAAATTAAAAAATTTCTTTCCTGAACCCATATTATTTTAAATA
Source organism: Canis aureus (assembly GCF_053574225.1). NCBI lineage: Eukaryota > Metazoa > Chordata > Mammalia > Carnivora > Canidae > Canis > Canis aureus. The sequence goes on from NC_135632.1 coordinate 14,228,518, forward strand.
AAATAGGCTAATAACTAATACATTTTGAATATGATATGAATCATAAAATTTTTCCTTCCTCAGTGATAAGACTACATTAATATGCTAGATATGTATTACACATGACTCATTCAATCAGGTCATTTTTTTTTTCAACCAGGTTTTTTTTTAAAGATGTTTCAAATCTTAAGAATGAAATCATTCATTTATGCTTAATCTCTAGCTAACAGGAAAGCACACTCCTTTACCTTCTGTAAACTAGTTAAGCTTCATATTCAATACCTAAGTAGGAAGCAAACCCAAAAAATTTTGCTATAAGTCTTTCATTTATAAGCATATACTTCTTAATTTACAAATTTGGTATATTATATAATATATATTTTCTTCTAAACATAAATTTAATACATGTTTGTTATTTAAAAAAAGGAAGCAGTTTAGAAACATGATGGTCCCCAGTTCTCCTCCTTCCACCAAATCTACTCTTCAAGGAATGGTCACATTACAGGGAACTGTGAATATCCTTGATACTTTCAATTCACCTACAAACATAATCAGATATACTACATAAAGCAGCAACTCTTTCTATGCCACTACACATAGAGTCATGTCATTTTTTTTCCCAAAACTGGATGGTTCCCCATTTAATGGCAGCTCATCAGATCTCCATTAATGGAAATTTTAGTTGCTTCTAATGTACTTCTATAAATAACGCAGCAATGAATATTCTTTAGTTCACATATCCTTTGCACACTTAGAATCGCTGGATATAATGGCATATGTGTTTTAAATTCTAATAGATGCTTCCAAAGCACTAACAATAAGGAGAGATCATTTTCTCCTACATTATCATTAATATTTTGCCACTCTAAAAGATGAAAAATGGAATTTTATCTGAACTTCTTTAGAAGCTTAAGCATCATTTCCTGCTTAGTATCCATTTATACTACTTCTGTAAACTCTTGTTCATTTCCATTAGCCTATTTTTCTCATAACTGTTTATTTTTAAAAATCATTTGTAAGATCTACATATCAAAGAAATTATCACTCTGTCTAGTCACAGTATTTTATATACTTTTTCCCCCAGTTTACTGTTTGTCTTTTTACTTTGTTTACAGTGGAATTTTCCTATATGGAAATTTAAATCTTTTATTTAAACAAACTTATTGAAATATTCCTTATTTACCATACAGGTTTCTGGTCTTACTAAAGATATAAAGGTAAATCATGCATAATGCATTTTTAAGAAAATAATATTTATGAAATCCAATTATAATTTAGCTGTTCAATAAAACAAGTATAGTTACTGTATCTGAAGTATGGATTTCTAAAGAGATATTTGCCTACACCAAAACTGTCCAAAAATTTGAGAGAAATATATGTAACTAAGCAACTTATCTTTGTTTCCATCAATATGTCTACATTAATTAATCTCATCAGTTTATTTCTAAAAATTACTTTTGTATTAACCAACATTATCATACTCAAAATATATTAAGGATTAATGACAAAGTGAACAGCAAGAGTGACTGCTAGTGACAGTGGTAATCAATTGTGCTAGAGTAATAATGGAGTGCTGTTGTACGGAAAGTACTTTGATGTACCTAACAAATAATGAGGCTGCCTCACTTTATAAAATCACTTTTGGTATTCAAAACACCATCAAAGTAATGATGGTGTGAGGAGGTAAGTGATTCTACTACACCAAAAATATGTATATAAGTGAACAAAATTACAGTTGACCATTGAACAACATGGGTTTGAACTGTGTGGGTTCACTTATATGTGGTTTTCTAAAATATAGTATAGTACTGTAAATGTATTTTGTCTTCTTTATGATTTTCTTTTCTCTAGCTTACTTATTATAAGAATATAGTACATAATATGTATAATATACAAAATATGTGTGAATTGACAGTTTGTGTTATTGGTAAGGCTTCTAGGCAACAGTAGGCTAATTAGTAGTTAAGTTTCTGCAGAGTTAAAAGATAGTAGATTTTTAACAGTATAAGGGGTTGGCGCCCCTAACTCCCACATTGTTCAAGGGTCAACTATATTTTTAAAAATCAGCCATTTCAGGTCATTGAAAATTATCTATTGAGATCAATTATTGAAAAATTTCTAGAGCTTCAAGCAAGAATGGTTTGAATCTGTGGTCTTCTTGCCTGAGGCTACTTTGATCACCTCTGCCTCCCCAGTTCAGTCATGGAGAACTGCAGTTTTCCAGCCTGAAGATGGTAAATCTGTACTTTTGTGCTTAATGGGGGTGAAGATCAATTCGATGGAAAGCAAAAACCTCCAGCTCAGCTGGTTGAAAGAGTTGGACTTGGAGGAGATGCGCAAGGAAAATTTGCAGATTTATAAGACAAATCTTGGAGTCTGAGTAGAGGCAAACAGCAGACCAATGAGAAACTTAACAGGGAGATCTTAGAAATGAAAAAAGCCATAAAATGACTCATATAAAGCTTTCAGAGATTTCTGGCTGACTAAAATATTAGATATATATGGAGAACATCAGATAGTTTGGTAATATGAAAAAGACAAGGAACTATTGAGAAATGGCTTCAACTTTGACTATATTCCCCAACTAACCAATAGACTCATCAAGAGACAGGACTCTTACAGTCTCAAAGTATATTAACATAAACTCCACCCAATCAGTGGCTCACCTATACAGATTCTGAAATGATCCTTAGGAATCAAACTAAAGATTAAAAATAATCAGGGTGCCTGAGTGTCTAAGTGTCCAACTCTTTGGTATCAGCTCAGGTCATGATCTCATAGATTGTGGGATGGAGCCCTGCATCAGGCTCTGCACTCGTGAGGAGTCTCCTTGAAGATTCTCTCCCTCTGCCCCTCCATCTAACTTATGTGTGTGTTCTTTCTCTAAAATAAAGAAATACATCTTTTTCAAAAATAAGAATCAGGGCAGCCCAGGTAGCTCAGCGGTTTAGCACCGCCTTCAGCCCAGGGCATAATCCTGGAGATCCGGGATCGAGTCCCACATCAGGCTCCCTGCATGGAGCCTGCTTCTCCCTCTGCCTGTGTCTCTGCCTCTCTCTCTGTGTGTGTCTCTCATGAATAAATAAATAAAATCTTTTTAAAAAATGAAAACAACTGTGCTTCAAAGTACATCATCAAAAAAGTAAAAAGGTAACTAATAGAATGTAAAAAAGATTTGCAAATCATGTATCTGATAAGGAATTCAGAATATATATTTAGAATATATATTTAAAAAAACTCTTGCAATTCAGCAATAAAAAGATAGATAACCAATCAAAAACTGGGAAACAGAAATGAATAGACATCTCCAAAAATGATAAGCAAATGACTGATAAGAACTTAAAATATACAATTTATATGAAATATCCAGAATAGGCAAACCTGTAAGAACAGAAAGTAAATTTAGTGATATCTAGCAGCTGAGTGACTGCTAATTAATATAATGTTTCTTTTTTTTTTTAAGATTTTATTTATTTATTCATGAGAGACAAAGAGAGAGGCAGAGACACAGGCAGAGGGAGAAGTAGGCTCCATGCAAGGAGCCCAATGCGGGACTCGATCCTGGGACTCTAGGATCACGCCCTGAGCCAAAGGCAAACACTCAACTGCTGAGCCACCCAGGCATCCCCAATATAGTGTTTCTTCTTGAAGTGATGAAATGTTCTGGAATTCAATAATGATGGTCAATGTATAACTCTATGAATATTATAAAATGGTGAATTTTAAAATTTATGAATTTATCTCAATAAATTATAACTCAATAAAGTTATTTTAAAAATACAGTATATTCTCTGATCAATTAATTTAGAAATTAAATTACAAATCACCAGTAGAAAAAAATCTGGGACCACCCCAAATATGTGAAAGTACAACAGCACACTTTAACCCATGAATCAAGAGAATGAAAAGACAAGCTACAGGATAGGAGAAAATATTTGCAAAAAACATATCTGATAAAGGATTCTACATATAAAGTATACAAAGAACTCTTAAAACTCAACAATAAGAAAACAAACAATCCAATTTAAAAATAGGCAAGAGATATGAACAGACATCTCACAAAAGAAGATATGCAGATGACAAATAAGCATATAGAGATGTACAATATCATACATCACTAGGGAACTGCAATCAAAGCAACAACGAGATACAAAACCATTTCATACCCATCAGAAAGGCTAAAATCCAAACCCTGACAGTATCAAATGCTAGTAAGGATATAGAGCAACATGAACCTTATTCATTGTTCTGAATGCTGAATGGTGCAGGTACTTTGCAAGACAGTTTGGCAGTTTCTTATAAAAGTAAACATATCCTTCACATATGATCCAGCAATCACACTTCTTAGTATTTATCTAATGAGTTGAAAACTTATGTCCACATGAAAACCTATACATGAATGTTTATAACAGCTTTATTCATAACTGCCAAAACTTGGAAGTAATCAAAATGTCTTTCAGTAGATGAACGGATGAACTGTAGTACCTTCCTACAATGGGGTACTGTTCAGTGTTAAAAAGAAATGTACTGGGGGATCCCTGGGTGGCGCAGCGGTTTAGCACCTGCCTTTGGCCCAGGGCGCGATCCTGGAGACCCGGGATCGAATCCCACATCGGGCTCCTGGTGCATGGAGCCTACTTCTCCCTCTGCCTGTGTCTCTGCCTCTCTCTCTCTCTGTGACTATCATACATAAATAAATAAAAAAAAAATTAAAAAAAAAATAAATGTACTGTCAAGCCATGAAAACACATGAAGGAAACTTAAATACATATTACTAAATGAAGGAAGTAATGTGAAAAGGCTACATATTGTATGATTCCAATTATGCCACATTACAGAGAAAAGTTAAAACCACAAAGATAGTTAAAAAAAAAAAATCAGTGTTTGCCAGCAACTACTATCATCATGCTACTACTATGCAACTACTACCATGCCATCAAGGCAAGGATATTCATTCTTACTAACTCACATTTAACATCATACTGGAGGTTACTAGGCAATGCAATAAGGCAAGAAAAATGAAGCCCTAAAGATTGGAAAAGAAGTAAAACTGTCTTTACCTACAGATGATATAATCTTATATATAAAAAATCTTTAGGAATCTAAAAAGCAAACAAACAAAAAACCCTATTAGAATAATTGAATTTAGCAAGATCACAAGATATAAAACCAGTATACAAAAAAAAAAAATCTGTTTTATTTCTATATACTAGCAATGAACCATCTGCAAATGAAATTAAGAAAGCAATTCATGTGCAATATAATCAAAACAAATAAAATACTTACGAATAAATTGTAAAAAAGAAGCAAAGACCCATACACTGAAGACTAGAAAGCATTGCTGAAATTAGGAAAATCTAATAAAATGGAGAGATATACCATGTTTATAGGTTGAAAGACTTAATATTATTAAAATGGCAATTCTCTCCAAATTGGCTTAATGCAACCCCTCTTAAAAATCTAAGCAGGTGTTTTAAAAATTGATAACTCATTCTAAACTTTATTTGCAAATGCAAAGAACATAGTATAGCCAAAAATTAAAAAAAGATTTAAAATGACTTACATTACCTGATTTTATTTTACTTTGTTTCAAATTATATTTAAATTCCAGTTAGTTAAGATATAGTGTAATATTAGTTTCAGAAGTAGAATTTACTGAGTCATCACTTACCTATAATACCCAATGCTCATCATAAGTGCCCTCCTTAATACTCATCATCCATTTAACCCACCCCCCGCCACCTCCCCTTGAGAAACTCTGTTTGTTTACTATAGTTAAGAATCTGTTTTATGGTTTGCATCTTTTTTTCCTTATGATGTTTCATTTCTGAAATTTTACATATAAGTGAAATCATATACATTATCTGACTTAAAAGCTTACTATAAAATTACAGTAATCAGGATAGACTGATACTGGTGTAATAGTCTTAAAGATTAATGGAACAAATTAGAGTCTAGAAATAAAACCACATATATGCTCAAATGATTTCTAAGGTGTAAAGGTAATTTACTGCCCCCAGTAAGCAATATTCTTTAACAAATGATGCTAGAACAAATGATGGGATAGGCAAAAAATTAAAAAAGAACTTAGATCCTTATTTCACACATACACAAAAAATTATTCAAAATAGGTTATAGACTTAAATGTAAATTGTACAACTGTAAAATTTCTAGAAGAAAACAGGAGAAAGTCTTTGTGACCTTGGGTTGGCAAATATTTCATACATATGACATAAGAAACAATCTACAAAAGGCAAAAATGATAAAATGGGCCTCATCAAAATGAAAAGTTTTGCTCTTCAAAAGACACCAAGAAGAAAATGAAAAGACAAGTCACAGACTGTGAGAAGTTATTTGCAAAACATTTATCTGATAAAGGATTTGTGTCTGGAATATACAAAGAAAGAACTTTTGCAACTTAATAAAACAACTCAATTTTTAAAAATAAGCAAAAAATTTGAATAGATATTTCATCAAAGAAGATACATTAATGGCCTATAAGCACATGATAAGATGCTTGATATTATAAGGCATAAGGGAAATTCAAATTAAAACCACAGTGAGATCAATTGTGGTTTACACTTCTGCTAAAATGGCTAAGATAAAAATAAAACGAAATATAAAGTCTTGATGAGTATGTAGAGGAATTGAAAACATCATACATCACTTGTGAGAATGTAAAATGATACAATCACTTCGGAAAACAGTTTAGCAATTACTTAAAAAGTTAAACATACACTTCCATACAACGCAGCAATTCCAATCCTGGGTATCTACCCAACAGAAATAAAACTATATGTCCACACAAAGACTTATATGTGAATGTTCACTGCCAAAAACCAGAAACAACTCAAATATCCATCAACTACTGAATGGATAAACAAAAGATTCATCCTTACAATGATATACTACCTAACAACAAAAAGGAATAAACTACTGATATATGCAATATGAATGAACCTCAAAATATTATGCTGAGAGAAGCTAAAGACATAAGCCAATATATTGTATGATTCTATTTATATGAAATTTCTAGAAAAGAAAAAAATTATAGGTTTTAGACAGAAAAGAGATCTGTGGTTGCTTGGAGATAGGAATGGGAGCAGAGATTGACTATAAATGGCCATGACAAAATTTGATCCAATGATGGAAATGATAGAATATTGGATTCTGTTGATAGTGTACACCTGTATACATTTACTATACCTGTATACACTTACTGCAAATCATTAATTTCCATATTTTTTTTAAAAACTTTTTTTGGGTGCCTGGGTGGCTCAGTTGGTTAAGCAGCTCAGGGGTCTGGGATCGAGTCCCACGTTGGGCTCCATGATCACTGGGGAGTCTCCTTGAGGATTCTCTCTTTCCCTCTTTCTCTGCCTCCCCACTCCCCCAACCCCATTCGTGGGCGTGTGCTCTCTCTCTCTCTCAAATAAATAAATCTTAAAAAAAAATTTTTTTTTAAATAACTAGATAACTTTCTGGGGTTTGGGTTATATCCACACCAAGAAGAATATGGGAATTTGCAATTCTACATTGTTCAAAATACTTTTAAGACAGTAATTTCATATGGTTCAACCTAAATATTTGGACAACCATAAGAATTGGAGTAGATGAAACAAGATTAATATCAATAGGCAAAATTAATGAAATAGGGGAGGAATCTTGAATGGAATCTGTATAGATAGAAATCAGGACAGGAAATTTCAAACTTCAACATGTAACTGATGGAGACTAGTTGCCAATCTAACACTGCAGTCAAGAGTCACATTTCTAACCAATTAGAATTTTGGTCATTAAGGAGCAGATATAGACCCTCAAACTGATCATACTGGTTAGCTCCAGAGACAGGAGGAAAATTGACTGGGGAATGTCCAATGTTAAATTAGAATTTTCACAGGGATTTGAAGATTTATTCACCTATTACTAGTGTAGTTAAATAAATAGCTTTCACATAAATGAATTCCATATCCCTAATATTACTCTAGCCTCATAGTTCACTGATTTCTCAATACCAAATCCTACTCTTCTAGTTAAATTGTACAAATTCAATTGCTTTCAAGGGTGAAGTGGGTAATAATATGAGTAAAGTTAACTGTACTTTGGGCTTACAGGCATTCAAACTCAAAACTATAAAAATCACTGTGCAGTTTATTTATTTTATTATTTTATTTATTTATTTATTTATTTATTTATTTATTTATTTATTTATGATAGTCACAGAGAGAGAGAGAGAGAGAGGCAGAGACATAGGCAGAGGGAGAAGCAGGCTCCATGCAACGGGAGCCCGATGTGGGATTCAATCCTGGGTCTCCAGGATTGCACCCTAGGCCAAAGGCAGGCATCAAACCGCTGCGCCACCCAGGGATCCCCCACTGTGCAGTTTAAACAAAGCATTTCTTTTCTTTTTTTTTTTTTTTAACAAAGCATTTCTTGACTTAAAAACTTTGTCTTCCTTTGATAGATAATAAAGATTTCATACCTTCCCTTAAAATTACTTTAAATTTTACACCACATCAAATAATTGAGACTAAAACCAAATCACAGCAATTAATGAAAATGTTTTTCTAAACTGCAATGGTCCATTATCTTTCCCTACTTCATTTAAAATTACCACCCCTTTGGGATGCCTGGATGGCTCAGTTAGTTAAGCATCTGCCTTTGGCTCAGGTCTTGATCTCAGGATCCTGGGATGGAGCCTCTTGTCAGGCTCCTTGCTCAGCGGGGAGTCTGCTTCTCCCTCTTCCTCTGTTCATGCTCTCTCCCATCTCTCTCCCTCAAATAAATAAATAAAATATAAATAAATAAATAAATAAATAAATAAATAAATAAATAAATAAATAAATAAATATGAGAAAATTATTACCCCTAGACCTGATCAACACCTAGAACTGCAGCATCTCTAAAATTTAAAAGCCAAAAACTTTATAAATACAGATTGCCTCACTTCCTCATTGCCAGTATATTGGCTTCTCAAGATCATCAAAACCTTTACCCATATCTCTTTTTACTCATTTTGTTAGCTTCCTTTTCTTCAGCAAGTCTACTTATCAATTCCTAGAAATGACTTGTAGCCAGAGCATTTTGATATTCACTATAACTGTTTTCCTAAATATCAATAACAAATTCTCTAAAACTTTTCTGTAAATACACCACACCGCTCAATGTTCCCTAAATAAACCACAATCAAATACTGTATTTTCTGCATAAAACAAACATTTTATTTTTTTAAAAAAATGTATTTATTTGTTTGAGGGGGGATGCGGTGGAGGGGTAGGAGGAGAGAGAATCTCAAGCAGACTCCCCACTGAGCACAGAGCCAACACGGAGCTGCATCTCATGACTCTGAGATCATCTCCTGAACCAAAATCAAAAATTGGAGGCTTAACCAACTAAGCCACTTAGGTGCCCCTCTTTTTTTTTATTCATACCTAAAGACCAAGCTCAAGCCACAGCTCCTTTAAAAGCTTACAGAACAAAGCTTTTTCCCCATCTGAAACCAAGGCAGACTTAGTGTTCTTTCTAGCCCCAACTCCTCCAACCTCAGCTGCTTCAACTATATACATATTTAATAAGCATACAATTTGGAAATATTTATATTTAATATTAATGAAGAAGTTTAAAACTAGAAGAAGCCTTAAAGATCATTTCTTCTTGTCATTTTACAGACTAGTCATTTTAAAACTAAAAAGGTAAATGATATAGCCATAGCTTTCAACCAGACCTTATAAAAAAACAACACAGGTCTTACTGTAAATAAACTTATAAACAGAAAAAATTTCTAGTCCAACCTCTGCAAATAAACATTAAATTGATTCCCAGGAGACTTTCTCCATTTATGGATCTGTGACTGTCAATCCACCAAAGATCTCTCCTTAAAGTAAGGAAGGAGGAGTGAGGGTGAATAGCTTACAGCTTTAAAGCTAATTTCACATACTATAAAAACAGTCTGTCAATGGGCTGCTTAGGACTTCCAGACCAGTGCTCACTTCAGCAGCACATATACTAAAAATAGGACTTCCAGACCATATTTTCCACAGTACATGTTACACTTGATATAATTTCAACTATATTTGATTACTACATAGATTATATACAGTATAAGTATAAAGGTTTATGCTAAAAATTAGATTCTCAAGTCTAGCCCAAAACCGTATTCAACATGCCCACATGCATGATTTTGCTCAACCTGTCCAAGATGGGGTACTTTCTTATTCATTTTCTCCTCAGTTGTTCTTAATATTTTGACTAAGGAGAAAGGGAAGAGAAGGAGACTTAAATATTGTGTGGGAGGGGAAGTAAGAGGCATAACAAGTCAAAAATTAAGTCAGATGGAAAATACTTATTTTCTTATAAATAAGAAGGGATATCTCCATTCCTTTTACTATTTGGAAATTCTCTTAAATTAATAAACTCTGATTTAAAAAAGTATATAGTGTCTTCATGCCCCACCAGCAGAAGTATGAAGTAAACCTTATTCATAATTTGAAGGATTTTCCAAATTATGCATCATTTAGTAAATATTTTTTAAAAAGTGTAAAACTCATATTAAGCAAACAAACGAAAAGTTTAGCTTTCATAAGCCATTACACTACCATATTTCTTAAAAGGTGCATAGACAGAAAAATAACAAAAATCTCACTGATATACACTTTACTGTATCACACACCTATTTATCAAAACCTTAATTTTCTAACCTGGAATGTCGGAGGCTGTCCTTTTTGTTTTTTGCAGAACACAATGTGCATTCACAGCCAACTGCATGGGGCTTGGGTAGAGATACATCCTGTTTCAACAGCATTGTAAGAATTTCATAGTTGTTACGATGAGCAGCTAAAATGACAGGTGCAACATCCATAGTTGTTGAATATTCAGGATTCTGAATTCGCTCCATTAATTTCTGAAAAATATTTATATAAATGTTCAAAATTATTATTTGTGACTTCAAAACAACATATTTATCTGAAAATAAAATGAAAAAAAATCAGAAGGTACAAAGCATATAGAATCATTTTTTTAAAAAAATGATAACATTTTGCCAGTACTAAATATTTTTCAGAACCTGAAAACTCAATTTTAATTAATAAATGCAATATAATCATGACAGACAAAAATCTTCAACATTCATACAACTAGAGTTTTTTTCCCTAATAAAAAAGAAGTAAGGATAGCTAGAAAAATACTTTAGGAAAAAGTGTTTAATTTTCTCAAGATTATGGAAACATGCATGACAAGGATAAAGACAAGATTTGTAGAAAAAGAATATAAAAGAAAAAGGAAAAATGTTAAAAACAGGCAGAGTATATATAAATCATGAGAAAAACTTAAAAATTCCACCTCCGTGGCAAATCTTGCCACATTAATAGCAATGAAGCTGCTTGAAAGAAATAAGTAAATAGGAAGCACTCTTCATTCTGTATAATTCTCTACATATTCCCAATCAATACCTATACTATTTCCTGTTACAAATGCACAAAAACACTAACAATCATAACCACTCTTTATGAGTCCTAGAACTGTCAAGCACTTTACATTTATTATCTCATTCAATCCCCACAATAGCTTGCAAAATTGAACGGAGAAACTGAGGCTCAGAGAAATTAATGTGCCCAAGCTACAAAACAAGAGTGGCAAAATGCAGATCAGGACTCAGGTTTGTATTACACCAGAGCCTGAGCTGCTTTCCCTACATGGGCTCATGGGCCTGGTGATGGCATGACATGAGGAAAGAAACATTAGTAAATAAAGAATCAGGGTTAAATAAAAACGTTGATAGTTTTATGACTGTTGCATATTCTTCCCAATACTTCTCACTTTTTTACATGGGTTTTCCTGAGAGCTGTTTGATTCCATTGTATAAACTTATCAAGTTCACAGGGGGTTTTTTTTTTGATAATTTTTATTAACATCATAAAATAGTATACACATATTACAAAATATCTGAAAAATACAGAAAAGCAGAAAGAATAAAAATTCCCATATCCCTACTATACAAAACACATATTACAGTATCTCCTTCTAGTCTTTTATTATACTTCCTTTTAAGGACATCTTTGGCATAAGTGATTTGGCATCAATGATTAAAAACAATGGTCCTTAATATTTTGAAATTCAAGGACCCTTCTAATAATATCAAAAAACTACAGCCCAGAATTTCTGGGAAATAAAATTCATATATAGAATTTAGCATGTAATTTAAGAAAATTCATAGACCTTTGTTCAAGATATTTTGTTTTGCTTATTTAAAGAACACTACCAAAAACATCTTTATGAATATAGCTTTTTGAAATTTAGGATAAACTCATTAACCACAGAACCCCTGAAGTACAATTATAGCTCTAAAGGTGATGAACAGTTTTGGAGCTTTTACTATATATGTTAGTAAAGTTCTTTTCAGTTTATATTATCAATAATATAAGAATGTACCCATTTCACATTCAAGGTTTACTCACCAGCACTAGGCATGGTCATTCTCAACTTATGAATGAAAAAAAATATGAAACATTCATTTACTCTCCTTTGATTACTGGTTAAGTTTAATATTTTCTGACATACGTAGCTTTTTCCCCTTCTTTTATGAATAGTTTCTTTATATAGTTCCCATTTATTTATTGGGAACCTCAAATCAATGAATTTATTTAAAAATTTAGTCCTTTCTCCCCTTTATAACTGGTTATACAAAGAGAAGAAAATTGTATTTAAATAATGTCTTTATTTTTCCTAAAGAAAAAACATACTTGACTACACGAAAAACGTTAGAAGATTAAAATTCATAATTTCACTGTTCATAATATAACCTACATACTATCAAAAAAAACCCCACCTGTATCTGAAAGTCAAAATTTGTCATAAGAATTTTAATAAGCTAAGAATATAAAATGAATTCACTGAAATGATTAAAAAAAGTATATAAAAATATTTGACATTGCCTGTCAAAAAGTATTAGGCCTGTTAAAATGTGATCTTGCCATCACTAGAAGTACTCAAGCCAAGGCTGGATAGCCCTTTTCATTAGAGATGAAGTACAAAGTGTTCTCTCACTGAGTAGATGAAGTGTTCTCTCTGGCAGTGTTCTCTCACTGCCAGAGCCTTAAAACTCAAGAGTTGACTGGTCGTGCTAATGGTGATGAATTAATGTCAGTCAGTTGCTCCAATATCCTAGCATTCTACACTCTACCCTCCCTGCCAAGAAAATAAAAGGGTAAAAAGGCTACATGGTGGAATAAGTATACCATAATCTAACCGTGACAAGACAGATGAAAGGGAAAGTTGAATAGAATTCTAGATATTTCTGATCATTTGGCAGGGGCTATATTCTTAGCCCTTTTTTCTCTGCTCCTGTTGGTTTCTTAAAACCACTTAAACTACTGGGTACTATCCTCTGTAGAAAGTCATGCTTACACAAACTTTGTAATACCTAAATGAAAGCAAAATGTTTCAGTTAATACATGATAAAGCATGCAAATTAGCAGAACTTCTCACTGATCTCAGATAATGGTAGATAATTCACAACTAATTTATAATTCTTTCTTTTCCTTTTAAGATTTTATTTATTTATTCATGAGAGACACAAAGAGAGACAGAGATATAGGCAGAGAGAGAAGCAGGCTTCCTACGGGGAGCCTGATGCAGAACTTGATCCCAGGACTCCAGGATCAGAATCTGAACCAAAGGCAGATGCTCAACCACTGAGGCACCCAGGTGCCCCTATAAGTCTTTCTTAAAACAATTTTTTTCTTCAGAGGATAGCCAGTTTACACTACCAGCAATTATTTAAATGGCTTGTTTCACTACATCCTCACTTTAAATTTTGACATATAACAAAAATCTCATTTTTATTTTTTATTTTTTATTTTTTTTAAATTTTTATTTATTTATGATAGTCACACAGAGAGAGCGAGAGAGGCAGAGACACAGGCAGAGGGAGAAACAGGCTCCATGCACCGGGAGCCCGATGTGGGATTCGATCCCGGGTCTCCAGGATCGCGCCCTGGGCCAAAGGCAGGCGCTAAACCGCTGCGCCACTCAGGGATCCCAAAATCTCATTTTTCTTTTTTTTTTTTTTTTTTTTTTTTAATTTTTTTTTTTTTTCATTTATTTATGATAGTCACACAGAGATAGAAAGAGAGGCAGGGACATAGGCAGAGGGAGAAGCAGGCTCCATGCACTGGGAGCCCGACGCGGGATTCGATCCCGGGTCTCCAGGATCGCGCCCTGGGCCAAAGGCAGGCGCCAAACTGCTGCGCCACCCAGGGATCCCCCAAAATCTCATTTTTAAAGCAGAATTTGGTTATTAGTGACTACCTTTTTAATTACAAAAGCAATATAGAAAAAGGGTTTAAGAAAAAAATATCCGTGGGACACCTGGGCGGCTCCGTGGTTGAGCTTCTGCCTTCGGCTCAGGACATGATCCTGGAGACCTGGGATCGAGTCCCACGTTGGGCTCCCTGCAGGAAGCCTGCTTCTCTCTATGCCTGTGTCTCTGCCTCTCTCTCTCTCTGTGTCTCTGTGTATAAATAAATAAAATCTTAAAAAAAAAATCCTTAATTTAGCAATGAGTTGACTGCTTTTAGGTACCATTTTGCTATATTTCCATTCAGTTCCTTGTCTGTACATGTTTTTAACCTCATATTATATTATATGTCCAGATCATACTGTATGTCCAGTTTATTACTCCCATTTTTTCACTTCCTATGTTATATTTGTTCAGGTTCCTAAATATTCTTTTAAAAATGCCATTTTAATATATATGTAATTTTTATACTATTTCCAGTCTTTTATTTGGGAATGTTTAAATTGGGTTACATGGTTTTTTCATTGCAATAAGATCACAATTAACTTTTTTCTCCCCATTTCTGGCCAGTTCCTAAAGGAAGAAACACTAAGTTTAAGAATATGAGCATCTTTCTTGTTTATGAGACACTGTGCTAAACTGCTTTCCAAAATACTCTTCCCTACCCTGTTATTAGACTGTACTACTCCCTTGCCATCAATGATAATTATTTTTTAAGATCTTTGCTAATTTGCATTATCAACAATAACCAAATTATGGAAAGTCAAATTTTCATTGACTGATGAATGGATACAGAAAACGTTACTGAGTCATCAAAAAGAATGAAATCTTACCATTTGAAATATGGATGGAGCTAGAGCATATTATGCTAAGCAAAATGAGTCAGTCAGAGAAAGATAAATACCATATGATTTCACTCACATGTGGAATTTAAGAAAAAAAACAGATGAACATATAGGAAGGGGAAAAAAGGAGAGAGGGAAATGAACCATAAGAGACTAATTACAGAGAACAAACTGAGGGTTGATGGAAGGAGGTGAGTGGGGGATGGGCTAGATGTGTGATGGGTATTAAGGAGGGCACTTGTGATGAGCACTGGGTGGTATATGTAAGTGATGAATCACTGAATTCTACTCCTGAAATCAATATTGCCCTGTATGTTAACCAATTAAAATTTAAATAAAGAAATAAAATAAATAAATCTTTGCTAATTTGATAAGTAAAAATTAGTATTTCATATTTTATTAGTAGTGAGTTTTAATATCTTATATTTTCTTTTCTGAGATTTTTTTTCAAGTCCTTTTCTGATTTTGGTGTTTTTCATCAATTTGTCAATTATTAGGATTATGAATTTGTGATATATGTTGAAAATATCTTTTGCCAGTTTTCCATTTTCTTTCTAAATTTTGTTTGATGTTTGAACTCCA
Source organism: Canis aureus (assembly GCF_053574225.1). Taxonomy (NCBI): domain Eukaryota; kingdom Metazoa; phylum Chordata; class Mammalia; order Carnivora; family Canidae; genus Canis; species Canis aureus. The sequence goes on from NC_135632.1 coordinate 14,244,217, forward strand.
GAAATTTAATTTCTATCTAGCCAAAGGCTGTGCCATTGCTTTTTATGATTTTTGTTCTTTGTTTTTATGTTTAGAAAGTCTTTCCACTCATAATCAGTTAAACATTCACCTATATTTTCTTCCGCTTTTATGGTTTCATTGTTTATATTTAATTCCTAACTCCATTTGGAAGCTAATCTGTATTTCCAACCTAACCTATAGAATGCTCGAAACTAAAAATACTCGTCCACACTGACAGATTTATGAAAATATCACTAATTTTAAAAAGGTGTTGCAAGTGTCTACTTACTTTAAGGCAATATTTTACAGATTAAAAAAATCTATTTCTTTAAAACAAAATAAATTTGGGGGAAGAAAAAATGGGAATGGGGCAGGATATCTATTTGGTTTAAAAATCCAAATTAATAAATATTTAAGAGTACTAACTACTATAGTTGGTCTTGATGATCGTTTTGGTCGATGATTTAGTAGTATATCAACAGCTCCCACTACTTCAGAGTCGATTGCCACCAAAAGTGCATCTGCGGACTTTAAAAAAAAAAAAGGTTAAAAATGAAAATGGAGGATAAAAAGGTAAACTATTTATTTTCACTAATTCATAAATAAAACTATCTTTAAATTTAAACTGTATTATGTATAGTAATACTAAATTTTTAAAAATGTAGACTGTCCAAATAGTACATTTGCTTGACTTAGCCTTATTTTTGTGTACCATAACACACACAAATTTCTGTCCTGGTTTCACTGCATAAGCTAGTAAAAAAAATAAATAAACAAATGCTTGCTAGAAGGATTTATTAATGGAACAGTGTGATCCATGGAGTATTTAAAGCTGAATTTTTTTTTTCAAGGCCTTTATTTTTGATCTTTAAACCAAAAAAATCTTAACATTCCAGATCTATTAAAGGAATTGCCAAGAACTATTACTATGAGTAAAGGATTATATTCAACCTAATAAAAATGATCATCAATGCAACCATGAGGTTAAGAGGAGCCCTCAGATCTCAACTTTAAAATATACATAGCTGACTGAAATGTTTCAAATTTGACATTAATATTAGCAATCTTATCAAGCAAAAAGCTGCAAAAAACTTGGCTACCAATGTCCTTAGAGGCAATAGGGAGAAGTGACTTTATAGCTTTACTCCCAAACTATAGCTCATTTTGAAACTCTAACTTTGACAGGAGGAAAAAGTAAATAGAAGCTGAGCATTTGGGACTTTCCAACACTGTAACAATGTCTACAGTTCTATTATGATACTTGGCAACTGTGACATCAGGTTTTTGGGTTTCTTTTTGTTTTGTTCTATTTTGTTTTGTTTTAAGGAAAACCATAAAGGCAGAAGGAAAACAGGAGATAAATAATAATTTAACCTAAGAAAATACCCTGAATATTTTCAATCTGTATATTTTAAGAACTGTTATAATCTTTAACAACCATTTACATCAACATTCTCTCTTGAAAATGAAACTATATCAGATCTTTAGTATTCTTGGAGCTGAAAAGAATAAAACTTCCACATACTTTATCTAGATGTCAAAAAGAGGACTAAAAAGGACAGACTTTATCTAGATATCTAAAAATAGGCCTAAGTACCCCAAAGAAAGAATTGGGGGCCACATTCAACCACTAGGAACTGCTTATGTATTCCCATAGGAAAAACTCCCCACCCCATTGAGAAATTTATTTTTTTAATCCCTTAAAACTTTTAGGGTTCACTGGTCTGTAGCCTATCTTTAAATCTAGCACCATTATTCCTCTGCTTTGCAAACATTTCTCTTCAATTTTTACCATACTTGGTCAGGTGAAGCAAACAAAAAGAATTATGTGTTCATTACTACTAAACATTTCATTTATGATAAATTTTAACCTTTAAACCTAACTACAGTAATGCCACTGCTCTCTAAGTCAAAACACCAGTCAACTCCAACTGTCTGAAACACAGCCATGGATCCAACTGTAAATTTCAAAAAAAAAAAAAAAAAAAACCTGTGTTGAGCTGTCACTAACTTTACGGGCACTACTTCCCAGAAGTCAACCACAGACTTAGTGTTGTCTATAAATGACGGATAACTGGCTTTCCCAAGTATTCTTTAGGTCTTTACTGAATAAGGAAACAGCTAAATGGAAACTAAAAAAGTAGAAAGAAATGAAGAAAAAATTGCTAAAAGCTGACTACTGAAAAGATAAAATATCAGTATAGCAAAACAACTATCAATACAGAGCAGTCAGAAGCAATTTAATGGAAGGACAAACATGTTAATAATTTCAGATTACACAAAGCAAAGTAAAAGAATTATATTCTCAAAGATACCCACTTATGGTAAAATTAAATTATATTCAGATACACTAGTGAAGAATAAAGAAAGATTCATATTAAATCTTTCAATGCTTAAAAGGATAAGCTTCAGGTATAAAAAATATTTGTGTAAAAAAGTCATGTAAATAAGGAGTTACCATTAACTTATTCTGCACAAATGGAATATAAATCAAAGGAAGTTCTGAATGAAAAAAAAGTTTTAGATTATTTTAAAAATATCTATAGGACAAAATGTCTTCATTAGTTTTGCTTCTCATTTTCTCACAAATATGACCATCCCTTATTAAAATTTATTCAACATATATACTTATTGTGTATTAATGAGGTTGCTTGCTATATTCCTTCCCACCTTGGAAAATGTCTTCTCAACAATTCCCATACTCTTTCCTCTAGGCTCAGAGTAAGAAGCTTCTTATTTCCTTTCCAAAGCTAAGTTTTCCACCTTGGTATTCTATTTGGTACTCTTCTGACTTCTAGAAGAACTTGGCCTTCATTTACAGAAATATCAGTCCTAGCCTCCATCTCCCAAAATATGAAATACTTCCTCATTCTTTGCTATCTTGACTTGATCCTGTCTTTCTCTTACCACTCAACTTTTCTTCCTCTCACTCTGTAAAACTTCCCAAACTCATGCAGATCATTTTCTCTAACTTTACTGATGCCAGTTTCAAAATTCAATGGCCTTTCCTACCCCTTCATTTTCTTTGATTTCTAAGCAACATATTAAAACTGCTCCTTTGGTTTTCACAATGCTGCTACCCTAACTCCTTTAATCGAACTCTTTCCTTCTATTGCCTTTATTAATGTAGATGTTCCCTGAGAAAAAATCAGCACCAGCCATTCACTCTCCTCTGTAATATCAACCACTTTTATGATGCAGGTGATAATCCTGTGTCCCCGTGACTGCTGTATCTCTCCAGCCTGATCTCTCCCTAGAGATATAATTTCCATCTGTAGACTGCCTGATAGTCCCAAAATAAACAAAGCTAAAACCTAAATTCACATTTCTTTGCCCCAACCTTGACTTAACTTCCTGTTTTTCTTTCATCCTTCTCCCAACCACCTATGTTTAAAATCTCCAAATTATCTTGGTCTGCTTTTCAATTCTCCCCTCCAAATTTAAATACTAAGTTATATCAATTCTTCCTTCATAACATCTTTCACATCTGCCATTATTTTCTCTTATAGCTACTATAGTTCAGGCTTTAACCTCTTCATATCTAGATTACTATAAAAACTGCTCACTCAAGCTATAGCTTTCTCCACTTTCCATTTCTCAATCTATACTGAACACAACCACTAGAACACTTTTCCTAAAATATCACTGGACACATCACATCCTTTCTCAAAACTCATTTAATGACCCCACTGTCTATAAACCCAAATTTCTTAGCCTGGCATTCAGGTCCTTTTCATTAGTTTTGTTTTAGTTATTTTTCCAGATATTTCCCACTACTATCAAACCCAAATATTTTGTTCAAAAGGCTAAGTCAGGGGATCCCTGGGTGGCGCAGCGGTTTGGCGCCTGCCTTTGGCCCAGGGTGCGATCCTGGAGACCCGGGATCGAATCCCACGTCGGGCTCCCAGTGCATGGAGCCTGCTTCTCCCTCTGCCTGTGTCTCTGCCTCTCTCTCTCTCTATGTGTGACTATCATAGATTTAAAAAAAAAAAAAAAAAAGGCTAAGTCATCTCATTCTCTCAAAAATATACATTGCTCATGCCTTTGTTAACATCCTTCCTCACATCCCCTATGCTGGAGCTATCTACACATTTTTGAGAGTAGTTCTGGGTAGGAGGTAAAAGCATGGATTCTGGTGCCAGAACTTGGGTTCTAATTCCAGGTCTGCTATTTGTGGAGTGTCTTCAGTCAAGTTACTTAACCTTTTTGTACCTTGGTTTCCTTCTGTATAATATGGAAATAATAATAGTACCGCATGGGGCTGTTGTGAGAGTTAAGGAAGTGAATATATTTAAGGTTCCTGGCACACAGTAACACTATATAAATATTGGCAATTATTAATGTTCGAAGGCTGAGCTCAACGGACACTCTTCCATGAAAACTTGATAGCTCAATCCACAGTAAACTTCTCTTTTCTGCTTCCAAAACATCTACTGTAAAGTACAAAAGTTTAAGTATAAAACATGTTTTCTCAATAGTAACATTATTGACATTTGGGGCCAGATAATTCTTCATTGTGGATGCTGTCTTGTGTACTGTAGGATGTTTAGCACCACCCTTAGCCTCTACTCATTAGATGCCAGTAGTGATCCATCCCCCAATTGTGGAACCAAAAATGTCTCCAGAAATTATCAAATGTCCCCTGAGGAGCAAAATTGTCCCACGGAGAGCCACTAGTATAACATAAGATAAAATACATGAAAGCACTTTGTAACCTCAAAGTAATATACAAGGGTCAAGTATTATTACCACTCAGCACTTATCAAATACACTTCTGCATTATTTAATTGGTTTGAAATTCACATGTACACAGTTGACCCTGAACAACGCAGGGGCTAGGGGTACCCCACCCCCATATAATTGAAATTCTTCCTCCAAAACTCAACTACTAATAGCCTCCTATTGATCAAAGCCTTACCAATAACATAGTCAATTGACACATACTGTGTATGTTATATGTATTATATACTATATTCTTACAATAAAGTAATCTGGAGAAGAGAATATTAAGAAAATCATTAAGGAAGAGGAAATATTTACAGTTCTATATTGTAAAAAATCCACATATAAGTGGACCTATGCAGTTCAAATCTGTATTGTTCAAGGGTCAACAATACTTTATCAACTTAGTTTTAATATCCTTTAGTACAGAACTCATGTTTTACTTATTCATTTCCACAATCACACCCAAAGGCCTTGGACAACTGTTGACTGATAGGTTAGACAGCGGTAACCTGAGACAGAACACAGTGAATTGGAAAGAGCATGGGATTTGCAGTCAGAAGATAAAGCTCAAATCTTAGCTCTACCCTCACTTATTTTAGAACTTTGGGCAATTCATTAAAGTCTATGAGCCTCAGTTTTCTCATCTATAAAATGTAACATTTACATAGACTGGCTATGATGTTCAAATATGATCAGGAACCATGAGAAAGAACAATGTATATTGCAGAATTATTATATACATAGGATCATATATGTAAAAAGACAAAAATAATGATTATACCATAATACTTCATTTATCCAGAATCATTAGGATCTTTCTTTATACCCTTATTTTCTAGGTAACTGAAGCTTATGCCTTTAAGTGTTTAACTTTGAAATTTAAACTATTTTGATGGAAGTTTTCTGCTTTCAGAAGTACTATACACATTCTTCTCTCTTCTAAAACAATAGGTACTGAATATAATTTAACTTTTCCTTACTTAATCTGGCCATTGTTATAAACATTAATTACCATTCTAACATACAACTCACTCAGATATCATGAGATATGTAATGCTGTTGACCTCTTTATTAAAAAGAGTCAGAAGTACTGTATCTCCTTTTGTTTCACTGCAGCCCTCATGCCTCTCTTGCCCCTCTAATTCTCTATAGATTAAAGACTAAGTATTGAAGCTTGTTAAAGTTGAAGCCGGGCTCCAGTACTCCTATAACTAAAGTTCATAAATGGGAAACTTCATGGCAGCTACTGCTCAGAGATTTTTTTTACTTTCTGGTTCTCAGTGATGTTCTGGATAACTGAAATTGCTGAGAAGGCAATTTCTTTTTCTACTCTAAATATGTGTACATAGAGACAGTACCGTATATTGTAACGCTTATATATATGCACACAGTTAAAATGCACATAGAACTAACCTACTTATATTTTGAAATTTTTCTGTGAGTGCTTCCTGGTGCCACTCAAAATAAAAAAGTTTCATTAATTTGAAGCTACAACAGAGCAATCATGCTATTTAAAAGAAAAGGAAAGTGCTGGAATTCATGTGCTTCCATCATAAGTAAACCCAAAAGAAAAGAAAAATATTATTATTAAATTTCCTTCAGAATCTCTTGACTGAATTCTTTCAAGACTTACATGCATGCCTGCTTTTCTACCTGAACTGACAGGAAGACAAACAGAAAGGTCCATATTTTCCAGTTAAAAAAAAATTATTCATCTTTAATTGTAAACACTAAACTTCAGACAAAAAGAAAAAATTAATAAAAATTTCACAAGAGAAAACCAAAATCAAAGTGAAAATTGCATTGCAAGTCAGGAGCGTTTTGTTCTTATGTTTGTAAATTACATGAGCCACAGAACAACCTGTTCCCCTGACACTTCCAGAACACTTGTACTATTTTTAGATATATAACATAAATAGTAATATCATAAGTAATAAAAACAGTCATCTTTAATAAGTCATGATAATTTACCTTTGTGAGCTGTTATAAAACACTTAAGGGAGGAAAAAGTAAAAATTGGGAGAGAAAAGATAAATCAAGTCAAAACATACTTTCTTAAAAAGGCTTTTTTTGGGTTTGTTTTTAAAACTTTTAGTGGCTCAAGTCAAAATAAAGGGTGAAAGAAAGATAAGAAAAAAAAAGGAAGGAAAAAAGGGAGATGAAAGGAAACTAGAAAGAAAGAAGAAAACATAGCATATCTAACAGTACTTAGAAGCTACTGGATAGAATTATCTAGCCTTGTACCTGACAACCGTAGTCCAAAAGAAGCTGCAGTATATCCAAGTTTTCGTTTTCAATAGTTATGGTAACAGCATTTCTCCCAAGCACATCTACGCAATTTATGTTCAAGTCACCTGAACTGTTTTCCTCCAAAATCTTTTTAACCATATAATAGTCACCTAAATAACAATATACAAACATAATTTAATATCTAAGACATATTAGATAAGAATGACTTTAAAAACTTAGCCTGTTGATTCAAAAGAAAATTTAGAACCCTAAACTCATTTTTGTATATGGAAATGTACAAAGAAAATGTGAACATTTCCTGCTGAAAACTTTATCCTGAAAAATAGTATGTACATCAGTTGCAAACATAAAAAATAGAAAAAATTTTAAATGTGCAGTTTGAAATAAAAGTTGTTAGTTTAAAATTCATAACTGATTGATTATAAGGAGAGAAATTTTTAGAAGATACTTAAAGCAATAAAGAATGTCCAAAAGTACAGACTGGAAAACTAGAAAAACAAGAAGCATAAAGGATTTAAGTTTTACATCTCAAATATGTAAACACATTTAATGGTACATAACAATGGTTAAAAATAAGATCTAATAATAAGCAGAGGCTAGTAAGAAGTGGTTTTACAGGGGAAAACCTAGTTTGGAAAAGCAGTGTGAATGTATACATACTAGTAGGTATACACAGTAAGAGGGAAGGATGCCAGAAATTCCTTTCCTCTCCTCCTTACTCTTGCAACACATACATACATACACACCTCACACATATACACACATACCTACACACACACACCCCTTATCTCATTAATGAACCTGTTTACATTACCAGGGAATATTTAGCTCACAAAACTCCAAGGCAGGACTAGGATCAATGCTGGTAAAGGCTGAAGAGAGAATATTTCAAAGCGAAGTTTGACCTGTCAGGAGCATGCAGATTACCTTCTGCTTAACTCCAGACTGCCTACATCAAAACAGCTGACCCCTGGAGGAAAATGAGAGTAAGTAGGAAGGCTATCATTTTCACCCAGTGCCCACTGTATTTGTCTGTTGACCAGCTAGTGCAGTAATTGGGTGGAATAAATCAAAAGAGAAGTGCTAAATAATTAACCAAGGTGGGTTTTGTTTTACTTCATTTAACTTTTGAAACATTAAGATGTATAGACCATTTTAAATGACTTGCAAATATAGTTGTTCCTTAAAAGTCTATGAATAATAAACAGGAAAAGAACAATCAGAGTCAAACCAAGGAAAAAGAAATGAATAATTTCATGATGTAGAAAGAACCCTAAAACTGAACTAATGAGTGAATAAGAAGGAAAAATAACAGATTTTTGTTAAAACTTCTAATAAATTTACTAACCAATGACTTGTTAAAAGTAGTAGTAAATTTATTAGAAGTTTAAAGTAAAAGTAGTAAATTTACTACTACTTTTAACCAATGACTTTAAAGTCCCCACACATTTTGGAAGAAGCTGAATGGTAGTTTTTTGGTATACTGATGGTATATTTCCTTAGTTCCCTCAAGAAGAAAATTAGTCACAAAAAGAAATATTTTCCTCACAGCACTACTAATTAATATTTAGACACTTTTGTTCTATGACAAAAACTTATCAAACACTTCACAAAGCAAAGTTCTTAGTTACAAGCTGAACTAATAGTGAACATACAGACAGACCAGTGAAAATTTAGCACTCTTACCGGAAAATAAATGTTTAAAACCTCTTAGTGGAGGAGTTTATTTCACCTCTTAGTGTTAAGAGAATGCTAGTGTCTAGGTGAGGACTAATTTTTTATTTACCTAGGGACTCACTGGGCTTTCTGAATCCAAGAATTTCTGCCCTTCATAAATTCTGCAATATTTTCAGCCATTATTATCTCTTCAAATATTGCTTCGTCTCCATATTACTTTTTTCTACTGGAACTTCTATTAAACATTATGTTGGATCATCTCATTCCAACTTCTTTGTCTCTAAAGATTTAATATTCCTCTCTCTCCTGTATTCTGGATAATTTATTCAAATTCCCCCCCCTTATTTCTTATTCAATTATTTATTAATGTATTTTTTAAAATATTTTTAAGATTTTATTTATTCATAAGAGACAACAGAGAGGCAGAGATATATAGGCAGAGGGCTCCCTGTAGGGAGCCTGATGTGGGACTCAATCCCAAGACCCTGGGATCATGACCTGAGCTGAAGGCAAAAGCTCAACCACCGAGTCACTCAGGCATCCCAACCCATTCATTTTTTTTTTAAGATTTTATTTATTTATGATAGACATAGAGAGAGGCAGAGACACAGGCAGAGGGAGAGGCAGGCTCCAGGCCGGGAGCCCGACGTGGGACTCGATTCCAGGGCTCCAGGATTGCGCCCTGTGCAAAGGCAGGGGCCAAACCTCTGAGCCACCCAGGGAACCCCTTAACCCATTCATTTTTTAATGACTATTTTTTATTTATTTATTTTTTTTTTCAAAACTAAGGGGTTGATTTTATTTTATTTGTTACTTTTTTTTTTATTTTTTTTTATTTTTTATTTTTTATTGGTGTTCAATTTAATGACTATTTTTTACTTAAGTTTTATTGGATTCCTTTCCAAATCTTTTATGTTTTCATTTCCTTAAGATTTTAGTAATTTTAAAAACACTTATTTTTTTATTTCTATATGATAATTATCTGAGGGCCTTAGGGATGTAATTGTGTTTACTGACCCATTCTTGAGAATGGGTGAGTGTCTTCTGAATTTTTTAACTGGGTATTGCAAACTCCTCTTCATGCAGCTTCACTGTGGGAATCCTGGCAGCCTAGTTTGAAAACATCAAGGATGTTTTATGTTTGCTTCTTCTGGATAATTCAGAGGTTTTGCAATCCTATCAATTCTTTTTATATTTACTTCTCAGGTTCTCAGTTTCTCAGTTTACATTTTCACAGATCAAGTAGGTAATATTAAACTCCAAGCCAAAAGGAAACAAGACTACAGCTGCAAATTCTTACTTACGAGTTTCTCTGTAGTCTCCCAGTGCTAGTGGATGGGTTTTCTTCATAAACCTCTTTGCTGCAGGTCCAGTGCTTTAAGGATCTTGATTTTATGCATATATGTTGTGCCAATTTCCTACTTTGTGCAAACTCAACGCCTTGTAACCTGTTTTCATATGGGCACTGAAATTCAAATCCCTATAATGCCTGGCCCATAACTAACTCCTGCCCCATTCACAGAACAGCCAAAATGTTAGCTCACATATTCCTGTTTTTCAGTCTTTTCCTCATTTTTGGATCATAAGTGTTTCCTTAATTTCTTGAAAGCTCAGCTGTTCATTTAAATGGATGTTTGTTATACGTTAAGTGTTTCCTTAATTTCTTGAAAGCTCAGCTGTTCATTTAAATGGATGTTTGTTATATGTTAGCTGGCATTTTTAGGTGATTTGAAGCAGAAGGGTTTTCAGATTATCTAGTCAGTCATTTGCCAGAGACAGAAAAGTATGAAGAATTGTATAAATACAATTCTTAAAAATTTTTATAAATTTCAGGTATAGCATATGGAAAGAAACAACTGCTCCATGTGCTAAAACTTTAGATTGCTGTTTAAAGGGTAATTGTATTGCAAATGCCAGATACTCTAACTTTAGGTTTCAAAGACTATTTCCATTACAGTCAGGAGGCTATTCAAGGGGGAAAAAAAATGAAGGAAACTTAAAAAACAAACCAAATAAGTAATTTTCATCCCTAAAAATAATAAAAAGTTTCACCCTGCCAGAGGTGACACACTCATGCAAATGAAAAATTACATGCTATAGTCACAGAACCTAAAGGAAACTAGAGTGGTTTCTAAGTATTCCACCTAAGTTTACATTTGCAAGCCATTTAAAACAATGTGCTATACTGTTAGGCCCAGAACAGTCTTAATATTTAGGATGAGTGCATCATGTAGAAAGAGATTAGTAAGTTTAAGATACATAGCAAGAAGCTAGTCATAGAGCAAGGATTACAATTTAAATGCCTTTTTATGTCAGACAAATATATGAATGCTTTTCATTTTATATGGAAGTTGCTTTTTAAGAGTTACATAAATCTTCTGTCTTTTAAAATGTAATATATAAAAGGAAATGCAACATAATCTGTTTACTTTTTGGCTAGATGGTTCTTTTTTCGGGAAAGGAAAAATAAACTTTTTCAATCAATTCTACAAGTATACCAATTCAATAGCAAGCTTTCTCCGCCCCTTCTCCAAAATAGTTCCCATACTCATCCACTTGTATCCATGTATACTGCTACCCACAGTCAAAACCACTATCATCTCTTTCCTGGACTTTGTAATAGACTCTTTACTGAAATAGGTGCCAATACTCTATTACAAGGGTCAACATCCTCCTTCTGTAAAGGGCCATACAGTAAATATTTCAGGTGTTACAGGCCATACTATCACAGTTGCAAATATTCAAGTCTGCCCTTACAGCACAGAAGTGGCCACAGACTATATGTACACAAATGAATTCCAATGTGTTCCAATAAAACTTTATTTGTGAACACTATGGTTCAAATTTCATATAATTTTCATGTTATATTATTCTTCTCTTGACTTATTCCAAATCATTTAAAATGAAAATGTAGAAACTATTATTAGTGCACAGGCTTTAGAAAACAGGTGGTGAGGATTTGGCTTGCATGCTAGTTTGCCCACCTTGCTCTAGCCCCATCCTTTTTTTTTTTTTTTTTCCTAGCCCCATCTCTTAAATCCATTGTCCTCCCAGCAGCCAGCATGATCTTCTTTTTTTAATTGAGATCATCCAATTCCCAAAAATCTTGATGATTGTTAAGATTTTCCATCACACCTAAAATACCTGCCAAAATTTTTATTGTGGCTTACTAAGCCCTATGAAACTTGAGCTTTGCTACCATTCTCTATTAACCCTAAGCAACTGTCCTATTTACTCATTATATTCCTAGACCAATGTTTTCCAAAATGCAGGCTGCAACCCACCAGAAGGCAGGAAATCAATGTAGTGAGTCCTAAACGATTTTTAAAAATGAAATAGTACATAAAGCACCACGGTAATCTCATAAATCTTTAGCAACCAATTCAACATGGCCAACTGTGATAAACCCTTAAGAAATATAGTGGAGAAATGTTACAATATCAATTAAGAATAGATGATTCCATCTTTTCTTCAATGGCATCTCATTTTACTTTCTGCTGTATGATGGTAGATTTCAGTATTGCTAAAATGGGAGCATTAATGTTGATCAGTTTAATTTTATAGTATCCAAATTTTCAGTTAGTTGTGAAGTATGGGAGAATTTATCTGTCAAAAAAATTTGTAAAGCTTTTCAAACCAATTTTCTATAACAAACTTTTTTGTATGTGTCAACTGCAACATTCTAATAGGACTATTCCTGAAGACACTTTAAAAAAAGATTTTATTATTAAAAGGAAAAAGAATAACAAAGTAAAAAAATACAAAGATAACAAATTTAGTGCTGGACTATAAATACAAATAGTGACAATACTGATTAAAAATGTTAACTCTATACTAAATTTAAATAGTTTGAATCAAATTCTAAAAAAAAAAAAATACAACTTTTATAGTGAAGATGATTTAAAAACATAGTTTTACCCAAATGTGCAAAAAGCCCAGTATTTCTCATAAACCCCAATGTTTTATAATCAGTTATAAGTGAAACCTTAAAAATGAAAGATAATCAGAAACATGGTATGTTTGAATATTTTTGAAAAAACATGACAATTATTACTATAACTTCTTAGTCATTTATGACTGTTATTGAAGACTATTCATGATAATGAATATCATCTGGCAAAGGAGCAAAGATTCACTCTGCTGTAGGAAAAAATTATACTTACAGCATAGAAGGTGATGCTTTTTTTCATAGTAAATTAGTTGACAAATTAAAAACTATTAACAGTATATTCCTGTATCTATTAGAAAAAAATTAGAGGCAATGTTTATTTTGTAATTAGTCTATGACTTGAGATCCAATTCAGTGATGTTGTAAATTGTATAAAATTTTAGTTTATATCCTTTATCAGTTTACATAAAAACTTTAGTTTACATCAAATAAATGGGACTTTTAAAAAGTCCCATTAAATATATTAAGTAAGGTGTTATTAAAATGGTAGCTTAAAAAAAAATTGCAGCTTAGTATTACTTCTCCCAGATGCGCTGCTCATTTTAAAAGCATGCTTAGCCCAAAGGTATACAAAGTTCATGCAGGAAATCAAACACCCTCCCACACAATACAGCAAATCATACTACAAAGATGCTTTAAGACTTTAGATTGGGCCTAGGGCAGCTCTCTCCATCCCTCCTGGTCCCCCTGCTGAAATTTCAAAAAGAGCATCCTGACTTATTAATTGCAAATAGAATTTCCTGAAAAATGCCCTTCATAGAGAGTTGGCAGGGCCTAAATCCAGACTAAATCCTTTCATCATTTCCTTTTTCTGCACAAGAACGGACCATCGGCGAAGGGTTAATATAGGTTTAGCTCATGAATGTACACTAAAAGCTACCATCTATGAAAAGGGGTGAATTAACATGAACTATACTTAGTTCAAGGGCTCTCTAAACAAATATATTAACTCTTTCTTCACCCAGCAGGCCTGAATAAACCACAGGCTCCCACAAATAAATATGGCTCATTATCATATTAATTCACAACAAGAGAGGAAAGAGGTGGGTGATAAGAACCCTGCTGAATATTTCATAAAACAGCCAGCTCTTCTTTCAGTTATCTTTTACCTCTGAGTTGCAGTGTTCTAGGTTTATAAAGAATATGAATGTGCTTTCTGAGAATTTTACTTGGGTGGGGGCAGAGAACATAACTTGATTGTCACTGGTATAGGAACTTTCACTTTTTCCTCCAAATTTTATACAAAGAAAAAGAACCAATGATACGTGATTCTGACCTACTTCAAGATAACAGCCACTATTAAGTAGCCACTACCAGGAGATCAGCACTTGCCTAGATCTATCGAGCTCATTTTTCAGAAAAGCTAGCTATACAAACAATAAAATCAAACATAAAATCTTTTTCTTTCCTACTTTTTTTCTTTACTTACCCCTTTATCTACACACACCCATCCACTAACATACGCATACTTTATCTCCATAATTTTTGCTTTAGGAACTCTCCCTAAATGGAAATATATTAGAATGTACATGTACAGTATGATTGCTAAATGAAAGGATGAGAAACATAGATATTCTAGTGTGGATTTGTTCTAGTGCTATTAAAGCTTTTTACTTTTATTGGATAAATATAATCCACAGAATCAAGATTTACAAAGCATTCGTAGAGTGTATAGAGTTTAATCTCCAAATAATAAATCCAAATTTGGATGTGTTTTTTCTAACACAAATGATTTTCATTCATTCAACTACAACTAGATCAGTATAACATAGTGGCTAAGAGTACAGGCTCAAGATAGATCTGAGTTCTACCACAACCTAGCTAATGTAACCTTGAGCAAAGTGATTTTAAAATTTTGCCTAACCTCATTTTCCTCATTTGTAAAATAAGTATAACAACAGATCTGGCTTATGGGGTTGTCAGGATAAAATGAAATCTATGAAAAGCATACACACTCTACCCTAATGGCTGTTTTTAGCAAATGTTTGTCATTTGGTTTGATGAATGCTCCAATGTAATAGTGGAAGCTACAGCTACTTCAAGAAACTTCTCACTTTTAGATTAAAAGTGAAATACACAAAAAAAGGCTTAACAATATTAGTGAATACAGATAGGTAAGCAAACAAAAATACTGCTATAATTCAAATTTATTTTTTCAATCTAAAGGTATACCATAAATATGTAATTTAAGCTATTTCTTCAAATCTAAGCTGAGAATTCATTTCAACATACCTGCAAGAGAAAATATCTATTTAATCTCACTCATTAAAAATTTTTTAATTTATGGAAGGGCAAAAAAAAAAAATGCATATTTACTTTCCACCCCACCTCCAAAAGGTAAACCTCTCCAAGGATCTTAATGATGTTAGAAAATGGGAAACTGATGAATAGGAAGCTATTCCAACTGACACTAGTAGGTAGACTACAAAACTATCATAGATTAAAACTTTCATTTGACTTAGATTATGCAACAATTCTAAATATACGTGCCATACAAGTACTCTCTCCAACCACATTCCACTATGACATTCCTCTGTCCTCAGTTTGACGGCAATATTAAATTCCCTTTCTTGACATACTTTCTGTTTGCTTTAAAATAATCACAGCTGAGTACGCTGGGGTAGATGGAGCAGCCACTTACTCATTCTAGTACAACACAACCTTGTCCCTTCTCCTCTCAGAGAGTTTTTGAGGGAAGAGAACTCAGATAATTCAGGTCAGTAATATTAAGTAATTTTATGTAATCCACAGACAGTGACTTTTGTGAGGGTATAAACATATTCTGGTTCTTAAATTCTAAGACTAATCAAAGTTGTGCCCAGGCTGGACTTTATTTAACAAAGGCTTTTATATTATAACTTAATTCTTTTACATAAGAATATAAAAGTGTCTAACAACAGACATAGATGGACTGTTTATATGTTATGTGTTTTCAAAAAGTTGTGTGGATAAAATCCTATTTCAAAAGCAGCAAGAGAGGTTAGAGAGGCTGTGATTTATTAAAAACACATACATACAGACAAAAAAATCCTCTGTACTTAATCTTTTCAGTGTAAGTCGCCCTTTGGGTTTATATTTGGAAGTTGGCAGGATCCTGAACAGAGTATTCCTAAGTGAGCATGGCCACTGTAAGGCAACTTAAGAACTTCAGAAAGAGGAAAATTACAGCATTTTCTTACATGTGGGAAATAAAAGCCGTCTTAGGGCAATCAATTTCCCATTCCTTTTATGATATGCATCAACAGAAAGCATGCTTAAGTGAAGAGATTTTATTATGGCCATAAAAGTGATTGATTTCTAGTTGTTGTTGGGTTTTTTTCGGGGGGGGGGGAGAAAAACACATTAAATACATTCCACAGTTTTGCCCTGTAATTGTCTTTTGCATGACCATTTTTTTCCCCCAGAGTAGGCTCGGGAGCAATAAACCTTCTTCTCCAATGAAATGCACGAACTAACTTCCCAAAATTAAAAAGTAAAAATAAAAATAAAAAAGTTTGGTCACTACGGCATGATTTCTCCAGTCCTATCTTTCTCTCCTCCTAGGACACTGACCTCACCTAACCCCATTCAACAGTCACTGGACACCAAGGCAATGGGTGACTGGAGCTAATAATACGAGTGCGGGGTTAAAGAAAATGAAAAAGAGAAACCAGGTGGGAGCCCAGGAACACGAGGAGCCTTGAGCAAGGTCATGGAATTTTAGAACTAGAAGGTCCCAAAGTACACGAACCCTCTGCGATCCCAGAAAGCAAAGAAAAGCAAAGCAAAGCGGCTCTGCGAGGGAGCCCAGGTCCTGGAGAGGCGGACGCTCAGCACCCCAAGGTCTGGATCAGCGAGTCGCTACCTAAACGCTCGACCCCACGGCGGGGGCCACGGCCGGACGAGCCGCCCCAGGTGCGGCGCCCCGAGGGCTGCCCTCCGGCTGCTCCCGCCCGCCGGCTCCACACTCCCGGGGCAGAGGCGGTGCCGGGCCCGGGAGAGACCGCGGGCCAGGCGGGTGCAGGCGCTCGGCGCGGGAGGACAGCGCGCCCCGCGGGGAGGCTGGGGAGAGGGTGAAGGGTGCGCAGGGCAGGGGCGCCCACCAGTGGAGGAAGGGGCCTAGCTCTCACCCTTGTCGCACGCCAGCAAGAAAAGCTTCTCATTCAGGGTGTTCTCCTCCTTCACCTCCCGCACATCCTTCAGCGCCATCACCTCGTTCGGCGACGAAGAGGAGGATGGGGAGGAAGGGAGGGAGGAGGAGGAGGCGCCCGAGAGGTCCGTGCTCGGGTACAGGGCCGCCATCATCGCGGCCCATGAAGGGGGCAGGCCCGGAGACGGGGGCGGGGCCCCCGCCAGCCCCGACCCCGACCCCAGCCCCGCCCCAGGGCTGGAAAAGGGATGAGTCGTTCCCACGGCCGCCTCCGCGCGCGGCCCGTTGGCCCCGAAGGGCGTCGCCTCCCCTCGGAGCCAGCACTCGCCCTCCACTGACAGCCCCAGATTGGTGGCGGCGCATGCGCGGCCCCGGGGCCAGCGCCCCCTCCCCAGCCGCCGGCGCCCGGGCCGAGCCGGTCCGCGCCCCTCCGGGGACGACAGAGTGGCGCGCGCCAGGGCGGCAGCCGAGCGCGGGGCCGTGCCAGGAGCCGCAGGGGCCGCGCTGGGGGCGGCCCGGCCCGGGAGGAGGACGAGAGATCTGTGGGGAAGGAGCTCCGAGAGCGATTCTGCGCACGTCGGGCTCCCGCGCTGTGGGAACCGCCGGCCCAGCTGCGCCTGGAGATGTTCGCGACTCCCCTCACGTCATCTTCCGCTCCGCTGCAGCGACGACACCGGGGCGGGCTCGGCGGTGGGCGGGGCCGCCCGGGGGCGGGGCCTGCGTGTGCCACGCCCCCCGTTCCCCGCGGGCCGGCCGCGACCTGAGAGGCTGACGGTTGCCGAGGGCTAGGTGAGCGGTGCGTGCGTCTCCACAGCCGGCTTGCCGCCGTCAGGTAACTCCCCTGCGGCCTCCTGCTGCATAACGACACGCGCCGGCTCGGTGACTTGAAACTCTGACGACCTAACGTTTAGTCGAATCCCCTGTGGAATCGTCTTAATGGTTTCGCGTTTGTGTCCTTTAGGCAAAGCAGAAAGGAGGGGACCCTGGCCCCGCAGTACACTTAGGCTGGGGTGTGTGTGCGTTTGGGGCCAGCTGTGCCGATTTCCAGCCCTTTTTTTTTTTTTTCAACAACTTGTTTGGTGATGTAAAATTGGCACGACTGTCATACATTTATTCGCATGTAATTCAGGTGCACCGACGTGTGTAAGTAACCGCTGGATAAGCACATTTTAAGAATCTAACTACAGTCATTCCGGCGGTGTCTTCACATTTATAAATTTGATTTTATAAGATGTGTGTTAGGCAAACGCTAACTGAGGCACAGGATGACTTCCTTGAATAGTTTTTTTTAAAGCAAGCTTTTATTTAAAGCAGATTCCTGCACCTTTAAAAGCTAGGAGGTAAAGCTGCAACTTCTATCTTGAATACTTAACTGCTTCCCACAAGAACGATACAAAAATCAAAATTGTGCCCTCAGTGCTTTAGGTTTTAAAAGGCAATACAAAAATTTACGTCAGAATATCTTATATTTGAGGGAAGTAAATACTTCCTATTCGGGTTCATTTATTCTATCTCTGTTCTTGCCAGCACGAACTCCCAAATATCCCAAATATGTCTTTCTCATCATTCAAAGTCTTCTTTGGATTTTTTTTCTTAAAGATTTTTATTTATTTATTCATGAGAGACACAGAGAGAGAGAGAGGCAGAGACACAGGAAGAGGGAGAAGCAGGCTGCATGCAGGGAGCCTGATGTGGGACTCGATACTGGGACCCCAGGATCAGGCCCTGGGCCCAGCCCTGGAGGGAAGGCAGGCACTAAGCCGCAGAGTCACCCAGGGATCCCCAGTCCTCTCTAGATCTTAAGAGGCCTTAAGTAGATGACAAGATTGCCCACCTTTCGAAACATTATCATGTGTTTACTTCAAAATAGCTGATTATCGATTGAATCATTTTAGGTTTTTCTTATGTATCATTAATCTACTCCATTCTATCCTGTTTCCAAGTTTGCATATTTGGTGGAATGTCAAAATTGTTGTCACTTTGTGACCATTGAACAAAGATGTATGTATGTGGGTTTATATATGTGCTCACTTAAACACTCTTCATAGTCCAGTAAAATTTTCACTCACTAGGACAGCTCTAACCCTGACCCATCCAAAAGTTCCAGAGTGTTGGAAGGTAAACATTCAGATGGCTCAAAATATAAAAACCACTTTAATCTGAAGTCTTTTCAAGCTTCTTGGTTTATTATTTCTCATCCATAAGGACTCCCACAGGGATAGATTAATTTCTTAGATTCAGGGGAATTCCAACCTACTTTACTAGATAATTCTAGGAGGCAAAGTATTAGAGGGTTTTCCCTTTTCCAAAGTAAGTCAGTGTTGCAACTGTATCCTGTTCTTTAGAAGTTTTTTTTTTAATCATCTCAGAAGCAGCATTTTCTTCTCTCTTGCCTCTCTGGTACACACTTTATCCAGCATAAATTGGGGTATTTTAGCATCCCCTGTATAATGGGTTTATTGTGCATCTGTGATAGTAAGACTAATGATAGAATTATGATGAATAATGGCTTGTAGGATTCAGAAGCAGCACTTTTACTCAAAGCAACTCACCAATCTGCAGGTACAAAAGAGAAGACCATTAACTTCAGTTGGAGAAGATAAAAAATCCAGATTCAGATCTGGTATTAAAAGTCGAACAGATTCCCCCAAAAAAGTAGAACAGGGGTGCCTGGCTGGCTCAGTCAACAGAGCATGTAACTCTTGTCCCATGTTGGGCACAGAGCCTACTTCAAACAAAACAAAAAAAAACAAAAAGAACCCCCCAAAACCAGATCCTATATACATCTTCAAACTCTGTGCCTCTCCCTCACTACTCTTAGGCCACATTTGCCTATTTCTTTTACGATTTCCCCTATTGCATTTTATCTCTATCTAAAATTCCTATTATCTCTCTCCACTAGAAGATTAATGAAGTTAGAGAACTGTCTATACTTTTCTCAACTTAATCCCCATGTTTCTAGCATCATACCTGAATCATAACAAATTTATGTTAATAAACTGATTCCCTCAAAGTATTTTAGCACAAACCAAATTATAGAAATAATGCAGTTGGTCTTTACTAAAATTCTCCATATTAAAGAACCACAGAACCACCTTCATTTCCCTCAAAATAATCTAATAATTTTTTTTGTTTTACTAATTAAAACAAAATTATTTTCTTTTCTGGAAAATAAACTTATGATAGATTAATTTTCAAGGTTCTGTATTCTTTAAATGAAATGAACATTGACACATTTGTATATAGTTTTTATTAAATATATTTTGTGAGAAAAAGAACACTAAAGTGCCAGATTTCATGTAAATCAGATAACTTAGTAAATATAATGGTGAAAAAATCAAAGGGGAAACATTGATTAATCTTAGAACAAGAACACATCTTAATCTTCATATAAGAAAACAATCATCAAAATATAAAAGTAAAGGAAAACACTTTTGTAGAAGAATATATTTCAAAGTTCCACCTACTGATTATTTCACTTAAAAAATTCCAAACACATGAGTAGTCTCATTCTTACCAACCTGTTTTAATCAATAGGTAGAAGAGAAGTTTAGACTACTCATTCACACTGAGATAAAGTGACAGCATTTTTGTTGTGTAGCAGTATTGTCCACTCACACTAACGGTGGAAAAATGGAGGAAACATATTTCTGAATTCAATTTTTAGCAGCAGAATCTGTCTACTGATAAAAATTCACACAAAAGTAGGTCTGAAGATTAGGTATTCCCAAGTAACACAGTCATTAACCAAACACTGCCAATTTGTAGGAGGCTGTGGAAAAAACATGTGAAAATATTCTATGTTGAATATTAGCTTTGTATTACTTTCTGCTGAAGATATTCTGTAGGTATATTCTAAATTAGTCTTCAGTATAAATCAAAATTCACATGTGTCATATGAAACTAACAGTATAGTGTCAATGTGTCTTGAGATGCTCTAGTCAATGTTTTGCTATAAATATGTGGAAGAAGCCAGTTGAAAAATAACTATATGCACATTCAAAATGAATAGTTCTAAAAGAAATTCTTCATATACCAATATCTATGAACTGAAAAGTTGTTACACACATAGTGGGACTACAATAAACACTTAATGGTTGACTGACTGAATTAGTTATACTTTCCATTTCAGAAAACCTGGGTAGTTCAGATTCAAAAAATATATATGTACACAAACATATTTCTCTAATAACAGCCTACCAACATATATGCTGCACGTCATAGTTAAAGCTGTCTTACAAACTAGCATACATAAAATATAAGTACAGTTAAAATTAAGTTTTAAGTAAAAAGCTCCTGCTACTTATATAAGAGAATGTATTTTGAGGTTTAAAGAGTTAGTTCTCATATATAAAAAAGTTTAATGCTAATGAACAATACTTGTCACTTAAAAATTTGAGACAATATAGAAATTTACAGAAAAGTTAAAGTTCACATAGTTGAAAGAAAAAAATAACTTGGATAGTGACTCTGAATACACTTATGATCAAAATTAACATAAACACACACAAATCAAAGCACAGCAGGACCTGCAAAAAATTTTTTTATATTGATCTTTTTTGAACCATGAAAAAGAATAAATTAGTCTTGTTTTAATAAGACTTTCAGAAAATGAAAATAATTATGAAATATCAGCTTGATGATGAACATATTATCAGTACTGACTGGTAAATTAGTTGTATTATCCAAAAATGTTGACAGATTCTAACTAGTGTGAGTAAGACACTAAATTCATTAATGAATTATACTAGTATAAGCATACAAATAATCTCTGGTTTTATACCCACTACATTTCAGAATTCTGTAAACTGTGAGACATTCAATGTGTTTAATGTGGCAGAAAATCATATGAAATGTTTCATTATTTTATTTTGTTTAGTCCTTTTCCCATTAAGCATGCAAACACGGTCATAACCATCTTTGGTTTCACTTCTACAAGGTCATCAGGTAAGGCATATATCCGGGCACCAATCTTTCGAGCAACTGAAATGGCATATCTTGAAAAGACAAGAAAAATATCTTAGTATTTGTTATCTACTGTGTTTTCACTTACTATATGTTAAGAATGAAATATTTTGATTAGATTAACTTTATGAGAAAGTTAAGTCTTTAAATCATATTCCCCATATAAGCTGTACTTCAAAATGTTAAAGACATAGTAACCTTATCTAAAGATTTACAAAATTAAAGAGCCACTGTGTTTTAATTTAAACCATAAAAAGCTTACTTAGCATTGTTCAGTTTGTCCTCTTCAGATAAGTTTTCTCTCTTGATCATTTCTTGACGAACTGCATTTGGTGCAATGGCATCTATTAAGTCTAGAACAGGTAAACTAGTGCTAATAGTTTTGTCCTAGAAAATAAAGAATCATTCATAAACATCTTACTTTTTATTTTCATAAGCAGACTGGTTCATAACCATATAACTGAGAGCAAATTATAAATTTTCTTTGTAGTGAACACTCAGCTTTTCTACAACACTCAGCTTTTCTACAAATTCACAAACCATTTAAAACATGTTTTTCCTTCGGTGTCTACAGAGCTTACAATGTGGAGCTGTCACCATACCCAAATAGGGCTTGCAGATGTGATAATTCTTAAAGTATGCTAACTATAGTATCCATTCTGTAAAAAATACTTTTGAAAGGGAACAGGAGATGGATTTTAAATTAACAGTTTTGCAAATTCTAGTAATATATTTCTTAGACCATGGATTCCTAAGCCTTCACTTAAAATTTTTGAGAAAGAAAAATGAAAATAATAGTGGAAAGCAGCTAACATTTACAAAGGCATTATCCTTGTTGCTTTACATGTCCAGCTTGTTTAATTTTCCTAAAAACCTCTTTTAAAGAGGATGAACGTGAAATTCATAGAGCTCAAGTGACTTGTTCACACAACCAGTAGGTACAAAACCAATAATTGAACCCATAATTGTCTGACTGTAATGCCCAAGATTCTCTCCATTTTTGAAGTTACCTCCAAGGTGAACTAAAAATGAACAACTAAATTCTAGTGGATAGACCATTTCAGTTGGAAGTCAGAAATCCTGGTCTAAGTTGTTTTATCACTTACCAGTACTTGAAAAAAAAAAAATTACTTGTTCTTTCAGCTTGAATAGTGGCCATTGCTGCTTGCCTACCCAGAATCTACTCATTCCTTACTACTCTCTCCATCCTAACAGAACTCACATTTTTGCTCTGTATCCATATTCCCCTCACATGGACATGTGCTTCAAGGAAAGCTGACCCCATCCACAGCTCCAGGGGTGATCCTGAATTAGTCTAGGCCATGCATTCTGGGGGTTGGGTAATAAACTTACTCTTTATGTATAAAGCATACAGTGCATTAAAATCAGTAATATACATAGCATTAAAATTTCAGGGGAAGGGGAATTTAGGAAGAAAATGTCTAAAAAGACTCCTTAGATGAACAAAAACATTAGTCTGAACCAGAGTAATCCCATCTGATTAGCACAGTGATTTAATTTGGGCCTAATTTAATGTGAGGCCCTTGCCATTTTCTGGAAGAGCTATGGAAAACCAGCAACCCTCCTCCTCTATGTGAATGAGAGGATGAAACCTTTGTCCCAGTCAGCAGTTATTCTATTATCAAAAGGAAAACCAGCTTTGGAGTGAAGTTGGCACTGTAGATGGCAAAGCAGAGATGGACAAAAGCCTCAGTCCTGAATGACATTCTTCAATTACTGACTCAACCAACACTGAAATCTACCCTACCTCTGGATTTCTGCTATTCTGTACCTTTCCTTTTGGTTTAAACCACTTTAAATTGGGTTTCCATTTTCCAAAGCCAAAAGGAAGCACCCTTCCCTAACCACTACTATGAGAATGTCACAGGATTCTTGGGAATATTAATATAAATGAAAGCATATACTACAGTTCCTAGACAAATTAATAAAGTTTTGAAAAAACAATTTGAAGCCATGTGAAGAAAAGTAACAGTTTACTTTTGGTGGGGGGGGGGCATGATCTATGAGCCACTACATTTGTTAATTTTAGAAAAATTTATATTCTTTACTTTCAGGAATGTTCATTTTATGAAACAGATTTTGGGGGGGGGAAGTAGAAGTAGAGGGGTAAAAATAACTAGGGTGATCAAGTCTTTCTGAGTTTAGACTCTCAAGAATTAGCTTCGAGTTTGGCTTGATTTTCAAGATAACGAATTGTACCATCCCTCTCTCTTAATTTGATACACATTACTATTAGAACATTCCATGCCATTATTCTTTCTGTCATTATTAAAAATAGAGTGGAAACACAGTGATGTGGCAACCAGAGTTCTCTAAAAAGCTCAAGAGGAACCTCTCCATATGATGCCCGTTATATGTTGCCATACTAGTAGTGTAGTAAACCCCTTGTACTGAGCCCTTAAAATGTCCAGATACTATTGAGCTCTTTACATGTGTTAACTTATTTAGTTTGATAACAAACTCAGAAGATAGGTATTATTAATATCTCCATTTTAAGTATGGGGAAACAGGCACAGAGAAATTAATAATTTGCCCAAGGTCATACGGATATTGAATGGTGAACCAGAAGTAAATTCAACTTTATTTATCAAAAGGAGTTAGTATAAACTGCTAAGGTTTCTATAAAACACATGCCCCTCTCATGTGCTTCCTACTCCCCTTAGCTGATTAGTACGCTGACACCCCACACAGTGATTCCTGTTTTCTTCTTTGCTTCCTTTCCTGAAGTAAACACTCTGAGGGCATTATGTAGCCACAGTGACTAGCAAAGCAACCTGATACAAGGTAAGCTTTGAATATTTATGAGATGAATGAGCAGTATGTCACACAACTAATAAATGTCTGAGCTGAAGTCAAATCCAGGGACACAGAACTACAGTTTGGCTTTTAACCTGCAGTCAGATCTGGATGTGAAATCCAGCTATTCTGCTCAATGGTTAGTTGTATGAAGGGGACATGTTGTTTAATTTTTCTAATGCTCTCCTTTTTGCTTATAGAGTTATTGAGAGAATTAAAAGAAACTGTAAAGTGCTTAGCATGGTGGCACAAAGAACTCAATAAAGGTAATTAAGATTATTGTTATGGATATACCACATCCTCATCTTCTTTTATTTTATTTTAAGCCCGTGTTAACACACAATGTTCTCTTAGTTTCAGGTGTACAATATAGTGTGATTCAACAATTTCATATTTCATTCAGTGTTCATACATTTCCTTACCTTGATGAGGGAAAATTAGTTTGTAACTAAAAAGGGCAAATTTGTCTTTTCTAAAATGTCTCAGTATGATACTGCCTTGATTATGATTAGTAGATTCTTACTAGTAACACTTATAATAGGCTTCAAATATAATGCCTTCTACAGTTGGGGGAAAAAAGCCTCCCCACCCCAACTTTATTTTAGCATTTGCTGCCACATTTCTTAACTATAGCCTCTTTAAAGACTGTTATCAAGCTCCCACTAAATAAATGCCAAGCACATTTGCATTATGTTCCTACTACCTGGGATCTAAGTAAAACTCTCAAGTCTGCTTTTTCTCTGTGCATTTTCTCCCTTAGAGGATTTGTGGACTCCTATTTTCAACTATCTCTTCTATTTAACTGATGACCAAGTCTGTATTCCCAGTTTTAACATTTCCTGTCATCTAGCTCATTTCCTGAACATTACTTCAAATCCAGCAGACTTAAAACAGAATCATCACCTTTTCCAGAAAGCAGCTGTACCTCCTGAGATTCCCATTTGTTAAAAGTGTTATCTGTTTTTCAGTTACCCAGGCCTAAACCATCAAGTTTTAACTCCTCTTTCTCCTGTGCTTCCCTAAATCAAGAAGCCAAATCCTACTTGTTCTTTTTCAATAGCAAATAACTAACTATCCATTCTTAACATTTCCTGTGCCCACCCCCAACTCCATTCAGATCCTCATCATTTCACACCTTGAGTTCTGCCTCAGCTTCTTAGGCACTGTCCTTGAATTTACACCCTTCTTCCTACTATCCATCCTGCTCACCATGTTCAGAAGAGTATTCCTAGGGGTGCCTGTGTGGCTCAGTCAGTTAAGCACTGAACTCTTGATTTCAGCTCAAGTTGTGATCTCGGGGTTGTGGGACTGGCCACTGTGCGCACTTGGTGGGGAGTCGGCTTCTCTCCCTCTCTATTCCTCCCACCCCCACTTTTCTCTTTCTCTCAAATAAATAAGGAGATCTTTAAAAAATTACTAAAATTGTCACTTTTCTTACATTACTCCCAATATTAATAAACTTTTATTAAAGCCAGATTCCTCCACAATCTTGACCCAGACTCTATCTAGCACTATACCCTTAGGAACTATCCTCTCTAGCCAAACTATTTCTCCTAACCCTCTCCGATTTGCCTTTATTCAAGACGGACCCTCTTCTAGCTTGTTATGAAAATTCCAGTTATGAAAGTTTTGTCTTCCTAATAAATAGCAAACGCCATGAGGGCCAAATTAATTTCTTATATTCTGTATCTTTTTCCTTATCTATAAATGTTACTTAATAGTAAGAGCTCAATAAACATTTGTTTCTGAATATTTTCTCAGTGTATTTGATTTAAATATATAAATGCTTATTATTTTTCATCAACTAATGTACAAATGCATAAAATTTCATTATAATTTTAATGAGTAATTATCAATTAGAGAATTTCATATGTCCCCTTCCCTGTTTTACATTTTTGTGTTTTATGTCTAAAATATATAAAAACAAATAATGGACTGAAAATTCTTAGTTCATTTTTTTGAAATAAGCAACAACAAAAACTCAAAGTGATTAGTTCCTTCCAAGATGGCAAAAAAGAAGCACACTTGAGCTAGGACTCAGTCAACACCTC
The DNA here is from genome assembly GCF_053574225.1 of Canis aureus. Classification (NCBI taxonomy): domain Eukaryota; kingdom Metazoa; phylum Chordata; class Mammalia; order Carnivora; family Canidae; genus Canis; species Canis aureus. The sequence goes on from NC_135632.1 coordinate 14,270,780, forward strand.
TGCCATATTCCAGCTGTCCTGTTAAAACCACATTGGGGCTCAGTATTTAGTTGAGACTGAATTTATCAATTTCTGACATTTCCCCTGCTCTAAAATGTTGTTAAACATACAGTACAAAGGCAAAGAAAAGACTAAAAGATGGATAGATAACTCTTAGGAAAGCTTAGGGTTTCATCTGCATTCTTATTCACTAAGAAAACCCCCACCAAATTGCTGATTTTTCACTTATCATAGTAAAATCACAAACACAAGGCTCACTGAATTAATGTGTACAAGCAGACATGCTTATTTGTAGCTAACATCATGTTGCATGCAAAAGCGACACACAATGGAAATGCATGAAAATTAGTGGGTATATATGTGCAGATTACACTTTGAATGCTTTATGAATCATCCACAAATGCTCGGAAGTGAGTGTTAAGTGCCATTATGAAGCCAGATGACAAGATTTTTTTTCCTACCAGTTTTCTCAATTCCCACTTGAATCGGTTTGGCTGTCTCTGTTATGCCTTGGAAATGATGTCAATACAATTCTGAGACTGCTGCTAGGGAGCACAAAACATTATAGGTCCTATATAAACAATGTTTTTTTTTTTTTTTTACTCTTTCTTTTTTATTTGACAATTGGGTTTTATGGTTCTATTCTATTTCTTTCTTAAGATTAGATGACCAGAGTCTGATAATATTAACCTGAATCTATACTCAATAGGACAACCAAAGTATAAGAATTCAAACCATATTTTTGCTTTACAGATGCCCAATAGCTAATAAGCCTAAGTTTATAAATTGTGTCTCTGAGATATAATGTTAATGTAACTCTAGACCTAAACCAATGTAATTTTCAATAAAAATTCCTTCCTAAACCTAATTTCTTACAAAAACAAAATTTTAAACAGCTTTTGATTACCTTGAAACTGGATATAGAAGTGGGTTTTTGTGCACTTTTAAGAGTCTCATTGACCCATTTAATAATAATTTCATCATTTACTTTTTCACCCTCTCCAAGATCTGATAACACATTCAATGTGTACCTGTAACAGAAAAAATGTATATTTGAGAGTGAAAGGGGAGAAAGGGATGAAATTTGATCACATCATTTATATCAATATTAGATAAATATTTAAGTATTTTGGTTCTAATAAATATTTCTACCTTGGTCTGGTATTTGCATTTAGTCACATTCCAAAGTTGCAAAGCTCATAATCAGAAACAAAAACTACTATACAGTATTTAAAAAAAAAAAATCCCTTACATAGCAGTTTTTAAGAGGCATTAATAAAAGTGATCATTTCCAGAGATTTGACCCACTTTTACACAAAATGTATTATCAACGGTAAATCATTTAAAAATATATTTTACACTGTGTAATTGTTTGTTATTCTCAAAAATAGCCAAAATTTTAGTTCATATAACTTGCTGAAGGAAACAGTATTGCTATAAATATATCAGCCTTTACCTTCTCATCAGCTGCCATACCAGTGCCAGAGTAAGTGTTGAATTCCCTTCATTTAGGTCCTGCCCAGCAATGCCAACCAAGGAGAATTTAGCCTCAGTCTTCCCAAGTTCCACTGCATAGTTACAGTTTTCAATCTATAAATAATTAAGTAAAAGCTTTGGTTTAAAAACATGTTTTTAAAAATATATCTCTTGAATATGCCAGCTTTGTTCAGTCATCTGAAAATAACTGATGATACCTTCAATTTATATGAAGAATATCATTTCACAATAACACTGAAATTAAGGAAATGTTTATTCCCATTTTATTATTATTCCTATTTTATAGCTTAGGTATGAAAGCACTGAAAGGTTAACGTAAATAAAGAACTGGCTAGGAAGTTTTAAAATCTAACCCTAAAAGTCTTGACTGTCCAAGATTACATTGCTTATCAGAGGCAAATCTGTGACTAAAAACCTGGGTTTCCTGCATTCTACAAATAGAGTTAAATACTGTTTTGTCTAAATTTAAAACTAAGGAATAAAGAAATTGTTTCATTAAGAAACTTCATCTCCCATTTCTTCATCCAGATATTATTCATCTTTCAAAATTTAGCTTTAGCCCACTTTCTTCAATAAAGGTTTAACCTTATCTATACCACCTGATACAATATACCCCTTATTGAACTTCCAATAATGCTTATTTTGTAATGCTTATGCACCATCTTCTACTTAGCAATTTATGTACTTTCTTTTGTCAACCATGGGACAGGCTCCTTTTAAAGGGCAAAAACTATATCATGCACAAGTCTCTATCATACTCTTCTCCATCCCCAGCCCAGAACCCATCACAATGCCCTGCCTACAGTAAGAATCTGATGAATGAAAGTAAATTATTTACCTACCTACCTATTTTTTTCCAGTGATATAAGTACAGTTCATTCCTTTCTTTAGTAAATTCTTTTTGTCTACTTGTCCTCTATAGATGTTTATTATCTCCAGTCTTCCTATCTCAGGGTTATTTGTGTGTGTGTGTGTGTGTGTGTGTGTGTGTGTATAAATTCTTAGATATTAGAGTCTTTTTCTCCAGTGAAATTGTAAGCTCTCATAATCTTGTAAATACCCCTAGTAGTAAACTGTGCTTCCTGAATACTTTTTGGGATAAAATAAACATTTAGTTAAGAAAAATAGTGTAACTGGTTTCTTCTGATTTTCTTTCCCAAGTTAGTTAAGACCTCATTACAAAACAATTCAACCTGAGATACACAGATACATTTTTTTTTCTAATAAAGTATTTCTTGAAAAAGTGAGAAAGGAACCACACAATAACAGAATTTGCACAAATGGGTATTTTCTCTAAAAAAGAAAATCCAAATTCCCAAAGACCTGTTTGTTACAAATAAAAATGCATGAAGATCCTTTGATCCTGCAGTAGCATCTGCCTGGTCCTCTTACTAAGTTTCATAAAATCTTTGCTATGTATACATTTTTTTAAAATACAAGGAGATAATATTTTAAAATCCCTTCTTCTTCCTAGTAGTCATACATTAGATTTAGTCTAAAAATATATGCTATAGAAAAAATATATGCTATAGAAATTATATATTATAAATAGAAACCTAATTTATAGAAAATAGCACCAAAGTCCTGATTATGTAACAGTGTGAACAGGAGAGAGAAAAACCAGCATATTTTCCACTGACACCTGCTTCAATGGGAGAATTTTCTAGCAATAATGAATAATCACTTATGCGTAAAATGTGTTTCAATAAAAGACCATCTGTTTTATAGTTAGACCAAAATTCCTAAGGGGAATGATGGTGAGGAGGGTGCTCAGGGTTACTAGAGGCCTAAGATGTTGATATGACCAGCAATGAAAGGGTACCTGGAAATGGATGCTAACATAAGGAAAAAGATGTGTTCTATTTTTTGAGCAACAGTTGATTCCAAATTTGGCAAAACTTCTAAGATCTGGAGAGGTACCAAACTAGAGAAAGAATAAGAAATTCAGCGCTAGAGATAAGCTGTGTTTATGGTACTACTTAACACTCTAAAAATGGATCTGCTCTCTGAGGAAGTAAATATAGAAAGTTAAGAGCAGTGGGCCAAGAACTGAGCCTTGGAAATTCCTAGAGTTGTCAGGCTAAAAAACAAAAACCTGTGAAAGTTAAGAATAAACACAAAGCAAGAAAAAAATTGGAGAGTGCAGTTTCATAGAGTTAATGGGAGAAATGAAGATCAAACACTTCAAATGCTGTGGGGTAAAGTGAAGCTTAGATCATTTGTAAAATAGAGAAAAATTACATAAAAGGATACAGGGTTTCAAGTGAAAAGAAATATTGAAGAAATAATGAAGAAAGACTAAGTGGTGCAATTTTATGAACTTTACAAAGGAAGCAAAATGATGTCTGCTTATGAATGCCCAAAGCCTATAAAATAAGCCTCTGTGATACTGTCATGAAAGTACTGCTTCATTTTTTTAATATCTTGAATTTAATATCTTTAATATCTTGAGGCCTTATGTTTCATCCTATAAACAGCTGGTATTTGTTGAAACATTTTACATATGATTCACTTGTAACATCTCATATTAAAATTCCAAATAAAATGAGTGGTTTAATTTTTGTTTTCCTGTTAGATTTTGCATCTGCTTACTCCTAAAGGAACTAGAAAAAGAACAAAGCCCATAGTTAGTAGAAGAAAGGAAAATAATAAAGAGAAAAGCAGAAAAAAATGAAATATGAGGCTTTAAAAAAAAAATAGAAAAGATTAGGAAACCAAGAGTTGGTCTTTGAAAAGATAAACAAAATTGATGAACCTTTATCCAGACTCATCAAGAAGAAAAGAGAGGACTCAAATAAATAAAATCAGAAATGAAAGAGAAATAACTGACAGGTGAATTCTACTAAACATTTAAAGAAGAGTTAATACCTATTCTTCTGAAACTAGTCCAAAAAATAGAAAAAGACAAGAACAAGTGTTGGTAAAGATGTTGAGAAAAAGGAATGCTTGTGTACTGGTGGTGGGACTGTATATTAGTACAGCCACTGTGAACACAGTATGGAGGTTCTTCAAAATATTAAAAATAAAAATACCATACAACCCAGTAATTCCAGTACTGGTATTTACAAAAAAAAAAAAAAAAAAAAAAAAAGCAGAAGCACCAATTCAAAAAGATCCATGTACTCTGATGTTTACTACAACATTATTTACAATAGCCAAGATATGGAAGCAACCCAGTGTCCACTGATAGACAAATGGATAAATATGTATACACAATGGAAATATTACTTGGCCATAACAAAGAATGAGATCTTGCTATTTGTGACAACATGGATGGACCTAGAGAATATTAATGCTAAGTGAAATAAGTCGGCCAGTGAGGACAAATACCATATGATTTCACAAATATGTGGAATCTAAAAAAAACAAACAAGCAAAAAGAAGCAGAAACAGACCCATACATGCAGAGAACTGGTGGTTGCAGAGGGGAAGAGTGAGGAATGGATAAAATGGATTAAAGAAAGTGGGAAGTGCAGGCTTCCAGTTATGGAATCATCATCATTCATCTGCCAGATATTCTCCCACCAACTGTAATCAAGTCACTGCCCTGCTCAAAAACGTTTAATGGCTTTCCATTACTTCTAGTTTAAAACACAAGCTTTTTAATCTGACAGTCAAGATTCTCAATATCTGGCTCCAGCTGAAATTTTTAATGTTCATACTCACTTCTTACCTCTGGGAATCTTCTGCTATAGGCAACATTCCCAGAAATGCGTTTTATATTTTCCCATCACTATTCCTTTTCCTGATCCTTAGCAACCCCCTCCAGTCTTCTTTCTCAAATTCTCACACAAATACCACCTCCTGCATGAAGCCTCACATGATAAGTGCAGGCTGTTGCCTTTTCTTCCTTAGAACTCATAATCATTTCTGTGTACACTATATTATAGCTGTTTGTACACATATCTAATGTTTTTAGGCTTCTTGAGGACCAACTCCGTGTCTTGTGCTATTTTATATTCTGCATTGCACTGTACAAGTAATAGGTAATCAATAAATATCTGTCAAAAGATATTAACACATAACCAGTAAAGATTTGGCAAGTTCTGATGATTATAAAACAGGGGTGAATTTATGATGCACCTCAAAGAACATTAAGTACTAAAACTTGTTAAAGACAAAAACAGTTAATATAAAGTATCTGACTGGGTGAACTGTCTTCATCTTTCCAAATATTTATTAAAGCCCATTTATAAAAGGGCTATGAAGTGTAACACATTTTGGTTTAAATCAGAATCATGGGGACAGACCACACATTACTAAGCTTTATGAAACTCCAAATCCTCTGTTTTATATTAGAACAATAACATATCCTTAGTGGTTATCTCATCCACCTTCTTCATGTTCCCTCCAAGAGCAGGATAAGGAGGTTTGTTGACACGGCTCCACTTGACTGGCACACGGATCATTTCATAGAGCTGAAAGATCACTAAAGCATCTGCAAGGTCACTAAAACAAGAGGAAAAGATGATGAAGGAGGAGGAAATTTTATTAAGCACAAATGAAGATAGGCTTAGGTCCTCAAAAATACTACAGGGTCATTTGATGCTTAAAAAATGACAGGACAAGGGCACCTAGGTGGCTCAGTTAAGTGACCAATTCATGATTTAGGTGCAGGTCATGATCCCATAGATCATGAGACTGAGCCCCATGTCCAGCTCTGTACTCAGAACACTCAGCGGGGAATCTGCTTGAAATTCTCTCCCTCTGCCGCTCCCCCATCCCCACCCCCACTCACACTCACTCATTCTCTGAAATAGATAAATCTGAAAAAAATGACATCATTTAACCCAGGACTTTTTTTTTCTTTTTTCAAATTTTTATTTAAATTCTAGTTAGGTTTAAAAATAAATAAATAAATTCTAGTTAGGTAACATACAGTGTAATATTGCTTTCAGGAGTAGAATTCACTGGTTGACCCAGAACTTCTAATCTAGGAATCTGTCCAAAATTTTTTTTATGTTTACAAAGTTATATGTACAAAGACATTCATTGCCACACTATTCATAAATGCAGAAGCAACTTAAATGCCTGGTACTAGGGGGCTGTTGAATAAACCATCCATACCAGAGACTCCTGGTCCACCATAAAAAATAAGGTAGATCTCTATGTACTTACATGAAAAGCTTTACAAACATACTATGTTTAAAAAAGCAAGTGGCAGAACAGTGCATACAGTTTACTATGTATAAAATTTATTTTCAAATTTGAGAGTATTTAAATACCTATATATGCTATGGACTGTTAATAGCAATATCTCTAGGCAGGGGAAAAAAGAAGTAAGGGAGATGTAAGGGAAGTATTATCATGTTTTAATTTATTCTATGAATAAATTCAGAAGTTCCTGAAACTTCTACAGTGAGAATAAATTCATGTATTATGTATGTATTAGGATTTTCTTAAACTTTTTAAAAATCCTACAAAAATCACAATAGCCACAAAGTAGGCAGCTGTTCATGTTAAATAATGAGAGTTAAACGGAAGGAATTTATGAGCAAGTAGGCGTTATTGAAGTAAGAATAGTATTACTTTGGATTCAGAAAAACCATTCTTCTGAGATGCTCAAAGTATATCCGTTGAGTCTGTTTTCAATTTTGTATGCTAAGGACATAAAGCAACAGCAACTGATTTTTAAAACTGCTAGCTCTATGATGTATTATGTGGCTTTTCTCCCTCAACAGCTTGTTCACTAAGTTGTTTTACTAAGATTCAGGTGAAATTTACTGTGCAACTCTGAGCATACACCTTACGGCAATGAAGGGAACTGGGCCCTGTGCTGAGTGATGGAAAAATAAAGTCTATTTTGAAGGCAATTAAGAGCTGACTGGGTTATCTATAAAAGCACATGGAAAATTTTGTATAAAAATATTACTAAACCATTTGTATTGGTTCTGAATTTGTCTTTTTACTTTAAATGACTCATTCTTATTTCTATTTAGTAAAGTATTATTATTCATGTTTTGCAAATAGGGAAACTGAAGCCCAGAAAGTTGAAATGATTTCCAGAGAATTCAAGATGCAGTCCTGAACCAACTTGTCATAGAAAAAGTCCAGGACTAATAGTTCTTCAAATATATTAAATAACTTGTGTAGGGGAAAGAATTTTCATTTAAAATCAATCTAAATTATGCTATTGCTTTGGTTTGCTTTAGATTTGGTGTACTGCAGGAGAGGAGTTAAAATAACTTAGGGTTGGGGTAACTGGGTGGCTCAGCTGGTTAAGTATCTGCCTTCAGCTCAGGTCATTATTCCACAGTCCTGGGATCCAGCCCCGCATTGGGCTTCTAGCTCAGTCGGGAGTCTGCTTCTCCCTCACCCTTTCCCTCCCCCCTCAACTTGTGTGTGTGCGTGCACTCTATCTTCCTCTCTCAAATAAATAAAATCTTTTTAAAAAAATAAGTAACTTAGAATATGATCCAGACACAAATTCATGGACACATGGTTCTGGTGCCAGCTAGACCTCTGGCTATTGCTTTTCTATATATGATAGTCCTCTTGAGGGTTATGTTGAGGATATTCTGAATTCCCTTTTCCAAAATAAAATTACATATATCTAGAAGTCCTGTGCTATCATTTCAGGGTCCGTGTAACTACATATAATCTTTAAAAAATGTGGTCAATTCTCTTCTCCACTCTCAACTATAGGGAACTCTAGTGATTGTGACATTTATGAAAAAGTTACCATGAGTCTCAACAAATCTTAATCCCCTTTTAAATCTACTTTGTAATTTAAAAAGAAATTTACTTTGAAATTTACACGCTCATTGTAAGAAAAGCAAAAACACGTATTAAGTCACTAAGATTAAAAGTAAGTCTTCTCATTACTCTCCATCCTACTACCCAGGGTGCATACACTTTGGTATTCATCCCTCTGGGTTTTAAAAAATATTATATACAAATGTGTATACACTCCATTTTTTTTTCTTGCAAGATAAGAAAGCAGGGTTTTTTTTTAATTTTTAAAAGATTTTATTTATTTGAGAAAGAGAGAGAGAGAGCATGAGCAGCAGGAAGAGGTAGAGGGCGAAGCAGAGTCCCTGCTGAGCAGGGAGCCCAATGTGGGACTCCATTCCAGGGCTCTGGGATCATGACCTGAGCTGACAAAAGACACTTAGCCAACTGAGCCACCCAGGTACCCAAGAAAGCAGTTTAATCCCAACATTTTTTTTGTGCTATAAATGCTTGTATTAAGAAAAAAAGTTCAAGTAGACAACTTTAACATTACACCACAAGGAACTAGAAAAAGAAGAAATTTATCTGAAATTTAGTAGAGGAAGAAAATAACAAAGAAAAGTCAGAAATAAATAAAACAGAGACCAGAATAAACAATAACATAACACTGAAAGTAATGACCAGTTTTAAAAAAAAAATTGGCAATGCTTTGTATTCTCAATTTTAAATTAAAAAAATGGAATCATACTAGACCTATTCTTCTTTTTGTTAAAAATATTTATTTTATATATATATAGAGAGAGAGGGAGCAGGCACAGGGATGAGGGTACAGAGGGAGAGAGAATCTTAAGTAGACTCCCTGCTGAATGTGGAGCTCCACACAAGGGCTCAATCTCATGACCCTGAGATCACAATCTGAACTGAAACCAAGAGTCAGGTGCTTAACCAACTATACCACCCAGGTGCCCCTGACCTATTAGTCTTTTCTATCAAGTATATATTATAGACATTCTTTCACATTATTCTATAAAATTCTTATCCCCTCCTCACACCAAGTATTTGATTCCTTTCCTGCCCTGCTACTATAATGAGAGTTCCAGTCTAAATGGTTTATATCTCTGTCATCTAGCTGGAATTTATACACTTTTGTTTTTTTAAAACAGTTTAGTGCATCCCTTTACTTATTTTAAGTATTTATTTATTTATTTTAAATATTTATTTATTTGAGAGACAGCACACACAATGACAGAGGGAGAGAGAGTCCCAAGCAGACTCTGCACACTAAACGCAGAGTTCTAGGCGGGGTTCAATCCCGCGTCTGTGAGATTATGACCTGAGCCAAAACCAAGAGTTGGCCGCTTAACCGACTGAGCCACCTAGGTGCCCCAAGGAATTTATAGACTTTTAAAAAGTTCATCAAATATTAGTCTATCACATCAAAACAAGTTACCTAAGGTGGTACTGATTTTTATTTTAAACCATAATTTGAATATATACCAAGAAGCAGAAATTACTGTATCATAAATCCTCAACTAGCCAATGACTTGGTCTTTTGTGGCAATAGACTTAAGTTCATAATTAAATAATAACTTAGTTATTTGTAAATTATTAATATACATTAGCTAAAGCTGAGTTCTTTTCCATTTTTAAAGGCAGGTTGGTAGATAATATAATAGAAAAGGAAGGTTTCCTTTTACCCAAATCTAAAAAGACACATTGTTACTACTACCAGACAGCACAGAAAATGATTCAGTAAAATATTTTCTTAGTCCTACCAATATTGATAATGTGTTGTCATTTTTAAACAAGAAAGAATAAGATAAATTACAATTACTGAGGGAAAGCAAGTTATTTATACAAGTTAGAAAAAAATTGCAACAAATTATGAGATAATTGAGAGATCTGGGCAAAATAAAGTGTGAGTTTTCATTTAAAATATTGATATAATGATAAGAACAGTTTATAAAATATTACTATTCTTCTAATCTGTTACAGTTGAAATAATTTATTATTTTTCTGATCAATTATAAAAGAATAGGATAGATTATCTTTACCAAATTGGTTATTTATATCATCAAAAATTGTAACTAATACTATTATATTCTGATCTTTTTAAATAATACTTTTGTTTAAAAATCCATTGTATTGCCAATCTCCAGCATTCTGAAATTGTAAATGTTGGTTTAAATTTTTGTGATTTTTAGAAAATGTACTAATGTAAGCATACCTATGGTTTGAAACTAGAAAAGTTAGACTCTGGTCATAAACCTAAAACATAATAAGACATTTACCTGTACAGATGATTAATGTATGGGTTGACCCCCAAGGAATTCATCCAGTTCCGAAATGTCCTTTCTTCCTTGCTCTCTCCTAGAGTGGACACAAGTTCATACTGATGATTCAGGACAAAAGGCATCAAGAAATATATTTTAAACCATCCTGGCAGGTACAAACCAGCCATACATACTTTGCTGTGGTTTCTGCGATACTATAATCTTTCAGGGGGAGAAGTCAGTCTTATTGCCAAAGTCTCTTTTCCCTTCTCTGTCTAGAAGGCCTCCATTTGCTCTAAATTTCTCTATCTAGAGTCCTTTCTTTGATGCCAGTGAACCACTGAGTCCTGGGTTTCTCTGTCCAAAAAATAACAGAGAAACTTATATGGTCATGTCTGTAGTAGTTATGATTACATGCAAAAGGGGCTGGCTAAAAATTAATGAAACAAAATCTTTTAGCAGTCGGGTAACATTAGCACAGTAAACCAAAAGAAAAGCTGTGCTGCTCTTCCCAATGCAGTGTTTCTAAATCTGTACAGGTTTTGGTTTTACGGGAAAATTTCTGGGCACACAAACCTACATTTTAATTAAGCCAAACAGCAATGAAGGGGAGAGAGGATTACAGGTAATATAAAAATAAGCAGTGAAGGGATATAACTATTTTACAGGTTTCCTGAGTTTATTTTAGATTGTCACTATTGAAAACATATGAGGGAACACGACACATACACAGGATGCTAAGAGAAAGACATCTTATCCTATTAAGTCCCTAGACCTCAAAAGATCACCTCAGTAAGAAACTCCTGCAGGCACTGTTATTTAACCCATGATTACTTAACCTTCCTGAGCATTCCCTTCAAAGCAGTACTTAATACCATCTATAAAGAAAACATGGGCTAAGAGCCAAGTGAACTCTCCTTGCCATGTCTGCCTTCCAGTCATCCCTTAGATTAGAAATAGTCCTAAGCGACTATCTGTAGTAGTATTTGTTTTCAGCAAAGATAGGGGACAGTGGAATGGCCTAACCCACATCTCATCATCAGACGCCTGAAAAACTGAAAACATTTACACTTCTCAGACTTCTAAACTATAGGCAAATTCAGATCACTCCCTAACTTTAACTCATGTGGGATTCTCAGGATAATTAGGCATCTAAATCTATAACCATCTGAGCTCCAGGGACCCATTCCTATAGAGCCATCTCTGCAATCATCTTCAGACTAAATGCCATAGATAGGATAATCATGGACAGCCAAAAGAGAAACCAAGCCTTGTAAAATCTAAAGGATTCAGGTTTTTTGTGCAGCTGCTCAGGAAATAATCTGTCAGCTGTATTTTCATTTGATTTTCTATGCTAATACCTAAGGCATTCCCAGAATCTACTTTAATTCTTGCTCTATCATATTATATAGCCAATATAATTTCTTAAATTTTATTCCCTCTGGTCTGCATAAAAGGTAACTGACCAGTCTGTTCTATCTGCCACTATCACTTTATAATAACCTATTTGAAAACCATTTTAAAAAGAAATAAACTAAATATTCCTAGAAATCATGCTTGCCTGTTTGTAGGAGTTATTAAACAAGTGCAAATGAAATGTCTGAACTTTCTTCAAAGTGACATAAATATAAGTGTACTATCATCAACAGTTTGATGCATGTGACTTGGATTTACCTTTTAGTTATTTCTGTATTACAATCTGCAATTGATTTTTCTCTAGTAATTAGAAAAATTTTACATTATTTCCTTCTAGGAAAATCCAAGTTGTGTTTTAAAATTACAAACATTGATAGTGTAACAATAGCCTAATTTTTAATTGAATTAAGATCCAAAATTTGCTGTACCTGAAGATACAACAAATAATATTTTAAAAGACACCAGTATTTTACTGATTCTGAAAATGTTATAAGCTTCAGGGGTTCATATTTCTTCCCATGTTCTCAAATGATTATATTATTATTTTAATTTTTGGTGCCTGGAAAGTAAAATAGATTATGTAAGTAAGCATTTATTTATCTAATACCATTTCAAGTTGTCTTGGTAAATAAATGCTCAAAGCCAGAAGCAGTATGCATTTGTGCAAGAGCCATGGTAAAGCACTAGAAAAACATATGTATTCCAGATTGTAAGTGCTGTCTGTATTGGAGACAACTGAAGCAATCTTAGAAGTAAAACATTCATTGCCGATATAAAAGACAGAAAAAACTATAGAACATTTCATTTTCAGGGCCAAACTGATAACTGCAAATGACAAAAGTTTCAGAAAAAAACAATAAATATACTATAAGTAAACTACTAAGAGGAAAGAGAAGGAACTAACATATATTTAACACTCACTAAATGTGCTAAGTGATATTTTCCTTTTTCCAACCTATTACTGAGCACATACTGTATGCTAAACTCTTTCATTCATGAAAGGTCATTTTAACTTGCTCTGTAACTCTTCAAAATTAGTATTATTAATCTTGTTTTATAGATGAGAAAACCAAAGCTCAGAGAAGTCACTCAGATACTAAATGGTGGACCCATAATTTGAACAAAGTGTTTGTATTTTCTATCACCACAAATGAATTCTGAGATGGCCTCTCTACACATAGCCCATATATTTGGCTCAATTTAATCTGAAGGTTTTATATTTAGTTGGGCTTTTAATTTTCTCTAATTCCATACAGATAAAATTCTTTGCCAGTGAGGACATGAATATAGGATATAATACAGTCAAGCTTTGAATTTCATAAGGATCTATAAAAACAAATTTACAGAGGAAAAATTCCAATGACAGTCAAAGTGAAATACATTTTTGGCAGATGTATCAGGATATACATATGTTCTAAATAAAGATGATTGATAAATATTTCCCATAATATCTTCTTATATAAATAAATACTAATGGAAATATTTAGCAATCCTATTCACACTGAAAAATTCCAAAAGCATGCTGAACACTAGCAAAATAATTCAAACATGACAAATAAGAGAGCGAGCAAGTTGGAAAAGATATCTAGCAAGAATCCAGTGACTATAAAAAGCAGATCATTTTTAATATGCCACTCTAAACAATGCCTTCTATTGTAAGATACAGAAGGATTTTGAAATTTTCCAGACTGATAAAAACTTAGTCTTCCTTTTTAATTTTTTTTAAAGTTCTAATCCCTCATCCCCAATTTCTCTGCTGAAAAATCTGCACTTTTATCTGTCTTCCCTCTCAAAATCTATGTAGAGAATATAGTCCTTATTTTACTGGGCCTCAGGAAGAGTGAATTGAATTAATCATATTCTTTAAAGAACATATTTGTTAAATCTGAAACTTCTTTCATTAATCAAGAAGATGCAATTATCAAACTGTCAAGGACACTGGAACTCTGGTTGTGGCAGTCAAAGAAAAGATCATGAGGGGATCCCTGGGTGGCTCAGCGGTTTAGCACCTGCCTTCGGCCCCGGGCATGATGCTGGAGTCCCGGGATCAAGTCCCACATCGGGCTCCATGCATGGAGCCTGCTTCCTCCTCTGCCTGTGTCTCTGTCTCTCATCTCTCATGAATAAATAAAATAAAATCTTTAAAAAAAAAAAAAAAGAAAGAAAAGAAAAGATCATGAAACGGATTTCTCATTCTATCCCCCTCCCAGGGAAGGAAGGGAGTAAAGGCAGGTGATGGTGAGAGAATTGACATTCTCTTGCCTACCAAGAAGAATCCCTATTTGAAGACTGCCTTCTCCAAACCAGGGCAACTACTGAGAATATTTTAGGATGGGCCCCTACCTCTGACTGCTGCCACTGTTTTTCCCTTTAGTTTTTATACTAATGTGGGTTAGGTATGTGTGTGAAAGTGTGAGAACAGAAAAGAAGAGAAGGCTAAGAGACAAAGATAAGGAGAAAGAAATAGATAGCAAGAATGTTTTTGTTATGACAATTCATATATCATAAGCTTCAATGACATTCAAGAAATGTAACATAGCTAAGTAATACAAAATAACCTATGTTATTGAACCTAAATAGATCCTTCCAAAGATTATGAGTGATAAAAGTTTGCTTATTCATAGGAGAGGGATAAGGGCTTTACATCATGAAGTCCAATTGTCAAAACTGATTACAGCTACAATATCCCATTATTTTAGAAGGCAAATTCAGTGCAGAGTTTACATAATCAAGCCTTGCTGTGCTACTCTAATTAAGTTTCATTTGTGTTTCTTCCTTGTCATTCTTTAGGCATATTAAGACAGAAAGAACACAGCATGAACAATGCAAAAAATAAATCAACCCAGATAGAAGGAATAAATGGTACTAATAAAAAGAACGTTCAGAATGAATATATTTATAGAGTATAGAAAAGTACTAAATACAGTACCTACATTAGGAGGGGTCAAATCTGCATTTCACGAAGCAAAATAGGAAAGTATTATAAATTACGAGACAGATAACAATAGCCCACACACAACAAGACAAGTAATGAATATTAAAATTTTTTTTCATGTGCATTAAAAACATTAGAAAGAGAACAATACTGGAGTCAAACTGTAGCTTTCAAAGGAGAAGAAAAAGCTACAAAATGATTATTTTTTCCAATAGGTAATTCATTGTCCATATTGGTGGTGGAGTTATGTTATGTGGTCATTTAAGAGACTATTTTAAATGTATGATAGTTTTCACTAAATTCTGATGGAGAAATGACAGACAAGTAAGATTTACCCCAGCATTCTCTTTTAACCAAATCAACAACCACTTTCCTTAATACAAACTTTTTAATGGATGCACATGCCTACACACAGTCAACTGCATCTCCCACCACAATCCCCTACCAATACCACATTGACAGTGAAGAAGGCCAATACCACAAGAAGATACATACAGTGAAGCAATTAAAGGCAGAAAGAACATACCTTCCAATAAATTAATATCGATGTCATTATCAGGCTTGTGTAGGCATGGGTATGTGTTAAACAGATTAGCTACAAAAGCTAAATTAAGTTTAGGATTGCCTGAAACCACATCTGCAGGAGTAACAAACTGTCTGCAGCCCAGTTTATCTGCTTCTTGAAGCATGAATCCAGCACGCTTCAGGTCATTTTTCTCCTAAACAACAAAATAAAATAAAAATGGTCAAGATTAAACTTTTGATTGCTTTTAAACATGTATTATCAATAAAAAATTATGCCAATCACTCTTCTGGAAATATATTAAATGATAGATCAAAATAAGGTCAGAACATGCAGAAATTCCAAATCAACTTCTCTGACTTTTCTTGCTGGAGATCAGAAGAATATTTCACTATCACTGCTGAAATACTCAACAAAACTCTCAAATTTCTTATTAGTTCCTACTGGTTAAATTATAGATAATTTGGTCAAGGCCATATATTAGAATACCTTCTGGCTAAGAGGCTTAGCTGTCTCACCCATTCTATTCTGAATATTTCCAGTAGACTCTTTTCTCAATGAAAAACAAGTTGGGATACAAATTAAAAAATATTAAAATCAGAAGAACAGCACTTTTTACAAGTGCAAAATCCTGGAAAGAAACCAAATACTTGCCAAAAGGAAAGAAGATGAAAAAACTTGTTATATTTACACAGGGACATACAACAATGTGAATGATTCTTAGTTATATATGTTCAAAATAAGTACCAGGAATTTAAGTACAATAAGCTTTATGTGAAGTTAGAAAGTAAAGTCAAAACTTTAATTTTGTAAGGGATATATCTCGTTGAAAGGAAACTATATAAAAAGAGGAGCAAAAGAACAACGAACATAGGATTGAAGATGGTGACTGTCACATTAACGTGAGGCAAAAAGAACAGGGAAGAAGGAGAGAGCTAAATGTAAATTAGTGTCAAAGTCTTAGCTTTCTTGTTGGATTGACAGTTCATATGGACTTGTTACAATTTTAGAGCAAACAAATACAAATAAAACTAAATAAAAAGAGGGATGTGCATGGACTCATGATGAGAGTATATTGTGACCAAGAATCAGGACTTATCTCATTTTGTGCACCAGTTACAAAAAAGTAAAAATGTAAATGAAGCCAGAGAAAGCAATAGGTTCAATGCTACTAAACAATAAAAAGTTCCTAACATAGACATGAACCAATTATATATAACATGTGGACCTTATTCAGATCTTAATTTAGATAAACTACAAAAAGAAAATCTGACATTTAAGAAGCAATTGGAAATGTCAATATTGACTAAATATTTTTATGATATTACAGATTACTGAGGGGTTTTTTTTTTGTATTTTTAGGTATGATAAGGTATTATGGTTATATTTTTAAAGTTTCTTTAAGAAATACACATTGGGGGCAGCCCGGGTGGCTCAGCGGTTTAGCGCCGCCTTCGGCCCAGGGCCTGATCCTGGAGACCTGGGATCGAGTCCCACGTTGGGCTTCCTGCATGGAGCCCGCCTCTCCCTTTGCCTGTGTCTCTGCCCCTCTCTCTCTCTCTCTCTGTCTCAAGAATAAATAATTGGAATCTTTGAAAAAAAAAAAAGGAAATACACATTGAAATACTTATTGATGAAATTATATTGATGTCTAAGATTTGCTTCAAAATAACACGGGATAGAAAGGAAGGTGATAAATGAATAAAGATTGACCATGAGTTGATAGTTATTGAGCCTGGAGAATGAGCACAGGGTAGTTCATTATACTGAGTTTGTTCATTTTTTCATTATGTTTGAAATTTTCTATAAGTTTTTTTTAAGTTCCTAATTTTTTGATTCAAACTAATTTGCAAATTTTGCAGTTCTTCAATACTTTCTCAAATGTTTAATTGTAATAATATAAAATTAATTTGTAGTGACTCAGTTTACCTTTAAAACTATTATGGATAAAAAATAAAACTATTATGGATGTTGCACTTTAAGTACTTAACTATAGTCTGATCAGATTTTAATGCTTAAATAGAACTATCCCTAGTATTTACAACTTATGCTAAAAACTGGGGTTCCTGGGTTAGATAGGTCAGGATCTGTGTCAGTACTTCCTACACTATAAATAAACACTAGGAATTGCCATCTTTTATTTTGTATATTTCTGAATGTAAGCTGGAATAACTAATAATCAGTTGCTTAGCAATCTAATAATGGTTTGTTGCTCCTTTTCCTAGCATACAATGACAGTCACAAAAGCACTATCATGAGTTCCAGTTATATTGCACCAGGAAAAAGTGGATGTAGGGTTGATTCCACACACATTCAAGATCAGAATTCTGTAATTCCCTCTCTTCAGTTATGACAGCCAGATGGCTTAGCATGGAGATTTGAAGCCTAGGGCATGAAAAAAACTTCTGAAGAACAAAGGGCCAAGGTTTACTTTTTTTTTTTTTTTTTAAGATTTTATTTATTTATTCATGAGAGACACAGAGAGAGAGAGAGGCAGAGACACAGGCAGAGAGAGGAGCAGGCTCCATGCAGGAAGCCCGACGTGGGACTCGATTCTGGGTCTCCAGGATCAGGCCCTGGGCTGAAGGTGGCGCTAAACCGCTGAGCCACCCGGGCTGCCCAGGGCCAAGGTTTAATGAAGAGATAAGGACTCCATTAGGCAATGCTGCCTGTAGAGAACTGCACTCTAAATTGGACCTTACTCACTAGTCAAATTCTTTTTTTTTTTTTTTTTTTTAAGTCAAATTCATAGAGATAGAAAGTACAACAGTGGTTACCGGTGACTTGGGGGAGAAGGGAATAGGGTGTTATTGTTTAATAGGTACAGATTTCACTATGGGATGATGAAAAGTTCTGGAGATGGATAGTAGTGATGGTTGCATACAATGCAAATGTACTTAATGCCAATGAACTGTATACTTAAACATGGTTAAAATGGTAAATTTTGCTAATGTAAATTTTACTTAAATAAAAAAATTTTAAATGAAAACAGTACTTACATTAAATCCTGAAAGGTCGATGGTAATGGCAGGTTCATCACCCTGGTCACCTTTAGGTGCAATCTGATTAAGCAGATGGAAATAGGCTCTTGAATCCTTCAAGGAAAGAAATGAAATAGAATTCTTAAAATGAATAAAATCATCATTTGATTTAGGAAAATAGTACTCAAACCTCTAACTGAAGAAATTGTCCTCATCTTAATGAATAATTTAGTAACTTTACTTTCTACTTCCAGGCTCCTGAATGCATGATGATACCTCACAGCTTCTAGAGACATTGTTCTCACCACCTGGAATACCCCTTCCTCACCTTTTCATTTGTTTATGCTCCGAAGCATTGGTTAAGATTAGGGTCAAGTATCTTCTAGAAGCCCTCCCCTTTAACTCAGACTAGCCTTGTAATCTTGCTCTGAACAACAGAATGCAGCAGAACACAGTGAAAGTGATGTACTTGGGCTTCGAAGCCCAAGCCTTAGGAGCTTCCTTATCCTCCCTCTTGAAGGAAGTCCAAATATCTGAGACTGTCATACAATGAAGAAGCACAGGCTAGCCATATGGAAAGGCCTCATGGAGATGCAGTGAGGCACTAGACACGTGAGTGGTGGCCTTCTGCACCCTCTAGACAAGCCCAACTGACAGCTGAATGCAAATGAGTTAGTAATCCCAAACAAAACCATCTGAAGCAGAGCCACTTAACCAAGCTGCATTAGCCCACTGAATCAAGAGAAACGTTATTGTTATTTTAAGCTATTAAGTTCTGAGTGGCTTGTTATATAGCAAGAGATAACTGAAATATTCATCTCCTGTTTATCTTTCTGTGTAACTGGTAAGCTTCTCAAGAGCTAAATCTTTGCATCTCCTGTACCTGGCATAATATCTTAGAGGAGGGGTTTGATAAATATCTGATGAATTGAATTTTAAAATAAGAGAGCCCCCCCAAAATAAATTTTTAAATGAGCATATAATAGATTAAAGCAGAGAAATACAGTGTCACTTCAAAGAAAGAGACTGTCATCTAAGCCCATTATGACAAGAGCATAATCTGAAGGAGTTAATATATCTAAAGAGAAAATATGAATAAATGCCAATGCTGATTAGTCTGGGTGGGAAAAAATACCACAGAGGAGGAGTCAACCAATTGACAAATTAGAGGACCCAATTTGGCAATGCAAGTCTAAGGAGTGACCACGGGAGAGCTGTTAGGCACACTGAATGTTAAGGTTTCCTTTAAAAGCTCTCCTGGTAGGGAGGGGCATTTCAAACTATTTTGGTTGAGAAACATACCTGAAGAATTCTTTTTGTCTACTGATTCCCTGTGCCCTCAGATATTTGGTCTCCTATTTGATGGTTATTGACAAAATAGAAGAGTGTTGGACTAGTCAGGCCGACAAGAGCCTCTAGTCCAGTGAACAGATGAATTCTCAGTCCAAATTAATAGACTGACATCCTCATTATAATTTAGTCTCTCTGTAGCATATAAGATGGGAAAGAATGCTTTTATCTGCTAGGGCTAGTATCTCCTTCTCATAGCCAGTTTTATTTCTTCTTAAATACCAATAAACCAGTTTTTCTTTATTGTAAAAGGAGTTTTTTGTCCTTTTTATTTTTTAAGTCTTTATTTAAATTCCAGTTAGTTAATATACAGTGTAATAACTAGTTTCGGGTGTACAACATAGTGACCCAACCCCTCCATCCAACACCTGGTGCTCATCACAAGTACACTCCTTAATCCCCATCATCTATTCCACCCATTCCCCCATCCCCCTTCCTTCTGGTAACCACCAGTTTAAACCAGTTCTTTTTTAAATAAAAGATTTTTCAATTATAATTGGAAGAGCCACCACAGACAGAGGAATGCAAAATTTCATGTTCTACACTGTGTCCTTATGAATTAAACTTGAATTCAAATTTGATTCTGAACACGTTTTTGTTTGTTTTTTACATTCTACATCCTTATTTTACATCATAGTTTTGAACATTAAAATATAAACCTTAATGTCTTGGCTGAAGTTGTTGATGTTAGGCCATCCTGCATTAGTCAGATGGTAGTTGACCCATCTCAGCAGTAATTCCTCTGGAGAAAGCTTCATCAGTTCTTCTAGATCCTCACCTTCCTTTAGTAATGCAATTAGAGCTGAAAGGAACACACTGAAATATAAATCCTTCCCATAGAAAGTATATATGCATGAAAAGTAAATATGTTTGATGATCTTACCTTCATTCCTGGAAATCTCAATATCAGCCAAAAGACCAACTTTGATGATCTGCCAGAGAAGTCCCAAGACCAAGTGAGGTTTTCCTTCTTTGAGATCCTGTGCACCAATGTTGACCACTGTACAACCGATGGCAGAGGCAGAATTCAGGGCTAGGTTTAAATTTTCCTGAATTGAAATAAAGAAAACTGGGTGTGAGAAAGTCCTTCCCAAAGTCTTAACGACAAGTTGTGAAAGTAAATAAGCAGCAACAGATTGAGAAAATTCAGATTCTGAAACATAATATTTATACAAGCATAATACCACTCCTCAAAAAAAACAAAAGACAAAAAACTCAAATGGTTTTAACTAGCACTTTACTACTTCAACTCTTTTCCTTGCTTTCATAGTTATATACGTTATTTTCATCCCTTCATATTTCTCTTTCACACTTCATGACACTATATAAACCCATAATCATGAGGTAAAAAACTGTATTACCATGACTTTATAATCTTTTACAAATGAATGAGACTTCTTTTGGATTATGTTTCATGGGAGGCTGGTGATATTCTAGCAAATCTATTCCCAGAACTCTGAAATTACTGTAAAATCAAGACAGATTTAATACCCACAGTAACACTTTGCTCCTTCCCAGAGGCCTTTTTTCATTCTCCATTAGTGTACTTTTTCAGGCCTCCTAGAGATCTAGACTGTTACCCCCTACTCATATTGGAAGAATGTCATCTTTAAAAATAAAACTGTAAAAAACTTAGCCCCTCAGACCCATCCTATAGTTATTGCAAAATAGCTACAGAATATTTTTTCTCTATTTTCTTTAACGCACTACATACAAATGTTAAGAGTTAAACCAAGAAATAAATTTGTGCAACACTGAGAAATGCTGTATTTCAGAGTCAGTGCCATGAAAAATTACATGACACCTGTATCCTAAAAATAAGATGTATGAATATTTTCAACAATCACAAACATTATACAAAGCATCCTGACACGAGATGTGAAAGAAAACAAACTTGGCAATTGCAGTCAGAAATGGGCTTCTTCAAGAACGGGAGTTCCTATTAGGAATATGCAATATTATTGGCTTATTGGGAAGTGGGAACAAGAAAGCCATGTTAGTCAACACCCAATTCATATTTCTCAAAGATACAGGGGATGGAAGTACCCCTTGGATACTCCAAGACTAACCATGTACCACTGCCCTAAGGTTGTACCTTCCTTAGAAGAAAGACTTAACAACTTTTGCAAAATCAAGGATTGTATTTGCCAATAGAAATGAAAGATATAGCTTAGCAGTAGCTCACTTTTAATAGCTGCAGCTGTGACTAGTATATATATGCACTAGTTGCTATTACTACCATCACACAAGAGTGGCAGTATAACACAGTGATTATTAAGGTGGGTTCCAGTGCTTGACCACTGGGATCATATCCTGGCTCTGCCACTGGGTAACCTCGCAGTGTCTCAGTTTTCTCCTCTGTAAAATGGTAGTATCTACTTCATTTTAAGGGTGTCGGAAAGAGTCAAAGAGATACTCATGCAGTTTGTTTAGAACAGTGACCGGTACCAAGTACTTAGTAAATACTGACATCCACCAATGCTCTAGAGATTTTGAGAAGAGTGTGGTAACTATAAATTCTTCGACTTTAACAACACCTGAATGTAGAAGCTGACTACAGAATAATATGATAAAAAGAATAACTCAAATTCTGTGAAATAGTAAAACATGGGTGAAACGATACAGCACTCTTATTTCAACCAAGAACAAGAGCATCAAGCAAATATTCATTAATAAAAGCAACTCAATGATTATAATAATATGACCTGAATACTATTATCTTAAGTAAAGTTCATCCAAAGCACTTTGAACAATGTTTGTTTGTAGTAGGCTCCATGCCCAGCATGGAGCCAACATAGGGCTTGAACCCACAATCTCAAGATCAAGACCTGAGCTGAGATCAAGAGTTAGATGCTTAACCTACTGAGCTACCCAGGTGCTCCCTTCCAAAGCACTTTGAATCTTAATTTCATTTAGTACAAAATGCAGCTGAATTTTTATTTAATAAAACCAAGTCTTTATAGGAAACTGAAATTATGTTAAATCAAACATTTTACATGAATGGACCTTGAAGGCACTATGCTAAGTGAAATAAGACAAGAGGAAGACAAATACTATATGACATCACCGATATGTGGAATCTAAAACAAAAAAAAAATACCAAACTCCTAAAAAAGAGAGATCAGACTTATGGTTACCAGAGGCAAAGGATAGGGGTGGGGATGGAGGAAAAATTGGAGAAAGGTGGCCAAAGGTACAAACTTGCAGTTTTAAGGTAATTAAGTACTAGGGGTGTCAAGGACAGCATGATGACCACAACTAACACTGCTCGATGGTTATATAGCAACCTTGTTAAGAGAGTAGATCCTATGAGTTCTCATCATGTGAAGAAAATTTTTGTCCTTTTTTTCTCTTTTCTTTTTATTGTACCTACATGAGAAGATGCATGTTAGCTGAACTTATTGTAGTAATCATTTCATAATATATGTAAAACAAATCATCACACAGTATGTCTTAAACTTACACAGTGAAATATGTCAGTTATTTCTCAATAAAACGAGTAAAAAAAGATCCATCGATGAAGGCCTTACATTTAAGAACACAGTAACATGATTACTAGCAAAGAGCAAGTACTTACAGAAATAGTGAAAGGGGTGAGCTTTTTCTTATTAATGGCTCTTTCATCAATTGTATCTGGTTCAGATAAGTTGATCATTTTGCTAAAGAGAAAATGATAATAATTTAGTTTCAGACTCCCAGTTTATTTAAGATAAATAATTTAAGTTAAATAATTTAAGACTTTTTGTTTTTGCAAGTAGACAAATAGTTAAATTTTGAAAAGTAATTAACAATCCATCTCTTTAAAATATTATACTGTGATTCATGTCAAGGACTTACTTTCTAAAATCTATGGACTATTCCCTAACCTAAAACAAATCCATCACTCTGTATTTCTGTAATACAGAAATAGTAATACACTGTAATAGTAATCTTAGCATTTCCTAATTTTTTTAAAATTGTTTTGCATTTTCTTTATGTAAGTCCTGTCTTTATTTCATTTAATGATCATCAATATTCAGCAGTCTGAAATGTAAAACAAAGAAATTTTTAAGAAGCCGTTTCATAAAGTGGTATCAACAGTGTCAAAATTACTGCTGTTGCAGAAAGAGTCAGAGACATGGTCTTTCTAAAATTTCAAGAGAAATTTTTTATATTAATTATATAAAATTTATCTCTAGATTTTAGAATATACTTTATATTTTAAAATAAGTATAGGAAAATACCCATTCAATTCATAATAGGAATTTCCTCTGAAGGTCAGAGAAAGAGATTAGAATCATAGGTGGAAGTCAAGGTATAATTTATGTTAGCTAAAAACTAATATCCTGTGCTTGTGGGTAGGTTGGAGGTTTTTTATCCTTTTAAGTAAAAACACAGGAAAAAAAAAGATCAAAAGAAATATACCAGAATACTAATAGCTAATTAGGGGTGATAAGAATATTTGTGATACTATTCTTCATAAGTTTCCTATATTGTTATAAGCTTAAAAAAAAAAAGACACTTGATTTGTCCAAAGACGTATGATGGGACTATAGTACACACAACAAAGAACACCCCCAGTGAGTTTGCAGTCTAGTGAGCAGAAACCTACTGCAAAGAGCCAAGGCTATGACACGACTGATGTAAAATATTAATTTCATTTAAGCACAAATGACACATATGTTTCTTTTACATTTCCTTATATCCCTGTCCCAGTCAATAATTCCTTACTGAAAGTGATAAAAGAAACCCTGTGAACATTTTTAAATACATCAGAGGAATAACTCAAAACTGTCCTGGCGCTATTAAGGAAATAGACAAAAAAGGCATCAGAAAACCAAGAGATTGCGTTTGCAGAAAAATTCTGGAAAACATGTGGTGCTTAATTTTCCATGCAATATAAATTCTTCAATAGCTACACAGCTACTTGTTGGCTGAATTGTAGTTTTCACTGAATGCTCATCAATGGAGAGAAGAAGAACATATCTCCCTTAACCTAATGTTCAACTCACCAAAGAAGAATACCATCTGCAAGTGATTTGAAAAGGCTGCCATCACTGGGATTCATGGGTAAAAGATGCTTACAGTCAGGGTCATCCTCCAGGGCTTTGTTTATCCAGTTAACAAAAGCCACTTTTTCTTCCTCTAAAAACAGAAAATCTTAGTCAGCAAACCAAATTTCACAGAATTAACCACACTACGAAGACATACTTTTTAATTTCTGTTCAAAGATAATAAATGGTTATTATTAAAACTCTGCTAAAATGCTACAGGGTTTAAGAGGGCATAAGGGTTCAAAGAGAAAGAGGAATTCATTCCATTTTTTCATCTGCTGTATTAAGGGACAGTAAGGTACATAGTTTAAATGAGTACAATAAGCATTTGATTTGATTCTAAAATCTATGAAAATATATTGTTTCTGAATGCTAATCAATCAGAAGCCAACCAAGAGAAGTCAGATCATGCACACCCACACCAGGGTTAAAAATACACACAACAGATTTCCACAAGCAATAAATCCCACAACCGCCACCGAAAGGTACAGAGTTGTGATTTGGGGCTCATAACAAAAACACTAATTTCAATCAAGAGTTTTTTGAATGAATAAAACAGCTCCATTTCTGTGGAATTTCTACTATAAGGAAACTAAGGCAAATCTAGATACCAGTTCTACTCTCAGCCATCTGCATCCTCAACTCTCAACATATGGTTTTGAGGGGATAGGCAGAAAATGTCATTGAGCTAAGCAGTGGGAGAAACAGGAAGAAACTTAAAATGTTCCACTCCTTTATTATAATTCTGTAAATATAAAAAATCTTTTAATAACATACATCTTCAAAGAAAATAACTTCCTTTTTTTACTTAAGACTTTTTTTTTTTTTTTTTTTTTAATTCGTGAGACAAACAGAGAGTCAGAGACATAGGAAGAGGGAGAAGCAGGCTCCCCATAGCGAGCCAGATCTGGGACTCAATCCCAGGACCCAGGATCACACCCTGAGCCGAAGGCAGATGCTCAACCACTGAACCACCCAGGTGCCTCAGTAATTTCCATTTCTATCACAGAGTAGCACAGAGTGAGCTGACCTTCCCTAATTCCTGGAATTAGGTAATTTTCTTAAGAGTATATTTGGCAGGCACTTCCAAAATGTAATCCATCACACAGACAGACACACACACAATCAAAAAAGACATATTTACTAATATTTATCTTTTGTACATATCATAATCTGCCTTTTTATTGTCTTGTCTCACCATACATACCTCCTCAGAGACTTAGAATCTAGGGATTGAAACATCACTAGGATATTGTTACCTCCCATCAAGGAAACTTTAGTATAATGATTTTAAAAAAAGATACATAAAGAAACACGGCATAATGGAAATAAATACACCAGAAGAGATACAAACAATATTTTAGAAAATTTAAGAGAAAAAAGAATCACTTCCAGTTGGGCCAAGTAAAGGTTTTTATGGAGAAAGTACAATCTGTTATTTATTTTTTTAAAAAAGATTTTATTTATTGGGATGCCTGGGTGGCTCAGTGGTTGAGCATCTGCCTTGGGTTCAGGGCATGAACCCTGTGTCCCGGGATGGAGTCCCACATCGGGCTCCCTGAAAGGAGCCTGCATCTCCCTCTGGCTATGTCTTTGTCTCTCTCTGTGTGTCTGTCATGAATGGATAAATAAAATCTTTTTTTTAATTTAATTAATTTATTTATTTGAGAGACAGAGCATGGGGTGGGGGTGGGGTGACAGAGGAAGCAGGGAGCAGACTCCCCACTGACAACAGAGTGGATGGTGGGGGGCGGTGGTGATGCAGGGCTCCATCTCAGGAACCAGAGATCAAGACCTGAGCCAAAGGCAGACACTTCACCAACTGAGCCACCCAGGCGTCCAGAGAAGGTACAATTTGAATGACAGATTTTTAAGTTGGGGAGAGAAAGGGAGAATGTTCCAAGTATAGGAACCAGGAATGAGATACTATTTCACAACCACTAGGATGGCTGTAATAAACAAAGAGACAATAACAGGCGTCAGTGAGCAAGCGAAGAACTGGTAATTCCAAACATTGCTAGTGGGAATGCAAAATGGCACAGACACTTTAAAAAACAGTTTGGTAGTTTTTAAAAATATTAAACAGAGTGACCAAAAAGATCCAGCAATTCTACTCCTAAGTATATACCTAAGGTAAGTAAAGCATATATCCACACAAAAATGTGGATATTACAAAAATGCTCCTAACAGCACTATTCCAAATAGCCAAGACTAACCAAATGTCTACCAACTGATGAAATAAACAAAATGTCATACTATCCATAGAACAAAATAGTATTCAGCAATAAAAAGAATATAATACGATATATGTCACAATAGGGGTAATCCTTGAAAGTGTTATGGCCTGTAAGTGAAAGGCCACTATTGTCTGATTTCATTTACATGACATTTCCACAATAGGCAAATCTAATGAAATAGAAAGTAGACTAATGGTTGCCAAAGTCTGGAAGAAGAGGGAAACTGGGAGGGACTGCTAGTAGTGAGCATGGGGTTTCTCTTTAGGGTAATGAATGTGTTCCAAAATTAGACAGTGGTAATGACTATACAACTCTGTACATATACTAAAAACCACTGAACTGTACACTTTTTAATTTTTATTTATTTATGATAGTCACACAGAGAGAGAGAGAGAGAGGCAGAGACATAGGCAGAGGGAGAAGCAGGCTCCATGCACCGGGAGCCCGACGTGGGATTCGATCCCGGGTCTCCAGGATCGTGCCCTGGGCCAAAGGCAGGCGCTAAACCGCTGCGCCACCCAGGGATCCCTGAACTGTACACTTTTAAAAGGGTGAATTTCATAACATCTCAATTGTATCTCAATAAAGCGGTTCTTTTTAAAAAGCTATTAAATGTTCCATACCTAGTTCTAGATAATCATTATACATTTACATATTCATATGTAAAAAAAATCATCAAGCCATATACTTAAAAACAGCACACTTTATGCTCTTACTATATACATCCTAAACCCCAATAAATATGTAAAAAAAAAAAATCTATGGTAATAGACATCAGAAAAGTGGTCACCTATGGGGAGAAATAGTTACTGTTCAAGCCATGAAGGAGCCACGGAGGGTGATGAAATGTTTTCTTTTGTTTCTGGTGGAAGCTACATGGAATGTAGCTACAGGACGTTTACACATGTAAAAATTCATTGAGCTGTACAGTTAAGAATTCTAACACTTTCCTAAATGCATATTATATCTCAATAAAAAGATTCTTTAAAAATTGAAGAAGATAGTTCATCACTATGGGTAGGTAGAAATGGAGTTAAAGAGTGAATCTCTTAAAAAAAAAAAGAGTGAATCTCTTTTAAAAAATGAAGATAGCAGTTATTGATCACTGCCTTTACTTCTCTGGGGGGATTAGGGTAGAAAAAATGGGTGGGGTGGGTGGGAGAAGTGTCAGTATATTGTTACAGAAAAATCCAGTTGGAAGGAAGAAAATCAAGGGGATAATTAACAGATTCAGATCTAAAGGAAAGGGGAAAAAGTTACAGTGAGTTGTTATCAGTAATTTAAAAAGCACAGTTCAGGGGCACCTGGGTGGCTAAGTCAGTTAGATGCTTGCCTCTGGCTCAGGTAATGATCTCAGGGTCCTGTGATAGAGCCCAGTGTCAGGCTCTCTACTCAGCATGGAGTCTTCTTCTCCCTCTTCCTCTCTCCCCACTGTTCATTCTCTCTTGCTCTGGCTCTGGCTCTCCCCTCAAATGAATAAATAAAATCCTTAAAATAAAAAGCACAGCTCTAATTATGCTAATATGAACAAAAGGACCTTGGCCAAAGGTTCTCAGACATGTATCTTGACCATGAAAAGTAAGCTTAACATGGGGTAAGGCATCTCAAGAGTTAATGTGACTGGATTTCCCACTGGGCAACAATCCAGTGATTCTATCAGACCTGGCAAATCAGGTGCTGTGCTCTCTAGTCACCTAGTTGCTTGATAAAAGATGAATCAGGAATCTCAGCCCCTGGAAAATGGAAGGGAAAGGCCCTTGCAATAAACCTCTCCACAAACTCCTGGATCAGGCCTAAAAGTAAACCCAACTCACCAGTCAGGATGAAAAATTCATTCAGAGATCATGACTGAACACATTCAATACTGAAATATAAACAATTTCTAGTTTGTTGTTTCTCATCTCCTTGTTGTGCGCTGTGCTGCCTGACACATAGTAGGAACTTACTGATTTCAATGATTCTACAATTTTTCATTCTGACACCTCTGAAGTTGAGGTGCATTTCAAATTTAATGGCATAGTATAGTTGAATCTGATTTTCCCACAATGGTACATAAAACAATGGTGTGAATTATAATGAATGGTATCTTGCATTTGATGAAATATCAGACTTGATGAATGAGTCAATGACTGAAAGATCCAATTTAGATTGGCAAGTTACCTGAGTAAGAATGCTGTGTGCCCTCACTGGAAATGGATGATGTTCCTCCAATAGCAGTAATTCCTTCTCTCTTGTTAATTATTTTGCGGAATGTCTTGCTGATGTCTTTGCTTTTTAACTCTTGCATCAGCTGGAATGGAATATAAGTAGAGCCTTGATCAGACGATCATAAAAAAAAAAAAAAAAAACCTTGCAACGTGAAGGATAATTATGTAGACTTACTTATTTGGAATGATATCAAAATAAATCCTGATCAGGTATTCTCACCCCTATGGGTTGTATACATAAATAGCTCTCATGTCATTTTACCCATAACACAAAATGTACAAATGTTTGCACTCCAAACACTAGAAGAAATTTTGTTATAATTAAGCTTAAATTGAATACATCGAAATTATTCCCCCAGCCATCAGAAAGGATAAATACCTACTATTTATACCAACGTGGATGGAACTGGAGGGTATTATGCTGAGTGAAATAAGTCAATTGGAGAAAGACAATTATCATATGGTTTCACTCATATGTGGAATATAAGAAATAGTGCAAAGGACCGCAAGGGAAGGAAGGGAAACTGAAAAAGGAAAAATTAGAGAGGAAGAGAAACCATAAGAGACTCTTAACTCTGGGAAACAAACTGAGGGTTGCTAAAGGGGAGGAGATGAGGCAACTGGGTGATGGGCATTAAGGAAGGCATGAGATGTTCTACTATATGTTGGCAAATTGAATTAAATTACTAAAAAAAAAAAAGAAATTATTCTCCTGTGCTTGCCATGACCTTTGCCCTGCCTTTTGAAAACTAAAGAATAACTTCCATAATAAAGATTTTTATTTATTTATTTTTTAAATATTTTATTTATTCATGAGAGATACAGAGAGAGACAGAGAGAGACAGGCAGAGGGAGAAGCAGGCTCCATGCTGGGAGCCCGACGTGGGACTTGATCCTGGGACTCCAGGATCACGATCTGAGGCAAAGGCTCAACCTCTGAGCCACCCAGGCGTCCCTCATAAAGATTTTTGAATGCTTTAATGAAGACATTTGCCTGTCCAAATGCTGCAAACATATACTTGTTAAAATAAGTAAGTTAGATATTGTCAGAAATAACATAGGCTTGGAGAAACACCCTCTCTCAATCACTCTCATGACTGGCTAGACTGAATTCAATCAATACTCCAAGCAGCAGACAGAATGAGTTTATAAAAATTTAAATTTGATCATGTCACTTCATACTCTCTTCTTCCTACATCATTGGCTTCTTTTCTCTTAGGATAAAAATGAAAATTCCATAAGACCCTGCATGACCTGACCCCAACTTACTTCTTTAGCTGCACTCTATACCCTTACCATCTTTGCTCTATCCACACTCAGCTTTTTTTCCAAGTGCTTGAGAGTATCTACCATCCCTAAAGCCACAGGGCCTCTACATAGGCTATTGCTTCTGCCTGCCTCAGACATTATTCATTTCCCCCACTCAACCCCTTTTATCTGTTTAACAGCTTTCTTCAGCTCTCAGCTCAGTCACCATAACTTCCAGGACACGTTCCCTGAGCCCCTGGGTTCTCCAGGCTCACCATCAAGTTATATTTCCATATGAAGCATACGGTCATGGTGGAAGTGTTGGAAGAAGTGACAGTCCTTGCTCAACTGCCAGCTGGTAATGGCAATGTAGCCAGGTCATCTCTCTTAGCCCAAGAGTTTGAAGTACATGATATTCAATATTCAGCTCTACAATCTATTTTTCTTTTGTTGGTTGAGTCATGTATTGTTTTTCATCTTGTTCAGTTCCCCTGAGCCTGGAGGTACTTTAATAATGAAACAATGCGGGATCCCTGGGTGGCGCAGCGGTTTGGCGCCTGCCTTTGGCCCAGGGCATGATCCTGGAGATCCCGGATCAAATCCCACGTCAGGCTCCCGGTGCATGGAGCCTGCTTCTCCTCTGCCTGTGTCTCTGCCTCTCTCTCTCTCACTGTGTGCCTATCATAAATAAATAAAAATTAAAAAAAAATAATAATGAAACAATGCTATCATAGCCAGTGTCAAAATTTACCTGGTGCCATTTGCAGAAACTGAAGGTATAGCTTATCACAGGAAATAACCAGTTTCTAGGAAGTATAGCTTCCATACCTTAGCTAGTTCAGTCACAAAAGATACTCCATTTCTCAAGATCAAGTACTAAGATATTAAAACAATTGGTGCACAGTCAATAAGCACTGAACTCAACTGTAGTTTTACTAGCACATGAGCTATTATTGTCAAAACATGACTTTCAACAATTCAAGAATGATTTTTTTTCCTTGGTTTTATGAATTATTTGTAGGCACTGTTGTAGCTACCATCATCATCATTATGAAACAGGGCTTTTCTCTGGTCTCTGTGGTCAGATTTAACCAGAGCAATGACATTACTAAAATTCTGCTCAAAGCAAAAACATCAGTAACCAGGAGAGGATGAGATTACTTACTGACACAAACTCTTCGAAAGTGATTTTGCCATCTTTGTTGTTGTCGGCAACTGCTAGAATTTTCTCCACAATCTCGCGCACCTTGTAGCCAGGCAGGGGAAGGCTTGCTTCCTTAAACAGGTCCTGAAGTTCATAGTCACTAACATACCCACTATTGTCAATATCTGTAAAGATAAATTATGAGCTGTCAAATATCATTTGTGTTAGAGGTGTGCACCCAGAAGGCTTCATGGGAGATTCATAGGCAGGTAGAACCTTTCAGGTTTGTTCTACAAATTCTACAGAATTCACAAAATGGATCTGCATACTATATAAAATATGTGTGTCATATTTGTGTCTTAAGTACACGTAAGGTATTTCTGTTCTGCATTTCACTTAGTGGCACTTCTGTTTCATTTGTCAATAATTCATTGCTTCTTCATTATGTATTTATGATACCATTATGTAGGCTGAATCATGTTTGATGTCATTTTGACATTAAGTGTTCAAGAAATAATTTCACACCTGTATTTGGACTTTTGAAAATAGGTTTCCCGGCGTTTTCACATTATCACTGAGATGCCCTTTCCTAGGCTTTCTCTAGAGACTAGATATCGCTTTGTGACACAGAACAAAGGCAACACAAAACACTCCTGCCCAGAGTTGGCAAGAGAGCTTTGAATTGTATGGTTAGTTGCCTGGATCCACCTTGTTATATAGGCTTCCTTTGCTCATCTACTAATAGTTGCTTTCTTTCCTCTATTTTACTTTTTCTCTTGGTAAAAGGGCCATTCTCACTATAACTCAATTAATGATAAAAATAGAAACTTTTCTCTTAAACTCTCATATACAAGTTTCAGAATTAATACAGTTCAGAATAATGGAAAGTTTCTCACCTAGACTCTACCAAAAAACAAAATATTGCTATAATCTCAAAAGTCACCTAGGAACCTTGATATTACAATAATAATATTACTTTCTTTGAAGAGAAAAATATCATTTTTCACAAGTCCAAAATTGTTTCCTATAACTCTGAAACAGGCAAACAAACTAGTTGGCTTACTTTTTGTTTGTTTGTTTGTTTTTTACCAGCACTGTGGCAAGGAGTCTTTAAAAATAAACAAGATGGAGGGTGCCTGGGTGGCTCAGTTGGTTAAGCGTCTGCTCTTGATTTTGGCTCAGTTCATGATCTGGGTCATGAGACTGAGCTCTGCATCTGGCTCCATGCTGGGCATGGAGCCTGCTTAAGATTCTTTCTCTCCTTCTGCCCATCCCCCCAACCCTCGCACACAAGATTGACTAAAAGTTGCTTACCTGCTAACCCTCATGCTATACTAACAAGAATACTTGAAGGAGCTGGGGCTCTGGAGATAAATAGGTCCGTGTGCTTAAATCCCCACTCCATCCCTATGGCCTCTGTGGTTTGGGTATGATGTGACAAGAAGTAACAGATACCATTTAAGCACATATTCTTTGTTAAGAACTTATCTCATGAAATCTTTATAACAACCTTCAAGTAGTAAATAATATTATTCTGATTTTAAAGATGAGGAAATCAAGCCTTATATTATAACAATTACAGTTTTAAAAGAAATAAGACTTTCCCATAATAACAAAAATAACCAACTTGATTAAAAAGTGGGCAGAAGAATAGACACTGAATAGAAATGAAGAGACGCTTCTCCAAAGAAGACATACAAGTGTCCAATACACATATAAAAAGATGTTCAACATCACAAATCATTAGGGAAATGCAAATCAAAACCACAATGAGATACTGTTTCACACTCAGGAGGATGGCTATTACAAAAAATTTTCTTAACAGAAAATAAGTGTTGATAAGGATTTGAAGAAACTGAAACCTTAATGCACTGCTGATAGGACTATAAAATGCTATGGCCACCACAGAAAACAACATGATGGCTCCTCAAGAACTTAAACACAGAATTATCATATTATCCAGCAATACCATTTCTAAACATAAACACAAAATAACAGAGAACAGAATTATGAACAGATATTTGTACATTCATGTTCATAGCAACATTATTCACAATAGCAAAAACGTAGAAACAATTCATGTGTCCTTCACAGATGAATGGATAAACAAAATGTGATATAGATAAAAAAAATAGAATGTTATACAAGATGAAGAGTTGGTATTTAATGGGCTTGGGAAGATGGAAAAGTTCTAGAGATAGTGGTATGGTTGCATAACAATGTGAATGTACTTAAAACCACTAAACTGCATACTTCAAAATTATTAAAGCGGTAAGTTTTGTTATGCCTGTTGTATCAAAATTTATAAAGAAAAAAAAGGAAAGAAGACAAATATTTTAACCTCTCACTTCTTTCTTGAGACCCCCAAAATATCCCATCTAGTAAGGTTGGATGGGCATGCCATTCTGCCATTAAGAAAGTTATTTGGTACAAATTATCAGAAAGAATACTGTTTCTAAGTAGCAATTTATCTTGTCAATAAAGCTAGTACATATTGTGCTAGTGTTAAGCACTTCCCTCACACACAGCAAATTACCTGGCTGTCAGATTTCTTCCATCAATGAATTATTTATTCAAAATATCATTAAATAAATATTGCAGGATTATATGTCCATGGGTCATAAAGAGTAAAGTTCATGTGCTAAACAAAGAAAAGAGATTACTAATTCATTCATTTCACTAAGTCCTAGGTAGCACTTTTGTTCAAGCTACCAAACTGCACTATAAAATAACAGCAATAGGAAACTAGGAGATACATTTTTATTACTTCCTCTGTTCCAATGCTCAAAATGAGCAGAACATTCCAAAAATTGCCTGATTTTTTACTTGAAAGACTCTGGGCACTGCATATAATACTGTATAAAATTTATTATTAATAATAATCTTTTAGAAATAATATATTCATGCAATGTTCTAATGACAAATATACCATCCTCAAAATAAAGAAAGGATCAGAATTAAGGCATTCATTATGAGTCTAATTCAGCCACCATATATTCTGTATTTGGAAGGTTTGAGTTGTTAACTCTGGGGATGGCTATGCAGGGAGTAGAAGAGCCCAGAGATTTGTACACTTTATTTCATAACAAGTGAAGTAAAGTATCTTACTTTACTTCATAACAATAATTTGTTAAGTTAAGAGCTTTCCTGGCAGCTTTACTTGGGGGGGGGGGGGTCTTTTTTCAAACTTAAATCTTTTTTTTTTTTTTTTTATTGGTCTCTAAAATTCATTCTGCACTACATTTAATCTGCATGAATTTTAGTGATTATTCACTAGGTTTGTGAGAAATCTAGACATGAGACCAACTGTGATCATTATATATCCTCCCTAGTCTATCAGCTGTTTCTCATGGACTGCTCTTCTGTACCAGAGAAGGAGGCTACTGTAGGAGGGGCCAGGGTGCGGGTGTCACCATCCCAATGTCCGTTCACTGTGCTCCCTTTTCACTTGCATGCATTTGCAGAATAGTACAAAAGACAATATTTATATTCCTGCTTGCCACAGGTTTCCTAGGAGCAAAGTGCAGAAGAATCTCAATCCAACAGAATATGAGGCGATTTTTTGGAAGAAAAATACAAAGCTGTCAAACAATAATGTCATAATGACAAAATACTGAATGGCTTTAAAAAGTGAAAGAAGAAAAATAGGATATGTGGCCTTTAAAAACAACTCTGAGATTTTTAAAAATTATGCATAAAGGAGAGGGAAATCAGGACATATGGCCTTTAAAAATAATACTCAAATTTTAAAATATTCTGCATAATGTAAGAAAATGTTATTGTTAGTAACAAACACATGAAGGCCAGAGTTCAGCTTATAAACAAGGAAGTGTTTCTATATTTTCTCTCTGTAATGAGGGCATCCTGTTAAGCATATTCAGTTACACTGTCATTCATTAACCTAGATGGCTTTCAGCAAAGAAATTATCAAAGAATTCAAAGTCCAATTCTCCTAGAAATTCAAGCCAGTCTTAGTTTATCTTTCAGAAAGAAAGAAAGAAAGAATCCAGTGAAACCTAAATAGGGAAAAAAAGAAAGAAAAAAAGAAAGAAAAAGGAAAGGAAAGAAGGAAAGGAAGGAAAAGAAAGAAAGGAAGGAAAAGAAAGAAAGGAAGGAAAAGAAAGAAAGAAAGAAAGAAAGAAAGAAAGAAAGAAAGAAAGAAAGAAAGAAAGAAAGAAAGAAAGAAAGAAAGAAAGAAAGAAAAAGAAAGAAAGAAGAAAGAAAGAAAAAGAAAAAAGGAAATGAAGGTAGGGGTAAATGGGTGGTAGTAAAACCAACAAAAGGTATTTCCATTCCTGGAAATCTGATATCAGATTGCAGAATAGCAATGTCGTATTTAGTTTTTCTCAAGCATACCTATTTTATTAAATGCTTCTTGTAGCTCTTCCAGTTCCTCCCGTGAAATGACAGTGGTACTGTTTTCCATCTTTGGAGAAAAGACTATCTTCAGGTCTTTATATCTAGAAAAAGTAATGTTATAAGAAGAACATTAGCCCTTTGGAAACATTTATCTAAGCAATATAAAATACATAGGTGGTAAAATGTCTAGAAGAAATGATCTGAGAGGTCTGGCTGACAAGGAACAAATAGGAACAGACCTCCTCCATCCTGGTAACACCATTTCCCAGCATCGGTGGGTCAGACACTAACAGAGTCAGTACAAGGCAGAAACACCTGTCTTCTATTACACCTTGTGCTTATACAGACATTTCTCAATAGCCTGTACAGTTTTCATTTACATTTTTACCCTATTTCAGTAAAATAAATATTTCAAGTTTGAGAGATGTATAGCATTTATAAATGTAAAGGAAGTGGTCAGAAAGTAAAATTTTAAGACATGGATAATGTCCACAAAAAGAATAAAATAAGTGTATAATTTTTGAAATATAATTTATTCATTAAAAATTTTCACTAATCACTCAAAAACCATATTAAGTTGGCTGATGCCCTCAAAGAGTATTATGTCTCATGTGTCATTTGTGATCTGTATACCAACTTGCTTAAAAATTTTTGGTGTTCTTTCAAAATGACAGATTTCTCTATCTTACAGTTATTCTGGGGCCTGGTTATAATCAAAGTATAATTAAATCTTTGAGTTTTAAAAAATATACCACTACCCACTATTTAATTCTACTCTTAAAAAAAAAAAAAAAAAGAGCTCCGTAATAGATCTGATAAATGGGTAAATGGAATTCATCTTACTCCCCATATGCAGTTTCTTACATCTTAGCATTAAATAATACAATTTTATTGAATTCTCACTTTCAGAATTTTTCACTATAGTTGAAACTAAATATAGGCATATTTCTTTTGTGTTGAATGAGATTACACAGATCTTTTAGAATTTTTAAGCATAATCCCCTAGCTCTGCAAAATGCTCATTTTGTCGTGGCTGGCTTTGAATGTCTATGGTTTTAGTCATCCTGCATATCCTTCCCCATATTCAAAACAGTTTCTACCCCTTGCCTCAGGTTTTATAAATAGGGACCCAAGGGGCAACTGAGTGGCTCAGTTAAGTAACTGCCTTGGGCTCAGGTCTGAGGATCACAGCTCGGGAATGGGAGATTGGTTGCAGAATGGGAAAGGGGCTTACTTTTCCTTATATGCTTTTCAATTCAGTTTTGTAGACGGTAAGCTTATCAAAACCAAAATAACTAAAAACAAGATAGGCAACTCTGTTAAAACACTGGGAAAAATAAAACAAATATTAGTAGTCTGAAGGCACACATTATGATCCTGATAATGCTAAGATTGATATGCCCAGTAGCTATGTTACAATTTCAAATAAAAGCACCTATTTTCCTTAAAAAGCAAAAGACTATGATTAATATAGTAATATGGGCTCAGTCCATAGGGCACGCAACCCTTTATCTTGGGGTTGTGCATTCAAGCCCATGGTGGGTATAGAGATTACTTAGAAATATATAATCTTTTAAGACTTTATTTGAGAAAGGGGAGGGAGTGAGAGCACAAGCAGGACAGAGGGAGAGGGAGAAGCAGACTCCCTACTGAGCAGGGAGCCCAATGCAGAGCTCTCTATCCCAGGACCCTGGGATGTGACTGAGCCAAAGGCAGATGCGTAACCAACTGAGCCACCCAGGTGCCCCCCCAAAATATACAGAATTTTTTTTAAAATAAAATAGTAAAATAGTTTATAACTTTTCACAAAGGTATGGCAATTTAGAAGAAGAGTGGCTGATGGAAATCATATTTATTGCCTCTTTTACAAGCATACACTCAAGCGTAAATGTACAATATCAATATTTTTCTAAGTTTTTACAAAATTATAACATTAGGATTCTTCAAAAATGAACTATAGTATATGGTATACCTTAACAGCCATTTTTACACAGCACAGTAAACTATCGGGACCAACACACACTGTTGGCTAAGAAAATAACAGTTGTCAGAATTGATGTATAAAAAACTGTTCTAGTTACATGATCATGAAATAAATTGCTTACTATGATATCTTTCAATAAAAAATATTTCTGCTACAATGGTGCTAACTTTTTTAAAAGTTTATGTAAGAAAAAAATAAAAATAAAAGTTTATGTAAGAGAATGTATTCCCTCAACTAAATTTTCAAAATAAGGGGTGCCTGGGTAATTCAGTCAGTTACGCAGCTGCCTTTAGCTCAGGTCATGATTTCAGGGTCCTGGGATCAAGCCCTGGAGTCAGGATCCCTGCTCGGCAGGGAACCTGCTTCTCCCTCTGCTCCTCCCTCTGTTCAAGCTCTTTCTTCTCAAATAAACAAATAAAATCTTTTTAAAAAAATAAATTTTCAAAACAGTATTTAACACTTTAGAAGAAAAGCCTATGACCCTGTAACTATAAACCTAGTATTTATTATTGTTATTAGTCCCACATTTAGATGATAACTGCGTGCTGGGAGTCCATTCTCATTTAATCCTTACCAATCCATGAAATAAGTGGTACCCTCATTTTAGTAACTGAGAAAAGGATGCTTCATAGAATTGAGGAATTTTTCAAGGTGTCAAAGTGAATAACTCATAGTCTCATCACCAATCTGTGGTCAAACCCAACTCTGTCTCACTCCTGCCTCTAGGTCGGTGTGCTCTGCAGTCCCCCAAATATAATCTGACATCAAGGCACGTAAACACATAAATATGTATTTGAATAATAATATATAATCATTTATATAATATATTAAGTATATATTATATACTTGTGAAAATTTTGCATTTTAAAAGAACTCTGCCTCTGTAAAATTCTTTGTAAACTTTTGGGGTTGGAACAATTCTAGCTAGGCCAACTCATATTTATCAAGCACATAACTTGGCAGTCCTGAAACACTCTAGAATGCAGTTATTGGAATTCACTTTGCAATTTTAGAAATGAGGAACCCATCACTTAACTAGTACCTAAACACCTGGCATTGAAGCATTCCTACCTGGATGGCTGAGACAACTCTGAAGAGCATAGTTTTTCAAAGTCAGTCCTGAAAGACGCTACCCAGAGACAGCCAGGATCACTGACTAGAGACCCACCAACAGTGCATGTTTTGTTGAATTCTGTAAATAGATATACCTTCCCGCAGATTTCGACATGTGCCATGTATTTCTTAAGTAATTCCAACACTGCTTTCCTCTTGTGGTTTTTTTTTAGCTCACATAATTTTATGAACTTTCTTTCACCAATTAAAACCTTTTTTTTGCCCCCCTCCTAATCCTCAAGCATATCATGATACAACCAAATATATATCTAGAAACTTAAGAAGTATATTCTAAAGATAAACTCAATTTAGATGAGATTTGATCTGATCTTTTATCCTCCCCTCAAATTTCTAACCTCCCTGAACCTTTAAGAGCTCTACCAGAATTAGTCTAAGCAGCTGTTTATGATTTACAGGACCTGAGGCCCCAGGATCTAGAATAGTTTCAGAGAAAAGGCATTAGGAACAACCCTGAGACCAACAAGATTCCGATGCCTTTCAATCAACTGTAAAGCTTCTCAATGTGAAGAATCAAAGCTGTTTTCATGGGTACCTTTTGGCTTCCTAGCTACCCTGTTTTCTTTCTTCCTACTGTGGCCCTGGCCCTTTCCCTGGTCACCTCATATTCTGAGTCCTTGAGGTGGCCACTGCCCCAGGTGAGGCAGCCTTCCCTCTAGTCTCCTCCAAAATTCCCTTCTTCCCTTACTTCCCCCTTCTTCAGTAACATAAAAAATAATGGCAACTATTTACTGAGGGCTTTCAATGGGCCTAGAACTATCCTAACCTCCCCCCACCCAAGCTCACTATGTATTTAGCTGTTCTACTGATGGAATAAGCATCGTCTCTTAAATGTAAATTAGAGGGCTACAGAGATTACCTGCCTAAGGAAGGTAGACAAAATAAGAGATTCAAAATCAAATCTGTTCTAGTGCCTCCAAGCCCTTGAAATCTATGTGTGGTTTAATTAAATCCCTATTTTTTCACTGCAAGCATCACAGATAGTTTTTAAACAAAAGATTGATGAGTACTTCACACGTTAAGTATGAATGATTGATAAATCCTTACAGTGCTCATTAAATTTGTATTTTGAGGGCATATTTAAATTTTAAGGGCAAATTTATATTTTATTTAATTATTTAAAGATTTATGGGATCCCTGGGTGGCGCAGCGGTTTGGAGCCTGCCTTTGGCCCAGGACACGATCCTGGAGACCCGGGATCGAATCCGACATCGGGCTCCCGGTGCATGGAGCCTGCTTCTCCCTCTGCCTATGTCTCTGCCTCTCTCTCTCTCTCTGTGTGACTATCATAAAAATACATAAATAAATAAATTAATTAATTAATTAAAAAATAAAATAAAATAAAGATTTATTTATTTGAGAGAGAGTACATGTGTGGGGGACGGCGAGGGTGGGAGGGAGGGAAAAAGAGTCTTAAACAGACTCCATGCTGAGCACAGAGCTTGAGGGCCTCAATCTCACCACCAAGATTACAACCTGAGCCAAAAGCAAGACTCCCATGCTTAACCCACTGTGCCACCCAGGTGCCCTGGAGCAAATTTATATTTTAAAGCAAATGCCTGTTTTCCTTAGAATAATGGATAAATGCATTATTATTTAATCAAAAGAATATCTTCAACATTAAATAAATGAACCATATCTGTTTCTTAAAAACACAAACTGAAAAAGCAAAGTGCTAGAGGTAGAGTATATGTATCGATCACTGTAAATTAAAAAAACACAAAATACCGTATATGTTGTATATATTGTTTATGTTGCCAAACATACGTAGCAAAACTTAAAAACATGTGAGAATGCCATACAAATTCAGAATAGTCTTGTCCTATGGAGAGGAAAGCAAGATGCATAGCTGGGGGCTAGAGTGGATCAATTACATTATTTTAAGAGAAATCTGAAGTAATTATGGCAAAATTTTTAACATTGTTCAATCTGAACATTAAGTATATGGATACTAATAATTTAACCCTATCTATGGTTATCCTGTACTTTTCAATAGTTTTTGTTTTAAATATTTCATAATATAACTCTTAAACTCAGTAAAAATAAAAAGTAAATAAAATAATAACTATAACACAAGAATATGTTTCGCAGGAAAAAATTTCCCAAAGCCCCTCAGGACATGGGGAACAGTTCTTTTTAAGTACTTCAATACTGAACAATCAAATAGTTACTATTATTGCAGCTGAATAACTTCTTGAAATACCAAATTGTGTTTATTTTCCACCTCCGCACCCTCCCCACTTAGTCCCACTCAACTAAAATAATAACTGCCTCTTGTCTTAGGAATGCTGGCAGCATCGAAAGCAAAACCAGCCTAGAATGGGTGGTTCCTTGAGTCTTTGGGCAGAAGTACAAACTTCCTTAGGGTTTACTTAGGCTGGGTGTGCTGGGAATGGGGCAGCAGGAGGAGGACATCCCTGAGAAGCCACTAGATGAGGAAGACAGAGAAAATTATCCCAGGGGGGAAGGAGGGAAATCTGTGGATGCCAGCGAGCAAGACTACAGCCACAGGGGTGGCAGAGACAGGGACAGACAAGGGGCAGCAGAATCTCTGCCAAAGGGATGCGCAGAGTAAGCAATGGGCGTTTCCCAGGTAGGCCCTGCGCACTGATGAACAAGGACAGAAGAGCCTCTCCAAGCCTTTGCTCTGTTTAAGACCTCTGCCACCAGAGGCTGAGGGGCAGATTCCAGCTGCCTGAGAAAGACTTGACTACTCAGGCAGGATGA
Source organism: Canis aureus (assembly GCF_053574225.1). NCBI lineage: Eukaryota > Metazoa > Chordata > Mammalia > Carnivora > Canidae > Canis > Canis aureus. Next base: position 14,312,497 of record NC_135632.1, read on the forward strand.
AGCATCACAGTCAAAATAAATTTGCCTCAGAGAACATAAATAGGGATGCCTGGGTGGCTCAGTCAGCTAAGCATCTGCCTTTGGCTCAGGTCATGATCTCTGGGGTCCTGGGATCGAGTCTCCCATAGGGCTCCCTGCTCAGCAGGGGTGGGGGGGAGGGGGCCTGCTTCTCCCTCGGCCCTTCCCCTCTTGCTTGTGATCTCTCTCTTTTACTCTCTCTCTCCCAAGTAAACAAATAAAATCTTAAAAAAAAAAAAAACATAAATAAATGTGATATTTGTTTCATACCTTACTTTTATGGGATAGTGTTTCTCTGGGGAACTGCCTAGGATCAGAGGCTCCAGAGCACTGCAGTATCTCTAGGAGCAGTGACTCTATGGCATCCTATATTCCCCTCCCCTTCTTCATAAACTATTTTCTTATCTCCCACCGCAACCCTCCTCTTTTCCTGTTATGTCCTATTTTCAGCTCCCCACTACAAGCTTAAAGATCACAAGGTCACTGGAATAAATCACTATATGAAAAAATAAATAGCTAAGAAATATGAATTAATTGAAGAGTTTTCTTTTTAGTTTAATGGAAACCTGGCAAATTCTTTCCTTTATATTTACTGTATATATTATATTTATTATTATTTCCAGCAGTCTTTTTTCAACCACATTTCACAATAGTGGCATCATTCATTTTCCAAAAAGCAAACATTCATATTCCATATCAACCGATACTTTATCAGATTTTCTCCAGTTAATTGGAATGTCTGTGGCCTCTCTAAATATGAACTGGGAGACCTGACTTTGTTAAATATTAGGCTCCTACTCTACCTACCAGACTGACCTCTCTGGTTTTTTGTTTTAAGATTTTATTCATTCATTCATTTGAGAGAGAGAGATGAAGACAGTGAAAGAGAGCATGAGTAGGGAGAAGAGGAAGAAGCAAGCTCCCCTCTGACCAGGGAGCCCAACGTAGAGCTTGATCCCAGGACCCCGGAACCATGACCTGAGCCGAAGGCAGATGCTTAACCCACTGAGCCACCCAGGCGCTCCCAGACTGACCTCTCTTTGGACAGAGCAAGCTATTAAATGGGTACAATATAACTCAGATTTCTCCCGAGCATCCTTCTGCAAAGTGAAGTCAGTGGGGATCATGACCCAAACCAGAATACCAATGGAAAAGCATATGGTTGAGTTAACAAGCATTTTAAATTCAGAAAGAGTCAGACCAAACAAAGAAAAACAAACAAACAAACAAAAAATTATATAGGAAGGTTTAGAATAACTTTCACAAGGAAAGACACCTTATTGAAATGGAAGCTGCGCCACCACAACTCTGACCATCACTGCTTAGTTTATAGGATTTGGTCACCCAAGCAGAGGTTCAAACGTTACCTGACTCATGCAAGTGAACGAATGGGTGTGAAGAATTAGAGTTGCTCAGTGATTGACTAGCCACTATGTAAAGAAAACTGGTCTCTTCTCACAAGGCCTTACTCCAAACTTCTCTGCATTGATCCTGACTAACCCCAAACAGGGCCTACTCAGTTTAGAAACCCCAACACCTACTTAGAGGTGTAAGTGTGAAAGTGATGAGGGATGGCCTGCCTAGGGAGAGGATCGTATGTAAAGCTTGCCTCCTGCTTGGGGCTCAGCTCCACCCAGATAGGTCATGAGTGTATCCACCGTGCCTCCAATGGTACAGGTACAGCTCCTCCACTGCAGCCTGCCCAGAAGGCAGGAAAATCTTTGCCCCTATGTTAGCACAGCCATACTTAGCAATTTTTTAGTTGAGAAATAGAAAATTGCATTAAGTGTATATATAAAAGATACAAAGTAGAGTTTACTGATCAAAGTTTAGGTCAAGAGTATCCATAGAAGACTAAATGGGACCATTCGGGAATGTGAATGGTATCTTCCTAAAGCCTCAAGCCCTCTCCAAATTCAACATAAAGTGTATATGGCTAACTTGTAAGCTGAGGAAATTACAGTCTATCAAGTGGGAATCAGTTCTTAGGCCCTGCTAACCAATGATGCCCCATGAACCCAGGCTTGGCACCACTTCTTCCCAGCAGCCCATGAAAATTCTTCCTGGTCCCTGAAGTCCTGGAGGAAGATGGAGGCCCTTACATCTGACCCCCAGCCTTTAGCCTTTTCCTGCTGTGTCCATGAGGCCAGCCAGGGTTCTGAGCTCCAGTGGACTGCTGCCCACAGGAATCAGGGCCAACGTTGCCAAATCTTCTGATTTTTAAAGAGAAAGCAGAAATCCATATTTGTATGTGAAATTTTATTTTCAAATCTTGCAATCAATATGAATTCTTATAAAGTACCATGTGTGTCAGACTAGAACTCTGGTCTATTAATTTTGTTTCTACACCTCCCCAATTCCATGCTATTTCACTTGGTCTTCCAAGGGCACTTGGTAATACTGTATGTTTGCCTAGAAACACTAGCATCATATTAGCTCATTCTAAGGGCTAGAAAAAACATTTTGTCCCTTAATGTGTCAAAACCCAACCTCAGTTATGCACCACTCACCACATCCCTGATCCCAGTAAGGGATATTTCTAAGTGTCAGCTCCTCTGAGAGAAGAGGAGCCAGCAGGTCAGGAGCCCACTAATCACAGATTCCCAGCTCAGGTAACTGGATCTGCCCATTATCCTAAGATCTTTTCCTTCTCTTTTATTATTTATAACCCATATACTCTCCCCACTCCCACCCCCACTTTAGGAGTTCTCTTCTCTGGCTCTCTGAGAAAATTCAACACACCAATGTTACCAAAGCTGCTATCCTATAATGTTAACAATATCATCAATACTTCAAGTACCATTTCCTGAACATGTTTTGTTTTCTTCTCCAGTAACTATTTCCCTTCTCCTGATAATAGTACCAATTTTAGTTTGGGGGCTCCACTCATTCCATATAATCCATATGTAACATTTGAGTGAAGCTCCAGGTTGAAGCCAATCAGCACATCATATTCTCTGGCCATAGGGATTTGGTGTAGGGACAGGCATATAACCTGTTGGAGTCAATGAGACACAAGAATGTTTTGTGGAACATTCTGTAATAGGAGTCCCACAAACTCCCTTGGATCAGTTTTTCATGAAGTCAAGGCCGGAGCAGCTGCATGCATCTTGCCTCCAGGAGGGGAGGACTCGGGGTTTAAGAATAAAGCCAAAACCAACAGAGCAGAAAGCAGAACCAGCATATGAAGAGAAAACATGACCAGACAGGGTTGAGTGCTAAATCCCACTATGCTAAAGCCTTGATACATTAGTTACTTTAAACAATTTTTTTAAAAAGCCAAATTGGGTTCCTGTTACTTGCAACAAAGAATCCAAACTGATACACAAACAGTAACAACAATATAGTTTACAAAAAGAAAATAAAAGAGAGTCAATTCCTCAAATGATAGAAAACATTTGAACATTCTGAATTGGGAAAGAAAATCATATTTTCTAAATTTACATCTAAATAAGAAGCACTATTTCTGTCATAATTTTTTTAGTTGGAGGTTTGTTGGTTTGTTTTTGGAGTGGGGTCTGGACGGAGAGAGGGAAAGAGAATTTTAAGCAGGCTCCACTGTAAGCCATACTCTCTAAAAAGGAATTTTCTATGATTCCCAAGACTCTCAGCTTCATCTTTATCCCCTTATCTACTGACAATGGACACATTTAATCTGCCTACTCGGCATTGGTGTCAATTAAGGTATTTTCATCATAAGCAACAAAAACCAATTCTGGCAAAATTTGCCCAAAGAAAGGGAACAAACTGGAATATGCTGGCTCAATGAGTCAGGGAGGGCTGAACAAGGCTCGGAAGGACAGGTGCCAGGCAGTTCTCAGGAGCTCCACAATGCAAACTATGATGTGCCACTTTTAGAGGTTGTCTCCAGATGCCTCAACCACTACCAGGTGTGGATGACAGTCTGATCCCCAGGATGTTAGTCTGATTGGCAGAGCTCAGGTCACATGTCCAACTCTGTGGTCAGAGGATACCAAAGAGACCTATAGGTGCAGAGAAAATCCTTGTCCTAGGTTCATTTGCCTTCTGCACAATCTCTATGTCAGCAAGAAGCAAAAGCCAAGGTTTAAATCTGACTCCCAAGCAATGCAAGCACGCCATTCTAATAGTTTTCTCCTGAACTGAACTCATCCCATCCAATGAAGAACGCCTAAAGGTCATATAAACAAGACTCATAAAACCTCCCCAAACTCCATCCAAAGAAATACAAAATATAATACTTATACACAATAGCAGCCCAAAAAGGCAAGGGAGACCTCCCTTACCCCTCTGACAGTAATAAACATTCATGGATGCTCACCATAAGCCAAGCACTGTTCTAAGTAGTACATATATCATCTCAATCGACACAGCGACTCCCTGAGGTTGGTAGTACTACAATTCCCATTTTACAGGAAAGAAATTGAGGCCTAAAGCTTCACAATAAGTGGCAGGGCTGGGATCCATGTCCAGAAAGTTTTCCAAATCCAGACCCTTAATTATACTTCATAGTGATGGTCCCCATACATCCTCTTCCTCCTCTATATCTCAGGTTATATCCCCTGTTACCATTTCCTATTAGAAAAAGCCCTAGAACCTGGCTTTCAAGTATACAGTTAGAGTGATGTGTGGACAATTAATAAAGAGGGTCAGAGTTGGTTTCTGCAGGTAGTAAAATAAAGTGCCTCAGAGTTTCAACTCTCAAAAACACTGTTCTTAATTTATCAATGTTGATCTGTCTTACTAGAAACTCAGAGGATGAATGGAAGGATTTAAATGAGCTGTGTGAAAATTACATGAATTCTTTTACATTTTTTTCTGTCTCTACAAAACTACCTTGTTCCTATGTATTATTTAGTCATGGGAAATTATACATTAGAGTTAACAGGCCAGACTGTAACTGCCTATAATGCCAAATATTTCATTCAAGAATAAATTCCTCAACACAAACACCAAAGAGCTGTCAGAGAACAGGAAGTTAAGTCACTTTCAAGGGCTCTGGAATAATCTGGGCATTTCTTCCTAGTTTATAATCCTTTCCCTCCATTTCCACCCAAGAATTTCTATGTAAATGATTCACTGCAATACAGACATTCTTGTGCAACTTGTGTCCAGTGAGGAGAGGAGTCCTAACCAGAAGGTTTCTGGGTTGGGGTTTGAGCTTTAACTTCCAAAGCACACATTAGTTTAAATTTGCAGGGTTTCACTTTGTACATAAATTAAAACAGTGTTTTCAGATGAAATTCTGAAGTACTTTATTTTACAACCTATAGAAACCAATTGAGACCCTCTGTATTAACTGACAAAGGAAGGAGTTATCACATGTGTGTGTGTTTTCAATGACCCAAAGAAACCTTTCCTAAAATCCTAAATTTCTATAAGTTATGGATAAAAATCAACGGTACCAAAAAAATGCTATTTTCTAACAACTGCAAAGAATGCCATACTACAAAGAGTTAACGCTATCAACAGTTTTCTTCAAGAGTACAATAGTTAACAAATCTATGGTTTTATCCCTAACAGTCTGCATGCTACCACAAAACGATTTTACCAGCTGAACATAACAGGTCAGAGCCATTCCTACTCATAGGAGATGGACACTTCCACAGTACAACTAGATACATGCCCAAGCACTATAAAGTATCTTTACCTTTTGCTGTGTAGAATGGAACGAAGCAATGCCCACTACCAGCTCTGGAAAATTTCTCTCACCAGAATCTCAGCATTAGAAAAATTAAACGGCACTTGATATATATCAAGTATTTTCTACTTTCCAAGCATCCAACTTGCCTCTTTAAGTCATTGTTAGACACAGGTTTCCCAATAGAGAAACTGAGACACAGTGAAGTTTAATGAGTTATCACATTTATAACTGGGCATCTAGGCAGAAGTAAAATGATGTGCTCAGCACTCTACAAGTCTTTGACAATGCTGGGTAAGAGTATTTACATCAAAAAAAGGCTCACAGTAAACACCCCTAAAAGCAAATACAGTCAAAACTGAGATGCATTGGCATGAATGTTTACATGCCATGGGTCGTACCATTTTAGAAATAAAGGAAGAAATTAATAAGAGCTACTGTAGACATTAACTGATAGCTTAATGAGTCAAAGCAAATAAGGATAAAGAAAACCTGAGTAATAAATTATAAAGCTACAAAATTTTCTACAACTCTCAAATTATAATCCTTATTTTCCTGAATTAAATCAAAGTTAGCTGGAAGGCCTACTCAACATGATCACTTGAGAAACCAACACTTTATTACATAAATCCCTCTCCATTTTCTAAGCTATACCAGGATTCCAGAACTTATAGAAGAACAGGAAAAATGGGGAAGACAGTTTCTGACACCACCACCTTCTGGGTCCATGTCATCCATTCAAAAGCACTAGCATCCACACCCTAAATTATAAGCCTAGAAACAGTGACCTTTCTTTCCAAGGTCCATCCCAGTCATCTGAGACATCTATGTATGGTCTCCCAAACTAAAAGCCTCAGAGTCATCTTGACTCCATTACCCACTCCCTACAAAAAACTGTAACTTACCATCAAATCCTAGGACCAAATTCTGGAATACCCCCTCCCCTCCATCTACACACATCACTCCCTTAGTCCAGGACTCTCATTTCTTGTGAGGATTACTTGACCAGGTTCTATCTCCCCAACTCTCCCCCATCCAGTACTTGGCTCTTACTCTGTGCCCATCAGCTTCAACATATACCTTCAAACAGAGCCAACTTAACAATGGATTTAATAAGAAATATTTTACTTAAGATTTCATGGAAAGGTGAAGAAGAAAGTTTACACTGCAGACCACTGGACAAAATCATGCACATTTTCCTTTTATTACTTCCATCTTTCCCCCAAACTCTTCTGTGGGATGGCACCTCCTTCCCTACCACAACTCCCAGACCACCCTCTTTAGGTTTCAGCCTCGTTCTTGAGGTTATTTCTTTCCTTAACCTCCACCCCAACCACTTTTCTTATGTTGCGCAATTCAACTCTATGCTGACCTGCAGTTTGCACTCTCACCCACCACCCTGTCACCAAACACACCTTCCACCTAAGGAACCAACCTCCTTAGAAGGCAGTAGGGAAATAGCAAAAAAACAAAAAAGGACAAGTTAGTAGTCACTCTAGCCCCATATGACTAAGAAAATTTTCTCAACTGAAAAATCACTGGCCTATTGAAAACATCCCTTTAAAATGGCCACCAGGGGCACCTTGGTGGTACAGTGGGTCAAGCCTCTGCCTCTTGGTTTATGGTTTCTGTCCTGGTCCTACTCTCAGGGTAGTGAGATGGAGCTTCAAGTCAGGCTCCCAGCTTAGCGCAGAGTCTGCTTGAAATTCTATCTCCCTTCCTTTTGCCCCACCCACTCAGGCTCACTCTCTCTAAAATAGAAAAATAAATCTTTTTAAAAAATAGAAATAAAAAACAAAATGGCCACTAAACCAAATGGAAATTAAAATAATAATGATTTCTTTTTTTGCCCAGAAAATTAGCATACATGCTTTTAAAGGATAAGAACCAATTGGAGCAATAGTTCCAGGAAATACACAAACCGACTGTACTCCCTGCAAATTGAAACAAATTTCCTGCAGGATAATTTAGTAACAACAGGACCAAAGTCTCAAAAATCCTGATGAAGGAATTCCACTTGTAGGAATTATTCTACAGAAACAAGCTGAAATAAGCAGAGAGATATCGGTATAAACAAGTCCATCTCATCATTACTTAAAATAATGAAAAAACTAAAACCACCTAAATTTCTAAAAATAGAGGACTTTCTTAATAAAATATAGTAGACTCTTATAAAAGTCAGGCAGTCATTAAAAGTAATGTTCTCAAAGAATACGAGGAAAAATTCACAACATATTATCAGGTTAAAACAAAGGGAATTATCAATATGTGTAATATATTCCCAACTTTGTTTAAAGTATGTATCTGAGCAAAGAGTAGATAGTCAAGACAACAGGTAAGTTCCTCCACCCATTTCAAATATAGAGAAATGTTAGCTAAGGGGCTCTGTGGGGCTCAGGAGGTTAAGCATCTGACTTCATTTCAGCTCAAGTCATGATCTCAGGGTTGTAAAACTGAGCCCCATGTTGGGCTCTGCCTTGGCATGGAGCCTACTTAGGATTCCCTCTCTCCCTCTCCCTTATTTACACCCTCTCCCTCTTAAAAAAAATACACACACACACACACAAATACAAATCTTTAAATTTTTTCAATATGCATCTAAGCCTAAGCAAGCAAAAAAATTATCTCCTGGTACCAGAAATAAGGTGGGAAATCAAGCACAAGCAGGTCCACATTCACATCTCAATGGACAGGAGCTGAACCCTCAGGCTGTGAACACAACAGAAACTTAGAAGTGGAGCATAAAGCTGAAAACCAGGAAGGGGCAATCCTCTGTGTAAAGAGAGATGCTCCACATGGACTATACACAGAAAGAAGGTTCTCATGAGAAATCAGAACCCCAAATCTGCCCTTGGTGTGAGTGTGAGGTCTGAATTTTACATCACCTTCCTGCGGGAACCTGAGAAACCAATGAAATCATATGGATCTGGGAGGCAGAAGCAAAACCGCCCCATAGCAACAACTCCATCCCTGAGAGCATACACTGAACTCCACTAAAGAACATGTTCTGAAGAAAAGCTCCCAGACAAAAATTACAAATCATAGAAGAACCCATCACGATGGAAGATATTAAAAGACTTCCAAACTGGAAATCATGAAAGAAACTTTTAAAATAAGTATGGCTGAAATACTCAGACATAAGGAATTCAGTTATAAGTAAAACACAGGACATAATTTTTAAGAATACATTTAAAAGTATTTTAAAAGTGAGTAGGAGATACTATATATAAAACTGATAACAGGAGCTATTTGAGGGGATGAGGGTGGCAAGATTATGGATAATTTAAACTTTTCTATAAGTTGCCTGTTTTTCACAATGACCATATATTACTTTTATAACAGACAAAAAGTAAAGGAAGGAAAAAAGTGAAGATTCACATTTAACCATTCCTACAGGACAGTTAAAAATAATTCTGAAGGGTGCCCACATGGCTCAGGTGGTTCAGCATCCAACTCTTGGTTTCAGCTCAGGTCCTGATCTCATGGCTTGTGGGATTGAGCCCTATGTCAGGCTCTGAGCTCAGCAGGAGTCTGCTTGGATATTCTCTCCATCTGCCTCTTTTCCCACTCAAGCATGCTCTCTCTCTCTCTAATACATAAATCTGAGGATAAACCTTGATGTACTAGAATAAATCCAAGCTTGTATCTAATGGAATGCCCCTATATCATGAGATACCACCCCTGCCCATACCACATGCTCCAGTCATACCGAGCACACCAGCAGATCCAGTACAGTCAGTTCTTCCTTAATACCAACCCTCTGCACATGTCCTTTTCCTAGAATTCTCTTCAGCCTTTCCTCGCCCTGCAAATTCCTAGTAATCATTCCAGATCCAGGTAAAGATCATTTCCCCATAGAGACTTTCTCAACTCCCTCAGATCAAGCAGCTATGCCCCCTTCGCAATGCCAAAGAAAGTCCTTCAAGGGATCCCTGGGTGGCTTAGCGGTTGAGTTGCCTGCCTTTGGCCCAGGGCATGATCCTGGAGTCTTGGGATGGAGTCCCACATCGGGCTCCCTGCTTGGAGCATGCTTCTCCCTCTGTCTGTATCTCTGCCTCTCTCATGAATAAGTAAATAAAATCTTAAAAAAAAAAAAAAAGTCCTTCAACACTCTGGTGAATGCCAGTGTGCATACTGCATCTTCTGTACATCCTACTTCCATCGAGGACTGGGCTTGTGGAGATCTAAGGAACACCTTTTCTCAGATCATCTCTGAATACTGAGTTTCCAACACTTTGCTTACCCATAGACAGCACTCAATAAAAATTTGTTATTTGAATACAAGTATAAAAATCATTAAAATCCTACCAAGTATAAGCAGGGGAATCATCTGCTCAGTATAGTTTCTCTCCTTTAACCTCAGTAAAGGGAATTAGAGTCATCTACCCACTGTTTGCTAACAGCCTCATGAACAACTGTCATCACAAATACTACTTGCCAGGTCTTTTTTTCTGGCCTTGTATTATATCCTATCCTGACATACCATGCAGGTAATTATACTCATTTTAGCTTCCCTAGTTTATAAAATTCTTCCAGCTGATTTTAATATTTTAAAGTGTTATTTTTTTTGTTATAGAAATGTCCAACATGGAGTTCAAACTCATGACCCTGAGATCAAGAGTCACATGCTTTACCAAAGGAGCCAGCCAGTTACCCCCTCCCAGCTGATTTTAATCAATGCCTTAAGTCATTTGCATGTAGCAGACATGATTGTTCTAGGGTTCCTTGAACACTGTTCCTTGGGTACTGGAAATACATGTAGAAAGAATAACATAAAGGGACTCTCAATTCAATCAAATGAAAATAGTTTATGACTACTCAGGGCTGAACACTTATACTGAGATATAAAAGATAATACAGATTTATTTTCTATACTCAAAAAATTTAAACTCATTCATTCAGTCAGTCAATATTTACTGAGGGCCAGCTACGCTCTTAGCCCAATGTTAAGTACTGTGAAGAGCCTCAAGACATTAATATTTGGTCTAGGCATTCCAGAAGCTTACAAACTAGTTGGAGGGCGGGGGCGGGTGGGTAGATAGGAGAAACACAAATAGAAAGTTAAATAGCAATGTTAGTATTACGTATATAATTGATAAAATTCAGAAGAAAAATGCTAAAATGATGTTAAGATCATTTTTAAGATGTAAGAAGTATCACAGGGTAGATGGTACGGTCTGGACATAAACAACAGGGGAGAGAGGCTTCTGTATACCCATGTGATCCAGAGAGTATTCCATGGAGGAGTGAGAACTGGGGAAAGACATGTGATCTCACATATAATGGGGTAAAACTGCTCAATAGTAACTTACTGTTTTTACAATCTCCCTACCCCATTCTCTCCACCATTCCACTACTAAGCCAGGTATATTTGAAGGGGATTCAGGATTTTTTTTTTTTTTTAAGAAATCTCTACACCCAAGGTAGAGCTTGAACTCACAACCTTGAGATCAAGGGTTGCATGCTCTATCAACTGAGCCAGCCAGGCACCCTAAGGATTCAGGACCTTAATAAAGGGACACCCCATGGACCACAAACCAACTGGGAATTCAGATGCTTCCACAGATACCAGCATGAAGGGACACCTGGGGACTACAGGAACCTAAGTCTTACCAGAAGCCAGTGTCAGAGAAACAACAGTCCTGAACTCAACTCCTTACCCTCAAACCCATGCCATGACACAGTGAAATTTCTGAAAACTTAAATACCACACAGTGAAGGAGACAACTGAGTTCAGCCTTCAATGACTGATTTACCCCATATAACTAGGAAAGTCTTCCACTATCTGGGTATTAATAATAGAAACTATGCTGTTATAGAAAAGTGAAGATATTTTATATACAGCTAAATTTTGAGGCCTGAGAGTTCATCCTTGCTACAGAGGTTTTAAAAATCACCCATTGGACAAAGCAGAAAAAGAATATCCCATGGGGGAAAAAATCCAGTCTCTTCAACAAATGATGTTAGGAAAAATGGACAGCAACATGCAAAACAAGGAAATGGACCACTTTTTTATACCATTCGCAAAAATAAATTCCAAATGGATTAAAGGCCTAAATAGGAGGACCAGGAGGCCTAAAATCATAAAAATCCTAGAAGAGAGCACAGGCAGTTAGTAGTAAGTTCTCCAACATTGGCCACACCAACATTTTTCTAGATATGTCCCCTTAGCAAGGAAAATAAAAGCAAAAATACACTATTGGGAGTACATTAAAATAAAAAGCTTCTGCACAGCAAAGTAAAGAATCAACAAAACTAAAAGACAACCTAGTAGAAGAAATTTAGATAAGTTAGAGAAGACATTTGCAAATAACATAACCAATACAAGGTTAGTATCTGAAATATATAAAGAACTGATAGAACTCAACACCCAAAAACCACATACTTCAATCAAAAAATGGGCAGAAGACACGAACAGACATTTCTCCAAAGAAGGTAACCAGATGGGCCAACACACACGTGAAAAGATGCTCAACATCACTCATCATCAGGGAAATGCAAATCAAAACTACCTCATACCTATCAGAATGGCTAAAGTCAAAAACACAAGAAAAAAAGCAAGTGTTCGCAAGGATGTGGAGAAAAACATTTCATTCCTACACTGTTGGTAGGAATGAAAATTGTGTAAAACAGTATGGAGTTTCCTCAAAAAGTTGTAGAACTACTCTACAATCCAGTAATCACACTACTGGGTATTTACTCCCAAAATTCAAAAACACAAATTCAAAGGGATACATGCACCCCTATGTTTATTGCAGCATTATCTACAATAGCCAAACTATGGAAGTAACCCAAGGACCCACTGATAGATGAATGGATAAAGGAGATGTGCCATATATGTGTATGTGTGTGTGTAACGAAATATTATTCAGCCATAAAGAATAATGAAACTTTGCCTTTTGCAATGACATGGGTGGAGGCAGAGAATATAATGCTAAGCAAAATAAGTCAGAGAAAGACAAATACAATGTGATTTCACTCATATGCGGAATTCAAGAAAACAAATGAGAAAAAAAGATAAAAACAAACTAAGAAATAGACTCTTAACACATGAGAAAAAAAAAAGATAAGAACAAACTAAGAAATAGACTCTTAACTATACACAACAAAGTGATGGTTACCAGAGGAGAGGTGGGTGGGGTGATGGGTGAAATAGGTGATAAGAATGAAGGTGTGCACTTGTGAGGAGCACTGGATAATGTATGAACTGTTGAATCACTATACCATACATCTGAAACTAATACTGTATGTTACCCAGAATTAAATTTGTTTCAATGTTTTTAAATTTAAAAAAATCTAATACAAGACATCATTATATTCTAAAATGAGCCGCAAAGATACAGATGGTATGGCTGGATTTTAACACATATACTAAACTCCATACCTAGGCAGTCTTTTTAAAGCAGGTATGTTTCTGCCAGCCTGAAATATCACTATTGCCCCTATGTTCCAAAGACAGTACTCACAGACCAGATAAGTGGGCCCTGGGTTGTTGAAGATGCCAACCCCTTCAAGCCAGCATTTCTGCCCTAACAGGACAGCAGCCCCAGACTTCCTTCTCAACACCCTGCACCCTCTTGCCTTCAGCTAAGCTATAAAACCTGACAAAATCCAAGATGCAATGCTAGGTTTCCATCTCACCAGCCACGCAATCTTGGGTACCTGACCTCTCTGGATCTTGTAATACTGTAAGTAATAATATCTACACCTCAGAGGGTCGTCAGGATCCGATGGAAGAGCATACATGAAAAGCCAGACATTCCTTTATTGGATCTTCCAGGAGGTTGTATGCTTTAAACTACTTTTGTAATTATAGAATAAATAGTTGTATTCTCTTTTTAAAAAATTTCAGAATCTCATGCAAAGTGAGCAGACAGGGAGGAAGACTGGGGGAAAGTGGTAGCTTGGCCCCCATACTCACACTTGTACACTAATTGTCCCTGATCACCTCTGATGAGGCTGGCCAGCCTCTCTGGGAGCCGTAACAGTGGGAAAGGGAGATGAGGGGAAAAAATGGAGAAAGATAAAGTTTGCATTTAAAGCAGCTCCATGTTTTATAAATGTAGAGATGTTTATTCTATAGGGTTTTGTTTTTTTTGTAATTTCTTTGGTTTTGGCATCAGAATCATTTTGCCCTCATCGATGAGTTGGGAAGTATGCCCTCCTACTTGTCTGAAGAAGTCTGTATAGAATTGGTATTATTAAAAAAGAGAGAGAGAGAGAGAAAATTGGTATTATTTGTTCCTTACATTTTTCCTATATTTTATTTTTCCTGTCTTCAACCTAGGTCTAGAGTTTTCTTCACAAGAATGTTTTTAATACAAAGTCAATTTCTTTAATAAATATGGGGCATATAGATATAGATAGCTGTAGAGTCTACAGTGATGTCACTTTTCTCATTCCTTATTTTGATATGCATTTTTTTCTAATCAGTCTGCCTAGATGTTTTATTGATCAGTTTTATTGATCATCTTAAAAACTAGCTCTTGGTTCCATTGATTTATCTCTATTGCCTTTCTGTTTTCAATCCTGTTGATATTTACTCTGATCATTATTATTTTCTTCACTCTGCTTTTGGACTATTTTTGCTCCTCTTCTTCTAACTTCTTAAGGAGGAAAGTGAAGCCTTTCTTCTCTTCATACAGGGCTATTTAGTGCAATAAGTTCCCGTAAGTATCACTCTAAGTGGCATCCCACACAATTTGGCATGCTGTGTTTTCATTTCATTTCATTTCAATTTCATTTCATTTTCATTCAGTTCAAAATACATAATTCCCTTCTTAAGTTCTTCTTTCATTACTAGGTTTGGGTTTCTTCTAAGATTTTATTTATTTATTTGAGAGAGAGAGCACAGGCAGAGGGAAAGGCAGAAGGAGGAGAAGCAGCCGACTCCCCACTGAGCAGGGAGCCCTATGCAGGGCTAGATCCCAGGATGCCAGGATTGTGACCTGAGCCAAAAGCAGACGCTTAACTGACTGAGCTGCCCAGGTACCCCTCATCACTGGGTTATTAAATATATTACGTAGTTTCCAAATATTTGTGGATTTCCCTAATTGGGTTTTTTATTTAATTCCATTATGATGAGAAAACATGCTTCATTTGATTTGCATTGAGACTTGTTTTATGGCCTAACATATGATCTAATTTGGTAAACACTGTGTGTACTTTAAAACAAAGTGCATTTTGCTGCTGTTAGGTGTCCTATAAATATCAAAAAGGTCAAGTTGAATGATAGTGTTAAGTCTTCTATGTCCTTGCTAAGTTTCTGTCTACTGCTTCTATTCACTTGAAATCTTGAACTATTATTGTGGATCTATTTCTTACTGTAGTTTTGCTTCATTTATTTTGAAGATCTGCTATTAAGTACATAAACTATGAATTGACTCCTTTATCATTATAAAATAACCTTCTTTATCCCTAGAAATAGTCTTTGCTCTGAAATCTACTTTGCCTGATATTAATTTAGCCAGAGTCCAGCTTTCTTTTGGCTTGCATTACCATGGTGTATCTTTTCCAATCCTGTTACTTTTAACCTAAGTTTTTGTTTTTTTAAAGATTTTATTTATTTATTCATGATAGTCACAGAGAGAGAGAGAGAGGCAGAGACATAGGCAGAGGGAGAAGCGGGCTCCATGCACTGGGATGCCCGACGTGGGATTGGATCCCGGGTCTCCAGGATCGCGCCCTGGGCCAAAGGCAGGCGCCAAACCGCTGCGCCACCCAGGGATCCCTTAACCTAAGTTTTTATATTTAAAGTCTATATGTAAAATGTTTTCTATTTCAGGACACCTGGGTGGCTCAGCTGTTGAGTGTCTGCCTTCAGCCCAGGGCATGATCCTGGAGACCGGGGATTGAGTCCCACATCAGGCTCCCTGCATGGAGCCTCCTTCTCCCTCTGCCTATGTCTCTGCCTCTCTCTCTCTCTCTCTCTCTCTCTCTGTGTGTGTGTGTGTGACTATCATAAATTTAAAAAAAAATTTAAAAATAAAATAAAATAAATAAAATCTTAAAAAGGAGAAGGTTTATATTTCTTCAAGGCAACACTTAGCTAGGTCTTGTGTTTTTACCCTATCTGAACTATCTCTGCTTTCTTAACTGGGATGTTTAGACCATTAACTTTTTAATTGATAATTGATATGGTTAGGTTTAAGTCTCTCATCTTGCTATCTATCCCATCTGTTCTTTGTTTCCTTCTCCCTCTTTTTCTATCTGCTGTGGGGTTACTATTATTTATAATTCTATTTTATCTCTTTTCTGCCTTACCTGTTTTATTTTAGTCGTTGCACTGGGGTTTATACTCATCACAGTTTATCTTCAAGTGATATGACACCATTCCATGTAGAGGATAAGGATGTTACAGTGGTATACTTCGATTTTCCCCCACTAGTTCTTTATGCTGTTTTTGTCATACATTTTACATATGTTATAAACCCCATACTACTTTTTATTATTTTACTTAAATAATTATCTTTCAAATATTCCTAAATAAGAAGAAAAAAATCTTACAGTTTACCTATGCAGTACCATTTCTGATGCCTTCCTTCCTTTGTATATAGATCTGTATTTCCATATGGTATCATTTTCTTTCTGCCTGAAGGTGTTCCTATAACATTTCTCGCAGTGGGCGTCTGCTGAGGATGAATTTTTCCACTTGTTATGTGTCTGAAAGGTCTTTATTTCATCTTTATTTTTGAAAGATATTTTTGTTAGGCATAGAATTCTAGGTTGACAGTTTTCAGTATTTTAATGATGTTCTTCCACTATCTTTTTTTTTGTTGTTGTTCTTCCACTATCTTATGCACATTGTTTCCAACAAGAAATTTACATCATCTTCTTCCTCTGTATGTAATTATGTAAGTTGTCTTTTTTCTTTGGTTTCTTTTTAAGATTTTATCATTAGGACTGGCTTTAAGCAGTTTAATTACAATGTGCTATTTTTTTCTTAATCCCTTCCTTTTTTTAAAATTTAAATTCCATTAATTAACATATAATGTATAATTAGTTTCAGAGCCAGAGGTCAGTGTTCATCAGTCTTATATCATAACCAGTGCTCATTATATCACACGCCTTCCTTAATGTCCATCACCAGTTACCCCAACCCCCCACCACCTCCCCTCCAGTAACCCTTATTTTGTTTCCTATGATTAAGTCTCTTATGGTTTGACTCCCTCTCTAATTTCATCTTGTTTTATTTTTCCTCTCTTCTCCTATGATCCTTTGTTTTGTTTCTTCAATTCCACATATGAGTGAGAGTATATGATAACTATCTTTCTCTGATTGACTTATTTCATTTAAGCACAATACTAATTCCACCCACATTGTTGCAAATGGTTCTCTTTTATTTTTGATGGCTGAGTCAGCCACATATGTGTGTGTGTGTTTACACACATTCTTTATACAACATGCTTTGATGCAGTTTTCTTCCTGTATCTTTGCTTTAGTTAACTGAGCTTGTTGGATCTGTAGGGTTATTCTTTTCATCAAATTTGGAAAATTTTTAGCCTGACTTCTTCAAATATTTTTCTCTGTACCCCCTCCTCCTTAGGAACTCTAAGTACATGGATATTAGGTCATTTGAAGTCTCACAAATTACTGAAGATATTTTTCATTTTTTTTGTAATTTCTTTTCTCTGATTCATTTTGGATCGTTTCTACTGTTGTGTCTTCAAGATCACTATTTTCTACAATATCTAATCTGCCCTCAAACCATCCAATATATAATTCATCTGACAAGTTATAGTTTTTATCTGTAGAAGTTCAGTATAAATCTTTCAAAGTATTTTCAATGTCTCCACTTACCTGTTTTAAGCACATGGAATACAGCTGTAAGAATTGTTTTAATTCCATTATCTGGTAATTCTAATATCTGTGTCAGTTCTGGGTCATTTTTGGTTGACTGATTTTCTCCTACCATTATGGGTCATATCTTCTTGCTTTGCTCATGTATTTTAGGCTCAGCACAAAAATCTAAAACCACTGCAGTACTTAGGAGGTATCCTTCTGGACTATTTTAATTTATAAATACTCATGTATATTTATATACCTAAAAACCTGTATGTTTTTGAAATGGGGTTATGCCATAGATTTTAAATATTATTTTAATAGCCACATAAAATGGGAAAAGAGAATGAAAATAATGACCTAACATCTTAAACCATTTTGCTCTCCAGAGTGGTATATACCTGGAAGAGGTGAAGATATGCATAAACTTTTATATAAATATACCAAAAATAAAAGTAAAACCAGAGAATCCTTAGTAGTATCAAAAAATTGGAAACCACCTGAATTCCTTTATCAGGTGACTAGATAATTATAGCATATTAACTTGACAAAATACTACACAACAGTTGAAATGAAGTAGGTATTTGTTTTAACATGATTTAACATGTAGGTACTTGTTTTAACATGATTTAACATGTTTTACTCCTTACAGAAAATAAAGAGCTAATGCATAAAATAAATAGTAAATCACAACATTTCTTAAATCTGGTTAGAGAAAATGTGTGTATATTTCATTATTCTCACTATCCTTTTGCATGTTTCACTATCTTATAACTAAAAATATGAAAGAAAACTTACACAAAATAATATTAAATTGGGGCATATCCTACAATTATATATAGCAGTTCTTCTTTCCATCATGCATTTTACTTAACCATCCTCTTCATCTGGTTTTAAGAAAATACATCAAAAAACCTGTTTTTAAAGCAAATTACATAGCACTCCCCTAAGTTAACATTTCAATTTGTGAATATAGAGGAAAAGCTTAAGTGTGCCAGGCTTTGTTCTTTGGCTTAAATAAAGAGCACCTAGAATGAAAGGCTAAATGATGAATGGGGTTTAAAACAGACCAACCTAGACACAGGTATACACAAACTGAGAATTAATAATACAATTTTTAAGTTAATAATATTGACCAAATGAAGAGAATCTACTATGTACCAGGCACTTTATATAAATTATCTCTAATTCTGTTTTTTAAAGTAATCTCTACACCCAACATGGGGCTCAAATTCACAACCCTGAGATCAAGAGTTGCACACTCCTCTGACTGAGCCAGCCAGGCATCTCAAATTATCTCTAATTCTTAAAACAACCCCAGAAGTAGAGGTTTATCTATGTTTACTGATAAAGACATTCAAACTCAACAAGGTTAAGTAACTCACTCAATACCACTCCTCAGGTAGTAAGCACTAGAGTCATATAATTCAAACAACTGTGTAAAGGTCCATGTTCCCACTACTTCATATAAGGTTGGGCCCAGGAAAGTACCAGGATTTGCTACAGTGGAATTTAATCATTCTGCTTACAGAGTTAGACTGACACTCAACATTTGCAATCTTAGAAAAATCTTATTTAACTTCAGTATTTAAATAACATTAATGTTTTATTTTTGTGTTTTCATGTCATTTTGTGTTTTCATGTCATTTTGTTTATTCAGTTAATATAAGTGCCTCAGAGCAAACACACCAACATTTCCTTCTTAAGCTAGTAATAATGGCCTATACTTTGTGAAAGAAAAAATAGATTTGCAACTGATTCTTCATGATGGTCTAAAACCAAAGACTAAAGAAGACCACCATGACATTGTAAGGAATAAGTGGCATTATCAAGAGAAAGAAGTCTTACATTAATGTGCTTATTTATTTATAATTTGTTTATTTATCGGAGAGAGAGTACAGGGTATATGGCAAGGGCAGAGAGAGAGGGAGAATCTCAAGCGGGGAGCCTGATATAGGGCTTGATTTCATAACCCTGAGATCATAACCTGAGCTCCAACCAAAAGACAGACACTTAACTGACTGCACCACCCAGGTGTCTCTGTGCTTTCTAAGTTACAAATCACTTTCACATATATTATCACATTTGACCAACATCAATCCATTAAGTAGAACTGAAAATAAGTTTCTATGTAACAGTATTATCTGTTTCCCTGTATTATTTTACTCTCATTTTATAACGAAATAGACTCCAAGAAGTCAACCTACATAGCCTAGGTCATCTGGTGCTGAATATCAAAGCTCATACTGTTTTCAGTGTGCTTGAGTCCCAGCCCCGTGTCCCTTTTGAAAAGCCACACTGACTCTTGAATGTCCAAGAGCAATGAAGACATGAAATAGGATGTCAGGGAAACCAAGGAATCATCTTTCCACATGATATTTAAGGAAGAGATGTGAGCCTCTTTCAATGGATGTTGAAATTAGAAGACTTAGTATAGAGCTTTACAAAACAGTTCTATATGTGGTTCTTCGTACTTTTTAAATTCTAATTTAACCCCAAACTCTCCTTTTTTTCTAATAAGTAAAACAGTTACCGATTACATTCAATAAGAATTATCATTCATAAATAAGATAATGCCATGAGTATGTAATTAGTAGGAAATACAGCATGGCATTTTCAAGGTTATGGTATTTAGTATTGCTGAAAATACTGATTTGCATAGTAAGGTCACAAAATGTTACAGAGAACTAAAAACATACAAAAGTGACAGAAATCAGGATAGAAAGTTAACATAAATTTAGATGAATAGTTTATATTTAAAATGCCTAGATTTGGAGATCCCTGGGTGGCGCAGCGGTTTGGCGCCTGCCTTTGGCCCAGGGCGCGATCCTGGAGACCCGGGATCGAATCCCACATCGGGCTCCCGGTGCATGGAGCCTGCTTCTCCCTCTGCCTGTCTCTGCCTCTCTCTCTCTCTCTGTGACTATCATAAATAAATAAAAAAATTTTTAAAAAAAGCAAAAACAGTAAAAGAAAAAATCTCTTTTAAATAAATAAATAAATAAATAAATAAATAAATAAATAAATAAATAAATAAATAAAAAATGCCTAGATTTCCCCCATGGCATTTGTTCTTAATGGTCTTTTGATTTTTAGCCTTTTTTTGATCAAAAGCTATGGGCACTGTGTTCATAAAAATGTACACAGATCTAAATTTTGTATATGATTTCAGAGACTCTGTAGATGCACATCCAACCCTCAAGCCCATCCATGTACCTCCAAAAGGTCTACAGGCTCCAACTTAAGAACTACAACCCCAGCTTTTCCCAAAACATTCCCTTGGGAAGGAAATATTTTAGAATAATTTTTGGAGAACACGTTCTCAACAGCTTTCTTCAACATTTTCAGTGAAAAACAAGAAGTGAATCAGCAAGGCTTACTGGTATAAAACTGAGCAATAAATAACTGCCTCATGAAAGGCAAACATGTATACATATAACCATGATTCACATCTACCAATAAAAGTACACAGAGGTGTATGGGAGGAAAAATAAGGAAGCAAAAGAGGTCTAAAGATTTTCCTGGGATGCCTGGGTGGCTCAGTGGTTGGGCGCCTGCCTTCAGCTCAGGTTGTGATCCTGGGATCCGGGATCGAGTCCCACATCAGGCTCCCTGCAAGGAGCCTGCTTCTCCCTCTGCCTGTGTCTCTGCCTCTCTCTCTCAGTCTGTGTCTCTCATGAAAAAATAAATAAATCTTTAAAAAAAAAATTTCCTGAGGGGATAATGTTGAAGCTGCATGAGCCTTGAAGAGTAAGGAGACTTTGTAAGTTGTGCTTGGGTATGACATATATTTCTAAAATCTTGACTTAAAAAAGCATATCCTAATATGTCATCCATATTTCTGACTATTCCTTATATTTACTTCCAAGCAGTGACAGTTAGTTATTTATGAGAATGAGTTCATAGGCCTGTGCCTAAAAAAAGAAAAAAGATTTTAAAAAACTAAATGGGATAAAAATCCCAAATAAAAATAAACCTTAAAAGTCAAGCAGTCCTGGGGCACCTAGTGGCTCAGTCGGTTAGGTACCTGACTTCAGCTCAGGTCATGATCTTGGGGTCCTGGGGTCAGCCCCAGTATCAGGCTCCCCACTCTAGTAGGGAATCTGCTTTTTCCTCTTCTTCTGCCCCTTCCCCTTGTTCTAGTGTTGTCTAATGCATAAAAACTTTTAAAAAAAGGAGAAAAAAGCCATCTAGTCCAACCCTCTCTACTGATGAGAAAACTGAGGCCACACCCTTATCTCCTCAAAAGATACCAAGAACAAAGGTCTCCACCAGAGGGCAGGAAGTGAACGTTAGGAAGCAGGGCTAAGGAACAAAATTAGATTTACAAATATTTAACATACTTATTTTCACTAGCAACCTAGATTTACTCCTTATGATAGGGAATCCCGTGTCACTAACATTTCAAGAGAGGAGTGGATATTCCACAAACAAGAGCTGGACAGTGGGCCATCGCTCCTTTGACCACTTCCAATATTTCAACATCCTGAAATTTACGTATGCCTGAGTGGATTGACAAATTACGTATCTTAGCTGAGAGCAAGCCTTTCTTCACTGACTGGGAAAGTAGCTTTAAGAGATGCTTGCACAGAAACCAGGTACTGAAAATACGCTAATCATACAAGCCTACAAAAATAGAAGAGCAGTCACACCTCCACTCCTCCTGAGTCTTCACCAGCTACATTAGCAAAGAAAACAGAGGCAAACGTGACCACAGGTCGGACAAATGATCCAAAATTATCAAGACTACATAAAATAACAGTTTTACACAGTCACTAACAATGAACAATGCCCTGTGTGTATATTGTACCATGAGATAATAGTTATTATAAATATATTCTTTTTTTTATATAAATATATTCTTTGGAAGTGGTGTATACACAAAACATTTTCATGGATGGGAGAAGAACAATGAAAAAAGCCTGCAGGCCACTGGTCCAAGGACAAAGAGTTCAATGTCCAGCGTCTACTGGAATAGGTAAAGGGAGAACTCTTCCCACCATTTGCTGCTTCTGGTTTAATGACAGCATCTCTTCTATCCTATACGACTGAGAACTGGGTTGGAAACATTTGGAAGGAAAGAAACAGAAGGGATCCTAAAAAGTCTCAATTCTATGCAAGGAGACTGTCAGAAAAGGCCAGGAAATGTTTATAATTCTTAAAGCAATTCAGGCCCAGATACAATGAGCGCTAGAGATTAAAATCAGCACTTTGAGAAAACAGGCAGCCAAGCACTCAGTGGACTCTATTCAGGAGTTCACGATGCTCGCTTGCAGTGCAGACCTAGCCCCAAGTGCCACTCCATTCTCCATAGGATCCTCCTCCTGGGATCCTTACCAATAGGGCCTTTTACAGCACAGAATGTAAGTGAGCGTGAACTTGGACTTTTTTAGTGGCGAGATAAGGCCACGCCATTAGTAACATTTGTAGCTATGCAAAGTAACATAATAAGGGTAATCAAATATCATGCTTTGGGTGGTAAGCTGATCTAAACTAAGGATCATAAAGGAATGTTATCCCCCCTCCTCTGCAAGAACACAATTGAGCATTTGGCCAGTTCATTATGAAAGGACTAGCACAAGGGCACAGCTTTTGTTGGACTCCAGGCATAATACGGGAAAGGGAATTATGGCTCCTTAGAAAGCCATAAAGAGTTTCTTAGGAACTATGTGAAATTTGTCCATGGCACTCACTCTCCGGAGTTCACTGATCATGCTGCGTTTGTTTCTCTCAAAAGAGCCACAGAATAACTCTATTCTATGATGCATACAAATAAACTTAAATGGCTGACTGCCCCACAAAGCTGAGCAGGTAAGTCTTACTAGGAGGTTTGAGAGCTCAGGTCACTGCACAAAGGAAACATACTTAACTTTTTAGAAGCTGGGCCCTTTTAAGAAAGCTCCAGAGTCTTTAATTCTTTGGCACCAGGAGCTGTGCAAACTGCCAGCAGTATCAGTATCCAACTTTCCTCGACATGCATCATTCAAGACCTTCTCAGCTTTACAGGGGCTGGGAACTGCTCATTTTCTGTTTTACTAAGAAAAGAGCTCAAGTGAGGCTGCCACAGCTTCCAAGGTAAAGATCTATAGCTCTCCAGCCAATTTCAGAAACCACTAAAAATGCTCACAGTGAAAGGCAACATGCTTATCTGTACACTATATAAGGAAATTTCCTGAAAGCCTTCAGCCTCTTCCCAAATTCAGTGAAACAGTGTGTGGGGTGGGGAAGCTTTTAAGCAAGAGCACTATCTCCAAGTACATTCTGGTACTTAAAAAAGCAGAAGAGGAAAAATGATGATAAAGAATTTATTTCAATTAAGATATTTTCTTCAGACTCCAGATGGTTGGATATTGTCTTAACATGTCCCAGTACTGGTAACATCTTCTATTATCATTTGTTTTATGTATCCGTGAAATTAAAAGTGTTACTTATCCATGATTAAACCACAGATTGGAAGATGTTCCTAAGAATTTATATACATTTCTAAAAGAAAAATTCAATCAAAAATTATGAACTGAACTTTTCAATCCAATCCTGAGTAAACCAAAACAGCCCCTTCTTACCTAACAAGTATTGCTTAAGGAAGAAATAGTTTTCAAAACAGAGAATCAAAAGAGAATCAAGAACTATGTGACCTCACACCATGGTTACCATTTGCATTGATTATGCAAAGCCACCTAGACTCCCAAAGTAAGAATGCACTAAAACAAAATGAAACATGAGAGGGATTATCTCAATTAAACATAATTTATTTTAAAAAATTTAAAAAATAAACATATTTTATTTTATTTAAGATTTTATTAGAGACACAGAGAGAGAGAGAAGAGAGGCAGAGACACAGGCAGAGGGAGAGGCAGGCTCTCCACACGGAGCCTGATGCAGGGACTCCATCCCAGAACGCCTGGATCACAACCTGAGCCAAAGACAGATGCTCCAGCACTGAGGCACCCAGGTGCCCCAACAAACATATTTTTAAAAAGCAGTTCCAATATCTGAGGCCAGATGATTGCTATTAAGATAAGGGAACATTTTGCATACCTGCTTCGGTTGGTCTTATCACGCGATTTGGAGGTCCCAGGAAACAACTCAGAAAATTTAAAATTCAGTCTAAGATGTGTTTATCCTCAGTTAATCCTCTGCCAAAGTCAGTGTCTGACCAAAGAAAATAAGCAGGGCCAAACTGAAGTTTTCTGCCTACCACTAAGGTTTAAATCTCCCAAGAACCTGGTCTAAAGTAGAAAGGCCAATCTGCAACACGGGTGTGGTCTGGAACTATAAAAAAATCAAGAGGCAAATATGTAGATGATACCACCATATGTTTATGACTAAGGCTTAAAATATATTAGGGTTTTCACTTTACTCTTTAGATTCCATTCAGGCAGGTCTTCTTCCTATGGAATGCAGCTGCCCCATGAAGTCTGATGTTCTTTTTATACACATTTCCTTTGCCACTTTAAATTTTGAAATGGCGGGATCCCTGGGTGGTGCAGCAGTTTGGCGCCTGCCTTTGGCCCAGGGCGCGATCCTGGAGACCCGGGATCGAATCCCACATCGGGCTCCCAGTGCATGGAGCCTGCTTCTCCCTCTGCCTGTGTCTCTGCCTCCCTCTCTCTCTCTCTGTGTGTGACTATCATAAATAAATAAAAAAAAATAAAAAAAAACAAAAAAGTTAAAAAATAAAAAAATAAAAAAATAAAAAAAATAATAAATTTTGAAATGGCAACTTTGTTTTCACCATGTGAAAGCTCATTAAGCAATTAAGTATATGCGGACATTCCCAGAAATAAGTAGGAAATTGCATTGAACTTAAAATAAAACAAACTCTAATTCCTACTCAATATTTTTATAGTCCCTGAACTAATTTCAAAGAAATGTACAAAATTACCTTTGAATAGTAACTGGAAACATTACATAGAAGTAGAGAGTGTTAACACTAAAAGTATCTCAAAGGTTGTAGTCCAATTCTACTTTCTAAGTGTGGCAAGAAAAGGTTCACTTATAAAATCCATAATCCATTTTCACTCAACAGTTAATTCTCTGAAGAGGAAGTATAAAACACACTTTATGATACCTCCATAGAAGTGAAGAATGGCTGTTATAAAACTGTTTCGCAAAGTGAAAGAAAAAGTGAAGGGTTTGTATGGTATCAGCCAGTTTAGAAGAAAAAAAAAGTACATACCATATGATTGCATTTATATCAAATTCTAGAAAATGCAAACTAATATATGGAGATAGGAATCATCTGAATGGCTGCCTGGAATGGGAGTGGAAAGAGGGAGAGACTGTAAAGGGACATGAAGAAACTTTGGGGGGAGGGTAATGAAAATATTCTGCATCTTGATCGTGGTGATGATTCTGTGAGTGCATACGTCTAATCAAAACATACCAAACTGTCTGCTCTAAATGAGTGAACTCTATTATACTTGAGTTCTATGCCAACGATTGTTAAAAATACACTGATATATATTTAAAAGGCACTTGTATTGAGGAAGGCTTATACTTGCTCTATATGGCCACACGATGGCAAAACGAGGATCATTAGGCCAAAATACCAGAACATTTCTGCATCCATACAAGGAAATATATACTGTCCCAGTGGGCCAGAGCCAACCTGGGATGGGATACTAAAGCTCTCTCCATTGGGCATGCTCCAAAACAGGCTCAAAGTATATTTTGGGGGTACAATGTTGTCTTTAGGGATTCCTATGTAGAAAGTTGTATGAAGTATAACCACTAATGATTCTTGTAACAAAAATTACATTATTTCAGCCAACAGACACATTAAAAACAAATGCTCAATATCACTTGGCATCAGGGAAATACGAATCAAAACCACAATGAGATACCACCTCACACCCATTGGAATGGCCAAAATAAACAAGTCAGGAAACAACAGATGACATAAGGATGTGGTGGAAAGGAATGAAAACTGATGCAGCCACTCTGGAAGACAGTATGGAGGTTTCTCAAAAAGTTGAAAATAGGGATCCCTGGGTGGCGCAGCAGTTTGGCACCTGCCTTTGGCCCAGGGCGCGATCCTGGAGGAGACCCGGGATCGAATCCCACATCGGGCTCCCGGTGCGTGGAGCCTGCTTCTCCCTCTGCCTGTGTCTCTGCCTCTCTCTCTCTCTCTGTGTGACTATCATAAATAAATAAAAATTTTAAAAAAATTATTTAAAAAAAAAAAAGTTGAAAATAAAGCTACCCTATGACCCAGCGACTGAACTACTGGGTATTTACCCCAAAGATACAAATGTAGTGATGATCTAAAGGGGCACCTGCACCCCAATGTTTATAGCAGCAATATCCACAATAGGGGGCTAGGGTAACTGGGCGATGGGCATTAAGGAGGGCATGTGATGCAATGAGCACTGGGTGTTATCTAAGACTGATGAAATACTGACCTCTACCACTGAAACTAATAATTTTTATATATTAATTGAATGTAAATTTTTAAATTTATGTTATTTCAGGGTGGACCGTTTCCAGATGCTTGTGACCCTGCTGATGTGTGAAATCCTGCTAACTTCTTGACTAAGACAGGGATTTGCTGTGTCTGATTGTCCCCCGAAGACTTCAAGTTCACAGGAAGAGTCAATTATCTGCCCAATGAATCCTTTTTTAGGGGGCAGAGGAGCATGTAAGAAATATTTTATGATACAAATAGAATTGGTTTTCAACTCTTTTAATAGATTTTTAATAAGACTTCTTCAGGTTGTCTAAGTCATTTCTGTGTCTATTTGCTTCCTGAATTTTGAAGTGTGGTGTTTTTTTTCCTTTTCATTTTCGCCATGGTTGTTGGTTTTCACCATTAGAAATTCCTTTCCCACTTTTTCTTAATTTAATTTCAATTGAGTTAATATACAAAGCAGCACTGGATTCAAGAGCAGAATCCAGTGATTCATCACCCACATAAAACACCCCATGTTCATCCCAACAAGTGCCCTCCTTAATGTCTGTCACACATTTAGCCCATCCCCCACCCGTCTCCCCTCAGCAACCCTGTTTGTTCTCTATAGTTAAGAGTCTCAAAAAAAAAAAAAAAAAAAAGTCTCTATGGTTTGCCTCCTTCTGTTTTTATCTTATTCTTCCTTCCTTTCCCCTATGTTCATCTGTTTTGTTTCTTAAATTCCATGTGAGTGAACTCACGGTATTTGTCTTTTCTCTGACTTATTTCGCTTAGAATACTACAATCTAGTTCTATCCACATTGCTGCAAATGGCAAGATTTCATTCTTTTTGATCACCAAGCAGTATTCTACTGTGTGTGCGTATACACATCTTCTTTCTCCATTCATTGGTCGATGGACGTTTGGACTCTTTTCCATAAGTGGGTATTGCTGATAGTGCTGCTATAAACATTGGGGTGCCTATGCCCTTCCAAATCAGCATTTTTGTATCCTTCAGATAAATATCTAGTAGTGCAATTGCTGGGTCCTAGGGTAGTTCTATTTTTAACATTTTTGAGGAACCTCCATACTGTTTTCCAGAGTGTTTGCACCAGCTTGCATTCCCACCAACAGTGCAAAAGGGTTCCCCTTTCTCTACATCCTTGCCAACACCTGCTGTTTCCTGAATCACTAAGTTTACCCATTCTGACAAGTGTGAGGTCCTATCTCATTGTGGTCTTGATCTGCATTTCCCTGATGATGAGTAGTGTGGAGCATCTTTTCATTTGTTAGCCATCTCTGGATGTCTTCTTTGGAAAAGCATCTATTCATGTCTTCTGCTCATTTCTTAACTGGATTACTTGCTTTTGGGTGTTGAATTTAAAAAGTTCTTTACAGATTTTGGATACTAACCCTTTATTCGATATGTCATTTGCAAACCTTCTCCATTCTGTCAGTTTTAGTTTTGTTGATTGTTTCCTTCACTACGCAGAAGCTTTTTACCTTGA
This sequence comes from Canis aureus, assembly GCF_053574225.1. NCBI lineage: Eukaryota > Metazoa > Chordata > Mammalia > Carnivora > Canidae > Canis > Canis aureus. The sequence continues at coordinate 14,340,812 of NC_135632.1, forward strand.
TGAAGCCCCAATAGTTCATTTTTGCTTTTGTTTCCCTTGAGACATGTCTAGTAAGAAGTTGCTGCCGCCGAGGTCAAAGAGGTCACTGCCTGTCTTCTCCTCTAGGATTTTGATGGTTTCCTGTCTTACATTTAGGTCTTTCTTTCATCCATTCTGAATTTATTTTTGCGTATGGTGGAAGACAATGGTCCAGTTTCATTCTTCTACATGTTGCTGTCCTATTTTCCCAACAGCATTTATTGAAGAAACTGTCTTTTCTGCTATGTCAATCATATGTTGAGCAGTTGAGAGTCCATTTCTCTATTCTGTTCTATTCTGTTCCATTGATCAATGTGTTTCTTTTTGTGTCAATGCCATACTGTCTTGATGATTACAGCTTTGTAATGCACTTGAAGTCTGGAATTGTGATGCCTTCCACTTTGGTTTTCTTTTTCAATATTACTTTCACTATTTGGGGGTCTTTTCTGATTCCATATAAATTTTAGAGTTGTTTGTTCTAGTTCTGTGAAAAATGCTGTTATTTTGATAGGGATTGCCCAGTGCATCCTTTTCAAGAAATGGATCCTGTGGCTATCTCTTTTTTTGAAAAATAATATGTAAAGTGGAAAATATGTAGAAAATAAGATAATCTCAATTGCTCTTAAGCATACCATTCAGAAACAACCAAGGAGCCAATATGTTATCAATTTCTACACACGTATATAAATATATTTTTCTTTTCACAAAGTTCTTATCTTTTTGTTTTTCTTATCTTTCGATATAGTTTTACTTAACATTAGTATGAAATTTCCTGTATCATTAAGCATTTTTTGAAAACATGCCTTTCATGCTTCATTAACAGTCCACATTATGACTATATGCCATTATTTATTTAAGCATTCATGTTGATAACTAAGGTGGTTTCCAGTGTTTTACCTTTAGAAATAATGCTTCCACATCCTTGAACACAGAAAATGAATGGACAATGAATAGCCCTGAATTCAACTTCTCTAATATTTTATCCACGCCATTTTGTTACAAGCAATTTCACTTTCCACTCTTCTGGAGAAGTGCTGTGGTAGACAGTTAATATGTGCAGCATGGTGGCTGCCACCTTTGCTGACTAGTTTTTTTCTTGAGTACCTACTATTAACCTCAACCAAAGTCCCAGAAAAAATATACTAATTTGATCTCAATAAAAACTATGCAGAACACGATGCAGTATCAAGGCACCACTCAAGGTCCAGTACATGGTGGATTTTAACAACTTGTGGAATATTCGAAGCAAAAGTATTGTTTGAACCAATACAGTATCAATAAATATTGGAAAATAATCTGACTTAAAGTTGTTTATGTAACTGCAACTATTTATAAAGCAAGAACATTTAGAAAAGGATTTAGTCAGTGTTTAAGTGCACCTTCCAGGCAGGAGCCACATTTCTAAAAAAATCCCTGTAAGCCCATATATACTTACTTGGAGATTTGTTTATAGGAATTATTTTCACAGTATACGAATTTTTTCCTATATCTTAAAAACAATTCATTTCTCGGGATGCCTGGGTGGCTCAGTGGTAGAGCGTTTGCCTTCAGCCCAGGGCGTGATCCCGGAGGCCTGAGATCGAGTCCCACATCGGGCTGCCTGCATAGCCTGCTTCTCCCTCTGCCTGTGTCTCTGCCTCTCTCTGTGTGTCTCTCATGAATAAATAAAAATAAAACCTTAAAACAAAAAACAATTCATTTCTCAAACTTCTAAAATGTCAGGGTAGCAATTACCCTTGATAGTAGTGACAACTGGAAGGAAGCAGGAAGGTTTGGGGGATGCTGGTAATAATTCTGGTGTCTTGATATAGATGCTGATATCATGGGAGTATCATTTTGTGAAAATTCATCAGGTTATACACTCATGATTTGTACTGTTGTCTGCATGTATACTGCATGTTAATTAAAGATTCTGAAATGGACAAAAAACAGAGTCCCATCCGTTGCTCCCATCATACGCTGCTAGGTAATCTGATAGGATAAGAATTAATATATTTAGTAAAAAAAATATATATATATACATATTTTTTATATATATATATATATTTTTTAGTAAAAGATGAATTGGAAACCTCATCTCTAATAATCCCAGTCTATTCCTTAAATTAGATATTCTTAGCAATGTCCTTTTGTTAACAACATGAACAATTACACATATCTTGCAGAATTTTGGTGTATCGATAATACAATCACAGTCATTTACATTTAGTACTTCAAATCAATTCAGTAAGTAGTTCTGAGTACCTACTATGTCCAAGATGCTGTATGGGCATTTTTAATGCTGTGCAGATGTATGAAGGAAAATATCTGAGAAAATTTTAAATGGCCTTCCAAAGACTGGCAGATGATATAGATTCTTTTCATCATTTTAAGTCACCCACTGGGGAAAATGAGTAGATGCCATACTTTCTACATCTTGGAAAATGTTTCCTAGAATTGGTAGGTGTCAAAACTTGTCATTCACTTGTACTGTTAGAGATAAATGGAAAGAAAGACAGAGGGCAGACTGGGTAGTTGAGAGGGCATGAACAAAGGAGTGGAAGCATGAGAGCCTATGGCATGCAATGAGGAACTAAAGGTACATATCTTGGTTGAATGATTGGCCCTACTTCACATCATAATTTTCTTCTGAATCTAAATTACCAGAGAAGCAGGCACAATGTGAATTATTTCCCCTTGCAACACACAGAGATAAGTGCCGCTGTAGTTCTCCTTGACTATACAAAGCCCCTGAAATATCCTTTCCGAAACTACTTATTTTTGAATCTGGCCCTGAGATGATCTCAATTTAGAAAAATATCAGGTCACATTTTCTCATATCCATCAACATAAATGCCTGGAACCCCGCCGGGAGTGATAACCACTGCCGTCTTATCTGTCAACAAAGGCAGTGTTTCAGGCAATGGCAGGTAAATTATTCCCCCCAAATATGCCCATGCCCTAATCCCCAGAACCAGGTTATCTTACACAGCAAGAGGGACTTTGACTAGGGGTATGGGCCTTGGGATGGAGCAAATTATCCTAGATAATCTAGAGAGACCCAACCTAATCCCATGAATTCCTTACGAGCTGAGAACCTTCCCCTGCAGGGAAAGGAAGAGGAGAAAGAGGAGAGATTCAAAATGTGAGGAAGGGCTGGACTCTCTGATGTTGGCTTTGAAGATGGAGGAAACAGGCCATAAGCCAAGGAACACGGGTGACTTCTAGAAGCTGGGAATGGCCTTCCATTTAAATCTAGTAAGAAAATGAGGATCTCAGGTCTACTGCCTCAAGAAATTGAATTCTCCCAACAACTCAAATGAGTGATGGAAGAGATCCTCCCCCAGCCCCTTCGGAGAGGAGCAGCCTTGCCAACATCTTTAGCCCAGTGAGAAGGTCCACATCATCAGACTTCTGACCTACAGAACTGTAAGGTAATGTCTTGTAGAAGTCACTAAATTTTGTTAGGGGAGCCAAAGAAAGCTAACACGGGCTCACAGTTTTATTCAGAATACGATGTTCTTATCACCTTGGCCATGGATTGCCCACAAGAGAGAACAGCTATCATTTAGGAGAAGCAGAGGGAAAAGAATAGTATGTTTGTAAGGCAGGGCCAGTTTTTCTTTAGGACTGTCCTTAAATAAATTTTCCCTTCAGTAAAATATACACATATATTGGAAGTTAGTCAAATAGTTTAGCCCCTGAAAAAGAAAAACACTACAAAAATGAAAAGATTCAAGAGTCTGTCAATAATGATGAGTGGGATGCCTTACTCTTAACCTCACCTGGTAGACTGGGGCCCAGAGATGTCTGCAATAGACGGTAAATGCTACCCAGCAATTAGGTGAAATGGTTCTCATTAGCTGTCATGAATTTTACCAGAGGAGCTTATGCTAAATATAGATTCCTGGGTCTCATCCTCAAAGATTTCTAGAAGTTTTAGGGTAGGACCCAGAGATATGAATAAGATCAAAATTCACAACTTCTACATTTTGTCCCCTAATGAATAATTAATACTGCTGAAATATTCCTACCAACCATTCTCTCAAAATCACTTAGGACCTCTCCTATTCTGACCTAGGCCCAGAGCAATTCTTGTCAGGAATCAGCCCATCAAGCAAACTAGGTGGTTAAGAGGTGTACAGCTTTGGTATAAACAGACATACACTTGATTCTGCTCTTGCTCTTACAGTGTTCTGGGCAAATCACAGAAGGCCCCTGAACTTGTTTCCTCTTCTGTATAAAGGGAATGACCAGTCCTACCTACCCAGTATAGTTAACCAAATTTAACACACTTCTTGAAACATAATAACTATTCAGTTGCTGTGATTATTAACAGCACCATTAATTTCATTTTTAGATGAAATCTGAGCAAAATATTTATAAGCAGAGGTAGTTTGAATTCTTCAGCATTTTTCATTACTGTAACAGTACTGGAAAGATCTAAGTATTCAATGGAAGTAAGCTTCCACTCCGGACTACATGGAATGCAGTATGTTTACAAGAGGCTGTATTATGAGGGGGATATAAATAAATAAAAGGAACCATAAGATCCGCATCTCTTTGAGACGTATATAGTCAATGAGGTATAATTTTATTTCAAACCTCTAAAAAGGTTGGTGCCAACAACAACAACAAAAACCTTTCCCAAGCACAAGCAGTTAGGAAATTTATCTCTTTTTTCACCTTAAAATATAAAACACCAACTATATGGATTGAGACTGGTCCTTGCTATCACTGAATATTTTAATGGCCACCTCTGTTCTGATGTGAAGGCCCCTGAAAGTAAATCTCAACAACCAGTTCAAGGTCACAAAGTAAGATAAACAGTCTCAACATCCAGGTGAATATGAAGAACATATATAATCATGTCAATAAACAATATACACAATTCAGTAACATGAAACAGAATAGACACAAACAGGAAGCATAGAGCCCAGCCTCATTGAGTCCATGCTGATGACAAATGATAGTCAAATGGCCTGTAGCTGGGCTGTAGAAAAATTCATCAGAGACTAAAAACTTAATAAAATACAAATATATGAATAGTAAATTATAAACAATGATATTGTAAGGAATATCTATATAACACAATACCTATTCCATTATTTTCTTCTTATATATTTTAGTGTTCATTTCTTTGCCTCTCCTTTATTCTTTATTCTTTTTTTTTTTTTTTTTTTTTGCCTCTCCTTTATTCTTTAGAGGAAAGGTATGCAACGTTAATAGATGAAAAAAGAGACATTTAAAGAAAGTCTTGATGCTTGCACCTGCTAAGCCTTCTCAGACTATAGTCCCCTAGAAAGGGCAGGATTATCGGTTGGGGGTAAATCCATTCTCCTATCTTATGTTTCCATGAGGGCCTGTTGTAAAAGCAGCACTTCTGGCCTCTTCTCTACATTCCTTTTTCATTCTCCCTAAGGAAGGGGGCACTGATTTATCTTACTGGTGAGATGTGTCTTGGGTCCATTGAAACTCCTCTACTGCAATGATTCTCAAACTTTAACTGCAACAGAATCACAGGACGTTTGAGCCCCACATCTCAGAATCTCAGCTTCAGTTCATTTGGGTTAGAGACCACAGATCTACACTTCTAATAAGTTCTGAGGTAATGCTGGGTGCTGCTTGTGTGGGGACCATACTTGGAGAACCCACTGCTATACTGAATGGGACCAAAGTGCTCAATGTCATTATCTTCACATGGCTTGCACTTTTTCTCTTTAGCAGTAGCTTGTCCTCAGGACACAAACTCTCCCTTCCTCCATCTGGTAAGCAACCCAAAGGCAACTATCTAGCAAGTCTGCCTGGAATGAGATGAAAAAAAGTTAAAATCTGGGGGAAAAAGGTATGAGGAAGACCACTTGGCCCCAGGCTGTAGTCATGGTCCAGTTGCATCGGGAATAAATTTGGTATTTTGAACTGTGAGAGGCCTCTATTTCTCAATCAGTTTAGAGAAGAGAATAGTATAAATCATCAGCTCCCTAAACCCAAGAGCATCCAACATTATGATTGTGGGAATAACTAGGAATTCCAAAGGCTGTGCCCTCATTCTGGAAGCAGAGTGACGGTCTTGTCTAAGTCATAAAGTTGAAGCCAGAGGACATCAAGTGTGCATACTGAATAATGTTCCTGCCCTTGAAGTATATGTAGGTATCACCAAAGAGGTGCAAATGGAGAGAAGATATAAAGCCTCAGGAAATTCAGCCTAGGTTGCTTCTCTGGGTAGACCACCACCAACTGCTCAGACCAGGCTGTCTAGCTCAACAGCTCCCTAGCCATCCGCAGCTAAGCAAAGTCCCCTGGGATACTCCTTGGCCACCCCTTCTACCTTGGGTCTCGCAGGTCTGCTTCTATGCTATGTCCCACAGATACTTTTGTGTCTCAGCTCTCAAATGACACCCTGGCTTCGAATCCTAATGTGTTAACTAGTTTTGCCTCCTCTCTGCTCAGCCTCACTCAGCTCCTAGAGTCCTTAACAGGGATTAGCATCCCCAGGACTTCTTTCTGTAGGAGGGAAACCTGGAGAGCAAAAGGTTTTCCTTAAGAAGAACAAGAAATTGGGGATCCCTGGGTGGCGCAGCGGTTTGGCGCCTGCCTTTGGCCCAGGGCGCGATCCTGGAGACCCGGGATCGAATCCCACATCGGGCTCCCGGTGCATGGAGCCTGCTTCTCCCTCTGCCTGTGTCTCTGCCTCTCTCTCTCTCTCACTGTGTGCCTATCATAAATAAATTAAAAAAAAAAAAAAAAGAAGAAGAACAAGAAATTAACATGCAATCTCTCAGCAAACAGAAAAAGAGAGAAAACCGTGAAACTCATGCCAGGTCTTGCAGGTCATCACCTCCCTGCTCCTGGGGTACCCATCTCAGGCCTTTTGTAACTACTTCTTTACCACCCTAGTGGCTCTCCTGGCTACCAAGAGACAAAATGGCACCCAGGGGCTCCATCCTGCCTGGACACATGTCCCTTGTGGCTTATTAAGGGTCTTTTAAATTTGGGGGTGAACCTAGAAGCAGGGGATTAACATAAAATTCAGATTTCTATTTTCTCTTTTAAAATCAGGAGGCCTGGGGTGCCTTGGTGGCTCAGTCAGTTAAGTGTCTGCCTTCAGCTCAGGTCATGATCTTAGGGTCCTGGGATGGAGCCTCATGTCGGCCTCCCAGCTCGATGGGGAGCCTGATTCTCCCTCTTGCCCCTGCTCATGTTCTCTTGCTAACTCCCTAATAAGTAAAATCTTTAAAAAATAAATAAATAAAACAAAACAAATCGGGCTAGCAACACTGAGCCCACATTTCTACATCGTAGCACTGGGCTAGGCCAGTGACAGCTGTGCCCTTTCAACAGATGTAAACAGTTTGCCACAATCCTATGATTCCTAGCTACTCTCATTTCCCATACAGCATACTTAAATGAACGGTAGTTAAGCAAGAGCTCTACTACCTGCCATAAACTTCCTGAGCTACCCCTGAACTCAAACTATTAGGGCTATCCTGTTGACAGAAAAACAGGTGTATTTTTTTTTTCCTCCTCAGTGGTGCTTGCTTCCATTCTCAGTCCCGAAGCCGTAATTGTAGGAATCATAAACAAATGTACAAGTGCTTACCCCAAAGTGGCCCAAACTCATGGAAGGTGATGAGAAACACAATAAAGGGACTGGAAATAAAAAGGCAATCCCCTTTTCAACATCTCTAGTTCCCTAAAAGATCAGGACTCGAGGAAGAAAAAGTAGCCATATCCTGTGTTGGTACAGGACAGAAATTCCATAATTAGAAGTAACCAAATATAGAAATTTATGGCACACTTAATTTTAGATTATATATAAAGCAAATACAATTTTATTGTTTTTGGAAAGACCATCAACTGGCAGCCCCTTTAATTTAGAAATAAATTAAAATTAAAAAAAAAAAAAGAAATAAATTAAAATTTATTTTATGCTCAGAAAACAAAAAAAAAAAAAAACAAAAGGAAGAGAGAAGCTAGACCACTGAGAAAGGAGAATTACTATCTAGGAAATTATCATGGTGCAATAAAAGTGTTCAAAGATCTTTCCTTGTCTTGAATCATCTTTTATTTGCATGTATATCCTGGTTGAAAGTCCTGCTAAGCCACCATCAACTGATAGAGGTATCACAGCCAGACACTTGCTCCAGAGTGGCACAAGTTTGGGTATCTCTTGATTCCCGGTCTTTGCCCAAAAGATTAGTGAGTTGGTCAAGGTGAATATTTGATTTTTAAAATCCTTCCCTTTCTCACTTCACTCCTTCCAAGGCCAACACTTAACTGGGAAAATAAAACGTATTGCAACTTCTCTCCTTAAGACATTCTAGGACAAGAATGGATTCCATACTCCTTTTCCTCCTGGTTCAACATAAAACAGATCCAAAAGTGAATCAGAAATGTTCAACAGTCTAGGGATATTTCACAGGTTGTGCTCACTTTGGGATCTAACCTTTCCACTGATTCAGATGAACAATGCAAGGAGGGCTAAGGCTAAATCTATAGTAGAATGGTTGGCCCAGTGTGGTGACTAATAAGATCACCTGGGAATATAATTACAGAATCTTTCCACATAATGGGTCACATACATAAGCTTTATATACAAATATATATATACAAATATAAAGTATCTATATTATGATCTTTGAACTGGACACGAGGAAACACTCAATTGTAAATCTGGCCTTGCCCAGATTCTCAGTGATGATTCAATTAGTTTAGAAAAGAGGAACATCTCTTTTATCTGGAATTAGAATCTGAGCTGGTGATCTTTGCTCACAGACAGAAACAAGTTACAATTAAATCAGTAAAAACTATTAGAACATTTGCTTCCTAAATGTTTCCTTTTGCAATTATATACTTGCTTCTTAGGAAAAATAATTTTTAAAAGATTTTATTTATTTATTTGTGAGAGACACAGAGAGAGGCAGAGACAGAAGCAGGCTTCTTGCAGGGAGCCCAGTGTGGGACTCAATCCCTGGACCAGGATCATGCTCTGAGCCAAAGGCAGATGCTCAACCACTGAGCCACCCAGGCGTCCAGAAAAATAATTTTTTAATTTTAGTTAGCACTTCTATTTTCTTACACTACAATAATTTTAAACAAAAGGGCAGCCCTGGTGGCTCAGTGGTTTAGCGCCGCCTTCAGCCAGGGGCATGATCTTGGAGACCCGGGATTCAGTCCCACATCAGGCTCCCTGCATGGAGCCTGCTTCTCCCTCTGCCTGTGTCTTTGCCCCTCTCTCTCTCTCTCTCTCTCTCTCTCTCTCTTTCTCTCTCTGTCTCTCATGAATAAATAAATAAATAAATAAATAAATAAATAAATAAATAAATAAATAAATAAAATCTTAAAAAAAAAACACAGTTTACTATTTTAGGGGCACCAGGGTGGCTCAGTCCATTGAACGTCCAATTTTTGGTTTCAGTTCATGATCTCAGAGTCATGGGATCGAGCCCCACATTGGGCTCCCTGCTCACTGTGGAGTCTGCTTGAGATTCTCTCCCTCTTCCTCTGCCCCTCCCTGTCATGTGCACACTCTTTCTCTCTCTCTCCAAAATAAATAAATCTTAAAAAAAAAATACCTCAATAAATATAAGCTTTAATCATCATCACCTGAAGTATTATAACACAAAAAAACCCTATTTTTTTTCTTATAAGTTTTTCTTTATTCCCTTAGAAGATGCTGTCCTGAACATGAAAGACTCCTAACTCTGGGAAACGAACAAGGGGTAGTGGAAGGGGAGGTGAGCAGAGGAATGGGGTGACTGGGTGACAGGCACTGAGGGGGGCACTTGACAGGATAAGCACTAAGTGTTATACTATATGTTGGCAAATCAAACTCTAATAAAAAAATATACAAAAAAAAAGATGCTGTCTTGATATCCACAAATGTATATCAAGTTGCTGAATCAGCCATACCTAAATTGTTAAAAATTTAGTTTATGGCAAAACTCATTTGGAATTCAGTATCAAGTAATTATTTCTAAATATTTCAGTATATTTTCCTCTTTCCTGGAGTTTTGGGGGTGGGGGGTTTGGGTTTAGGTTAGGGGTTTGTTGTTACTGTTGTTTGGCAAACCAACCACTTATCTTGCCCTAAAGAAGGTGAGGCAAAGACATTTGCTGTTCAGTGAATTGCCATGTGCTTCCCTCTCACTTCCAGCAGGATTACATGATCAGTTCCAATCAATGGTTGTGAGTAGAAGTAATTTGTGTCAAACTAAGCCAAAGCAATTCGAAGCTAGTGTGTGAGCCTCTAGCTCCTCTTCCCCCTCGCCCACGGAAGTCCTGTGTTAAAACAGCAAAATCACAAAAATCACAGCAACTGGGATCTGAGTCATTCATTGCATATACAACAGCTGCTCTGGAGGACAGCCAATGCACACTGACATTTATGTGAATAAGAAATCAATGGAGATTTCTGGGTTATCTGTTGCTGCTTTATAGCTTATCCTATCTTAACTCATACAGAAAGTAATGACCAGAAAGAAACCTTGTATCAGTCTGTGATCGATCTACTTGGGCCACTTATAAGGATTAGCTGAATCAAGTAGGAAAAATTTCCAAAGCTTCCTCAGACCTTTTGTACAACTTTATTATTTCATTTCAAGTGCATTTATAGATTATTACTACACCTACTCTTTTTAAAAAATATATTTTATTTTTTATTCATGAGAGAGACAGAGAGAGAGGCAGAGACATGGGCAGAGGAAGAAACAGACTCCCTGTGGGGAGCCCAATGTGGGACTTGATCCCAGGACCCTGGGATCACACCCTGAGCCAAAGGGAGATGCTCAATCACCGAGCTACCCAGGTGCCCCAACACTTACTCTTTTCCAAAGTCTTTAAGACCAAATCCTCTATGCTACTCACTTATTAACAAACTCAAGATCTTGCTGAGACATACAATGAGCAATGTATATTAAGCAATGTCACCACTGACCAATGTTAGTTGAATATATTGTTCTCCTACATGGCAGTTTTCCTGTTTTATGCTCTCAGACGTCATTTCAGGAGACACATGTGGCAGTGGAGTTAGCAGGCCACAGACAGATAAGATGGCATAGTGACATGGCAAAGCTGGCTCTCCTTTGTTAGCAATCCACAAGCGTGCTTTTAATAGGACTGATTTCAGTGGGGCCTTGAACAGAGAGAGATGCTATCTCCCCCAGCTGGCAGTAAAAATATCCAGGATGATAAGAACTCAAGGGATCTCTGGGTGGCGCAGCGGTTTGGCGCCTGCCTTTGGCCCAGGGCGCGATCCTGGAGACCCGGGATCGAGTCCCACATCGGGCTCCCGGTGCATGGAGCCTGCTTCTCCCTCCGCCTGTGTCTCTGCCTCTCTCTCTCTCTCTGTGACTATCATAAATAAATAATTAAAAAAAAAAAGATTAAAAAAAAAAAAAAAAAAAAAGAACTCAAGCCTATGTCCTTCAAAACATTCCTGATTTAAAACCTTTGGAAACTCTGGAACCTGGCCTGGACAGCAGTAAGGTATAAACCTCAAATCTGGATTCAAATCTCAGCTCAACTACTGACAGTTGTGTGAGTCAGGCCACAAGACACAGCATCCTCGACCCTCAGTTCCCTGCCCCCTTCACAAGCATCTGTCAGGATTACTGGAATTGATGGTGGTCAAATACTCACTATATGTTGTACACTTGCTACCTCAGGACCATGGAATTCTTTTTTTTTTTTTTTTTAAGATTTATTTATTTATTTATTTATTTATTTATTTATTTATTTATGATAGAGAGAGAGAGAGAGAGAGAGAGAGAGAGAGAGGGGCAGAGACACAGGAGGAGAGAGAAGCAGGCTCCATGCCGGGAGCCCGACGTGGGACTCGATCCCGGGACTCCAGGAGGCGCGCTGGGCCAAAGGCAGGCGCCAAACCACTGAGCCACCCAGGGATCCCCAGGACCATGGAATTCTTAAAGTCAATCTGAATTTCTATTAACTTCATGTTTTATGACAAGCAAAACATCATTCTTGTATACATTTAAAGCAATGAAAAATATGCTTTTGGCTTTACCCTTAGGTTAGATGCTAATGACAGTCACAGTAATAAATTCTACTACTTTACCTGATCATCTTCCAGCGTGATCAAGTCCTTGCTAGAAAAAAAATATCTTAAGTGTATGTTCATTCTCCAGAGGGAACTGAATTTTTTAATTCCTAAGAATTTCCTATCAGCCATATTTTTGCTGATTTCCAGTTCTCATCATGTAATTTTATACTCCAAGTAAACTGCTTCATGTAATACTTTTTTATACCAAAACCAATGTCAATGCAGCCTAATCACGAAAAGAAAAATCAAATTCCAACAGAAAGGCACCCTACAGGGGATCTCTGGGTGGCACAGTGGTCTAGTGCCTGCCTTCAGCCTGGGGCGTGATCATGGAGTCCCAGGATCAAGTCCCACATCGGGCTCCCTGCATAGAGCCTGCTTCTCCCTCTACCTGTGTCTCTGCCTCTCTCCCTCTGTGTGTGTGTGTGTCTCTCATGAATAAATAAATTTTTTTTTTTAAAAAAAAGGGCACCCTACAATCTACCTACTACTCAAAACTCTGAAAGTCATCAAAAACCAAGGAAAGGCAGAGAAACTACCACAGCCAAGAGAAGCCAGCCTGAGAAATGTCAGCTAAACATAATGTGTGTGGTATGTTGATGAGATCCTGGAATGAAACAGGACTTTCTGTAAAAACTAAGGAAATACAAATGAACTATAGACTTTAGTTAATAATAGTGTAACAACATTGATTCATTAATTATAACAAACGTACCACAGTAAAGTAAGATGTTAATAGGGTAAACTATTAATGTGGGTGCACATGAGAACTCTCTGTACTATGTAATTTCTCTGTAAATCTATACTACAAGATAAAGTTTATTAATTAAAAAAAATGTTACCATAGTGACATACCACTTTCACACCAAGATGGCCATAACCAAAAAGACAAATAGTAATTGCTGGTGCAGATGTGGAGAAACTAGAACCTTCATACATTGCCAGTGGGATGTAAAATGATGCAGTCATAAAAAAATAAAATAACATAAAATTTAAAATGGTGCAGTTACATTGGAAAACAGCCTGGCAATTCCCCAAAATGTTAAACAAGTTACCATATGACCTAGCAATTCCATTTCTAGGTATATGCCCAAGAGAATCAAAAACACACAACCTCCAAAAAACTTGTTCACAGCAGCAATATTCATAATAGCCAAAAAGTAGTTAACAACTCAAATGCCCATCCACTGAGCAACAAATAAGATAGGATCCACACAATGGACTATTATTCAGTGATAAAGAGTGAAATTTTAATACTACAACATGGATGAACCTCCAAAACATTATGCTAAGTGAAATAAGCTAGACATAAAAGGCCACATAATGTATGATTCCATTTATATGAAATTTCAAGAATATGTACATCTATAGGGACACAAAGTAGATTTGGCATTGCCTAAGCAAGGGGTGGGTAGGAAATGAGTGTTAATGGATACAGGATGATAAAAAATATATATATATATATATATTCTAAAATGGACTTACAGTTAAATAAGTAATTTGAATGGATGTGAATTATACCTCAATAAAACTGTTATTTTTTTCAAAGATTTACGTATTTGAGAGAGAAAGAAAAACACACAGAGGGAGAGGGAGAAGCAGACTCCCCACTGAACAGGTTGCTCAATGTGGGGCTTGATCCCAGGACCCTGAGACTGTGACCTGAGCCAAAGGCAGACATTTAACCAACAGAGCCATCCAGGCACCCCAAAGCTGTTATTTCAAAAAAATAGTCATCATGTGCACCAAAAACACTGATAGAACACTGTTTAATCCTATTCAAGGCAAAGATTTTGACAATGTCTGTTTAATATGAAACCATTCATTTCCCCGAGAAGTCCTACTGCTTGATTTTGTAATACCCTTAGTATAATGCCTAAGGGCATAACATAACTGAAAGAACCTGTGCACACAAAAGCCATGAGTGAGCCTTCTTAGATTAAATGAGCAACATATATAACATAAGGCCTCCCTAAAGTGTGCCTGAAATGTGAAATAGGATGCAAAAGAATATTCCCACTGATATTTAATAATAAATTAACTTGCAAAAATGAGCATCATGGTGTACTGCTTTAGTACACTTCCTCAGAATGTAGTCATTTTCTCTGAATTATTAGAAAATTATAATGTTTTCAGTTCTCCCGTTACTTATTGTCCTAGTCCTATGAGAAATTTAATACTAACCTTGCAGAAAACTTCAATTAAGGCTTGGTCTCCCACAGCACAATACATATCACATGGGTAGAATATAACTCAGTAAAAATTAGCAGGGTGAATTTTATCTGACACATTTCAGATGTATATTAACAGGCAATAATTTTCAAAATGAAACCATTTTATTCAAATTGAAAAAGGTGAATTTTTGCTCATATTAATCCAGCCTAATTTCATGAATCAAGAACTGAATCACAGTTGACCCTTGAACAACAAGGCTTGAATTCTGTGGTCCACTTATATGTAGATTTTTTTTCCAATACAGTACAATATTGTAAATGTATTTTTTCTTCCTTATAATTTTCTTAATATTTTTTCTCTAGCTTATTATACTGTAAGAATACAGTTTTATACATATAACTCTCCAAAAATGTGTTCATTGCCCGTTCATGTTATCAGTAAGGCTTTTATTTTATCAGTAAGGTTTCCGGTCAACAGTAGGCTATCAACAGCAAAGTTTTTGAGGGATCCCTGGGTAGTGCAGCAGTTTAGCACCTGCCTTTGGCCCAGGGCGCAATCCTGGAGACCGGGGATCGAATCCCACGTCGGGCTCCCTGCATGGAGCCTGCTTCTCCCTCAGCCTGTGTCTCTGCCCCTCTCTCTCTCTCTCTCTCTCTCTCTCTCTCTGTGTGTGACTATCACGAATAAATAAATAAAATCTTTTAAAAAATGTTTTTGAGGATTCAGAAGTTATACATTGATTTTTCACTGCAGAGGCAAATAGGGGGAGGTAAGCACCCCTAACCTCTATGATGTTCAAGGGTCAATTGTACTGCTAATGTTGACAGACTGTGAAACCTAAGGCAGAATAAAATTACTTTCAGGTCTTGTTTCATTTAACTGCATGAAAAACAAGTATCCAAACCTCTAGCAGATCAGTGTATTAATACACATTTCTCCAAACATCTCTGTAAGCTACTCTTCTAATCTGATTCCTCTTAAAATAGAAAATACTTTGAGGGGAATATAACCTCAATTTATATGTGTTAGTTTATTTCAGAGGTGAAATCAGTTGTACATACATTATCGACATGTAAAATATTTTTAAATATTATTTAATTCATTTCTGGAATTAGTTTAGAATGCATGTGAATCCACAAAGATCCTTGTACTTTGAACTCAGCAATGTAGCTATGTCTACAGCTACATTGGATAAGGCTGGGTTATCTCTCAAGATTTACTGTCAGGGGATTAGCAGTCTAAAAAAAATAAGGCACCAGGGGGCACGTGGCTGGCTCAGTCAGTAGAGTACGCGATTCTTGATCTTGGGATCATGAGTTTGAGCCCAACATTGGGTACAGAGCTTGCTTACATACATAAAATAAGGCACCATGGGTCTTTAGTCTCTACAAGCAGGTAGAAGCTAGAAAGTATTAGATATGTGACAGAGTGGAGGTGGGCATAGATTCATCCATTCATTAATTCTTTTTTACTATACTCATTCAACAATTGAACAACTTATCAAGTTCCTACTATGCATCAGGCAATGGGGATACAAAGTTAGAAAAGATACAATCTTGCCTTGAAGAACTCTCACAGGGGGAGGGGGAGGAGCAGCAGTAGCTCATACTCTGGATCCATGGCCATTTACATCTGTGGCCCCAAGAACTTCAAATAAGTCTTAGTGTTATTAAATTTTAAAAAAAAGTTACATTCGTTTTTTAAAGTTTTTATTTATTCATTCAAGTAATCTCTATGCCCAATAAGGGGCTCAAACTCAAGACCCTGACATCAAGCATCCCATGCTCCTCCAACTAACCCAGCCAAGCGCCCCTATTAGAAGACTTTAATCTAAAATGTATATGGTACCTTTCAATTTAACTATATGATCTTATTTAATCCACAGCAAAAAAGAACAACCACAACAATACATAAACCATTGCCACTGCCAAGGTTCAGATAGGCTGCGTGACTTTCCCACCCACTGAATCTCGTAGCTGCGGATCATGGGCAAAGGGAAGTCAGTAGCTCTGTCTCAGTCACTCACTATGCTGTCTCTTTTATGGGTCAGCTAGCAAGTGTTAACACCAGGGTGGCAACTTCTACTTACAAATCCACTGTTTTTTGCTTTTCCCACCACACTGTAGTTGTCAACACAGGATACTTTTTAGGGGATACATACAGAAGATGCTCAAAATCTCCAATGAGACATAAATGTTTGTGGGCATCCCCCAGAAAGATGAACAGAAGTGACCTCCTGGCCTTAGTGCCCTTTAATCTCCAGACATAAGCTCTTCTAAACTGGCACTAAACCTGGAGACATTGCCCCATTTATAGCTAAAGCAATTATGAAGAGATGCCACACTGTCATTCACCCTCACCTTTGTACTCTTTCAGTACGTGGGAGTCAGCTTGAAAGTATCTGCTTAAGACTCCATACTTATATTCTTAGCCATAACTTTTGAATTCGTCTTCCCAGAACAATCCAGAACAAGTACTATGATCACTAGACCTAGTAATTGTTGTCTCATTCTTATCATTTGTCTCTCAAAAATTGAAACTAGTTGTCCTTTAACATTTTACATATTTTTAAAAGACACTGAAGCCTTTAATGATAGATTAATTTCTGCAAATCCAAAAGATGACTGAAATGTATATATTAAAATCAGAGCCAGGGAAAAGCATTTTAGATGTTTATCCAAGAGAGTATGAACTATAGATAAAGGCACTGTAAGAAATAGGGCTCCTCCTTTTCTCATGTGTTTGGGGGTTTGGAGGGAACTGACAATCAGACTAGGCCAAGATAAGCCTATGATAACTCAACACTGCCTACAGTATAAAGCCTGAAATCTCCTAGTCAAAATGCTCCACAACCTTCCCTAATGCCTTTCCAGTCCTATCTCCCTGCACTTCTCTAAAATGAACCGGAGTTCTCATCCCTGGCTGAACCTGCGTTTCCCTGCCACACCTCCATTCTGAGGTTCAGTGCCCCATTGTCTGGAACACCTCTTCCTCTCCCTGCTGACCACTCTGCCTGGTGAGCATCTGCCATCCTCCAATGCCTACCTACTTCAAATGCCCCTCCTCCATTACTCGCTTTATATAGACAAATGCTCCCTCATTTCAGATGGCTTACAAAGATGCATAAGACATCAGAGGATAGTATTAATCATCATTCTCTCACCTCTTGTCCTGCCTGCCCTGTTACAATGGGAAGTGAGCCTTCCTCCAACTCAGTCCCATTACTCTTGGTTTCTATCATTCCCATAGCACGTGGCACCAATGGCCCTGTACTGGAGCCATGAATTCATGCATCTTAAGCCTCCTATAAAAGTACTCATTTTCTGAGGTCAGGGAAGGAACATTTCTGCCGTTGTGTACATCCTACCGCTTAGCTCAGAGCTTACAAACTATTCCAAAAATACTTGAATAAAGTTTAACATGATATCCAGAGTAACAAAAATAAAATCCAATTATATACCCCATAAATATACTAATCATTCATACTTGGTTTGGGGTCAGCTCCTAAAATCATCTAGCTGATGTTGTCTGTTCGGCTTTCCATGGGTGGAATGGCTATACTGACTGAACAGCAGTTATTTAAAAATATGTACTATAAGAAGAGGACTGATTTCTTGGGAGAACTAGGGGGGTGGGGTATAGAGTGGATAAGGACCTTCCAGGAAACAGGAAGGGGCCCAAGGCAACAACCACCTGGTAAATGAGACTAATTAAAAAACAAAACAATGGGGTGCCTGGCTGGCTCAGTCAGTAGAATATGGGACTCCTGATCTTGGGGTCATGAGTTCAAGTGCCATGTTGGGTATAGAGATTACTTTAAAAAATAAACTTAAAATAAATAAATAAATAAACAAACAAACAAACAAACTTAAAAAACAACAGCAACAAAAAACCTGAGACATCAATTTTGTGAAGGTAGTATAGTTTCAAAAGAAAACATTTTTTTTCCAAGCTCATCTGTCACACACACCCTTTATTCTAGCCCACTGTTTCTCAAAGTGTGGTTCCCAGATCAGCAGTTGCCTTGGCCTCACCTGGGAACTTGCTGAATTGAAGTTCTTCAGGCCCATCCCAGACCTAAAGAATGAGAAACTCTGCAGCTGGGACCTAGCGATCCATTTTTCAACAAGCTCTCCAGGTGATTCTTACGCGTGCTCAAGTTTTAGAATACACTTAAATACCTGCAGCTTCCTGAACAGGCCAGCTCTTTCTTGTCTCCATGATTTTGCTCCTGTCCCTTCTCCAAAGAATGCTTTTTCCTCCATCTATTTTCTGTACACTGAACTTGTGTTTTCAAGGCTCAGCTCAAAAGTCTTGACACCTTCCTCAACCCCCTGAGCAAAATTAACTGCTCTTGACTTGGGCTCCCCCAAAGCTTCATTCAGCCCTTCCTCCCGGTGCTTACTCTTGTCCCTAGCTGTCCATATGTCTGCCTCCTCCCTCTGACTATGAAAGCATGAATACAGGGACATGTTTCCCTCACAGCCGTGCCCCCAACTCACTTCCCTTTATTCAACTGCAGCCCTCTGATTGTACAGAGGAAAGAAAATTATTCTTCTGCAACAACCCTCTGATTGACAATGAGAAGAATGCTGAGAGGCATCCAACTCCTCTGGCCCTAATGGAGATTAATAAATATCTTATCCATCGAGATCTGAAGTTGAGGGGACAGTTGTTGAAGGCACCTCTGACAATGGAGAAATTCCTTAAAGAGCTCCAGAGTCAAAGCTTAGCTACAAACATACTTAGGATTTTATAAAAACCAAATATAAAATTAAAATTATTTCCTCTGATCAGTAAAAGAATATGGATTGATTGGATGAGCACCAGATTTGGAGCTAGTCCGAAGCTCCAAGAGGACTGGGACCGTGTATCTGTCTTGGCTATCACTATGGTCCCAATCCTGAGCCCTGAAATTTTGTCATATGCTGAAATTAGAATATATATGTGTCTTCCATCCCTGTACCTTCCAAGTAGGTAACCTTAAACAGATAAGTCATTCTCAAAGTCTTGGCTATTTATCAGTGAAAGGCGACAAGGTCAGAAAATTATAACTATCAATAGATACCTTAACTCCTTACCTTATAGCTTACTAATTGCTTTCACATTCATTGTCTTGTTTGATCATTAAGCATACAGCTAATGAGGAGCAGACTTTGACTTCCCATCCATGCTCTGGATCATAGGCCAACTGATTTCAGATATCTAAACTTTAAATTACCTAGCTCATTTTGATTGACCATTACTCAATCAGAGATTCTCAGACTACCTTTTTCCATTGATGGTGATCTTTAACTTGGGCTGTTTGAGGATAAGGATAGGGATAAGGCAAATTGCTATTAATGTCATTTTTCCAAAATTAATTCACTTGCATGACAACTTTGCCAAAAAAATATCATTGAATTTATGTGAGCTGTGTTTCACGGCTGGCACCTTACTGACCCAATAACACTTAAACTCTGCAAGAACTGGCCCACTCTTGAAAACACCATCTGGACCAAAAAAGTGTCCCAATGAACCTAAAGCTGAGGAGAGAGGAAGGAAAAGGGAGAGAATATGCTGAGAAAGCCTTCAGATGAAAGAATTCAGGAGTCTGAGAAATTTGGGTTTGTTCCCAAAGGTTATAAATACTAACTTGATATCGAGCTACAGGTTCAATTATGTACTAACTTGGTACTGTATTCCCACCAAATTATTGATGAATAGCATTAAAACCTAAGCAGAGACTCATTTATCAAACCTCAAAATTCTAGTTTGCATTGATTTTTATCTATAAACAGTACACTTTGAGTATATATCATCAAGGACAAAAAAAAAAAAAGAAACCAATATAGTTACAAAGATGTCATTGAAGATGACAAAGTGAAATGAAACAAAAAGTCTTCTTGTGTCTTTGATCATTCACTGTAAGTGAGTCAGTGCTGAACCTGCTTTTCTTTTATTTCAACAATTTAATCTAGATTCTGAGCATCAGCTATGGGAACAATGTGTGAATACAGCCGGTACTTTCTAAGGCATTCAAATTGCTTGATCAACATCAGTTTTAGCTCACAGATTGTCATGCATCACTTTGGATTTTACAATTGTGATCCATGGGGTAGGTTTACTCTTTTATTCATAGAGTGCAGAGGGCCCCACATGGGAATTCACTGTACGGAAGAAGGTTTAGACAAGTACACATTGGCCCAAGGCTGAGTTACCAGGACTGATCCTTTTACGCATATTTACCAATGTTTCAAACTCAAATTCTATTTTGACGGCACTGCTAAAATCTCATTTCTTGGTTCTCCAACAAATTGAAGGGGATTTCATCATTTCTTAAGTTTCAAAAAATGTGTTATTTCCTTGATCTTTAAACAATTTGAGTTTCTCAATAATAAATGTCAACCATTCCCCCAAAAACCTTTTGCTTTTTATCATGACAAAAGTCCCCCACAAACCTTCCATATTACAAAGAAGACATCCATCCACCTTACTATAGGAAAAGATAGTTTCACATGTTTCCTCTGTGGTTGGCTTGGGCTTTATGAAGAAGGCATGGTCCAGTGCAGTGAGTTATCATCCAAATATTCTTGTACCTTTATAGTTCTGAATTGCTTAAAAGCAAATAACAAAAATTTAGTTTCTTATCAAGTCTAAAGTCATCTCACAACTGGACTTTGTGGGCAAATTAGCTGTAACTCTTCTAAAAAATAAAATACTTTCTGATATGAGGCACCTGGATAGCTCAATTGGTTGTCTACTCTTGATTTCAGCTCAGGTCATGATCCCAGGGTCCTGAGATAGAGCCCCACATTTGGTTCCATGCTGGCACAGAGTCTGCTTGTCCCTCTCCCTCCCCCCGTTTGTGCAAGCTCATTCAAATAAACAAAATATTTTTAAAATAGAAACTTTCTGATAAAACAAGTGTTTTAAACAAGAAACTCCCCTAATCATCACTCTAGCACATGCCGTGTACCCACAGTGTTATTAAAAAGCAATTTGCCTTTACAGAAGCCATGCTACACACTTCTCACCAAAAACAGCCAAGAAGTACTTTGAGGCACAGGAGTAGGGAAAAGAAGACGACCAAAGCTGACACAGCCTGATGTCTCATGATCTTTTATATCAGCAAAATTTCTAGCAATCAAACTTGCATAGCCATTTTATAACCTATAAACCTACATGCAGTACAAAGGCCTCTTTCACTTTCTCCCTGATTTTCATCATCATCCAGAAGAAAATGTGGATTTGGATCTTTGTTCAGGGACAAAGCAGGGTGGTTCTTGGATGTTGAGAGGAGTTGAAATGAGTAGAGGCCAGAAGTTAGCAATCTTTCCTTTTATACCGAGTGCCCATGCCCTGGGAAAGCACAGAACCAGGAGAAGGTGAAGAGAACCATGGAAACAGGACTCAGCCTGGGTAGGGGAAGAACACTCTCAGCTGGATTCCATTTTGAGACTCCCAAAAGGGAGAATTTAAGTTCATCAAGGAAGTGGATGGGAGGCAATTTCTCAAGGACAACTCACTGGTCAAATCTGGGGGCTGCCAGTCCTGACTCTAAATTATTTGTTTCTAACCTGGGTATTTCCCTGAGGTCTCCACCTCCAACTGCAACAAGTCCCCACGGACTTCAGAACCCACTGATCTTGAGGATCCCAGAAGAATGTGTTCAGGTCTGGATTGTTCCTGAAGGTTCTGACCATGGTTCAAAGACCTGAGATCAAGATAAGGATCAGGATCCACAGATATTCCAGGAGCTTCTAGTAGTAGATCCTGCCACCCCAGGAGAAAAAAAAATTCTTACAAACATGGTCACCCAAGAGTCCTTAAGCTCATATACCAGTGAGTTTCATGCACCCCCAACTCAGAGGCATCTCCTGGATTACTGCACCAACTCACCTCCATCACCCCTGCTCTACCCCATGAAAGATAATAGGAGCTGAACAGAAATAGCTTTATGGTGCACCCAGAGAAAGAGTTGCTGATTGCCTCCACGGATGTTTTGAGGGTAAAAAAGGAGAGAAAGACTAAGTGGAGTAATTTTTAAAAACAAAAGCCGAAAAGATTCACCACTGTTGTTTTGTTTCTCGATTAAAGTCTGGCTCAGGGATCCCTGGGTGGTGCAGCGGTTTGGCACCTGCCTTTGGCCCAGGGCGTGATCCTGGAGACCCCGGATCGAATCCCACATCAGGCTCCCGGTGCATGGAGCCTGCTTCTCCCTCTGCCTGTGTCTCTGCCCCTCTCTGTGTGTGTGTGTGTGACTATCATAAATAAATAAAATTTAAAAAAAATAAAAAATAAATAAAAAAATAAAGTCTGGCTCATAGACTGTTGAGAGTTTCACCAGCTAAAATATGTGGCCATTCTAAGCACCTGCTGGAGTTACCACAGAAAAAGCTTTGTATTTTGTTAAGATATTTAAGTTATTTGAGCTCTCCATGCCTGAAGACAGGCAGGCCTGGGATCAAAGCTCAACTCAACGCTTGTCAATGGTATTACCTCAGAAATGTGTCTTTATCTAGGTCTCAGTTTTCTCATCTGTAAAATGGGAATAATAATTGCACCAATCTCATAGGATGGTTTATAAAGACACAATGATAATTCTGCTTTTAATGTGTTTAGTACAGTGTCTGGTCCATGGAAAACATTCTATAATACTAGTTACTAACATTATCATTATTATTTTGAGAAAAATTCAGAATACAGTCATTTTATAATAATTTTGTGATATATAACTCTAGAATGTAATATCTGGATATTTTTTAAGTGTATGAGACATTAACTTCAACATACTATCTGATTTGCATTTGGCTGTCCAACCAATTTTGTCTAAAGTCATAATAAAAAAAAAAAAGGTAATCCCTCTATATCTAGCCAATCCTTCCCCTGCCCCTGGTAAACCATCTCTCAAGCTCTGTCTCTCCTTTTGAACCACTCTCTCTCCTTGGGTCTTTTACAGGAATAAGCATCACTACCAGTTGAAGCTGGTGGTCAACTACCTTGTGAATGTCAGCGTAAATGATGTGCTGTCAACAGCTTCCTCACTGCTGTGTGCAGCCCAATGAAAAGGCTGTGTGTGTGTGTGTTTTTTAAGGTTTTATTTATTTATTCATGAGAGACACACAGAGAGGGGGGGAGAGAGAGGCAGAGACACAGGCAGAGGGAGAAGCAGGCTCCCAGCAGGGAGCCCGACCACGTGGTACTCCATCCCAATCTGGGTCTCCAGGACCTGGGCTGAAGGCGGCACTAAACCACTGAGCCACCCCAGCCGCCCAAGGCTGTGTTTTGATTTGCAAAACAGCTATTTGCAACATCTGTTCCAAGTAAACAGGTATTTCAAACCACCTCCTGAACTGATTTTGGGTTCCGAAGAACTGCCTTCTTATTTTTCCAAGTAGAGAGTCTGATCACAATTCTCTCTCAATCTTACCCCCACAACCATTGCTCTCCACCTCCTGGTAGTGTAAAATATATCTCCCAAAGACACTCTCAGTACAAGAGCTTTGGGCTCCCCTTTTTATGTCTTCTGCCCCAGAAGCTGGGCTACCATGTCCTCTCCAGACTCCTCCACAACTCCATCATCTGCAGATTCCCAGGACTGCAGCCTCACCCCTCCTCACTCTGTGCACTCAACCTGGAAATGGCCAGTCATCCCTTGTGTCTCATCTCTTCCAATAACACAGACCTCCTCCCCTTGGCCACCAAATTCCCTCCTTTTGATTGGTTTCTGAGGGTTTTCGATCCACAGAACATTTCGAACTGGAGTGCCCTGTTGCCAACTCAAATTAATCTTGAGGCCAATAACCTCAAAAAGTTAGAATTAATGAAACAAGCAAGTAAGTGAGGAGACCTGAATACAGGCTCTGGCTTCACCACTAACTAGCTTAGTTAAGCATAACTCAGTTCCTCCTCTTATAATGAGGGAATGGTCGGGATAAAGTACTACCTGATAGCTCTAAGATCCTAAATGCCCACCTTTCCCATGTCAAGAAATATGTATTCATACAATAACTATTGAGAGTC
This sequence comes from Canis aureus, assembly GCF_053574225.1. NCBI lineage: Eukaryota > Metazoa > Chordata > Mammalia > Carnivora > Canidae > Canis > Canis aureus. The sequence continues at coordinate 14,365,050 of NC_135632.1, forward strand.
TAATACTGCAAAGCCACAGGCGCCTAGCATCATGAAGGGTTAAAGATCATCCCCCTAAAAAAAAAAAAAAAAAAAAAGATCATCCCCCTAAAAGCTTATCATCTAGTATGGGAAATAACCATATCAATAATTTTAAGAAACAGAAAAAGATAATGTCACAATTGGAGGCATTTATATGATAAAAAATATTACAAGCCCATTACCAACACACTAAGCCCAAAACTCCTCTCTGCATCTTGTTTTTTTACCAAAAGCTTTTTCCTTTTCCTTGACATCATTTCTTAAATCTGTGCTTTCCACTCTGCACTTGAGTCACATGCTTAAATACAGGCCTGGGCAACCCTTCCCTATTATGATTTTACCCTTTCCCCAGCACTCCCCAAACTGACCTACGAGCTCTCATCAAAATATGAGAATCACTCCATTAGCCTGGTTTGACTTGGCCACTGTCCTGCTATAGCTCTAAGGTGGCCTTCCCCGTATTACATAATATCCACATCAAATCCCTTTACAGAGGCTCAGTTAAGCACCCAACTCTTGGTTTCGGCACAGGTCAAAGAATCCAGCCCTACATTCCACCCTGTGCTCAGTCTACTTGAGATGGTCTCCCTCTCCCTCCTTTCCTACCCCTCACCCTGCTCGCACTCTCTCTCAAAATAAATACTTAAATTCTTAAAAAACAAAACAAATCCCTTTACAAAATGATCTGTAATTCACCTCCCTCCCACAAACAGTGGCTGAGAACATGCTTAGTGCTGGATGGGATGTCTAAGTCATAGGCTTTAAGCTCTAAGAGCTTACAAACTGGTCAAGAAGCTGGGACACATCCTAAAATACTCTTGTATTATAGAGGGGTACTAAAGATGAGGGGGATATTAGTGGCACAGAAAATCATAATAAATGCTGAGGGATTTAGAAGAGGGAGAGCTAATTTCTGGCTACAGTAATCAAGGAAGGCTTCAAGAAGAGATCACACCTGAGTTACATCCTGCAGTGCGGGCAGGACTTCAGGGAAGGAGGCAAAAAGGCATTCTGAGCCAAAGACCCAATGTGACTAAGGCAAGAAAAGAGGGAGGTTTCAAAATCAGCAAATTGTGAGGTGGGGCTTGAGTGTGAGGGCACTTTTTGAAAGATGTTTACAAGGCACTATCAAGCTGAGTAACAGGAATGACTAATTTTCTGCTTAAACCAGGCAGTATAAGAGGGTAGAAGAGAAAAATAAAGTTGAATAATCTACTCCCCCCCCCCCAAAAAAAAGTAATCTCCTGAAACTGTGAATTGAGTATTATCAGGGGATAGTAAAAAGAGCCCTAAAATCAGAAAACCTGGGCCCTAGGCCCAGCTTTGCCAAGGAGGGGCTCCAGCAGCCACAGCAAGTCATTTAACCTCATTGGTCTCAGTTTTCTCATTTGTAAACTGAAGCAGCTGAACTGGTTGACCTCGAAGGTCTCTAATAGTCCAAAACTAAACCAACTGTATATTATTTCTGCCATTAAAACATTCATCATGGGAAGGGGAGAGGGTGGAGGGAAACGCAGGTATCCATATTCCCTTTCCATATAGGTTTCTCTTCCTGAACTAAGACTTTTTCCTAAACTCATTAATTCTATATACATGCCTCCCACATGATAAATTTAACACTTTACCTAAATAATGTTCAGTGTGTCCCCCCTGGCCTAAAATCTTAGGACTCACAAGTTATCCAAGAAATTTGTGCAGCACAGCCTTAGCCTCCTACAAGTGTACTCAATCAATACCACAGCCCCAGGGTAAAATATCTGTGTATGAGCTTTAAGATGTGACCAGGTAAATAAAGGACAGAAAAGTGAGAACTCTTGTTAACTAAAAGATCGCTTTCTTTTAACAGCACCAAACGAAGCCTGAAATAAACAGTAATGTAGAAAAAGTACGGGGCGGATGGGGGGGGGGTGTGTGTGTGGAAATCTTACATTTTATAAAGTTTCTACTTTAAAATGCAGCTGAAAAAAATAAAATAAAATAAAATACAGCTGAAATGCTTAAGGTGTTTGGCCCTGAAATTCGCTTAAAGTTGACATTTCTTTATGCCGCATCCAGAGCCCCCCCCCCCCCCCCCGCTCCAGGAAGGCACCAAAACCAGAAACCACGGGTGCGATTTCACCCCAGCACTATTGATCCTATGCACCAAAAAACCAAAAGCAAATAAAAAAAAAAAAATCACTCACAGAATTCAAGTGAAACAGACTGGATCAGAAAGCCTCGGCAGCAGCCACCCAAAGTTTAAAAGCGACAGAGGCATATACAGAAAAGTTACCAAAATGCCTAACTTCAAGCAGGGGATCGCAGTTCAGGTGTCAGGTGTAAGCAGCATAAATGCACAACGTACGCCCTGCCCGCGCTCGCCGCTGCGGGGACCCGGCAGGTGCACCTGGGAGGGCTGAGGGCGCCGCGCTGCACAGCCTCTCCCGCGAGGGGAACCGGGGGACCCCCCCCCAGCCTCGAGCCGCCGCGCGCCAGCGAAGACGTGACCGTCGGTTCTCTGCCCCCCGTTCCAGCCCGCCTCTCTCGAGCCCACCGCCGCGCCCCGTACCTGCCGCAGCCGCCGAGCCCCCAGCTCCCGCTCGGGATCCAAGCACCCCAGCTCCGGGCTGCGGACACCTCTCGGCGGCCGCCCAGCTGCTGCGCTCGCGCCACTGCGCATGCCCGGCCGGCACCCCGGCCAGCCGACTCGGAATCCACTCGCCGGGGTTTAGCTGCGGCTCGGAGGGGAGCGGACCCGGGCCCGGGAGCCCGCCCGCGGCCGGGGAAGGCGGGCGGGTTGCGGTTGCGGGGAGAGGCGGACGCGCGCTGCGGCGACCTCCTCCCGGGCGCCCGGTTACGCAGGGCGTCCTCTCCTGCACGCACCGCGGCCGGGATGAGCTAGGAGAATGGTCCTCAAACCCGAGCACGGAGCAGAATCACCTGGAGGGTTGTTACAACAGATCCCTTGGGTGGCCCAGTGGTTTAGCGCCGCCTTCGGTCCAGGGAGTGATCCTGGAGACCCGGGGTCGAGTCCCACGTCGGGCTCCCTGCATGGAGCCTGCTTCTCCCTCTGCCTGTGTCTCTGCCTCTCTCTCTCTCTCTCTCTCTCTCTCATGAATAAATAAAATCTTAAAAAAAAAAAATCACAGACCCCACATCCAGAGTTTCAGATTCAGTGGGGCCCACAGCCCTTTCTGACCCTTTCTCAGGGGAAACTGATGCTACTAGTCCTCGTACCACACTTTGCAAACCCTTGGTCCAGAGAAAAGATATTTAGTATTAAAAGAGGAAAGTTTTTCCCACCTCCCCCCCCCCCAGCCCTCCTTTAGGATTTCACATAACACTTCCCCTACATTTAACAACCACACCTACTTTAAAAATAAATAAATAACTACAGCTCACACTCAAACAAAGGTGGGACATTTGACTCAGGTAAATGGAATGCAGCCTCGGGAGTTCGCGAACACTTTGCCTGTAGCATAATCTATAGCCATGGTTCCTCCAGCTCTGTCCCTGCAACAGGAAGGGGGGGGGTCCCTATTTTGCTGCCTCTTTAACTCAAGTCCCCGTGTGCTCCCTTAGTGTCAAGTGCAGTACTGGGTACAGAGTAGGTACCCAAGAAATCCTGAAATGGTATCAGTAGGCCCAGAGAGATGAAGAAGAAAGAAGGATGTTGAAATCATTTGTGATCTCAGGGTCATGAAATCAAGCCCTGCTTCAGCCTCTCTGACCCTCCTCTTTCTCTCTCTCTCTCCTTCTCTGAAATAAAAATAAAATAAATCTTTTTTAAAAAACCAGAAATATACAACCAGGGCATAATAATTATAAAGCAGAAAGGGAGACAGAACGTAAAGACTGCTAACTCTGGGAAACGAACTAGGGGTGGTAGAAGGGGAGGAGGGCGGGGGGTGGGAGTGAATGGGTGACGGGCACTGGGGGTTATTCTGAATGTTAGTAAATTGAACACCAATAAAAATTAAAAAAAAAAAGAAAAAAATAATTATAAAGCAGACCATTATCTGGTAAACTGATTATATCTCTAACTATAAGCAATAACGTTTTCAAACTGTGGTTCCAGGACCCTGGGATGTCATAGAGGCAACAAATAATCAGGGCTCTGGGTCAAGGACCCCACTGTTACTTCCCACACTGTTACTTCCACACTGGAGTATTCCCTGAGATTTTATTATAAAAGAGTTCCACTGAGAATTAAAAGGGCAATAGTTTGAAAGCAACAGAAGTAATAGCATCAGGTAGGAAGAATTCACAAAGAGAAGATGCTATACTTAGTGGGCACAAGTATTCTGGTCATCAAAGATATACACTCTAGTTATAATACCATATGTTCCAGTTTTTTCGTAATAGTCCCAATTTTATTTTTTTTTATTTTTTTTTAATAGTCCCAATTTTAAATATTTATCACGTGAATTTATGCCCAATCATGTGTTCAAACTGTTGGGTGAAAAAATAAAATCACCAACATCAGTTGAAATAGGGATAATTTTCTGCATCTCCTACAGTTTATATAAAATATGAGTAATATATTAATACCAACATAGCTAAGAGTTATTCTGATCCTAGTATGTAATAGCCACTCTTTTAAGCATTTCTTGTTGTTTTCTCATTGACTATCCATGACAACCCTAATAAGCTATCCTCATTTTATAGGTGAGAACAGTGAGGCACAGAATAGTAATTATTTTTCTCAACACAACTAAATGAAAATCAAAGAAAACCTAAATTGAAAAATGTATTTTATTTATAAATAATCTTTGCTGATTTCATATTTCCCAAGGAGCCTCTGGATTATTAATTTATTTTCCAGGCTTATTGATACTGAGAAGGAGATCATAAAGAGCAGAATTTCACTACCACTATCACCTGTATCATCATCTCTCATGTCTATTCCATGTTTTCTACATGCTACCTGCTGCAAGATTTTTTGTTCTTTATCATATTTAATGCTCACAAGGACAAAAGTGGAGATTCAGAATATTAAGTAACAGTGTGAACAAATGGTGAAGATAGGATTCTGGCTTGAATCCAACTCCAAATTTGTTATTATCACAAGTAATCCCTCCAAAGTTATAATATATCCCATACTCTGAGTGAAAACAAACAAATACCAGGCATTCACCAAGTGAGTCTCTGTGAATGTGGTTAGTGTTAGTCTTAGTTCTCTGGAACCAAATTCTAAAATGCTTATAACCATAATACCCAACTCCTACCCAGCCCTGATCCTAACCTTGAAATCAACTGCTACTTATGTGCATCAATTTTACATCCCATTTCAGGAAAAATAGGTGTGTTTTGAATGATACTAGGTAACACCAGGAAGTATGTGGGAACATATTTATTTTATTAGGCTTTTTTTTTTTTTTTCCAGAAAAGGGGAATAGAGAAAAAAAATTATAGGTGACAAGCACTAGGTTCAGTTCAACTCTGGCTTTTTTTTTTTTTTTTAATTTTTATTTATTTATGATAGTCACACACACAGAGAGAGAGAGAGAGGCAGAGACACAGGAGGAGGGAGAAGCAGGCTCCATGCACCGGGAGCCCGACGTGGGATTCGATCCCAGGTGTCCAGGATCACGCCCTGGGCCAAAGGCAGGCGCCAAACCGCTGCGCCACCCAGGGATCCCTCAACTCTGGCTTTATTTTGCTTACATCATTTGGAGCAAAAAAGAATAATCTGAGAAATGAGGAGACCGAAAATAATGCAAAAACCTTCCATCTCTCTCTCACTCTCACAAACACACATTATTGAATATAGATTGTATCAAAATAGCTAACCAAACATACACATCTATATCCCACTTACTGTATCCCACTTACTGTAATAAAATCCCTATGTGGGTACCTGGGTGGCTCAGTTGGTTAAGCATCTGCTTTCCACTCAGGTCATGATCCTAGGGTCTTTGATTGAGCCCCGCATTGGGCTCCCTGCTCAATGGGGAGTGGGCTTCTCCCTCTCCTTCAGTCCCCCTACCCTGCTGGTGCACTCTCTCTCTCTCTCATAAATAAAATAAATAAATAAAATCCCTATGAAAAATAGAGCCATTTTATTTATTTTAAGATTTTATTTGTTTATTTATTCATGATAGACAGAGAGAGAGGCAGAGACTCAGGCAGAGGGAGAAGCAGGCTCCATGCAGGGAGCCCAACGCGGGAATCCATCTAGGGACTCCAGGATCACGCCCTGGGCCTAAGGCAGGCGCTGAACCACGGAGCCACCCAGGGATCCCTGAGAAGACCCATTTTAAAAGGAAAAAAACATCCTAGGATAAGAATAAAAACTGCTATCAGTAAACCAGCGATGCTGAGAAGACAGACTACAGATAGGATCACTACTCAGAAAAACAAAATGGAAGGAAACTTCATCTCAAATCTTAGAGAGGAGGAGTCTAACACAAAGGAAGAAGCAGTAGAGGGAGCCTGTGTGGCACAGTTGGTTAAGCGTCTGACTCTCGGTTTGGGCTCAGGTCCTGATCTCATGAGATCAAGTCCCATGTCTGGCTCTGTGCTGAGCGCAGTCTGCTGAAGTTTCTCTCTCCCTCTTCTTCCATTCCTCACTGCCTCGCTTTCTCTCTCTCAAATAAATAAATAAATAAATCTTTAAATTAAAGGGAAAAAAAGGAAGAAGCCGTGGAGGGAAGGGACTGCCCCCTCAAAGTTAACAGATCAAGAACTGGGAAGTGGGCAAAGAGGCTCTCATCAGAGAGAAATCAGGGAAAGGGGCTCAGAGTAGGTAAGCTAGTCAACAACTTTCTCCTTCCCTATTGGTTTTAAATGGTAACCAAGGTAGCTACACACTTCCAAGAACACAAGTCTCTCACACCCTGAACATATCCTTGCCTTGCCAGTGCTGTTCCATACCCCAAATTGTTAGAGGATGGCTACAGTTAACAGAAAAGGCAAAGTGAACAGAGAGTCTAAAATACAAAACTGAACAGATAACTAAACATTATCATACATTTGGTGGGGGGAGGGATCACCATAAGAGAGGTAGCATTTTTATATTTCTACTGCTAATAATAAACAGAGCTAGAGATCAGAAGACATTTGAAAAATATCAGCACCTTTGGAGAAATATGAGATGTTGCAAGTACAAAAACTTTAACTAGATATTTAGGGATTTAAACTTTTGATGACTGAGATAAAAAATTAAATGGATAGTCAAGATATCAGAATAGACATGATGAGAAATTAGGAACTAAAAGTTCAAGCTGAGTAATTATCCTAGAATGAAGTGAGCCTAACAGGCATTGGAAAAAATAACCTTAGTGCATAGAAGGATGATCAGGAGTAGCTCACTATCTTCTCTATCCTACCCTACACCTTACCCATCCTTACCTGAAATAAATAAAATCATGTACATTAACAAAGCAGATGGAAAGTGGGAAAAGAGCTCTGGAATGTGGCAGAGACTACTGTCTCCAAATATATTTTCATCTATGATAGTGATGGCATATCAAAATAATGAGAAAATGATGGGGTAGTTAGTAACATATTAACAGATTCTATAGATTGCCCAACTTTCTTCTTGTACACCTTCCTAGAAAACCAAATTCTACATTTACCAGATCCATGTATAGATTGGGTTCCAGATATTATTAGGCTCTACCAAATCATATAAGACATCAATTGAAAATGAATTGTATGAGAAGAGAGACAAACACAATCTTCTTTGGGCAGCTTCCTGAAACTCTGAGTTATCACTGCCTTGACAGGTACTTTAGGGATTACTTGTATCCTCATGATGAAGTTTCTCCCAAAGATTCTGTATATTATCTATATCTCTTAACAAGCCTCTTTACTCTTAAACTAGCAAGAGATTTCAGTCTTGACAAATGTACCATCCATCCAGGAAACAAGTTGTCTTATTAAAAAATGATTGGTAAATAAATGAGAAAATGAATACTAGGGAATTAAAGTAAAAAAGAATCTCAGAAGTACATCAAAACACTTTCAAACATGAGGTTAACCTTCCTAAGCAAGACTCAAAACCCACAAGATATAAAGGAACGTATATTTGATACAAAAAAACTTAAAGTTTTTGTATTACAAGAGCCAACTGACAGACCTTACAGAAAATATTCTCAGAATATAAATTAGAAAATGGCTAATATGCATAATACATTAAAATGCTTCTATAAATCAATAAAAGACACAACTAGATTAAAACTCTTGAAGTTCCAAATAGGTAATTTACAGAAAAAGAAATCCAAATGACTAATAGACATAGGAGCAGATGCTTGAACTTGCTGATAAGTAGAAAAATGCAGGGCATCTGGTGGCTCAGGTCATGATCCCAGGGTCCTGGGATTGAATTCCACATCAGGATCCCCATGGGGAGCTTGCTTCTCCCTTTGCCTGTGTCTCTGCCTCTCTCTGTGTGTCTCTCATGAATAAATAAATAAAATCTTTTTTTTAAAAAAAAGTAGAAAAATGTATATAAATAGATACATCAACTACTTTACCCTAAACCAACCAAATCAGAATCTCTAGAAGCACCCGAAATACTTTTTAAAAGCTTCCCACTCACATAATTTCAATATATATAGTCAAGGGTAAGAACCATTGCTCTAAAACAGAGCTAATACAAAGTATGGTCTATGGACAAGCAACATCAGCATCACCTAGAAGCTTGTTAAAAATGCAAATTATTGTGTACTCTTTCAGACCCATTGAATTAGAATCTCTAGAGCTAAGGCTCATGAATCTGTTTTAATAAGCCCTCCTGGTGATTCTAAAGCATGCTCAAGTTAGAGAACTCAGAATCCTCTTTCTCTGGCTTTATTTACATTACAGAGCTAGTGGGAGGATAATGACATATGCAACAGATGAAAGTATATTGAGAAAAGTAAAAGTAATGATTGCAAATACAAATAGTCACTACCATTCAAATAAATTTGATATAATTTTTTTTAAATTTTTTTTTATTTATTTATGATAGTCACAGAGAGAGAGAGAGAGGCAGAGACACAGGCAGAGGGAGAAGCAGGCTCCGTGCACCGGGAGCCCGACGTGGGATTCGATCCCGGGTCTCCAGGATCGCGCCCTGGGCCAAAGGCAGGCGCCAAACCGCTGCGCCACCCAGGGATCCCAATTTGATATAATTTTAAGGTTTAAGGTCTTGGGACCTTAGCAATCAAAATGATAATAATTCATTACTGAAGTATAAATATCCTGGACACATGAGAAAGTACTCCACATCCTTACTTCGAAATCATCTCCAAAAACAGTGGAGCCCTAGTTCTATTATATAGCTTTAGTAGATGTGAAGCTGCCATCATGAGATAAAGATAAATAGCTTTACATTTTAGTTTCTCAAACAGAAGTTCCTCTGTGAGAACTAGTTTTTTGTAATTTTTTTTTCAATGTTTCTACTAAACAGGACAAATGTATTAATGCAATCTGGCTGTATGGGATCATTTATTCTGAGTTATTTAGTTTCAGAGTGTTGACCTGTTATTTGAGGCTTTATCCAGTTAAAACCAGTAGACATGTGCTCCTTTTTACCCATCAATCTGTCTGACAATATTTAACACATATTGTCAAAGTTGCTTTTGAAACAGGAATGGCATAATCATACCTTGGTTTTAAAATGGTGCCCTGTCTGCTGTGTAGAACAACTCCAAACAACATCAGTATCACTTAGGAGCATTTCCTTTAATTGTGAAAAATAAAAATAAATTTTGAATTATTAAATCAGTAATTTAAAAATTACTTAAAATGAAAATTATGGGAGTGATGTCACAAATTGTTCCTGACATTGCTCCCCTGCACAAGAAGAGCAACCAATATTTATTCAAGAACAAGACACCACTGAGAGAATCCTAGAACACAGGGCTTAGGTTGAAGCACCCCCATGTACCTCAGAGAGCAAGATAGACTGCATTAGAAAAGAGAAGCAGCTACAGTTACTGCCCCTCCCTCAGGAAAGTCCAATACCACATAGTAAGGCCTCTTCTGAACTTTTGGTTCCTCCAGTAGAAAAAGAGAACCCAGGGGGATAACCTGCCTTCTCCAGCATGTGGGTCACTTTGGGGGAGCCCCTACTCCAATCTTACACCACAGGAGTTACAGGGGAATCTGTAGAGCCCAGCCACTGAGAATCTGACCGTGATGGAGATGGAGGAAGGGCTTGCAACAACCAGCATATGGATCTTGGCAGATGGAGTTCATACCTGCTTTGCCCAAGTAGCAATCCCAACCAATGGTTTTGCTCAATCTGCAGAACCAAGTTAGGGACACACAGGGGAATTGGTGGAGTACAGATCTGCCTGTATTGGATCCTCAGGTAAGGAGTTTTGCTGGCTCTAGAGCCCAGTATGTCCATGCTCAAGAAAGGAGATGAGCCACAGCCCCACCCACTTTGGAGAGTCACTTCCAGCCCCATCTGACCGAAAGGCTGGTGAAAACAATTGAAAGCTGTGTGGCCCAGTGGCATTCAAACAGAGAGAAAGGCAGACAAAGCTGACAGTTTGCAGAGAAAAGCCAGTGGCCCTATTTAGCCTGAGAACTTGGGGTGGAGGTTGGCTTAAACTTGGACAATAAAGAGCTTTACTTGTTTTAGAACTTCTTTCAGCTGCACCTGGGCAGGAAATCTAATTCATAGCCCTGCTCATTGCTAATTAGAGCTTTCAGCCTGTCTGATCAGGAAGCTTAACCAGAGCACACAGGAAACTGCATAACCCATTTAACAGCCCTACAAACAGTGGCAGTTGAATAGAGATCATAGCCTGTGACTTCCCCATCTGCAGAGCAAAACCACTGGCCTCCTCACCTGACCAGGGAAATCAGTGAATTTCCACCAAAGGAAATCAATGACCCTAAAGAAATGGAGATTTATAAACTGTCAAAGAATTCAGAATAATCCTCTTTAAAGATGTTTCATGATCTGCAAGAAAACAAAGACAACTAAACAAAATTAGAAAAATAATGTATGAACAAAACGGGAAATTTGACCCAAAAAAGCAACCATTAAACAAACAAACAAGCAAAAAACACAGAAATTCTAGAGTTGAAAAATGTAAGCAATGAATTGAAAAAGTTAATAGTTTCAAAAATAGACCTGACCATACAGAAGAAAGAATCGGTGACCTGGAGGATAGGACATTGGAAATCACTGTTAGGGGATCGAAATGAAACAAAAGAATGAAAAAAAAAAAAAAAAAAGAAACAAAAGAATGAAAGGCAGTAAATAAAGCCTATGGCAATTATAAGACACAGTGAAAAAAAACAACATTCACATTATGGGAATTCTAGAAGAAGAAGAGAAAGAGAAAGGGACAAAAAGTATATTCAAAGCAGTAATGGCAGAAAACCTCCTGAACCTGAGGAGAGAAATGACCATTTAGACCATGAGGCCCAAATGATTCCAAATAGGAGTTTAACCTAAATAGGGTAGCAACGAGACACATTATAATTAAACTGTCAAAAGTCAAAGACAGGGACACCTGGGCGGCTCAGCAGTTGAGTGTCTACCTTTGGCTCAGGGTGTGATCCCGGGAATCCAGGATCAAGTCCTGCATCAGGCTCCCTACAGGGAGCCTGCTTCTCCCTCTGCCTGTATCTCTGCCTCTCTCTGTGTCTCTCATGAATAAATAAATAAAATCTTTTTTTTTAAGTCAAAGACAAAGAATTTTAAGAGCAACAAGAGAAAAGGGAAATTACATATAAGGAAACTCCCATAAGACTATAGGTAGGTTTCTCAACAGAAACTTTTCAAGCCAGGAAGAAAATGGGATGACATATTCAAAATATGAAAGAAAATAACTGTTAACCAAGAATTCTCTAACTAGCAAAGCTATTCTGAAAATGAAGTAGGGATAAAGACTTTCCCAAACAGGGCAGCCCGGGTGGCTCAGTGGTTTAATGCTGCCTTCAGCCCAGGGCCTAATCCTAGAGTCCTGGGATCGAGTCCCACATCGGGCTCCCTGCATGGAGCCTGTTTCTCCCTCCTCCTGTGTCTCTGCCTCTCTCTCTCTATGTCTATCATAAATAAATAAATAAATCTTTAAAAAAATAAAAGTGAAAAAAAAAAAGAACTTAGAAAGAAAAAATAACCATAAATACAATAGTCTATTCTTAATTATACAATATTTTAAAAATGTAAATTGTAATAGCAAAACTTAAAATGTGATGGGATAAGAAGTTCAAGTGTAAAGTATATAAATTCTTTTTTTTTTTTAAGATTTATTTATTCATGAGAGACACAGGGAGAGAGAGGCAGAGACACAAGCAGAGGGAGAAGCAGGCTCCTTGCAGGGAGACGCATGTGGGACTTGATCCCCCGACTCCAGGATCAAGACCTGGCCCAAAGACAGGCGCTCAATCGCTGAGCCACCCAGGCATCCCAAGTATATAAATTCTATTAAAGTAAGTTGTTGTCAGCTTTAAATTAGGCATTATAAGTTTAAGATATTTTATGTAAACCTCATGACATCCACAAGGGAAAATCTTATAGTAATTACACAAAAGAATACAATAAAAAAGTCAGAGCATACTGACACCAAAAGACTTCAAAATACAAAAAAAAAGAAAGCATGATAAGAAATAAGGAACAATGGGGTGCATGCATGGCTCAGTTGGTTAAACGTCTGCCTTTGGCTCAGGTCATGATTCTGGGGTCCTGGAATTGAGCCCCATGTTGGGCTCTCTGCTCAACAGGAAGTCTGCTTCTCCCTCTCCCTCTGCCTCTTCTCCCACTCATGCTCTCTCTCTCGCTCACTCATTCTTAAATAAACAGAATTAAAAAAAGAAAGAAAGAAACAAGGAACAATGGATATACTAAACAACCAGAAAACAACAAAATGGCAATAGTAAGTCCTTACCTATCAATAATTACTTTAAACAAAATAGATTAAATTCCCCCACATAAATAAATAAATAAATAAATAAATAAATACATAAATAATTTTCCCCTCAAAAGACATAGATTTGCTGAACAGATTTAAAAAATGATCTGACAATATGTTGCCTACAAGAAACTTAGCCATAAAGATACACATAGACTAGGAGTGAAGATATGGAAAAAAAGCGGTTTCAAGCAAATGATAACCAAAAAAAAAAAAAAAAAAAAGCAGGGCAGGGCAGGGGTAGCTATACTTGTATCAGAAACAATCCACTTTATACTACAAATGGTAAAAAGAGACAAAGAGGGTCATTACATAATAATAGAGGTTAGTATATCAAGAATATATAACAATTATAAATATTTATATGCCCAACATCAGGGCACTTAAATAATATTAAAAAAATTAACAGAGCTAAAAGGAGAAATAAATAGGAATACAATAATAGTTGAGGACTTTAATATCCCATTCTGGAATGGATAGACCATCCAGACAGAGAATCAATAAGGAATAAGGAAACTGTGTATTTGAACAATATTATTGACCAAACGGACCTAACAAACACATATACAGAACATTCTATCCAATAACAGCAGAATACATATTCTTCCCAAGCACACATATAACATTTTCTAGGAATGACCATATGTTAGACCATAAAATAAATCTTAGAAAATTCAAGAAGACTGAAATCATCTTCTCTGACCAGAATGACACGAAAACAGAAATCACTAAGAAGAAAATTGAAAAATCCACAAACACATGGAAATTAAACAACACTCTCCCAAAGAACCAATGGATGGAAGAGGAAATTAAAGAGAAAATAAAAGTTCTTGAGACTAACAAAAATGGAAACCAATATACAAGAACTATTGGGATACTATGCAAGAACAGTTAACAATATATACCTACATTAAGAAGCAAGTAGATGGACTCCTGGATGGCTCAGCAGTAGAGTATCTGCGTTCAGCTCAGGGCATGATCCCAGTCCAGGGCTAGAGTCCCACATCAGACTCCCTGCAAGGAGCCTGCTTCTCCCTCTGTCTATGTCTCTGCCTCTCTCTCTGTGTCTAAATTAAAAATCTTAAAAAAAAAAAAAAAAAAAAAAGCAAGAAAGATCCCAAATAAACAATCTAACTCTGTGCCTTAAGGAACTAGAAAAAGAACAAACTGAGCCCAAAGTCAGCAGAAGAAAGGAAATAATAAAGATAAGAGCAGAAATAAATGAAATTAGGAACAAAAAGACAGCAAAAAAGATTAACAAAGGTAGTGTTGGTTCTTTGAAAAGATAAAATTGAGAAACCCTTAGCTAGATTAACCAAGGAAAAAAGAGAAATGACCCAAATCAACAAAAATATAAACGAAAAATAACATAACACTTGATACCACACAAATTCAAAGAATTATATGAGGTTACTGTAAACAACTAAACATGAACAGATTGGACAACCTCGAAGAAATGGAAGTATTCTTAGAAATAGTCAACTTACCAAGACTGAATCAGAAAGAAAGAAAATCTGAATTAGTCAATTACTAGCTAGTAGATTAAATCAGTATTAAAAAAAAAAAATCTCCCAACAAAGAGAAGCCCAAGACCAGATGGCTTCAATGGTGAGTTTTATCAAACATTTAAAGAAAAATGAACACCAATACTTCTCAAATTCTTCCAAAATATTGAAGAGGAGAGAATACTCCCCAACTCATTTTATGAAGCTGAAATTATCCTGATATCAAAGCCAAGAAAAACACTACTAAAAGAAAACTACAAGGAGAATTTTTGCATCTATATTTATCAGGGATATAAGAATAAATTTAACCATGGGGGCAAATGATCTCTATACTGAAAATAATGACATTGATGAAAGAAACTGAAGTAGACACAAAGAAATGGAAAAGTATCCTGTGTTCATGGATTGGAAGAATTAATATTGTTAAACGTCAATACTACCAAAAGCCATTTATAGATTCAATGCAACCTCTATGAAGATTCCAGTCGTATTTTTTATTGAAGTATACAAACAAATAAAAAAACACTCCTGGAGTGCCTGGGTGGCTCAGTCGGTTGGGCGTGTACCTTTGATGTGGGTCGGGATCCTGGGGTCCTGGGATTGAGCCCCGCATCAGGCTCCCTGCTCACTGAGGAGTCTGCTTATCCCTCTCCCTCTGCCCTTCCCCATCATTCATGCTCTCTCTCTCTCTCAAATAAATAAATAAAATCTTAAAAAAAAAAAAAAACTCCTAAAATTCCTATGGAACCACCGAAGACTCTGGATAATCAAAAAATCATGAGAATCAAGAACAGATCAGGAGGTTTTCTTGCTTCCAGATGGCTGCGGGGATGTATTTGGAACATTATCTGGACAGTATCGAAAACCTTCCCTTCGAACTGCATAGAAACTTTCAGCTCGTGAGGCACCTGGACCAAAGAGCAGAGGGCCGGAAGGCTGAAATTGACAAGTTGGCCACTGAGTATATGAGTAGCAACCGCAGCCGGAGCTCTGAGGAAAAATTGGCTCTTCTCAAACAGATCCAAGAAGCCTATGGCAAATGCAAGGAATTTGGTGACGACAAGGTGCAGCTTGCCATGCAGACCTATGAGATGGTGGATAAATACACTCGGTGACTGGACACAGACCTGGCCCATTTTGAGGCTGATTTAAAGGAGAAGCAGATTGATTGAATCAAGTGACTATGACAGCTCGTCTAGCAAAGGCAAAAAGAAAGGTGGGACTCAAAAGGAGAAGAAAGCTGCCCGTGCTCGTTCCAAAGGGAAAAACTCAGATGAAGAAGCTCCCAAAGCCACCCAAAAGAAGTTAAAGCTTGTGCGCACAAGCCCTGAGTGTGGGATGCCCTCAGTCACCTTTGGCAGTGTCCACCCCTCGGATGTGTTGGATATGCCTGTGGATCCCAACGAACCCACCTATTGCCTTTGTCACCAGGTCTCCTATGGAAAGATGATTGGCTGTGACAGCCCTGATTGTTCCATTGAGTGGTTCCACTTTGCCTGCGTGGGGCTGACAACCAAGCCTTGGGGGAAGTGGTTCTGCCCTCGCTGCTCCCAGGGCAAGAAAAAATCGAGAGGGGCCTTGGATTCCCACGATTTCTTCCACATCCCTGGACCTGGGCTAGTGGGGAGAGGAGAGCCTGTGCTGGGGCCCCGGGGCTTGGAGAGGGTGGATGGTGCAACTGCTGTCATCTCTTCTCCTCCCCTCCTCCTGCTCCTGGTGCTGAGGCTGTACCCCAACCATAGGAGGGAGGGATGCTGCAGCTGCTAACTGGCTGTGCTCTCATTCAGCCTGCCTCCCCTCAGAGGGAAGCGGTCTTGCCCACTGTCCTTTTGCCTCCATGCTGAGGTTGGTGCTGTATTTCCAAGGGATGGTCCTCTTCACCTCCCCGCCCCGTTCTGTATTAAGGACTAGGGCAGTAGCATGGGGGTACTCCCCAGCCCTCCTGACTCTCTCCCCCTGTGTTGGGGGGTGGCTACGGTGTGATAAACTTGCTATGTTCTCTTCCCACTTTGTCCCCAGTAGGGGCTCTCCCACAGCATCCCAGGATCCCGACCCAGATCAAAGGCACATGCCCAACCGACTGAGCCACCCAGGCACTCCAGGAGTGTTTTTTTTATTTGTTTGTATACTTCAATAAATTGAAGGGCACCCCTTCCTCTGTGCCAAGGGGATTCATCCTGGCCTCGTGAATGGGAGAGGGGGCAAGGTGGAATGCACAGAACTCACGTGTAAAGGAATTTGAGTAGGTGAATAAAAACTATACATATACATGCTGAAAAAAAAAAAAAGAACAAATCAGGAGGTATAACTTTCTGATTTCAAGCTATAACTAAAGCTATAGTCATCCAAACAGAATGGTTCTGGCATGAAAACAGACAAATAGATCAATGGAACAGAATCAAGAGCCCAGAAACAAATCTGAGCATATATGGTCAACTAATATTCAACAAGGGAACCAAGAGTACTCAATGGAGACAAGATAGTCTCTTCAATAAATGATGCTGGGACAATTGGCTATTCACATGTAAAAGAATGAAACTGGACCCATATCTTATACCACTTATAAAAATTAACTTGAAATGGATTAAAGATTTAAATGTAAAACCTGAAACTACAAAAATTCTAGAAGGAAACATAGAAACAAAGCCCCTTAACATGAGTCATGGTGATGATGTTTGGATATGACATCTAGAGCACAAGCAGCAAAACAGAAAATAAACAAGTAGGACTAAATCAACTAAAAAGCTTTTGCACAGAAAAACATCAACAAAGTGAAAAGACAATCTGCAAATTGGGAAAACATATTTGCAAACCATATACCTGATAAGAGGTTGACACAGAAAGAGCTCATCCAACTCAATAACAAGAAAATTACCCAATTAAAAATTGGGTAAAGAATCTGAATAAACATTTCTCCAAAGAAGATATATGAAAGGCCAACTGGTATCTGACAAGATGCTCAACATCACTAGTCATTAGGGAAATGCAAATTAAAACCACAGTGAGATATCACTTCACTCCTATTAGAATGGCCATTATCAAACAGACGAAAGATAATAAACACTGGCACGGAAATGGAGAAAAGAGAAGCTTTGTGCACTGTTGGTGTGATTGCAAATTGGTATAGATACTATGGAAAAGACAATGAAGGAGCCTCAACAAATTAAAAATAGAGCTACCTTATGATTCAGCAATTCCACTTCTGGAAATACATCCTAAGTTTATGAAAATGCCAATGTGGAAAGATAACTGCACTCCTATGTTCATAGCGGCCTTTTTTATGATAGATAAGATATGGAAACAATCTAAGTATCCATCAATGGATGAATGAATAAAGAAATTGTGATATAGATATAGAAATAATGGAATATTATTTAACCACAAAAAGAGGAAATCCTACCATTTCTGACAACATGGATAGATCTGAAGGCATTATACTAAATGAAATAAGGACAAAGAAAGATAAATGCTGTATGATCTCACTTACGTGGAATTTAAAACAAACAAACAAAATCCCACCAAATTCATAGAACAAAGGATCAGGTTTGTGGTTATCAGAGGTAGGAGATAGTAGGTGGGGAATTGGAGCAATGTGGCCAAAGGTACAAACTTCCAGTTACAAGATACATAAGTACCCGGGATATAATGTACAACATGCTGACTATAGCTAATAGTACTGTATGATGTCTAGGAAAGTTAAAGAGAGTAAATCCTAAGAGTTCTCATTACAAAGAGAAAATCTTTTTTTATTCTTCTTTCTTTTCTTTTTATTGTCTCTATATAAGAATACGGATGTTAGCTGAACTCATTGTGGTAATCATTTTATAATATATGTAAATAGGGCAGCCCGGGGGGCTCAGCGGTTTAGCGCTGTCTTCAGCCCAGGTTGTGATCCTGGAGACCTGGGATCGAGTCCCACATTGGGCTCCCTTCGTGGAGCCTGCTTCTCCCTCTGCCTGTGTCTCTGCCTCTCTCTCTGTGTCTCTCATGAATAAATAAATAAAACCTTAAAAATATATTTATGCAAATAAAACCATCATGCTATATGCCTTAACCTCACAGAGTAACATGTAAGTTATTCCTCAATAAAACTAGGAAAGATGAAAATTAAAAAGTATTTAAAATGCAAATTTTTGAGGATAATATACCAGGGAATTGTATATTGAAGTCCATTCCAGTATAGAAAGGAGCTTGTAAAATTGTTTATATTTCATTTCCTTAAGAATTCTATTTTAGTGTATATTTATCATGTGAATTATATAGTAAAATCCTAGCATAATACCATAAATGGAGTAAAAAAAAATCCAATGCATTATGATGGAACTTGCAGAGCTGGACAGCCAGGAATTTGGGCATCTGAGAACTAAGTCCATTTTGCTCTTATTTGGGTTGTGGTGCCACCTGGTGGTCATTTCCCCTCCTAGTTTAAACATCAGTGAGGACAATTCTATGCTCATGCTGGCTGAAACTTCCAAGACATTGGCTGGAGCTCACCTATCAACTTGAATGAGACCCTGCCTGGGCTTAGAAAATACCAAGGTCTCAAAAGGACACCAGGACCCACGTACTTGAAGCTCTCTGCTTCCTGCCTCACTCCCTCCTTCCCCACATTCCACTCTCCCTAATGATAAAAGGGGAGTGAGAGGAATACAGATACCAGTCAGCAGTTGTATTTTGTCCAAATTTACATTATGAGTTTTATTTATACTACAAAATAGTGCTAGGTATATGTGGTTAATAAATATGTACACATTAGGATGCAAAATTTCAATGATACCGTTGAACGAATAAAAAGGTTGGGAGGCTCCAGTGCAGATAATTGACTGGAAGGAAAAGCTAAAGTAAGTGAGGTAAACTAGAATGTTGTGGGAATAATTGTGATGGTCTGAAACTAGAATGGTGGTGATGGGATTTGGAGGGAAGTAGATGGGTTTGCTTATTTCAGAGGCAGAATTGAATCCTTATCTTGAAGAGATATAAACTAAAGTATTTATAGATAAATTGATTTGATGCTGGAGATTTTCTTTAAAATAATCCCACTAGGGAGAAGGCAAATGGGAAGGGTGGTTATAGATGCAGCAAAAACTGGCCATATGCAACAATTGTTGAAGTTGGGTGATAGCCACAAGGTGGTTCCTTATTCCAGTCCCTCTACATTTTTGTATATTTGAAACTTTACATAATACAAAGTTGTGGGGTTTTTTTTAAGATTTTTTATTTTATTTAATCATGAGAGACACACACAGAGAGAGAGGCACAGGCACAGGCAGAGGGAGAAGCAGGCTCCATGCAGGGAGCCTGATGTGGGACTCGATCCTGGGTCTCCAGGATCAGGCCCTAGGCTGAAGGCGGCGCTAACCCGCTGAGCCACCGGGCCTGCCCCATAATACAAAGTTTAATAAAAATAAAGTACCTGGGAAAAATTCCAGGTAAAAATTTCAGTAAAAATTAGACATGTGAAATAAATATAAAGCCCAGAGAGAGATCTGAGCAGAAGCAAAGAATTTGGGAGTAATAAGCTGTGGGAAAGTTTACTGAAGCCTGAAGTCACCTAGGAATAAAAAGAAGAGAAAGGAAGCCAAGTTAGAATCCTAAGGAATAACAGCAGTTAAGAGAATGGCAAAGAAAGTGTTGTTAACAAGAGAGTAACATAGGCCAAAGGAAGAAAATATCCTCACTGCTAAATGCTGCTGAGTGGTCACAAAAGGACTGATCAGTATCTTTTGACTTTAGCCATATATGCATATGAAAGTCGTTGGTGACTTTGATGAGAAGCACTTGAGAGGGGGTGGTGGGTAGGGCAGAGATAATAGTTTATGTAGATTTAGGACTTGAGTGGGAGATGAGGAAATAGAATCAGCCTATATGATAAACTCAGAAAGTTTAATGGGGGGAGAGAAATAATGGGTACCTTGAGGGAGGATGTCTGGTTGGAATAATTGTTCATTTATTGATATACTGCTAAAGAAGTTTGATTTCTTAAAATAATCTGCTACTTTCCTTTTGTTCTGACCTGCACCCTCCCGCCAGATCTGAGTGTGGCTTTGACTGTCACTTTATATCAAATCTTCCAGTGCCTCTTCAGTGCTTACTGAGGTTTGTACAAGGGTCTCAGCGGGACTACTCTAAATGCTCCCTAATATCACCTGAACTGGACCACTAGTCTCTCCCTCCATATGCTTTTTGTTCATACTGCTGCCTCTAATTAGAAATATATTCCTCTTCTCCAATCTTTGTCTTTTCATATCCTCATCCTTCACCATCCCATCTCAGGTGTGGTGCCTCATTCTCCTGGAGCCCCTTCCTCATCCACCTCCTCTCCACACAGTATATTTAATCTCTTCCTCTTATATTTTTCCAATGCATGTTTATCTCTCTCATGGCATTCATCAGATTCTGCTTTGCTTTTCAATTTCTTTTTTTTTTAAGTTAATTAATTAATTAATTAATTTTTAAATTTTTTATTGGTGTTCAATTTACTAACATACAGAATAACCCCCCCCAGTGCCCGTCACCCATTCACTCCCACCCCCCCACCCTCCTCCCCTTCTACCACCCCTAGTTCGTTTCCCAGAGTTAGCAGTCTTTACGTTCTGTCTCCCTTTCTGATATTTCCCACACATTTCTTCTCCCTTCCCTTATATTCCCTTTCACTATTATTTATATTCCCCAAATGAATGAGAACATATAATGTTTGTCCTTCACCGACTGACTTACTTCACTCAGCTGCTTTTCAATTTCTGAATTCCTATGATGTCCTTCTATATCCAGTTTGCACACTACTTGAGACTTCATCATCCTCATCTTTGTGTCACAGGAGTACCCCCCCAAAAAAATCTTGCATAAAAATAACTTTTTGAATAAAATTGGATTGCCAAAGCTCTATTGTTTCCAATGTTTCTAATGTATACTGCCTTTCAGAATTCCAGTGTTATTTTAGTTTTTGCCTTCCACATAACATTGTAGTTTTTATAATCTTTCTTCCTATCATCTAAAAATACCTAACATCTGTTGCTTTTTCGTTGGTCGACTTTTTCATATGTGCAATCTAATCTAAGCTTTAAAAAAGCTGGCACCTGGGTGGCACAGCTGTTTGGGCGTGGGACTCTTGGATTTGGCTCAGGTCGGGTCTCCAGGATCAGGCCCTGGGCTGAAGGCGGCGCTAAACTGCTGAGACACCCGGGCATCCCCGAAATCCCTTCTTAATTTTTTTTTTTTTTAAGATTTTATTTACTTATTCATGAAAGACACAGTGAGAGAGAGAGAGAGGGGCAGAGACACAGGCAGAGGGAGAAGCAGGCTCCAAGCAGGGACCCTGATGCAGGACTCGATCCCGGGTCTCCAGGATCACGCCCTGGGCTGAAGGCGTCGCTAAACCGCTGCGCCACCCAGGGGATCCCCGAAACCCCTTCTTAAATATTAAAAGTCGGGAATAGCCTCAAGAAAGTCTGATTTCACGTGGGAAAAACACCCTGCCGAAACAGGAAGGACAGGGAGGAGCCCCGTATCCCGCTAAAAGGACGCGCGGCGAGGGGTGGGGGGGCCCGGGATCGAGTCACGCCTTCCACTCGCCGGAGGGTCTCAATTCTCCCTTTCGTGATGCGAGGGAGGCCGGTCTGTTTCTTTTCCAGAACCCGGGGGAGGTCTCGCCTCGCCGAGCCTCCTAGGACGGGGGCAGCCCGGGGTGCCGGCGAACACCCCAAACTCGCCGCGAACCACGCCCCCAGCGGGAGCCGCGCTGGGAACGTGCCCCCTGCGCGCTCCGCCTCCTTGGCCCCGCCCCCTTGCCGGCCCCCCGGCCTCCCCCGGGTCCTACGCGGAAGAAGAATTCCGGCCCGCAGAGCGTGACTGACCGCGGCTTCCGGGAGGAGTTTTGGGCCTGGCGAGACACCGTCGGGCGCCGCGCCTGGCCCCTTTCCCCGCCCCCCCCCGCCGCCCCGAGGTAGCTGTGGAGACGCCGGGAGGCAGCGGCCGCGCGGTTGACGAGGGCCGCGCATCCTCAGCATGGGCGACCACGGCCTGGAGCTGGCGTCTATGATCCCCGCTCTGCGGGAGTTGGGCAGGTAGGGCCAGGCCCGGCCGCTCCGGGTGCCGCGTCTCCTCCGCCCGGCCCGGCCCGGCCGGCCTCTCACGTGCGCTCCCTCCCCAGCCGCGCGCGTGCCGGCTCCGAAACCTTCAACCCCGGCCCCGGGCGGTGTGTCTCGCCAATGGCTTGAGCATGTCTCCCCCCGAGACGGGGTTAAAAATACGCGGGCGTCGCCGCAGACGTTGGGGAAGCAGGTCTAGGGCCCGAGAGGGGCTGTTCGCCGAGCCCACTGTACCTCAGCGGCGCCCGGGAGCCTTGCCCCCCCGCCCCTTCTGACCGCTCGCTTCCTGCAGACCTCTTTCCTTAGGTGAGGGACTCGACCCAGGAACTTGCCCCATTTTCTACTCCTTGTGATCGCTCGTGGAGGAATTGGGTTCTTAGCTTTACGTGTTGACCCAAACTGCCCCTCTTTGACAAGAAAAGAATTACTGGTTCGTGTGGTGTGGAAGGAAGGCCAATTGCTAGAAAAGGCAGTTTGGTCTTTTTCAAAATGAAAGCATAGGCCGTCCTGAAGATGGGCCCCGTTTCCTGTTGGTCATCCAGCGCCCAGTCCGTTTATTTTAGTCAGAAATCCCAGGGATCTGCCACGACGTCCCCAAAATGTAAATGTGCACAAGATGTTGCCAGAGTTTAAAAATAATTCAATACTGTTTCATTTGCAAAAGCCCGCCTTCTGTAAACGGAACAGTAAAATCACGTAAACCACCGTCCCACCTGAAGAGAGGGGAAGGCTGTTGCTGGCTGGCTGCCATCCCCCCTTCAGCACACTGGCAACTTTCCCTCAACCAGGCCTAAAGGAGGGAGGGTTTTTATTTTGCTTGCCTTTTTTTTTTTTTTTTTTGAGTTTTAACCCATTGCGAAGAAGAAATAAGTGGGTTTGTACCACTAGTGCAGTTGACCTATCAGTTGGAGTAATTGCTTTTTGAAAACTTAGCACACAAAGTCAGAGCTAACAGAAAATCTGTGGGGTATTTAATTCCTTTCTTTTTGGGGTGCAGATGTATTCATCTCCACTTGTTGGCCATACAAGAATATTTAGTCTTCTTCGATCACATAAATAAGAGGGTAAATGAAGAAACCACTCTTGTCTTTACCGAATCATCCTGTTTTTGTGTTTTGTTTTTTTTTTTCCCGCTTTGCATGAATGTTGCAAGCCTACTTTGTGTTAACATTTTATAAACTAACATGAATACAAGCGCTCGTTTTAGGACATTGAAGTACAGATTTCATTTTTGAGGCTCAATGTGAAGCTCAATATTTTTTTTTTTCCTATCTTGTTTTCATGTAGAATTAACTAATACCTTTCTACCTTCTTTTTTTTTTTCCATAATGAGAGTTGTTAATAAAAATAATAGTATCTTGGATTTATTTATAGTCTCTTACATCACCGGAGCTTACGTTACTTTTCTTTAACAGTCGTGAGTTTCTCATTTTAATTGCTTCATTCCTGCCTATTCAGTCTCACAGTATCTCCATGATGTAGAATAGAGTACATATTATCACTATTCAGTAAGAAACTGAGTCACAGGAATTGAAGAACCAAAGTCAGAGGTAGCCATTATCAGAGTTGGGTTCCAGATTCATGCAATCAAAGCCTTTTCTCCACCCCCATCTTTTTTTCTCATTAATTGACTGGCAATTCAATTTCTGAAAAAAGTGAGATGTTAACTGTTCTAATGTGTGGGCGGCTCTGTCTCAGAGATGAATTTTGCTTCTGTTTTTTGCTATGAGCACTCTTTTCTCTGCCTAGTCTTTCAGGGTGATCCCATCCACTGTCTTTAACTACTATCTGCCATTTAATGACTGCAAATATGTTTCTCCAAACCATATCCATTTCCTATAGAATATTTTTTTTTTGAAGATTTTATTTGTTCATGAGAGACACAAAGAGAGAAAGAGGCAGAGACACAGGCAGAGGGAGAAGCAGGCTCCATGCAGGGAGCCAGATGAGGGACTTGTTCCCAGGACTCCAGGATCGTGCCCTGGGCCGAAGGCAGGTGCTAAACCGCTGAACCACCCAGGTGTCCTCCTATAGGATATTTATACAACTGTATACTGGCAGTTTTAGCTGGGTGTCCTATATGCCATTAAGACAACATAGCTGGGCACCTGGGTGGCTTAGTTGGTTAAGTGTAAGACTCAACATAGTCAATACAATTTCTTCACGTATCCTAACCTCCCTTTTTTTTTTTCCCTCTCATTCACTGAGGTAGGGACATCTCAGTAAGTGATACCATGGTCACTCTTTTTTCCAAACCAGAAATGTAGGAATCATTCTTGATTCCCCATGTGACTTTGCTACATCCTTTGTCCTCTTTTCATCTTTACTCTCTTCCTAAGTAACTTCATGTAGTCCCATGGCTTTAAATATCACTTATATTCTGATAACTCCCAAATATTTATCTACCCAGAGATATTAGGTTGCTTACTGTTGAACATCTGTACCTGAAATGAAAATTTACATCATTACATCTTGATTTATGTTCTTAAACTTGGTTCCTGCCCCAGGTTATTGTAAATGTGCCAACCAAAAACCCAGGAATTTTTATTTTATTTTATTTTATTTATTTATTCACGACACAGAGACAGACAGACACAGGCAGAGGCAGAAGCAGACTCCGTGCAGGGAGCCTGATGGGGGACTCTGATCCCGGACTCTGATCCCCTGTCTTCAGGATCACACCCGGGGCTGAAGGTGACGCTAAACCACTAGCCGGAATTCTTGATTCTTTCTCTTATACCCAAAAAATCTTATCAGCAAGTCCTGACAATCCTACCTTTAAAATACACTTGTCACTGCCGCTATTCTTGTCATTTCTTATCTAGACTATTACTGTAACCTCTCAGCTTATCTCTCCATTTCCATGTTACCCACTCACTCAGTGGATTTCTCACTCAGCAACCAAAATGATTTTAACAACTATAAATTATAGATTATATAGCATTACTCCTCTGTTTAAAACCTTCTTAGTTTTCCAGCACACTTAGGTTAAAATCCAGACTTCTTCCCAAGACCCCTACGGTCCTACATAATCTTGCCTCTGCCTGCCTCTGACCTCATGGCCATATATCCTTCCCTTACTCTGTTCCACTGGCATTGACCTTATTTTTTGTATGCCCCAAGGTCATTCCTACTTTCAGTGCTTTGCTTTTTGCTGTTTCTTCTCTGAACAGACCAGTTTCATTCAGATCTCATTTTGGAGAGGCCTTCTCTGGGCTTTCTGTTTAAAATTAGTTTGTGACCACAAGGTATTTTCGGATAATGATAGTTGCTATTAAAATATTAAATGGGGCAATGGGTAGGAGATGAAAGTCTAGGGAGCATTAACATTAGCCACTAGAGGGGATTTGAATGGTGAGAAGAAGCCAGTCATGTGAACTGGGAGAAGTATCTGAGATTGAATGGGAAGTTTAAAAGTCTCCAGGTGGAAATGAGCTTACTTTTTAAAGAATAGGAAGGACGAAACAAAGGAAGCAAAAAAGGGACTGGTGTGAGTTAAGGGTGGAAGAGTAACCATGGGCCAGATCCTTTAGTATCTTATAGGCCAAAATAAGGAAAATTTAAGTGCAATGGGAAACCTTTGGAATGGTTTCAGGAAAATAACAATTTAATTCAGGTTTTAAAAAGTTTACCTTTCACTCTCCTAATTGCAACATTTCAGTGTCTCATTGCTGTCAGTACAAAATCGAAACTCTTTAGTTGCTTCTTTGAGCTTTGATACAGTTTTTCTTCAGCTTCATCTGCAATTCAGATGCAATTCATCTGCATCCCTCCCCCTTTTTTTATTTTTATTTCTTTTATTTATGATAGTCATACAGAGAGAGAGAGAGAGAGAGAGGCAGAGACACAGGCAGAGGGAGAAGCAGGCTCCATGCACCGAGAGCCCGACATGGGATTCGATCCCGGGTCTCCAGGATCGCGCCCTGGGCCAAAGGCAGGCGCTAAACCGCTGCGCCACCCAGGGATCCCCCTATATCTCCTCTTAATATTTATTTTTCTTGATTGGTCCTAATAGTCAATATATGTACTTTTCTCTAATATATTTTTTAAAGATTTTATTTATTCATGAGAGACACACACATGAGAGAAAGAGAAGCAGAGACACACGCAGAGGGAGAAGCCGGTTCCATGCAGGGAGCCTGATGTGGGACTTGATCCTGGGACTCCAGGGTCACGTCCTGAGCCAAAGGCAGATGCCAGTCGCTGAACCAATTTTCTCTAATATTTTACTAAAGTCTCATTGTGGAAAATTTCAGAAATCCAAAAGAAGGGAAAATGGTATATCAGTTGCTCATTTTAGCCCAATGATTATCAATTCATTGCTCTCTTCCTCTCAACTCAGATTATTTTGAAGTAAATTCCAGAAATCATTTTATCTATAAATATTGGTATTTAAAAATAAATAAATAAATAAATATTAGTATTTATCTGTAAAGGATAAAGACTATTTAAACATACCATAATACCATTATCACACCTAAAAATGATTTCTTAATAACATCATATCTAGCCTGTGTTTAAATGGTCCCAGTTGTCATATACAGTTTGCTAAAAGTTTTATTTTTGTATTCTTGTTTTAGGGTTTTTTTTTTAACCAGAATCAAACATAGACTCATAAATTGTAATTGACTAATATGGCTTTTAAGTCTTCATTATAAGTTTCTCCTCTTTTTTTTTTCCCCTTGGACTTCATTTGTTGAAGGAATTGTATTCAGTAGATTTTCCAGAAGTCTGGATCAATACTGCTTAATAGAAATAAAATGCAAGCCACATGTATAATTAAAAATTATCTAGTAGCCACAAGACAAAAAGTAAAAAGGAAATAAGTGAAGGTAATTTTTCATAATATATTTTACATAACTCAGATACTGTCATTTCTACATGTAGTTAATAGAAGATTATTAAAGAGATATACATTTTCTGGTACGAAATATTCAAAACCCAATGTGTATATTCTACCTAAAGCACATCTCAACTGGACTAGCCATATTTTAAATGCTTAATAGCTACATAAATAATGACTACTATATTAGTCAGGGCAAGTCTAGATTTTGCATATTGAATGCTGTGGTTTCATTGAGCATATTTTTTTCCTTCTAAATCAGTAACATGTATTTAGGTTTTTTCTTTCATTTTTAAACAGTAGGATACAACAAGTGTCAACATTAAAACTAAACACATTTGATAAATTCAAATTTAGGGAATTTTTTACAAATGATATTGTCGATCTCCTTAAGGTTTAAAAACTTTTTATTTGTATTTTAGTGCCAGTCCAGAAGAATATAATACAGTTGTACAGAAGCCAAGACAAATTTTATGTCAGTTCATTGACCGAATACTTACAGATGTAAATGTTGGTAAGAAACAGTTATTTCTTATATAAATTTTATGAGTTAAATCGCTGTCTTTTCCATATGTAAAACATTACGCTAGCATTTCTCTCCATGTAGTTTTAAATTTTTTTTTTTTTTATAAATTTATTTTTTATGATAGTCACAGAGAGAGAGAGAGGCAGAGACACAGGCAGAGGGAGAAGCAGGCTCCATGCACCAGGAGCCCGACGTGGGATTCGATCCCGGGTCTCCAGGATTGCGCCCTGGGCCAAAGACAGGCGCCAAACCCCTGTGCCACCCAGGGATCCCTTTAAATTTAGAGTTAGTATTTATGATAGTTACTATTCAGGTAAGGTAAAGGTTTTTTTCCCCTCAGATTCTAGTACAGTGCCAGGCGTATCATAGGTCTTTAATCTATATTTGATAAATGAGTATATAATAGATGAATGTACATGATTATTAAACATTTAAAATTAGAAAGATAGGATTGTAGAGTTTAGTCCCATTATCATGAGCACTGTCTTGGACACAGTTCTGGTCACCAAAATCTAGTTTTTTAACAAAAAGACTGCCGTTTAATTTGTCATGACTCTAAAATGAATCTTTTTTTTGTTTTAGTTGCTCTAGAACTTGTAAAGAAAACTGACTCTCAGCCAACCTCTGTGATGTTGCTTGATTTCATCCAACATATAATGAAGTCCTCCCCACTTATGTTTGTAAATGTGAATGGAAGTCAAGGGCAAAATGAGGCCAAAGGCAGTTGTATTGGTAAGTCCTGTTATTTGTGCATTCATTTGCAATTGGTTGTATGAAATCTGCCCTCTTCTGCTCTTCTGAAATATACATACATACATATGTATTTATACATAATTTGGTCAAATTTGCTATAAATTTAAGGGAGCAAAAGGGTAATGGTTAGTTTTATTTTATGCATCCTAATTGTTTTCTTTTGTTAAGAATGGAGCAGAAATAATCATACTTGTTTATTTGCCATTGAACACTTAAGTAGTTTTCTTTTTTCTGTTTTTGATAATTTCTTTCTTCTAGATCAGGCATTAGCAATCTGTGGCCTATAAGCTGGCTGCCTGTTTTTGTAAACAAAGTTTTATTGGAAAATCCATGCTTTTACTCATTGTATTTTTGTCTATAACTAGTAGAAAGGCAACATTGAATAGTTGACACGGGGCCATATGGCCCTCACGCCTAAAATATTTCCTGTCTAGCCCTTTAAGAACAATTTTGCTGAGTCCTAGATGTTGAAGCTTTTTTCTAGGTTTAACCTTATTTTCCCTATTACTTTTGTCCCTTTATTGGTCTTCTTGTAAAGAGATGTAAAGCAAATATCTTTTTTTTTTCTGGTACAATGCATAGGGCATTTAAAATTTTTTTACTTGAATTTCAGTACCCAACTTTGATAGCATGTCCTCCAAAAAGTTTTTTTCTGACCGGTACTCCTGACTGCTTGCCCTAGCTCTGGCTTACTTGCTCCCTCTTTATGCTCTGTTAGTACAGATATTCTGCATTTCTTCTATCACAGTGATTACTAAGCTGGATTATAAATAACTCTTTGTCTATATTCTTTGCCACATTATTTTATTTTATTTTTAAAAATATTTTATTTATTCATGAGAGACACACAGAGAGAGGCAGAGACATGGGCAGAGGGAGAAGCAGGCTCCCTGTCAGGAGCTAGATAGGGGACTCGATGCTGGAACCCCACGATCACACCCCTGAGCCAAAGCCAGTTGCCCATCTGCTGAGCCACCCAGGTGTCCCTATTTTATTTTATTTTTAAGATTTTTTATATTCATTTGAGAGAGAGAGTGAGAGCATGGGCAGGGTGAAGGATCAGAGGGAGAGGGAGAAGCAGACCCCTCTCTGAGGAGGGAGCCTAATGCCAGCTGATCCCAGGACCCTGGGTCATGACCTGAGCCAAAGCAGACACTTAACTGACTGAGCCACCCAGGCACACCTTTGCCACCTTTTCTTTTTTTTTTTTTTTTAAACATAATTTTCTTTTCTTTTTTTTTTAAGATTTTATGTATTTATTCATAGAGACACAGAGAGAGAGAGAGGCAGAGATAAGGCAGAGGGAGAAGCAGGCTCCGCAGAGAGCCTGACGTGGGACTCGATCCAGGGTCTCCAGGATCACGCCCTGGGCTGCAGGTGGCGCTAAACCACTGCGCCACCAGGGCTGCCCACCTTTTCTTTTTTTGAACAACAGATCATGACCCATTAGTAGGTTATAAAGATAAAATATAATAGACTAGGAAATATTATATTACATTGCATGTGATAAATACTTTCTCATGAAACTTTTGTTTCATGTATTTAAATAAAATAAATATGCATATGTAGACTGAGTCATGGCATAAAATGTATCTCTTAAGTTTGAGAAACTGTATTACAGGATTCTTGAGTACTATGACTATTTTGTTTTTGTACACCTGGGACAGAGTTGACAATAAATGTTTGTTGAAGAAGTGATAATAGAACCATTTGTTGAACTTCAAGCACGATGCTGAGAATTTCAGCTTATTTGATCCTCATGGTAACCCTCATTATTCCCTTCTCATAGATGAACTTACCAAGGTTCAGAGAAATGAAAAGTTCATACAACTTCTAAAAGCTAGGACTTTGACTCCAAAATTGGTATTCTGAACTACCATGTTTCCATTGTGTAGGGATTGTTTTAGATTTTGTTAGTGTTATACTTTAAAAATGACTCATCAAGGATTTAGCAAATTAATTAGCATTTCTGATGTACTTATTTATATTTTTTTTGTTTATTTCCAAGAATTCAGTAATTGGATCATAACGAGACTTCTGCGGATTGCAGCAACTCCATCCTGTCACTTGTTACACAAGAAAATCTGTGAAGTTATCTGCTCATTATTATTTCTTTTTAAAAGCAAGAGCCCTGCAATTTTTGGAGTACTGACAAAGGAATTACTCTATCTTTGTGAAGATGTGATTTGCCTCCACAGAAAAAATGCAGTGGGACACTTTGTGGAATGGCCAGTGGTAGTTAGCCGATTTTTAAGTCAATTAGATGAACACATGGAATACTTACAGCCAGCTCCTTTGCAATTCATGAACATGCAAAATTTAGAATTTATTGAAGTCACTTTATTAACAGTTCTTATTCGTATTATTGCAATTGTGTTTTTTAGAAGGCAAGAACTCTTACTTTGGCGGATCGGTTGTGTTCTGCTAGAATATGGTAGTTCAAAAACTAAATCCTTAGCAATTAGCCTTTTAACTGAACTCTTTGAGCTTGGAGGATTACCAGCACAACCAGCCAGCACTTTCTTCAGCTCATTTTTGGGATTATTAAAACATCTTGTAGAAATGGATGCTGACCAGTTGAAACTCTATGAAGAACCATTATCAAAGCTGATAAAAACACTATTCCCCTTTGAAGCAGAAGCTTATAGAAATATTGAGCCTGTCTATTTAAATATGCTGCTGGAAAACCTCTGTGTCATGTTTGAAGATGGTGTGCTTATGCGGCTTAAGTCTGATTTGCTAAAAGCAGCTTTGTGCCACTTACTGCAGTATTTCCTTAAATATGTGCCAGCTGGGTATGAATCTGCTTTACAAGTCAGGAAGGTTTATGTGAGAAACATTTGTAAAGTTCTTGTGGATGTGCTTGGATTTCAGGTGGATGCAGAGGTAAGTCATTTTTAAGGTTACTTGATTAGTATGTATTTTGTTTGTAATATAAATGTATGCATATATGTAAGATGTAATAATGAGAAAATAGAATATCTTTAATAATAACATTCAAGATGGAATGTTTTTTTTTTTTTTTTCCACAATCCACTTTGGTTCCTTATTATGGACTTTAACTTTGGTATGAGAAGGATTTGTTCACTAAGGTGGCAATGAACTGCCAATGTAGTAGAATGTTTTAAAGTAGAATTTGTGAAGCGTAAGCATGTTTAGTGCATTCATTATTAACTAGAATGGAGCCGTTATTAACTTAATTGCAAAGACCTCGAGCACTTACCTAGATTTTATTTTTGACAGTGTATAGTCCATCACATTTAGAAAACCTATGGGGGAAAAAAGAAAATCTATGGGTACATACTAATAGTCGTGTCAAATTATACCTTTTTTCTTGCTCAGACTGTGAGAGACAGCATAATAAAATGTGCAGTAACTTGAGTAAATATTTTATCTGTAAGTCTTGCTGGATTTGTAGTATGAAAGGGATTAGTAATTCCTTTATAGAGTTTTTCTTTGTAGCACTTTTTAATAAAGATTTTATTTATCTGAGAGACAGAGAGAGAGCATGAGCAGAGGGAGGAGCAGCAGAAGGAGCCTGACGTAGGGCTCCATCCCAGGACTTTGGGATCATGACCTGAGCTGAAAGCAGACACTTAATCCACTGAGCCACCCCAGTGCCCCACTTTGTATCATTTTGACAGAAAAACAAAGAATTTGTCTTTTTAAGACTTTCAAGACTATAGAACCATAGTTCTAGATATAAAATCATATATATGTCTATTTATAGATTATGAAATTATATAGATTGACTTAGGTCTTTGTTTTACCTGATGAGACTCTGACAATAGTTTACCTTATTAGAAAACTTAAAACCTAATGAATTTTTACAGTCTTTGAATAACATATTTCCTAAGACATAGTTTTTTAAATAATTTTTACTTTCTCAGTATTTGTTGGGCCCACTTTATGCAGCCTTAAAAATGGAAAGTATGGAAATCATTGAGGAGGTTCAGTGTCAAATTCAACAGGAAAACCTCAGCAGTAATAGTGATGGAATATCAGCCAAAAGGCGTCGACTCAGCTCATCTCTGAACTCTTCCAAAAGACCACCGAAACAGACTGAGGAGTATGGCCTTCATTCAGTTTGTATTTAGTCATTTAATAAAACTTCATTCACTTTAAAAGTCACATTTAGTTAAATGCTTTGACTTAAATACACAGCATTTGTTCTTTCTAAAGGTAGTCAAAGGAATGCTTAAAATACTTTAATAATTACAGTCCATTCTAGTGTGAAAGATACCATGGCTACATATGGTTACTTAAAAAATTTTTTAAGTTTTTACTTGCTTATCTAATTTAGCTTCTTAATATCTAAAAAAAGTCCCTGAGATTATACATTCAGCAGCAATTTAAAATGTTGACAAATAAACTTTTGTATGATGTGATCAAAGAATTTGCATATTTCACTTTGCACTGAAAGTTGTTTTAAATATACTGTACTATAAATCTCAGTAGTTGGCATCGCATGTTATCTTTTGTTTTAAATATTTTTCACTTTGGAACCAAATTTATATTAAATATTAATATCTTTATATTATGGTTATAATTAATTACAGAATTAAACATGTGGATATGAACAAAAAG
The DNA here is from genome assembly GCF_053574225.1 of Canis aureus. NCBI lineage: Eukaryota > Metazoa > Chordata > Mammalia > Carnivora > Canidae > Canis > Canis aureus. Next base: position 14,398,214 of record NC_135632.1, read on the forward strand.
AGCATTTTATGGAGTGCACTGAAACAGAAAGCTGAATCCCTTCAGATTTTCCTTGAATACAATGGTCTAAAGAATCCTGTTATTGCAACTTTAGAAGGAATCACTATTGTCCTCCAACTCACTGCTCTATGTACTGTTCATTGTTCGCATCATAACATGGACTGGTAAAACAACTTGTATTTTCTGAGTGGATTGTCTGTAACAAATTTGGATTTATTGCTTTAGGAGACCTCATTATTTGTTCTATTTGTGTGACCTTAGAACAGATTTTCAGTGAAATGAAAGAAATTTGTTTTTTATTGATTACCTGCTAAATGATGGGTACTGTATTAAGTGCTATATATATATTATTTAATCTTTATAACAGTTCTGTAAGTCAAGTGCTATTATACCTACTTTACAAATTAGAGATTGAGGCTTAGAGAAATTGAGGCCTGTTGGTTTGTATATTGGTCTATATGCACAGGGCAAGGAGAGATTGAAGAAAGAGGCAGACCACCCCAGATTGGTAGGTGGCAGATTTTGTAAGGGAGCTTACCTACAGAGTTTGTCTTCAGCAGTTGTGAAAGACAAACTGATCTCTCAACTCACCTTCTAGAATCCTAGAAGTTTATATGGAGGATTAATGGGGTTAAGTCATGTATTCAGTCCAGATGGTCTCAACACCACCTTACTCTCAAGGCTAAGTCCTTGGAACAGCTCCCACTGTGGGACCAGTAGGCAGAGTATACATTCCAAGGACAGGAAGGGGGGTTAAGGAGACTCTGATGGCCGGATCCAGTTTGAGGGTCAACTAGTGGTTTCATCCTTTTGATTACTTCCTGTAACAAGATTCTTTTTGCCTAAGCTAACTTCTGGGCAAAGTACTTTGTACTTTTCTAGAAAGTAGCAGAGCACATTTTTATTTAACTCAAAAGCCAGTGTTTTAGTCAAACCGTCAAAACATTTCCCTTTGATAGGAGTAGGGATTTAGAACTCATTAGAAGTATCTTTTCAGTTTAGTATTCTTTTTTTTTTTTTTTTTCAGTTTAGTATTCTTAATATGGGTTGATTAGTCTATTAGAAGAAACAAGTGTGAATTTTCTCTGAAGATTTAGTCTTAATTTTACTAAGTTACAGACCAAAACTCTTGTTAGATTTTACATGATCATTCTGTATTTTTTAATTCTTTTAACTAGCCAATAAAAAATTATGAAGGACATTTTAAAGAAACTATATTAATTCAGACTGCAGTAAATTTGGAATTTGAGGCAACTTGAAGGAATAGCTGATTAGGCTGCAATCTACTCTTCTGTTATAAAGAAAATGTTTACTAAGCCAGTTAATAATGATGCAGAGATATCTTCTGTCATTTTTAAGCCTGGTGATACCACATTTAAATATCCTAGGATAATTTTAGTTACCAGATCATAAGAGTGATTTAGACTGACATAAAGAGATTAAACTTAAAATAATAATGCATATTAATTAATTTGCATATATTTACTTTGAATTGGTTTAAACTATTAGTTTTATACTCAAAATTTCTTTTGGCTTCCTTCAATATTAGGTTGGACTATAACAAAATTGATTGTAATTCTGTGTCTTAAAATGTATTAACTGCAGCCATAATTTTAGGGACTGTCATCAGAAATGTAAGAAGAAACCTTCAGTAGAGATAACTTGGATGTCTTTGGATTTTTACACAAAAGTGCTTAAGAGCTGTAGAAGTTTGTTAGAATCTGTTCAGAAACCTGACCTGGAGGCAGTTATTGATAAAGTGGTGAAAATATATGATGCTCTGATTTATATTCACAGTAAGTATAAATATAAACAGTAGAATAAAATAACCTTTAAAGATGATCAGTATTGAAATAGGCTTTCTCTTTGCCTAAGGCCTAAATGCACAAATGTTTGGAATACCCAACAGTTTTTTCTTGATTTTAGTTCTAGTTCTATTTCAGTAATTCAGTAACTAATTCAGTAATTTCTAACTTCCAAGTTTGTGTAATACTTGGATTTATTACTCTTTTTCAGGTAATAGAAGTTACTTATAACTATTTAATTTTTTTATTTGAGATTTTCTGAAGAATGTTTTATGATCCTTCTAAAAAATGCATGGATGCATATTTTTATAAAGTCACATTTAATTTCTTTGGGTTCACAGACCCCAGAACATCATCTCTAATTAAGAATCTTTGTTTATTGAATGCTATAATTCCACTTGATGTTTAGAACATTTATTTTTATTGAAAAAAAAAAAAGGTAAGTATGATTAAGGAAAAAGATATAATTAATCACCTGTCCTGTGTTTCTACAGTGAAAACCTCATTTGAAGATCATATTCTAGAAGATTTATGTGGAATGCTCTCACTTCCATGGATTCATTCTCATTCTGATGATGGGTCTTTAAAGTTGACCACATTTGCCACTAATCTTTTAGCATTAAGCCAGAGGATTTCAGATAGTTACTGTAAGTGGTCACAAAATTCTATGTGTGTGGTTTAACTCCTCTCTATATGGGATGTCTAACACATTGCTGTCTTTTCAATAATTAAAAGAGGAAGTACATTTTTAACAATTCAAAAAGGAGTTATATTTGTAAAAAGTAACAAATTGAACAAATTATTGGATTTGCCTATCCCTATATCTATTCTGCAACATTGCTCTGCAAAGATGCCATTACAGTTTACATTCCTCTTAGCAGAATATGACACTTTGTCAGACTTTTAAATGTTTGCTGTCAAAAAAAAAAAATGTCGAGGTAACTAAAAGAAATTATTTTTGCTTCTGATGGGTATGATTTTTAGTTGCATTTCTCTGGTTATCTAGTAAGATTGTACATACATCTTTTTCAGTGTCCATGCTTTATTTTTGAAAAAGGAGCTTTTGATTAAGTATTATTTGTATTTTAAATGTTACTTGACAAATAAATAAATAAATAAATGTTACTTGACTTTACAACAAAAAATAAATATGTATATAAACTGAGTATGTGTTTTAATATATATATAATATAATTAACATTTAGAAATCTTGTTTAATAGACTTAATTTTTTCAGCACCACAGGCACAGTCACGGTGTGTGTTTCTTCTAACTTTGTTTCCAAGAAGAATATTCCTTGAATGGAGAACAGCAATTTATAGCTGGGCCCTACAGAGCTCCCATGAAGTAATCCGGGCTAGTTGTGTTAATGGATTTTTTATCTTATTGCAGCAGCAAAATTCATGTAACAGAGTTCCCAAGATTCTTATGTATGTATTAATATTTTAATTTGAATATATAACTTGATTGGAAAGATTATACTATATGTGAATATATGTATATTGCTAGATATATAGAGAAAATGTTGCTTTTAGTTTTGGAGTTCAAATTTTCTTCCTTCTAGGCTTTGTCTTACCATTACTTTTGCCCCAAATTAAGCAAGACTAGTTAGACCACAAAATAAAGTATAATTAGTACCTTCTCTTTTTTCTCCCCAGAGATAAAGTCAAAGATGATTCTGACTTTGTCAAGAGAGAATTTGCCTCTATCCTTGGTCAACTTGTCTGTACACTTCATGGCATGTTTCATTTGACAAGTTCCTTAACAGAACCTTTCTCTGAACATGGATATACTGACCTTTTCTGTAAAAATCTAAAAGTTGCATCTCAACATGAATGTTCATCTTCTCAACTAAAAGCTTCCATTTGCAAGCCATTCCTTTTCCTATTGAGAAAAAAAACACCTAGTCCAGTGAAACTTGGTGAGTGATTTATTATGATTTATTAAATATTTAAAATCTTTTAAAACTCTTTAAAGTCAGTGATAGAATTAGCTTGAAGCCTTACAAAATTAAATATGCTTGATAGGTTCAGTAGTCATGTAATGATTACTTATAAAAGGATGTCTGGTATTAGACTATCACAGAACTAAAAAGGGAAGTAATTTTTGGATTTTTATTTTTTTATTTTTTTAAAATATTTTATTTTATTATTTATTCATGAGAGACAGAGAGAGAGGAAGAGATACAGGCTGAGGGAGAAGCAGGCTCCATGCAGGGAGCCCGATGTGGGACTCAATCCCGGGTCTCCAGGATCATGCCCTGGGCTGAAGGCGATGCTAAACTGCTGAGCCACTGGGGCTGCCCAATTTTTGGATTTTTAAATGATGATTTAATTTGGTAGTCTACTTGGGGATACCTGGCATTTGGTTCAGTATCGTGAGGTTCAATATTCTGTATCCTCTTTAGTGATACCAAGGACCTTCCTAATGTGTCCCCTGCTACACTACCTTGGACCTCAGAACTTCACATTATTAGATACTTTGCCCAACCGAGGACTATATACAGGTTATATCTTCTTAGCCATTTTCCAATGGTAATGGTCTACGAGTTTGTTGAAAGCACAAGATTTACATGAATACTTGTGAGATCCATTTGTTTGGGTATAAGTGGCAACTGTTCTCAAGTTTTCAAAATAATATATAATAGGTAGTTTTTAGAACTCCCCAAATCTTATAAGATTAACAGTAAGGCAAAGATTGCCCTTAGTTCACAGTTCTTCGGATTAGTGAAAAATTTTTCTAGAGGGTGGAGAGGAGCAGAGAGAGGGAGAGAGAGAATCTCAAGCAGGCATCACACCCAGCGCAGGGCGGGGCTCAGTCTCATAACCCTGAGATCATGACCCGAGCTGAAATCAAGAGTCGGACACTTAGCCAACTAAGCTACCCAGGCACTGCAGATTAGTGCAATGTGCTTTGAAGTCCATCTTGGTAAAATATAATGATCCACAAAATCTAAGTGACTAGTCATTTAGAACTTAAAAAAATCTAGGGGCATCTGGGTGGCTCAGTGGTTGAGCTTTTGCCTTTGGCTCAGGGTGTGATCCTTGGATCCTGGTATCAAGTTCCACATCAGGCTCCTCACACAGGGAGCCTGCTTCTCCCTCTACCTATGTCTCTGCCTCTCTCTTGTGTGTCTCTCATGAATAAATAAATAAAACCTTAAAAAAATAAAAATAAAAAAATCTAGAATTTATTTTAGATTCAAATTACTTATAACTTTTATTAGGTATTACATAAATTTAAATTTGTAAGTATTTTAATCTTCCACAATTCTGTGTGCTCTACTAATTTAAATATTGACATTATAAGGCAAGTTAGAATTCTTTGTATATTGTTTATGGGTAATTTTACTGTAAAACTTTGATATTTCATGTGTTAAATTGTGCATTGTATGCTCTCACCCTTTAGCTTTCATAGATAATCTATATCATCTTTGTAAGCATCTTGATTTTAGAGAAGATGAAACAGATGTGAAAACAGTTCTTGGAACCTTATTAAATTTAATGGAAGATCCAGACAAGGATGTTAGAGTGGCTTTTAGTGGAAATATCAAGCATATATTGGAATCCTTAGACTCTGAGGATGGATTTATAAAAGAGGTTGATAGTTTCTTATTTTTAAACATTTGTATTTTCATTAACCTGCTCTAAAAAAATTCTTTAACTAATTAATTTTATTATTCTAGCTTTTTGTCTTAAGAATGAAGGAAGCATATACACATGCTCAAATCTCAAGAAATAATGAGTTGAAGGATACCTTGATTCTTACAACAGGGGATATTGGAAGGTATACTTGGCAGCAGTTTTATACTTTTTTTGTTTGCCTCATGTTAGAAATGGTGGTGTGATAGATGTGATATTATAGAAAGAAATGTGATATCAAATGTATATTTTTATGGGTTTCCATTTATATTTGAGACATTGACAATAACTTTTTTTTGTTTTTTTTTTAGAGCAGCAAAAGGAGATTTGGTACCTTTTGCACTTTTGCACTTATTGCATTGTTTATTATCCAAGTCAGCATCTGTCTCTGGAGCAGCATATACAGAAATCAGAGCTCTAGTTGCAGCTAAGAGTGTTAAACTACAAAACTTTTTCAGCCAGTATAAGAAACCCATCTGTCAGGTGAGAGTCAGCATTGGCCTTGTCTATAGGAAATAGCAGTACTTTGCAAGAACTTAAAAAAAAAAAAAAAAAAAAACCCACCAAAAAACTGTATATGCATATTATTTGTCTTGCTTTAAAGGATATATTTTTATTTATTTTTTAATTTTTTAAGATTTTATTTATGTATTAGAGAAAGAGAATGAGAGCATAAGCAGGGCGATGGGCAGAGGGACAGGGAGAAGCAAATTCACTTGCTGAGCAGGGAGCCCCATGTGGGGTTTGATTCACAGGACGACAGGATAGTGATCTGATCCAAAAGCAACTGTTTATTAACCCACTGAGCCAGCCAGGTGCCCCTAAAGGATATATTTTTTTTTAATGATTTTTTTAATGATGTATTCAGTGTATTTAAGAGAACCTAAATCTTTGAGTTTTAGATATTATGATCTTGGTCTGAAGATGTGTATTATAAATGGGAGAGGAGAAAAATCCTCTTATATTGAATTATTATGCCCTGTTGTTAATCTGTTAAATGCTTCTCTGTTTTAGCCTTTTAGTGATGATAAACTTTTTTATGGCTTGATATTATGGATAGCGTTTGTTTTAAAAAAAGTTGTTTCAATTCATGGCTGAAAAGTTAAGAAATGTTAATATACTGGCTTTGCCCTGTTAGTAGTTAAGAAATTTAAATTTCTTAACTAAACATGGTTACTCCATCTGTAAAAGGGAGGTTATGACATAATCTACCTCATTAAAGTTTGTTAAGGGATCCCTGGGTGGTGCAGCGGTTTGGCGCCTGCCTTTGGCCCAGGGCGTGATCCTGGAGACCCGGGATCGAATCCCACGTTGGGCTCCCAGTGCATGGAGCCTGCTTCTCCCTCTGCCTATGTCTCTGCCTCTCTCTCTCTCTCTCTCTCTGTGACTATCATAAATAAAAAAAATAAAAAAAAAATTAAAGTTTGTTAAATAAAAATTGAATGAGCTAATTCAGGTAATATGTTTAGAGTGCTGATAAGGTCGATAATGTCCTTTATGTTAGCTTAGAGAGTATCTGTTAAATTTCCTTCCTTGTATGAAAATTAACAGATTGTTTTGCTCTAGTTTTTAGTAGAGTCCCTCCATTCCAGTCAGATGACAGCGCTTCCTAGTACTCCGTGCCAGAATGCTGAGATGCGAAAACAAGATGTGGCTCACCAGAGAGAAATGGCTTTAAATACCTTGTCTGAAATTGCCAATGTTTTTGACTTTCCTGATCTTAATCGTTTCCTTACTGTAAGTTGTAAAGTGTAGTTGACTTACTTGAGGTTTTCAATTCATATTTTGTGTTTATTCCATTCTTGTCTTATTTTAAAGAAAAACTGGCAAGAACATTGAGGAGCTTATAGATCCTAGATGTTCAGATTTACATGTTTTCTTTTGACTTTGATATAATACTGTTACTTATAAAATTTAAGTTCATATTAATTTGAGTTATTCTATATGGTTAGTTATTCTGAAAGGTTAATACTAATTGATTAATGATAACTAATTCAGTTGACTGAATCCTTATGTCTTCAGTGCTATGATTGGTTCCATTGGTAATGCACAGTCTAATATCATTTTTACTCCTAAGACATTAGAGTAATTTAGTACAAAACTATTGGTATTTTTGACCTTCTATGATTTCAGATGACAGTTTGTAGTGTGGAGTGGCTTAGAAGTCTTCAAAATGTCATTAGGGTTGAGGTTTGAAAGATGGATAAGGTAGATTCTCTTCTTCTTACCTTTTCCCAAGGGCAAAGTTATGGTTACCCTTAATAAGTTAGAATAGGGATTCATACTGTCAAAAGTGAGTATTTCTCCCTATTATATTACTGTATTTTAAACAAACTTAAACTGCCTATAAATTGCTCAAATCCTAGAAGGAAATATGATAGTATACAATAAGGATTATAAAGATGTTCTTACCTTTTTATTCAGTAATTTCACTCTGGGAACCAAAAAGTACAGGTGTTTATTGCAACATTTTCCTAACAGCAAAACTAAACAAAACCCTGAAAAGAAACTGTCTAATATTAAGGTTATAAACTATTATGGAACCATTAATATAATAATTATTAATACTTTGTATACTACCTTAAAATGTTGTATCAGTCTTGCATGATTAATATTAAGTTGAAAGATATAATACAAGTAAGATGTAAGCATCTCTGAGGGCAGGACCTGTCTTGTTTACTGTTATGTCTCCAGTATCTAGGATAGTGACTGACATGTAGTAGGTGTTCTTTAGATACATGTTTACTGAATAAATGAAAGGCCAACCATTTTTTGTTTGGAATTTTTTGTATATTTAATGAATAAGATCTTAAAGGAAATAGACCAAAATCAAAATAGATTTTTTTGCCATGTTGAGATGATGTGTTAAAATGGTTTTATTAATATTGCAGCATCAACTTTTTTTTTTAAAGACTTTACTTATTTATTCATGAGAGAGACACAGAGAGAGGCGCAGAGACACAGGCAGAGGGAGAAGCAGGCTCCATGCAGGGAGCCTGACGTGGGACTCGATCCCGGCTCTCCAGGATCACACCCCGGGCTGAAGGCGGCGCTAAACCGCTGGGCCCAGGCTGCCCCAGCATCAACTGTTTTGTTTTGTTTTGTTTTGTTTTGTTTTCAGCATCAACTTTTTAATTAAAATGCACAAGGGCAGCCTAGGTGGCTCAGAGGTTTAGCACCACCTTCAGCTCAGGGCGTGATCCTGGAGACCCGGGATCAAGTCCCATGTTGGGCTCCCTGCATGGAGCCTGCTTTTCCCTCTGGCTGTGCCTCTGCGCCTCTCTCTCTCTCCCTCTCTCTGTGTCTGTCTCTCATGAATAAATAAATAAATAATATAAAAAAAAAAGAAACTTAAAATTTTGTATATATGGTTACTCTTGCTTGTTGTCTAAATCCTAGTTAGCCCAAATAATAAATCAAACTTGAAACTTCTGCCTTAGAGCATGAGTATATTTTAACACATACCTATGAAAAATTATTTTATTTACATATATTAGCTTATACTTATACATTAGCTACAGTGTGAACTCTGTGCTATCAGGGATCTTGGCAATTTTTTTGTATCAGTATCTGTAGTTTCTGAATCATAGTAGATGTTCAGTAATATCTGTTGAATGAATAAATGGTAAATCTGAAGTCAAGTATGACATTTGGACTACAATTTTATTTGGCATTTTAAAATATTTTTGCACCTAACTTATGTGAATATGTTATTACCTGGGCAAATGTACTTTTTAGTAATTGTAATGTTTCTTTTTCAGAGGACATTACAAGTTCTGCTACCTGACCTTGCTGCCAAAGCAAGCCCTGCAGCTTCTGCTCTCATTCGAACTTTAGGAAAACAATTAAATGTCAATCGTAGAGAGATTTTAATAAATAACTTCAAATATATTTTTTCTCATTTGGTCTGTTCCTGTTCCAAGGATGAATTAGAACGGGCCCTTCATTATCTAAAGGTAATTAAATGTATATATTTTACTCTTTTGTTTAAATTAGCATTATAGGAAAGCTATTGTAACATTCTTGTAGAAAGGAGAGTGGGTAATTTATAGCATATTCTATATTAATATAAGTACAAATAGTATTATGTAAGCAAGCTTTGTTTTGGTCCTAGAGGAGCATATTAAATAAATTATTCTTTTGTTATTTTCTTTGATCATTTCACCATTATGGCATATTGGCATATGATAATCATCCATTCATGGATCAAGTTCTCAAATCATTTCATTTCAGATTTTTTTTTTAGTTTATTTTTTAGTAATCTCTATATCCAGTATGGAATTCAACTCACTCCTCCAAGATCAAGAGTTACATGTTCTTCTGAGTGAGCCAGCCAGGCACCCCTCATTTTAGAATTTTTGGATTGGACCTCTAAGTTGGCTAATGATATTCAAATAATTATATTTACAGAAAGAGGCAGCCTCAACTATGGCATAATGTTTGTGTTAGTTATGTAGTGCCCAGATTACAGTTGGGCCCAGTGTTTTACTCTTTTTTGGTGTCATACTAGCAATGTATTTATCTATCTATCTATCTATCTATCTATCTACCTATTTATTTATTTATTTATTTATTTATTTATTTATGGAGAGCAAGTAGGGGGGTTGGGGGAGAGAATTTTTTTAAGATTTTATTTATTTGAGAGTGTGCACGTGAGCATGAGCAGTGGAGAAGGGCAGAAGGACAAGCAGACTCCCCACTGAGCATGGAGCCCAACACATGGGGCACCAGGCTCTATCCCAGAACCCCGAGATCATGACCCGAGCTGAAATCAAGAGATGCTTAACTGACTGAGCCAGCCAGGCACAGTAGTAACAATATCTCCGAAAAAATATGAGTCTAAACAGAAACAGGAGAATCTGTCAGATATGTATATGTGACTACTATTTTCTGTGATGTTAATTTATTTCATGTGTTTCATGATATGGTAGCAATAGATTTCTTTCCACATGAGAATTATTGAATATTGAGTGTGTGTATTTATTTTGAGAAAGAAAATCTGTATTGTAGAGGATGAATGATAATATTTTCCTACATGTCAGAACTTTACTAAAGAATTTCATTTAGTCTTCATAGTTATCCAGTGAGATAGATGCCATTATTTTTCCATGTTATAGTTATCCAGTGAGATAGATGCCATTATTTTTCCATGTTATAGATGACAAAACTAAGGCAAAAAGAGGTCAGATAAAAAAAAAAAAAAAAAAAAAAGAAAGAGGTCAGATTAGGTAACTTGTACAGGTCACAGCACAACTAACAAGTGGCAAAGCTGGAATTTAAATTCAAACAGTCTGACCAGGAAGACTGCTCTAAGCTGCTATTAGTAATATTTTCACCCAAGAGTTATGTATGTATGACTAATGAATCGGTGATATTTTAAGAAAACTGGGACTTCCTTTTTAAAATTTTACTCGAAAATAAAGTCTGATCACTTTTCTTCATTACTAGCTCATTGGAGACCTACCAGGAGAAAATGAGATTAGAATCCTTTTCCAATGCCTTTTTAAAAATACCATTAGTAAATCTTGTCAGATGATCTAGATCTTCTGATTTACTGATAGTGTGTTAACAATATACTTATTTCGAAAAGCCTATTTTTTTTTTAATGTGTCTTTGGATTAGAATGAAACAGAAATTGAACTGGGGAGTCTATTGAGACAAGATTTCCAAGGATTGCATAATGAATTATTGCTACGTATTGGAGAACACTATCAACAGGTTTTCAATGGTTTGTCAATACTTGCCTCATTTGCATCTAGTGATGATCCATATCAGGGCCCCAGAGAGATCACATCACCTGAACTAATGGTAAGGAGTGTTTAAACGGGTTTTTTGTTCGTTTTTTTTTTTTTTTTTTTTTTTTTTGCCTTTTTGTAGCTTAATTATGAAATTGGAGAAACAGGTATTATATGCATTTTCCAAATGCTAGAGATTTATTTAAATTTCAAATTGGGATTTTTATTTTGAAAGGTTAATGATTTAAATCGCATGGTTACAGCAAGGTATTAACATATATTAGTGTTGAAAAATATGTATTTTGAAGTGATTGTAGATTTTATTTTGTCACTGGGTAGAACTGTTCAAATTAACTTTTTTTCACTACTTTTTAACTATAGATTAGAATATACATTTGTGACTCCCCCCACCCCCTACTCACATCTGCCTGTTTGGCCCAACATACTAACTTTATAAGTTCTTTTTTTTTTTTTTTTTTTTTTTATGATAGTCACAGAGAGAGAGAGAGAGAGAGAGGCAGAGACATAGGCAGAGGGAGAAGCAGGCTCCATGCACTGGGAGCCCGATGTGGGATTCGATCCCGGGTCTCCAGGATCACGCCCTGGGCCAAAGGCAGGCGCTAAACCGCTGCACCACCCAGGGATCACTTTTTTTTTTTTTTTTTATAAGTTCTAACTATATTTAAAATCCATTGTTGTATTTGAGGGAGTTAGAAGATCTGTTATCCCTTTTATCTTTTCCTATCTTAAGTTTTTATGTGTAATCACTTCTTCATGTGAAAAGATATATATAAATCTTCAGGCTTACTATTTTTTTTCTTTTGATTGCTCTAATTCCTTCAAGAGACTCAGAGGGCTATTAGCAAAATATCTTGTGAGGTTTCTATCTCTTTCTCATTTCCCACGCATTCTTTGTTTTAATCTAATTCTGTTCTATTTCACTGAAATTCTTATCCAGGTCAAAAACAGTCTTTCTGATGTCAAATCCAATGGTTACTTCTCTTTTCCTATCTTCTTTAACCTTTCAGTAATGTTCAATACAACTGACCATTCTTTCCCTTGTGGCTTATGTCATACCACACTTTTTTTCTTTTCTTTTCTTTTTTTTTAAACTGCTCAGTCTTTATAGGGTCCTACCCTCTTTATCCTTTAAATGTTAGATTGATTCAGGACTATGTAATTGAATTTTTTTCTCTAGTGACATTCTCTCCTTAAGGGAGAGAGTATCTAGTCTCATCTGGTCCTTTGCTTAATATGGTTTATATTTTGATGACTTCATAGTTGTGATTTCCATCCAGACCTCTCCTGAGCTTTGGACCTGTGGGTTTATACAAGTTAGGTCCTGGCAGGAAACAGATGGCTCACATAAATGTTTTACTGAAAATAATTTGAAGAAAAGGCTATTTTCATTGTCATGGGCAAAGTTAAGAGAACCAGTAGGGAATGTTAAGGAACATAGGGACTAGGAATAGCAGAAATTTTAGGCTCCCCTTAGTCCTGGCCAAGGAGAAATGGTGTTACCAAACCTAGTTGAAAGCTTAGAGCCATGGTGCAGGGAGAGAATTGTCATTGTAGAGCGATGTGGACAGTGCCCGAACCACCTCAAAACCCAGAGGGAGCAGGAATTATAAATCCCATGCTCTCTCCTCTTGATCTATGTTCTCTGTGGTGCTTCCTGTTGACTGAATTCATTGGGAAACCAGTTGAAAGGGATCTTGAATAATGAAATCTGGTTAGCCTCCCAGGCATAGAGCACGGCAGACAATGGATCTGAAGGTGAGAGGGGTTGACAAACTGTCCAACTTTCTCTTTGTCATCTCTACTTACCTATCTTTTATGCATCTCAAATCAGTCCAACATAGCATGTCTATTGGAAATCCTTATTTTCCCTCCTCAACCTGTTTTTCTCCTAGTCTTTCCTATCTCAGGAAATGGAACATGTCTACCTAGTTGCTAAATTAAAACTTGGGAGGCATTCATGAACCCTCCAGTTTCTTCATCCTTTATTATTAAGTGCAAATCCTAGCAAGTCTATCTCCAAAGTATATTTTTCAGTCTCTGCTGCCACTCCCCTCTTATAAGTGACCAACTTCTTTCTCGGGGACAGCTGTAAAAACCTCCTAACTTTTCTCTCCTTTCCCACGTCTTTACTCAGTTATTTATTTACACAACATTTGAAGTGTGTTTTTTTATATATATAGCTTAAACTCATATCGTTCCCCTGCATAAATTCCCTTTATGATTTTCATTGCTCTTAAAATCTATAAAACTGTATGTGGAGTACCTTTCCACCTTCATTGTGCAACTCTTTTCTTCCTTGTTTCTTTTGTTGTGTGTTTTTTTTTAAGACCATTTATTTTTTTTGAAGTTTCTCAAAATTTTATTTTATTTTTTTAATAATAAATTTATTTGTTATTGGTGTTCAATTTGCCAGCTTACAGAATAACACCCAGTGCTCATCCCGTCAAGTGCCCCCCTCAGTGCCCGTCACCCATTCACCCCCACCCCCCCCTTCCCTTCCACCACCCCTAGTTTGTTTCCCAGAGTTAGGAGTCTTTATGTTCTGTCTCCCTTTCTGATATTTCCTACCCATTTCTTCTCCCTTCCCTTCTATTCCCTTTCACTATTATTTATATTCCCCAAATGAATGAGAACATATAATGTTTGTCCTTCTCTGATTGACTCATTTCACTCAGCATAATACCCTCCAGTTCCATCCACGTTGAAGCAAATGGTGGGTATTTGTCATTTCTAATAGCTGAGTAATATTCCATCGTATACATATACCACATCTTCTTTATCCATTCATCTTTCGGTGGACACCGAGGCTTCTTCCACAGTTTGGCTATTGTGGACGTTGCTGCTATAAGCATCGGGGTGCAGGTGTCTCGGCGTTTCATTGCATCTGTATCTTTGGGGTAAATCCCCAGCAGTGCAGTTGCTGGGTTGTAGGGCAGGTCTATTTTTAACTCTTTGAGGAACCTCTACACAGTTTTCCAGAGTGGCTGCACCATTTCACATTCCCACCAACAGTGTAAGAGGGTTCCCTTTTCTCCACATCCTCTCCAACATTTGTGGTTTCCTGCTTTGTTAATTTCACCATTCTCACTGGTGTGAGGTGGTATCTCATTGTGATTTTGATTTGTATTTCCCTGATGGCAAGTGATGCGGAGCATTTTCTCATGTGCGTGTTGGCCATGTGTAGGTCTTCCTCTGTGAGATTTCTGTTCATGTCTTTTGCCCATTTCATGATTGGATTGTTTGTTTCTTTGGTGTTGAGTTTAATAAGTTCTTTATAGATCTTGGAAACTAGCCCTTTATCTGATACATCATTTGCAAATATCTTCTCCCATTCTGTAGGTTGTCTTTTAGTTTTGTTGATTGTATCCTTTGCTGTGCAAAAGCTTCTTATCTTGATGAAGTCCCAATACTTCATTTTTGCTTTTGTTTCTTTTGCCTTCGAGGATGTATCTTGCAAGAAGTTACTGTGGCCGAGTTCAAAAAGGGTGTTGCCTGTGTTCTCCTCTAGGATTTTGATTGAATCTTGTCTCACATTTAGATCTTTCATCCATTTTGAGTTTATCTTTGTGTATGGTGAAAGTGAGTGGTCTAGTTTGATTCTTCTGCATGTGGATGTTCAATTTTCCCAGCACCATTTATTGAAGAGGCTGTCTTTCTTCCAGTGGATAGTCTTTCCTCCTTTATCGAATATTAGTTGACCATAAAGTTGAGGGTCCACTTCTGGATTCTCTATTCTGTTCCATTGATCTATGTGTCTGTTTTTGTGCCAGTACCACACTGTCTTGATGACCACAGCTTTGTAGTACAACCTGAAATCTGGCATTGTGATGCTCCCAGCTATGGTTTTCTTTTTCAATATTCCCCTGGCTATTTGGGGTCTTTTCTGATTCCACACAAATCTTAAAATAATTTGTTCTAACTCTCTGAAGAAAGTCCATGGTATTTTGATAGGGATTGCATTAAACGTGTAAATTGCCCTGGGTAACATTGACATTTTCACAATATTAATTCTGCCAATCCATGAGCATGGAATATTTTTCTATCTCTTTGTGTCTTCCTCAATTTCTTTCAGAAGCGTTCTATAGTTTTTAGTGTTCTATAGTTTTTGGTGCCTTTCTTCAGTCTCATTGTTAGTGTATAGAAATGCCACTGACTTCTGGGCATTGATTTTGTATCCTGCCACACTGCCAAATTGCTGTATGAGTTCTAGCAATCTTGGGGTGGAGTCTTTTGGGTTTTCTAAGTAGAGTGTCATGTCATCGGCGAAGAGGGAGAGTTTGACTTCTTCTTTGCCAATTCGAATGCCTTTAATGTCTTTTTGTTGCCTGATTGCTGAGGCTAGGACTTCCAGTACTATGTTGAATAGCAGTGGTGAGAGTGGACATCCCTGTCGTGTTCCTGATCTTAGGGGAAAGGCTCCCAGTGCTTCCCCATTGAGAATTATATTTGCTGTGGGCTTTTTCTAGATGGCTTTTAAGATGTTGAGGAATGTTCCCTCTATCCCTACACTCAAGAGTTTTGGTCAGGAATGGATGCTGTGTTTTGTCAAATGCTTTCTCCGCATCTAATGAGAGGATCATATGGTTCTTGGTTTTTCTCTTGCCGATATGATGAATCACATTGATTGTTTTATGAGTGTTAAACCAGCCTTGTGTCCCGGGAATAAATCCTACTTGGTCATGGTGAATAATTTTCTTAATGTACGTTGGATCCTATTGGCTAGTATCTTATTGAGAATTTTTGCATCCATGTTCATCAGGGATATTGGTCTATAACTTTTGTTGTGTTTTTTAAACAACAAGCTTTCTCAAGCTTTTTCCTGCTTCAGAGTCTTTGCCTTAGTCTTTTTACTTGGAATAATCTCTTAGATCTTTCTCATTCTTTAGATCTCAGAATTTTCTGATCACCCTATCTAAACTCTCACATCCCAGTTCTTCCCTATCATGTGATAATGGTATTTTCCTTATAGCTTTTATCATAACCTTATTTACATATTTATTTCATCTCTTCTATGAGTCTCCCATGTAAGCTAATAGGAGGAAAGTGTCTTTGTTTACTTTGTACAGCTGTACCTGGCACAGGGTTCTAGGCATACTTAATAAATATTTGGTGAGTGGTAGATTAATGAACTATTGTTTAAATGCAAGAGCTTTAAAAATAGAATGTTGACAGACTGTGAGTGTCATATATATCTTCATTTCTTTTAAGAAACATGGACTGGAACCATGCAATTAGGAATTGTGGCTTGTTAAGCTTAAATTGAGTCTTAATTCAAATCAGAAGTTTGCAAATTAAATGTAGTTTTAGGCTTGACAGATGATTCTCTGTGCTTGGCAAGAGAAAAGTTTATCCCAGTATCTAATCTGGAGAGACAGGTTGAACACCTCACTTACTCTCTAGTATGTGCTAATACACACCTTCCTACCCTTCTCCCTTTGGCAGTATAGGTAATCTGGAGATCCCTAAATCAGGTGCCTCAATATCAAGCAATGTAACTTTCTTCTAGAGTTCAAAGATACTTTGCTACTCCTCCCCAGCTCTTTTTCTTGCTCCCTTTCTTGCCCGTATGTAAATATTTTGAATATTTTTCTTTGCAGAGTACTCACATTCCCAGTTTATAATAATATTAACAACTTAACACTTTATTCTTTTTTTTCCCCCAAATTCCAAAAAGGATTTATTACATACAGAGGAAAGGGGTTTAATCCTTCTTGGCTGCTGCTTTCCTCCTGGCTGCTAGGACATTGCTCAGCTCTTTTCTCTTTCTCTTGGCATGAATGTGTGTCCCCACCCTTTTCTTGATGATCTTGAGGGTGCACTTATCCTTGGAGACCTTGAGAGGCTCCACTGCATGTCACCGTAGGGAGTAAAGCTGCACACCTCTCATGTCGTGTCCCGTGTGAACTTGATGTGCTTGATGAGGTACCTGTGACTGCTGCTGTGCCTTGGCCTGCTGTTGTGCCTAGTCACCTGTGGCCCTTGATGAGGCCCATGGCCACAGAGTAGTACAGAGCCATGGCTGCCGCTTCTCAATGCCTTCTTCAGCAAAAGCAGCACATTACTATATTATTAGTGCTTAATGCATGTTATTTTATTTAATCTCTACAACAACTCTGTGCAATAGGTCTTCTCATTTTATAGACTCAGAGGAGTTAAATAACTTAGGGAAGTAACTTAACCCAGCATCACACACTGGATAAGTCAGAATTGGGATTCAAACCCTGGTTTGGCTTAAAGCCAATACTCTTTCCTCTAGGACCATCTTATGAGAAAGACTTAATCCTCTTCCCTTCAGGAGACCCAAAGTGCTATGGTCAGTGAAATGTGTTGATTTCCATGGCCTTGTTACCCCTCTACCACTGTTGTCTCAAAGGATTTTGACCCTTGAGTCAGACCATTGTTCTGGCAGGTTAGTTTTTCCTTTGTAAGTACTCTTTTCCCCCCTCATCTTGGCTCTGAATGTTCTAGATAAGGACAGTTACTTTGTCTTTATCCGTTCTTCTTTTTTTTTATTTTTATTTATTTATGATAGTCACAGAGAGAGAGAGAGAGAGGCAGAGACATAGGCAGAGGGAGAAGCAGGCTCCATGCACCGGGAGCCCAACGTGGGATTCGATCCCGGGTCTCCAGGATCGCGCCCTGGGCCAAAGGCAGGCACCAAACCGCTGCGCCACCCAGGGATCCCTCTGTTCTTCTTCTTAAGTATTTTCTTCACTCTGGGTCCTTATGTGAGTCAATCCTGAGGATCCCATGCCAGCACATTTCATAATTCAAAAGCTCATGATTTTCTCATTGTAAAATACTGTTTAATCATATTTTGTCAGGGTGTTTATAAACCAATTTCACTAATTTTTAAAATACTAGATGTAAAAATATACTTTTATAGAAAAATCTACCAAATGCTTATTACTTCCAATGTTCTATCATAAATAATATAGAAATAGAAATGATGTTAAATAAATTGTTTAATTTATGAAATTTGATCTTTGTAAATATAATATCTGTTTTATGTTTTTTTTTTTTTTTTTCACTAGGCTGATTATTTGCAACCTAAGTTGTTGGGCATTTTGGCTTTTTTTAACATGCAGTTACTAAGCTCCAGTGTTGGCATTGAAGATAAGAAAATGGTAGGTAGTGATGATAAATGGCAAAGTTTTAGAATTCATATAGAATACATAGGGGATATGACTTCTGCTTATAGCTACAAACATTCAAAGATAAGAAATAATCAAATATGTGATATTCTGAATCCTTCTATTCCTTTATAAGCTTTTGGGAAGTCTAAAAAAAGGAATTATGTCACTTACAGTGTTTTTGTTTATAAAGCCAGTTTTAACCCAAACTGGCTTAAAAGAATTTATTGGCTTTGTGACTAAGTGTCCTTAAGAATAATATAGCTTTGAGTATAACTTGATTTTGAACACAGTGTTCTCAGAATTTATCTCTTAGCTCAAATTCCCCTGGATTGGCTCTATACATAATAGCCAGGTGATGACCCCAATTAGCTTCAAGCTCATGTCAGCACATCACTTAGCTCAGTGGGGAAAAAAAAGACCAGCATCTCTGATGGCTCAAACAAAAGTTGCGTAATTGAGTTCATTAGTCCAAATTGTTGTGTTGTAAGTCATGGCCCATGCTGGGTTTTTTTTTGTTTTGTTTTGTTTTGTTTTGTTTTTTGTTTTTTGTTTTTTTGTTTTTTTAAGATTTTATTTATTTATTCATGAGAGACACAGGGAGAGAGGCAGAGACACAGGCAGAGGTAGAAGCAGGCTCCATGCAACGAGCCCGATATGGGACGCGATCCTGGCATTCTGGGATCATGTCCTGAGCTGAAGGCAGATGCTCAACCGCTGAGCCACCCAGGTGTCCCCCAATGGCGTTTTTAAAAACCAAAAATGTTAGCTTACATAAAACTGAGTAACTTCAGTATTTGTCACTTTTTGTTTATCTTTTTTCTCTATCCTTTTTTTTATTTTTATTTTTATTTTTATTTTTATTTTTTATTATTATTATTTTTTTAATTTTTATTTATTTATGATAGTCACACAGAGGGAGAGAGAGAGAGGCAGAGACATAGGCAGAGGGAGAAGCAGGCTCCATGCACCGGGAGCCCGATGTGGGATTCGATCCCAGGTCTCCAGGATCGCGCCCTGGGCCAAAGGCAGGCGCTAAACCGCTGCGCCACCCAGGGATCCCTATCCTTTTTTTTTAAAGGATTATATTTACTTGTTTGAGAGAGTGAAAGAGCAAAAGCAGGGGGATCAGGGAAAGAGAAGCAAGCTCTCTCCCGGAGCAGGGAGCCCCATGAGTGGTTCTATCCAAGGACCCTGGGATCATGACCTGAGCCAAAAACAAACGCTTAACAGACTGAGTCATCCAGGCACCCCTGTCAGTTTATGTTTAACTGCGTTTGACACAGTGAAGTTTAATTATGACTGCTGTAACAGTTGATCACCATTGGAAATTTTTGTCCATAGATTAGGATGGAATTTTAGACACTCATTAAGTTTCCATTGCTTCCCATCTCTGCAGTCAGTAAAATTATAGAAAAAAATCTATGAGAGGAAGCTTTTATTTCAGTATATATTCTTCTCTTAATAAAGGAGCCAAGAAAGACATAAAATATTAAGCTATTTTCAGAGCTGATACTTATTCTGTTGGTGTCAACTGGTAATTTTAATCTTCCAGACAATTTCTATTCCATCTCTATGGAATCTTTCTTATTATTATCCTGAGTGAGAGAACGATCTCCAATCTAAGAAAACTATAGTTTGTGTTTTAAACCATAAAAAGCTTGTATGTTTTGGCACATAGTTAAGGTTGAGTAGAGAGTTTCTTTACACTTTCATTAGAACCTAGAGCTGTTGATACAAGTCTGATTCTATGTTCTACACACAATAAAATGTATATTATTTTGTGGGTATGTCATCAGTCTTATTTTACTAAACTTGGTTGTTTTGCAAAATTCAGAGCATCTTGAAATTTGTACCATTAGGACAGAAATGCATGTGTTGCATAATAGTTTGGGGATGAATATAAAGAAAACAATAGGTATTATATTCTTAATAAATTTGAAAATTATTCTTCTAGAGGGCCATGAGGACAAAAATAACAAGTTACCTTCACAAGAAAAAACACACCAGAACTCAGCTTATATTTCTCAAATTCATAATTCTTACATAAAAATCTGAACAAAATGAACTGGCCAACATTTAAACATTGTGTTGCCAGAGAATAGGTACTACTCTGAGATGTGGGTAGGATCTTGTCCTTAGGGTCCATCTACTCCTGCTGACTTGTTTATAGGCTTTATTTTAAAGCCCTACTTACTTTATAGGCTTTGAACAGTTTGATGTCTTTGATGAAGTTGATGGGACCAAAACACGTCAGCTCCGTGAGGGTGAAGATGATGACCACACTAAGAACTGGCCTGAGATTCAAGGATGATTTTCCTGAATTGTGTTGCAGGTAGATTCTAAATTCATTAGAATTTTGCATTTCCCAGTAGCACTAACTTGAATTCTTACCTCTTTGAAGGATTCAGACTATAAATAATTATGATAAAAAGGATATTTGTATCGAAAGGGAATGTGTTTACTTGTTTAAAGACAAACTAGTACGAAATCTTTTAACATATTGGGAAGTAGAGTAGTATAATGAATCCCTCTATACCTATTTTCCAACCTCAGTAGTTCTCAGCATTGCTAATCTTATATTAATCTACCCTCCTCCACCTGTTTTATTGTTAGTTGGAATGTTTTAGAGAAAACTCCAGTATCGAATCATTGTACTTGTAAACACTTCAGATGTATCTAATGGATAAGGCATTTTAAAAAATACAACCATAATAAATTACTATGATTAGCAGAATTAATAGGAATTCCTTAATATCATCTTAAACTCAGTCTATATTCAGATTTCCTCAATTGTCTCAAAGATATTTTTCCCAAAGGTGTTGGTTAATTTGAATCGGAAAACAAATAACATGCACGTGTCACATAGTTGGTTGTTTGGCCCTTACATAAAATCTCTTACAAACAGATTTCCATCTTTAAGATCCTTCCCTACACTTCTTTTAGGCCATTGAGATTTTGGCATGTGGGATTCCTAATTTAAATTAATATGATTTTAATATTACTTCTAAAACACTCCTGAATGCAGTTTAAGCTTCTTGAAGGTCCTTTATTTATTTATTTACTTACATATTTTTATTTTTTTTAGAGGTCTTTTTTGTCCTTAGACTGTGCTTATTGGAAATGGAGAGTCAGAATAACATGTATTAAAGTTATGTGGAGTAATTCTTTCCCGTGTACATGTGCCACCAACTTGATATTCAGTTAGGTTGTTTCAGTTTGTTTAAAATTTTTTAATAAAATATTTATTTGAAAAAAAAAATAAAAAATAAAAAATAAAATAAAATATTTATTTGAGCAAGAGACAGAACAAGAGCAGGGGGAAGAGCAGAGAGGGACAAGCAGACTCCCCACTGAGCACAGAGCCTGATGCAGGGCTCAATGCAAGGCTGAATCCCAGGACCTTGAAATCATGACCTGAGCTTACATCAGACGTTTAACCAACTGAACCACTCCTCAGGTGCCCCTACTTTTTAAAGATTTTTAGAAGTCGCTTTTTCCCCTTTTTAATTTTAAATTTATGTAAAACATAAACATTATCTGAGATTCTGATTTGTGAATCTAGCTTTCTTTTTTTGACTATGATAACTTTTTCTTAATTTTTGCATAATTCTCCCCTTTTTAAAAGTAAAACAAATGCACACTTTTTTTTTTTTTGAAAGATCTGAATTTTTTACTATTATTATTCCAGGAAATGTTACACTGAGAAAATGATTGGGAGAATACAAATAGAGTCATTAAAAACACTGGCTACATATCTACTGCATTCAGAAGTATGTAAAACAATTTAGTTATATTGCAAAACTGTAATTCCTTTTCCTAACAAAGCATTATTTTATTTTGTTTTTTTTCAAAGCATTATTTTATAAAACTAGTGTTGTATTGATTCTGTTTTAATGCAAAATACTTATATATGTAATACAGTATAAAAGTAAACTGTGGGATAGTGCCTTCCACAAAGGGATATATTAAGGCGCTTTAGAAATATGCTAAAATGTTGACCCAATTACTTTTTGCTTTCCATTAAAACAAATGGGCTAAATAAATGTTTCACTTTAAATACCAAAGGTGGGCAGCCTGGGTGGCTCAACGGTTTAGCGCCGCCTTCAGCCCAGGGCGTGATCCTGGAATCCCAGGATTGAGTCCCATGTCAGGCTGCCTGCATGGAGCCTGCTTCTCCCTTTGCCTGTGTCTCTGCCTCTCTCCCTCTCTCTCTTTGTCTCACTCTTGTCTCTCATGAATAAATTTTTTAAAAAATCTTAAGAATAAATACATACATACATACCAAAGGGATTTTTGCTTATTAAAAATTTCTACAGTACCTTAGGTAACAGCAGGGGCAATATGTAAAACTTATCACACTCTATTCTCTAATTTCTAACATATTATTAAGTCAGAATAAAACACACACAGTTTCCACTCAAAATTTTGCACTTTGCAACAGCAGAAGGTAGTACCTTTTTTAAAAAGTCAGTATCAAAGTGACTTCTTAGTCATACATTCTATAGTTCCTATTATAAATAAGGTAGAAAAGATACAGGAATAGGGCCTTCTTTGAATGTCACTGGACAGGGACACCTGTGTGGCTCAGTGGTTGAGTGCCTTATGTACAGGTCATGATCCTGGGATCGAGTCCTGCATTGGGCTCCCTGCAGGGAACCTGCTTCTCCCTCTGCCTCTTTCTCTGTGTCTCTCATGAATAAATAAATAAAATTTTTAAAAAATAAAAAGAATGTCACTGGACAGTACATAATAGTATCTACAATTACATAATTATAGAACACGTTTTATAAATACTATTGATATACATAAAAAGGGGGTAAGTATAAGGAAGAGTCACAAACTTATTTTAATAAGTCACAAACTTATTTTTGTATTAACCTTGCCCAAAAAGGTAACATATTGTAAGCTCTGTTTTTTACCTTGCTTTTTTGACTTAACACATGAGAAAGATCACTCTATTTACATATAGAGTATTGATCGTTAGCCATTTTTACAGCTGCCTTTTATATCTTATTATTTGTACGTATCATTGTTTGTCCAGCTAATAACTCATTGGTGGGGCTTTACAAATAATAAAAACAAATGTGACATTTAACTTTTATTTGTTTTTTCACATAGAGCTTGGGATTGCTTTGTTCGTTGCCTGGATCATGCTTATCTTGGTTCCCTTCTCAGTCATGTGATAGTAGCTTTGTTACCTCTCATACACATCCAGCCTGAAGAAACTGCTGCTATATTTCACTACCTCATAATTGAAAACAGGTATTTATTATAACTGAAATTAATAGTATAGATAGCAACTTTTTATCACTGTATATTTATGTCTCAAGGTATTAGGATTACTGCTGGTAAGGTGGAATTGTTCACATTCCTTTTAATTTAGAGTGCATCAAACAAAAATAATTGGCATAAGTCAATACAGACTGAACTGATAACTATTTCAGTTGTGACATTGATCCACCATAAATATATTTAAAACATTATTAGATCAACATCTGAAAATTATTTTTAATCAGTTTTGAAAAAAGTGAGACAAACTTTACCTTTCTTTTCATACTTAAAGGCAAACAGTTGAATAGCATAATAAAGGTTAGCAGGGATGTTCACGTACTTTCTATAACTTACCTTAGTTGAAACCCTCATTACTTCATTGCATTGGCCTTTTAACCAGCCTCCCTTCCTTTAGGTTTTTATCACATTTCTTCATATTATTCATATTTAAAAGCATCCCTTTGATCAGTATTACTCCAGTATATGGAGACATTCTGTGATTCTCCAGTTATAAACTGATGAATTCAACTTGCTTATCTTGACATTTAAGTCTTTCCAAAATCTGGTCACATCTTATTTCTTAAAATCTTTTCTTAAGATTTTCCAAAAATAGGCTGTGCTGTAGCTTACTTGGACTGCTCCTGGAAGAACATATGTTACTCTCTTCCATTTTTGTATTTCACACTGCTTTTTAGCCTGGAATGTGTTTCTATACATTTTTAAATTGTTTCCATGTTTACACTTAACTGTTCCATGTTTTATTTCCTTTGCTTCTGAAAAGTTAGGGTTTAAGTACTACCTATTTACCTGCTTACCCACCCATACACATACTACTGCTAATTCCGTTAATCATTTTCAGTAACTATCTAAGCAGGGAGA
Source organism: Canis aureus (assembly GCF_053574225.1). Lineage (NCBI taxonomy): Eukaryota > Metazoa > Chordata > Mammalia > Carnivora > Canidae > Canis > Canis aureus. Next base: position 14,422,701 of record NC_135632.1, read on the forward strand.
AAGTACAGAAGAAAAGGTTAAATTTATTTAACTTTTATTTTTGATATTTTAAATAAGATAGAACAACATAATCACTGATCTAGATAACTTTTCAAATACTTTTGGATTATTATGTAAATAGTGTATCTGTGCTTTTTATTATACAACAATTAATCCTCTACCTTTTCATATAAAAAAAAATTCTCTTTCATTTAGTGCTAGTTAGAAGACCTTAAGCCCCCTGAATGAAGAAAATCTTTCAGCTTCCCTATTGTTATATCTCTAGTGTCTAGCACATAATGGGACATGATAGTTGCTTAGTATATATTTCTAGCATGAGTGAAGACTAGAATTTAGAAATGGATTGCTGGGACTCAGAAAGATTAGAATATTTGAAGCAAATTAAAAATTGTGTCCTCAATAAGAATTACTTACATATTTTTCTCTAAAATTTTTAAAAGAGAATTTGTTTTAAGGTTGGGTTAGGCTATCTATTGCTGCACTGTGACCACTCCAAAATCCAGTGTCTGAAAATGACAAGCATTTTTATTTACTCATAATTTTATAATCTGGAATGGATTCAGTTGGTAGATTCTTTGATCACTGGTATGGCTGCAGTCAGCCAGCAGGTAGACTTGGCTGGGTTTCTTTCTCTTTCCTTGTAGTCTTAGAACCTCTCTCTTTTCACGTAGCCTGTCCATGTTGGTAACCAGACTTTTTATGGTGATTTAGGACTCTGATGAGCACAAAACGAGAAGCCAGACGTTTTTAACACTTTAGACCCTAACTTGGCACAGCATTTCCTTTTGCACATTCTTTGTGATATAAAGCAAGTCACATACCTAGACCAAATAGAACGGAAAGTAACTATACATGGATGTGTGTACAAAGAAGTATAGTTTTATTCGGGGCCACCAACATAACATACTGCAACAGGTGATTTCCTTAGATTTGATTATTTGCTATTATTAATGACTATACATGGTTAGGAAGAATATTTTTCATCTCATTAATCCACTAGCACTTTTTAAAACTTTTTTAATTATTTGAGGCAAAGGGGCAGAAGGAAGAGGGGGAGAGAAAATATGAAGCAGGCTGTACTGAGCACACAGCCCTACCTATCAGGCTCCTTCTCACAATCCTGAGATCATGATCTGAGCTAAAATCAGGAGTCAGAAACTTAACCAACTGAGCCACTCAGGTATCCTGAGCCTCCCCCGCTTTTTAAAAGTTTTTAGTTTTAAGTGATTTCTATACTGAATATGGGGCTCAGACTTATAACCTGGAGATCAAGAGTCACATGTTCTGGGACGCCTGGGTGGCTCAGCAGTTGAACGTCTGCCTTCAACTTAGGGCATGATCCCAGGGTCCTGGGATCAAGTTCCATATCAGGCTCCCTGTGTGGAGCCTGCTTTTCCCTTTGCCTGTGTCTCTGCCTCTTTCTCAGTGTCTCTCATGAATAAATAAATAAAATCTTAAAAAAAAAAAAAAAAAAGAGTCACATATTCTACTGACTGAGCCCACCAGGTACCCCCACTAGCACTTTGTTGTTTTTATTTTTTTAAAGATTTATTTTTTATTTATTTATGAGAGAGGCAGAGACACAGGAGGAGGGAGAAGCAGGCTCAATGCCGGGAGCCCGATGTGGGACTCGATGCCGGGACTCCAGGATCATGCCCTGGGCCAAAGGCAGGCGCCAAAACAGCTGAGCCACCCAGGGACCCCCCCCCCCCCCCCCCCACTAACACTTTGAAGTGTGAACTAAATTGGCCTTAGTTTGAACTTCTGCTTTATGTTTTTTTGGTACTCATACTCTTTGCAAATAATTTTTTTTTCCAATTAACTATTAGGGATGCTGTACAAGATTTTCTTCATGAAATATATTTTTTACCTGATCATCCAGAATTAAAAAAGATAAAAGCAGTTCTACAGGAGTACAGAAAGGTATTTAATTTTTTATTTATGTCTGAGGAGATCACTGATACAAAACTGTCCCCAGATTCCAATTCATTGAACAGAGATTCTTCAGAATCATATCTATGGATAAGAGTCCTATTCTGATGGCTAATTTTTGGCAATTAGATAATCCTATCACAAATTATGATTTTTACAAGGAAATTTTAGCATTTAGATCAAGATGTTACTGCATTACATAGAACAGAGAGCAAAGAATATAGTACTTGGGCCTTTACTTCCCATGTCAATTTGCCCCTACTTATAGTCCCCCAAAGAAGAAGCTACCATAGCTTTATGCCCTAAAAAGCTGTGGGAGGATTCTAGTTATGTTGTGCTATAAATCATGGGATGAAATGATCAAATCTTACTGACTCCTGAACTTTAGAAGGGGAGTAACTTAAAGTTCTATTGTCTTGAAGTCCAGTGAATTCTCTGAATTTATGAAAGTATTAATGGTGATTCCAAAGAACTTTAGGGCAGAAAGTGGGACCTGATCTTTGGTGAGAATAGCAGAAGTATTTACTGCAGTCCCTGAGATTGGTTCTGAGGTCTTTATTTCCTTTTTTACTGGGTGACTCATCATAGTCATAAGAAAGTAATCCAAATAAAGGATGAATTTATTGATTTGTGTAATCTATAGATTTGGTTCAAGTCCTTTGTAAAAGTTAAGGGAAATTTGTATTTCTTACCAAGAAGCATTTCTTTTAGATAAGTGGATTCTTATTTGATCAGAATAAAATTTTTCTCCAAGTCTAAAGACTTCAGAATGAAATCCCTCTCCCCAAGAATTATTAAAAATGACATATGCTATATGAAGGAAGAGATGGAAAATTATTATTTCTTTATTTTTCACCTTTAAAAAATTTTAAATTCAATTAACATATAACATATTATTAGTTTCAGAGGTAAAGTGACTTATCAGTTTTATATAATACCCAGTGCTTATTACATCATGTGCCCTTCTTAATGTCAATTACCCAGTTACCCTATTCCCCCTAACCCTACTCCAGAAATTATTTTTTAAAGCCACTTTTAATTGGGGTATAGTTTACCACTTTAATAGTAACTCTATAGGGAATCCAGACCTTCTGAAATGGTTTCTGAAATCCTTAACTGATAAGGTGTATCTCTCTGTGTTCTTTATATAGGAGACCTCTGAGAGTACAGATCTTCAGACAACTCTTCAACTATCCATGAAAGCAATTCAGCATGAAAATGTAGATGTTCGTATTCATGCTCTTACGAGCTTGAAGGAAACTTTGTATAAAAATCAGGTATATTAAGATATAATTGAAAGGTATAGAAAAGAAGGATGTTTAGGCAGCCTGGGTGGCTCAGCAGTTTAGTGCTGCCTTCAGCCCAGAGCGTGATCCTGGAGACCCAGTATTGAGTCCCACATCAGGCTCCCTGTATGGATCCTGCTCTCCCTCTGCCTGTGTCTCTGCCTCTCTCTCTCTCTCTCTCTCTGTGTGTGTGTGTCTCATGAATAAATAAATAAAATCTTTTTTAAAAAAAAGAGTTTAAAGAAAAGATGACAGATTGGTATATTTGCTTGAGATTCATTAGGTTCAATGAAAGAAGTGCTTTTTATTTTACTGAGATTGTCAGACCTGATTTAGAATCACTAATCCATGAGATACTTTTTTAGGCTGAAAACCAGCGATGTGCAGAGATTTTGTTGTTGTTTTGAAGGGTCATAATTTGACAGTTATGTTTTAGGCTATTGCATCTTCCTGAGTAGGGATATATATGTGTGCAGCAGCAGCAGTTCATGTGTCTTCTCACATAATTTCCTTAGATATCTATCATATAAAATCTCAGTAATTTTGCCATTTTATATTTTGACTAAATTAACTTTTAGTTTTAATGAAACTAAATTTTTAAGTTTACTTTTTCATGATGCCAGTGAACTTTATTCTTTTCTTTGGCAGTGTACTATAGATAAGTGATGACAGTGAGAACTGGTATTCAAAATACTAGATCACTGTAAAGCTATAAAATAGAAAAAAATTACCTGTGGTATTTGTTTTTGCATATCAAGACCTTACATGATAGCATGTGGAACCCTAAAGGGAATTTCAAAACCAGGTTGTTAGTTTACATGATAGAAGGAAGCATTTATTTAGGACGAAGGATATATGTGATGGTAATAAATATATGCTTCTGGGTCAGTGAACTGTATAACCAATGTGGGTAGCAGCTAATGTGGATATGGTCCTACCACAGGTGAAGAGTCCTAAATCTCCTCAAGTGTAAGTTTTATGTTGTCCTGTGAATCTACATTATCAGTGTTACATCCTCATTCTCTGCCCTACACTTACTGCATTGAAACTACTGTATGCTTACCCCTTGCCCCATACAGACCTACTTGGATTTCAGGTAACTTAAAGGACTTCTGGCTTTTTATTTTAATATAGGGTTTTATGAATAGCAAAGGATCTCTCCCCTTGGCCTAGAGGTTTCCTGGGTTAGGTATTTCAAAGCAGATGACATGATCCTGGGCTAACATAAGGAAACTTTATATTGATTGTCACCTCTTAGATATAAATGGCTAAATCTGAGAACTCAAGGAGATTGCTTATATTCTTAGGGAAAAGCCACAGCTGCCCAACTTTGCTACCTATGTCACAAAAGAAAAATCATATCTGGTAGTACCCTGACAAGTCTTCCCTCAATGTAAAGCTCCAGTGCTAATAAATTAGCTAGGCAGAGTAAGGAGGTAAGTGTACCCCCAGGAGTCTTGAAGGTCAGATAGAGTCTGAATAAGGTGTGTAATGGCCATAGATTGTTATAGGCTATTTTAAAGTAAGGTTTAATTTGGTTTAGATCAATATATAGCTGGATAAATTTACTTTAGGTTACTAAGGAGAAAACTAAAGGCAATGGTTTGGAGGAGCCAGAGAAAGTAAGAAAAGAAGGGAAGACATTCAGAGACACATGTCTTCTCAGCCATATTCCCACACACACTGGCCTAAAACACCTACAAAAAAAGAAGGAAATCTTTTATCTCCTAAGTTTGAGAAGAAGGTAATGTCAGTGTTGAAAGCAATTTAAGTTCTATAATAGTTCTGTCCAAAAGAATTTTCTATGAGGATGGAAATGGTCTGTATCTGTACTGTCCAGTCATAGCTGCTAGACACATGTGCTCTCTTGAGCACTTAAAATGTGTGATTAAAGAACTGGATATTTAATTTAATTTTGCTTTTTTAAATTTAAATAGTTTCATGTGGATAGTGGCTATCAATTTAGACATTGCAGCTCTAGAAGATGGCTGACCCTATAGCAACAGGAGAGCAAGAAACTGAGGTTAGAAGTCAAAGGGTCTTTGTAGTGAGTGCTGTGAGAGTCCATGAAAGAACAAATGCAAAAGATATTCTTTTATAAGTTCAGATCTTAACCAGAGGGAGAGTAAAAGATAATTCAGGAGTAAATTGAAAGGAGGCATTTTAAATAATTAGACCTAAAATTGTATAATTAGTATAACTGACTAAAGAAATAATTGGTTATACTGTAGTGGCAAAGTAAACTCTAAAAGATACTGTGACAGTTAAGATGATGGCTGCTGTAGCCTTGGATACTTGATTGTTTTGATGGACTGACCCTGCAAAAGCCCTTTTCTAATGGGTAAGTCCCCAAAGGGTCATTGACAATGAAAGAAATGACAGTTTATACTCCTTACTTTTAAGGAGGAATCTACATTTTCCAAGGATATAAACAACACCTAAGGTCAGTGGATAGCAGGAAATTTTTATTTCTATGTCAGAAAAATCAGACTGTAGCTCAAACTGAGCAACCATATAATCTCTTTCTGAAATTGATGCTACTCACGTTGAAGTGAATCTCTATGGTAAAATCCCAGATGGGCAAGTTGTGTGTATTGAAGCCAAAATAAACTTTGATGCTAATGCAGAATCCTTATAAATATTAAGACATATTTGCTAATGTAAAAATCCAAAAATAAGCCCATTGAAAATAGGCTGCTAGAGACCTCCACGTTATACTAGGATAATATTGGATGCCTGAATCTGAATCTGTACACACCATCCAAAACATAAAGAGCTAACAAGGAGAACAAATAAATCCATAATCACTCAATCTTCAACGTATATTACCTTAAACTGCATTTATTGCTGCCAACCTAAAGTGATCTTTTATTTTAGTTTTAGCATGTGAGTAAATGTTTGTTATTTCTTATATTAGTTTTGCTATTTATTGATTATTAGCTCATTTTTTAAGTATACCTGAATTAATCTGTAATGTTAAGTGATTGACTTTTAAAGATTCTGAATGAGATCAAACGTCTGTTTATTTTTCTTTTGAAATGTTATTGTAACTTGAATCGTAGTTTTAACATGGAGTTCAAGATGCTCATGTATGCTTTACTTTTGCTAGAAAGAAAATAGTATAAATAAACAAAGGAGTTCTAAAGTATCACACAAATATCTAATTTCAACTGCCTTGAAAATAGTCTCTTCTTAACAGATTTTCATTACAGCATCCTCAGGAAATTGATGGAAAAGAGATTACTTGAACCAATGTATTGTTTTCTCATCACCATGGAACCCTTTCCCATTATTTTTTTCTCCTTCTCTGCTGGTTTCATATATACTTTTCAGTCTTGTTTTAAGTAACAGCTATTCTTTGTTGACTTATTTACTTAAGTATCTGTCCTCTGTCCTTGAAACATTACTCTGAGTTCTTTTTCATTTTCTTGATTGCTTCCTTACCTTATAAATATATTTGTTATTGTACATATCGTAAGATATTTTAATTATTCACTTACATGTCTTTTCCCCTTAGACTGGGAACTTGTTGGAATAAGTCTGTCTTACTTATTTTTGTATACTAATGTAATAATAGTAATTACTTGTTTAATGGATTAAGGATTAAAATTTTCTAAAATACTTAATGATTCTAATCCTACAGAACATATTATGAACTATATACTATAACTATATACATAGTTATATGTATATAACTATATATGTATATGTATATATATACATATATATGTATGTATATAGTTGTATAACTATATACAACTTAGCACAACAATAGCTAAGAAGACTGCAGATATAGGAATTTAATTTTATCGATGTCTATGTCATATATTCCTTAATATTTCTAAGCTTTCTAGTTAGGAAAATATACTAGTTTGTAGAAGTCATGTAAAAATTTTTTGTCTACTTTTAGGAAAAGCTGATAAAATATGCAACAGATAGTGAAACAGTGGAACCTGTTATCTCACAGTTGGTGACAGTGCTTTTGAAAGGTTGCCAAGATGCAAACTCTCAAGCTCGGTTGCTCTGTGGGGAGTGTTTAGGGGAACTGGGGGCAATAGATCCAGGTCGACTAGATTTCTCAACAACTGAAAGCCAAGGGAAAGATTTTACATTTGTGGTAAGTAATGGTAATTTGGAATGACAAAAGAGTTCTCTGTCCTATTTGAGTTTCTGTATTTCATTTACAAAGAACTAGTCAGGTTATTCTTAGTGGCAACATGACCCAAATTAGACAACTTAGATAACTTTAAAATTTATACTTTAATACTATTTGAAAGATGTAGAACCAAAAACAATAAAGTTGGAGCCCAGACTAGTATGCTGTGTTCTTTTTAAATGATGACAAATCGTCAGTTAAAACCTAATTAATTATATAAATATTACTATTTGAGTGCTATTGCTAAGTGTTTTCATGGGAAACTAATTTCCCAGGTTAATAGTGAATGTATAGAAAAATTTCCATGGTCAAATGAGTTTGGGAAATCCTGTAAAAAAAAAAAAATCAAACAGAACATCTGTATTGTTTAGTGTGCACACTGTGCATCTCCGAGAAGGGGGGGTATGTTAAAATTATTTCTTGGGAGTGTCTCAAATGACCAGGCTTCTACAACGTGTAATTTAGGAAATGCTGTATACACAATTTTCTTTTTAAGGGTTAAAAAATCAACAAAATTAGGGGCACCTAGTTGGCTTAGTTGGAAGATCATGCAACTTATGATCTGAGTCTTGAGTTCGAATCCCACCATGTTGAGTGTAGAAATTAAACTCTGCACTAAAAACAAAATCTTTAGCAACAAAAACAAAAAATGAAAATTGTTGCAGCTATGTAGGAGTTGGATGATTCTAATGCTGTTTATAAGTAGCCTAAAAAGCCTTAGGTTTGCCTTCTTGGCTACAGATTATGTTTTAGCCTTGGTACCAAACTTAGTTTAAACCTTAATGTCCTTTCCTTTTCTAAGTAAAATTCACCTAGGTAACTAAGTTAAATTAACCATGTAAGGCACAGTACATTTTTAGAAAATTTATACACCTTATCTTTGATTTTTTTCTTTTTTTTCTAAGACGGGAGTAGAAGATTCAAGCTTTGCCTTTGGATTATTGATGGAACTAACTAGAGCTTACCTTGCATATGCAGATAACAGCCGGGCTCAAGATTCAGCTGCTTATGCCATTCAGGTAAGAGTGTATATAGTCAGTACTGGCTTTATGTTACTGAATTCTAGTAAGAAAGTTGTATATCTATATGTTGAAAACTTATTTTTGTTAACTATCATTATCAAAATTCGTAATGATCATAATGAGTTTATGATAAAATTTCGGAGTATAGAAATGTAACCTCTTAACAGATTATTATGGGTACTTAGCAAAATTTTCTGTGTATTTAACAAATATATGTCTTTTCCACCAAATAAGGAGATATTAATGCTTAACAATGTTCTGTAATTTGATTTTCTTTTGTGTTTAGTTTATCTTGAATAATTTTCCGTCAGTACATTGGTCTCTAATTCATTCTTTTCAATACCTTAATATTCGATATGGATGTACCATAATTTATATAAGAAATTTATTTAACACATTTAGGATGTTTCTATATTTTGCTTTTATAAGAATGTTTCAGGGAAGATACGTATATTTCTGAGCATTTGAGTAAAAATAGCAATGATATAAACATTTAGGAATTAAAATGTGTCTCAGAGCAAGTACAGAATTTACATTTGATAAATTTTATCAAAAAGTTTCATCAGTTTATACTTCCTTGACAAACCTGCCTTTATCAAAATTTTAAATTTTTGTCAGTGTGACAGATGGAAAATAGTACCATTTTACTTTAATAGCATTTTTTTTCTTTAATAGCATTTAATTATGAGAAAAGTATATCCTCCTTTATATATTTATTGGGTTTTTTGGGTGAAATTTCTCTAGATTATCTTTGCTCATTTTTCTCTTGGTGTAAGATTATTTTTTTTGTTACTAGTTAAGATTTATTTATATATAGTAGAACTTAACCCTTTGTCAATCATACATTTAATAAATATTTTTCCAGTTTGGCTCTCTTTGCCCTTTTCATGGTATTTTTTTCAATCAAAATTTGTTTAAAATTTTTTTTCTTTGTTTTGTTAGATGTTCAGGTCTGGAATTCATAGTGAGTGGCCTGAGTTTCATGTGTAAATTTGGAGGTATTCATTATAGAGATGGTATTTAAAATGATGATCCTGGATAAGATGGTCAAGAGAGTACAGGTAAAAAGATTCTAGTAATTGAGCCCTGGACATTGAGTGAGAAAAGAAGGGAACAAGTAAGAAAACTAAAAAGGAGCTGCCAGTAAGGTAGGAGAATGTGGTGTTCTGGAAGACAAGGAAGAGTCTTTAAGAGAGAGTGGAAGATCTTTTTTGCAGTGGGTTTGCCACCAGAACACAGGTGTCGTGAAAACCACCGTTAAACCTAAACCAAAATGGGAAAGGACAAGACTCACATCAACATTGTCATCATTGGACATGTAGATTTGGGCAAGTCTACCACTATTGGCCACCTGGTCTACAAATGTGGTGGGCTCAACAAAAGAACTATCGAAAAATTTGAGAAGGAGGCTGCTGAGATGGGAAAAGGCTCCTTGAAGTATGCCTGGGTCTTGGATAAACTAAAAGCTGAATGTGAACATGGTATCACCATTGATATCTCCCTATGGGAATTCGAGACCAGTAAGTATTATGTGACCATCATTGATGCCCCAAGACACAGAGATTTTATCAAAACATGATTACAGGCACATCTCAGGCTGACTGTGCTGTCCTGATTGTTGCTGCTGGTGTTGGTGAATTTGAAGCAGGTGTCTCCAAGAATGGGCAGACCTGTGAGCATGCCCCACTGGCTTACACAGTGGGTGTAAAACAACTAATTGTCGGTGTTAACAAAATGGATTCCACTGAACCACCCTACAGCCAGAAGAGATATGAGGAAATCATTAAGGGAGTCAGCACCTACAGTAAGAAACTTGGCTACAACCCTGACACAGTAGCATTTGTGCCAATTTCTGGTTGGATTGGTGACAACATGCTGGAGCCAAGTGCTAATATGCCTTGGTTCAAGGGATGGAAAGTCACCCGTAAAGATGGGAATGCCAGTGGAACCACACTGCTTAAAGCTCTGGATTGCATTCTGCCACCAACTCATCCAACTGATAAGCCCTTGTGTCTGCCTCTCCAGGACGTCTACAAAATTGGTGGTATTGGTACTGTCCCAGTGAGTCGAGTGGAGACTGATGTTCTTAAGCCTGGCATGGTGGTCACCTTTGCTCCAGTCAATGTTACAACTGAAGTTAAGTCTGTTGAAATGCACCATGAAGCTTTGAGTGAGGCTCTTCCTGGGGACAGTGTGGGCTTCAATGTCAGGAATGTATCTGTCAAAGATGTTTGCCGTGGCAGTGTCACTGGTGACAGCAAAAATGACCCACCAATCGGGCAGCCCGATGGCCCAGCAGTTTAGTGCCACCTGCAGCCCAGGATGTGATCCTGGGGACGCGGGATCGAGTCCCGTGTTGGGCTCCCTGCGTGGAGCCTGCTTCTCCCTCTGTCTCTGTCTCTGCCTCTCTCTGTGTCTGTCATGAATAAATAAATAAAATCTAAATAAAAAAAGACCCACCAATGAAAGCAGTTAGCTTCATGGTTCATGTGATTAGTCTGAACCATCCAGGCCAAATCAGTGCTGGATATGCACTTGTGCTTAATTGTCACACAGCTCACATTGCTTGCAAGTTTGCTGAGCTGAAGGAGAAGATAGATCGTTGTTCTGGAAAAAAGCTGGAAGATGGTCCCAAGTTCTCGAAATCTAGGGATGCTGCCATTGTTGATATGGTTCCTGGCAAACCTATGTGTGTTGAGAGCTTCTCTGACTACTCTCCCCTGGGCCGTTTTGCTGTTCGTGACATGAGACAGACGGTTGATGTGGGTGTCATCAAAGCAGTGGACAAGAAGGCAGCTGGAGCTGGCAAAGTCACAAGTCTACCCAGAAAGCTCAGAAGGCTAAATGAATATTATCCCCAATACCTGCCACCCCAGTCTTAATCAGTGGTGGAAGAACGGTCTCAGAACTGTTTGTGTCAATTGGCCATTTAAGTTTAATAGTAAAAGATTGGTTAATGATAAGTAAAACGTTCAGAAGGAAAGGAGAATGTTTTGTGGACCATTTTTTTTTTTTTGTGCGTGCGTGGCAGTTTTAAGTTATTAGTTTTTAAAATCAGCACTTTTTAATGGAAACAACTTGAACAAAAATCTGTCCCACAATTTTGAGACCCATTAAAACAAAAGTTTAATGAGGGAAAAAAAAAAGAGTGGAAGAATAAAATAGTAGCTGGGAAGGAATGAGGAGTGAGGTTGGAGAAATAACAGTATGCTTATATTTTGCTTGAGAACAATTCAGCAGAGGGGAGAATGTGATAATGTAGGAAAGAATTGTTGTAATACTTTCAATAAGCAAAAAGATGTGGAATATAGTGTGCAAGTAGAGAGGTAGCCCTAATTAAAAACAGAAGCAATTCATCTTTAGTAAGACAAGAGAAAGCTATGGACACTTATAACTGATAATGCCAGATTAAGTAGATATGTGCATGGGAATTATGGAAGTCTCTTTGGATTGCTTCTGTTTTTTAAAATGAAATATGAAGGAAGGTCTACACTTGTAAGTGTATTAGTCTTTTTAAGAGTATAAATAGTACCCCCAAAAAATAGAGAATTGTTGATTTACTTGATTAAGAGGGTTTTTGTTAGCTAGAGTGAATTTGCCAAACAGCAAAAAAAAGCTGACTTCAAAATTTTATTAATATTTTAAGTTTAAATGAAAATGAGTTCTGAATATTTGTATTTGAACTTTTTTGTTTTGAACTTTTCATATATTTCCTTACTTTTACTAAAAAAATACTAAAAATAAGTATAAAATACATATTTTCCTAGACAGTGCTTATATTTATAAATATTAGGAGTACATCTATTGCATATGGTCGTTTTTCATGGAATTGGAAAGTAATAGGTGGTAGAAGATAGAATATCCTAACATATTTGTCTTGTTTTATTGATATTAATAACAAAGATTTTTTTCTTCATTTATAAAATCTCAGTTGTTTTATTTCAGTAAAGTAAAATATATCCATTTTATTTCGAGGCTTGCGTAGTAAAATGGTCTTTAACATTTGCATTTTCTTTTGACAATTTTTTTTTTAAGTAAACTCTACTCCTAATGTGGGGCTCAAACTCACAACTCTGAGATCAAGAGTTGCTATGTTCTACCCACTGAGCTAGCCAGGTCCCCATTCTTTTCACAAATTTAAGCTCAGTATTTTATACCTAGAATTTGAGATATCTTGAATTTTTAAAACTGTTGGATTTGTAGTTGTGTTCATTAAAATCTAGAAAAGATCAAATTTAAAGAATTATACTGTACAAATACAGGTAATTCCACTTTTTCCTCCAAATAGCTCTTAAACTTATATTCCAGTACATATTATATGTGTAGAACACAAACTGCTTCAAGTACTGCCACAGCTTTGTGACCTTAATTAAGTAAGTAACCTAAATGATTTTAAGCATTGAAATAGATGTCTTAAGCAGGTTTGCAGCTCCAAAATTTTATAATTCTGTTTTAACATTATTTTTGTAACTATTATGTATAGTTATACTATTATGCTGTTAAGCATAAAGATTTATTTGCTTCACTATAGATTTACAAATGTGAAATATGTATTTGTAGGAGTTACTTTCTATTTATGACTGCAGAGAGATGCAGACCGATGGTCCAGGTCACCAATTGTGGAGGAGATTTCCTGAGCATGTTCGGGAAATCCTGGAACCTCATCTAAATACTAGGTCTGTAAACTTATTAAAAACCATTTTTATAAAATTGTTTTTAACTTTATAAAATTAATGTTATTTTTTTAAAGATCTATTTATATTAGAGAGCATGTGCACAGAAGTGGGGTAAAGGGGCAGAGGGAGAGAGAATCTTCAAGCTAGTTCCCCACTCAGCATGGAGCCCGACCTGGGTCCCAGTCCTACAACCCATGAGTCCATGACCAGAGCCAAAACCGAGAGTCAGACACTTAACCAACTGAGCCACCCAGGCACCCCATAAAATTAATGTTATTTTTTATATAATTTTTTAGTATTACACGTATTTTCAGTATGCCTAATATGTATTTTCCACTGTGATTTTGCCTATAATCTTGTCAAAATGAGAAAAGTACAGTCTGCTCATTGATTACATTGTATAATTTTAAGTATTTATATGAATTTATTGAAGCTAAAAGGATTGATTTTTTTTAATTCAGTTGTCAGTAATACTTTGAAAGAATCCACTTTGAATATGAGTTTAAGCTTTTGATAGGTATAATTAATATAGAAATTTAAGAGTTTAAAGCTAGTTTCAAAGCCATTAGCAACCTCATTTAGAGATTAGAGATTTTCAACCCTCTGACTTCTCCTCATGAAGATATTTTCTTCCTCTTTTTTTTAAAAGTGTTTTCTAACCTCTTGTTCAATTTTAATAATTTTGTTAAGGCTTATTGAAATCTAAAAAACTATAAATTATTTTTAGTTAGAAACTATAACTTAAAGTACCCTAGATTTCATGCTTATTAGATATGTGATGATGGATACATTACTTCTTTGAGCCTTGGTACAGTGTCTAGCCTTGTAGCAGGTTCTTTATATAAGCCCTTAAGTATGCATACATATTTGCTAGATACCTCTTTATATTTAAAAACCTTTTAAATCGGGCAGCCCTGGTGGTGCAGCGGTTTAGCACCGCCTTCAGCCCAGGGTGTAATCCTGGAGTCTCAGGATCAAATCCCACGTTGGGCTCCCTGCATGGAGCCTGCTTCTCCTTCTGCCTGTGTCTCTGCCTCTCTCTCTCTGTATCTCTCATGAATAAATAAATAAAATCTTTTTTAAAAAAAGAAAAAAGCCTTTTAAATTTAAAATCTTTTATGTGTAAATACAAATGGATAGAGCTGAATTGGTCAATGGAGTAGGTAGAGAATATTAAGAGTTCTTGAAATGAAGGGCATGAAGATCACTGATGCTGGTTAAGGAAAGAGGTAATGAAAGGAAGGTATTACAGATCAGGAGAGTTTAACAGGGTTAAGGGACAGATCTCAGTGGTAGAGAGCTAATGTGTTAGCATAACTGGATGAAAGAACTAGAAATTTAGGAAGCTAAGACTATAGAGTAAGATATTTAAGTAGTTCATTTTGGAAGTGAAGTTTTTTTGTAGTGGCAAGGGAGTCCTGATAGAAGTAAAAGAGAAAGTTGTTGAGGAAAAAAAAAAAAAAGTTGTTGAGAAGATTTGAGTCCATTGAAGTTACTCATGATGGTAAGAAATAGGGAATAAAGAAAACACAGAGATGTATTAAAGTTACCAGTGAGTTTAATAGGTGCCCATAATAAGAAATAGAGAATGGTATGCCTGAGTGGCTTGAACCTCAAAGGAATAAGTCTTTCTTACACAGATGGAGTTGGAAGGATTAGAAAAGAGCACTAAGGAAGAGGAGGAGGCAGACTCAAATCCTTTAAAATACTTGGGGTATGCAAGAATGACTTTCCACCCCACAAGGATATAGGAAAGGTAGTGCCTTTAACCATATTTCAGTAAAGGCAAGGCAGTAGTAGGGTAGTCACTGAAGGAGTTGATAAATTTTTTATATGTTTTATTCTAAAGGTCTTAAAAGATGGATATATATTTATGTATTTCTTTTTTTAATGTTTTTTAAATATATTTCTTAATAAATGAATTTTCAAAATTACAGATATAAGAGCTCTCAGAAGTCAACAGATTGGTCTGAAGTAAAGAAGCCAATTTACTTAAGTAAATTAGGTAATAACTTTGCAGAATGGTCAGCATCTTGGGCAGGTTATCTTATAACAAAGGTAAGAGAACTCTGTTCAGAATTAGTTAAATGAACAGAAATTCTAAAGGAAACCAGAACATCTATCTGAATGTATAACATAAATAGCAGGTATTGAAATATTTGTGCTGATAGTGACAGAAAATTTTGTAGAAAGTATTTGCTAATAACTTTCCTACTGTTTCTAGTTTCTGAGTGAGAGGGTAATTGTTTTATCAAGCAAGTTACTATGGTCTTTGCAAAATGTCTGTTACATTTTCATTGTGAAATGATACTATTTTAAAAAATGACCATGCTTTTTCAAGTTTTTTTTACATAATAAAAAGATTTTTTATAAAATAAAAAGATAATACTATTGCTTTGTGGCTTCTTCTAAAAGAGAATACATTATCTGAACTTCCCCCAAAATAAAAATAAAGATTTTTATGAAATGAAACTACATGAAAAAATAGAGGTATATTTCTGATGTTTTCCCAGTAGGAGATTTTTACATGGCTGACAGTCAAAAATATTCTGTGTGTTCCAAGAAATCCTTAAGGCATATTTGAAATTTATAACTTTTGTTTTTAATTCATATTTCTGTTAGTGTTTAAAAATATTATGACAATAATTTTTATTTGATAATTTCGAGAAAGTTTCTCATGGTTTTTTTTTTTTTTTTTCTGGATTTTTAGAGGGGGCAGGCAGAAAGAGAGGGAGAGAAAGAATCTTAAGCAGGCTCTGTGCCAAGCACAGAGCCAGGTGCCCTGTGGGGGCTAGATCTCATCAACCATGTGACCATGACCTGAGCCAAAATCAAGAATCAGATGTTTAGCCAACTGAGTCACACAGGCATTCCAAGTTTCTTGTGTTTTTATGATTATCCTGAAAATATATTATGTGAAATGTAGAAGAATATCATTAAGTTAATTACTTCCAAATCTGGAATCTTTAGTTTTATTGTTGTTTTTTAAAGTGAAGTGTTTATATTTGAGAAGGAAAAAATTTTTTTTAATTTTATTAAGAGAACAGTAATGTTGGAAAATCTAAGGTTAGATCATAACATAAAATTTTTTTTTCATAACATAAAATTTGACTCTAATCCCAAGTAATTTCGTTTCCTAATTTTTTCATTTTTCTATAGTTAATTACTGTTTATTACTTATTAAATATGTGAGTCTTTTACTTAGTGTGCTGGCGCAGAGCATACATTTTGTTTACTTTACTCATCTATGTGCTCTGGAGGTTAATACACTGAATTTAATGTTAGCTAAGTAAAATATACTGTACTTAGGGATGCTGATCTGTAACAAAACATGATGCATCCAAAAAGTAAGGGGGGAAGGCCTTTTATGTTGAGGTGGTTGACATTGCCTTTAGGGGTCACAGCAGTTCAGGCATTTTAAGATATTTAGAGTGACCAGAGAGGTGGTTATCTGAAATCCTTTTTCCTGAGTGTATGTGCCCCTCTCCATACAAGAATACCCATTCTGCAATGATAAATTATCTCCTGTGTGGTTTTTTGACATTAATCAGTAGAGTATAATGTATAAAATTACTTACTGTCCCTAAACCATTTGGGTTTACAGGTTCGGCATGATCTTGCCAGTAAAATCTTCACTTGCTGTAGCATTATGATGAAACATGATTTCAAGGTGACCATCTATCTTCTTCCACATATTCTAGTATATGTCTTGTTGGGTTGTAATCAAGAAGATCAGCAAGAGGTGAGAGATACCATATTATTAAGTTTCTGTTTGTCCAAACATTTGTCCACTATAAATTAGTATTAGAAAAGCTACATGTTAGGGAATGTAGATCAGTGTATGGCTGGCTATGTATATACATGTCTAACTCTTAAAAATCTTTTTAACCCTTTATTCATCAAAGAATTATCCAATGCTTAGTGTAGAAAATTAGAAAGTATATATTATATATGCCCCAATATACATAGAACTTTTTGAAATAGAGTGTATAAAAAATTACTGATAATGGCTTTTCCTGCTGAGTAGTACTATGGATTAGGATAGGGGAAGGAGAATATTTTACTTTTTGTTTTATAATATTTTGTTAAGTTTAATTTTTTAATCACATACATGTAACACTTCTTTTTAAAAAATGATTATTTTTTAAAGCTTTATTTATTTGAGAGAAAGAGAGGAAACGTGTTAGGAGGAAGCGCAGAGGGAGAGGATGCCTGACACAGGGCTGAATGCAGAGCCAACTCAGGGCTTGATCACACAATCCTGAGATCATGACCTGAGCAAAAATCAAGATATTGATTCTTAACCACCACTCAGGCACCCCCCAAAATGATTATTTTTTTAATAGCATAAATAACGTATCACTATGTTCTTAATGTAAATATTCAAATTGTACAAATAAAAGTGTATCCTATGACTACTGTTCCTGATCCCACATTCCCAGAGGTCATCACTGATATGAATTTGATGTGTATGTTTTCGGACCTTTTTTAATGCCATTGGTTCTGTTTAGGGTTTTTGTTTTTTTTTGTTTTTTGTTTTTTAATGGTACAATGTAGGTATTGTTCTGCAACTTCCCTGTTATTTTATTTACCAATATATATTTTTTGAACCACCCTTTTATATTAGTGCTGTATAATATCCTTCCATTTTATAGTTGTACCATTATTTAACTATTGTCATAATAATTATTATTTCCATGGTTTTTGTTTTTATAATGCTATGGTAAGCATTATGGAGATTCTTATTTGTGAAAGCATTTGTGTATGTGTATCTAGGATGTACTCCAAAAAATAGAGCTATTGGGTTATATGGTATGTACATTTAAAATTTTATTAGACACTATGAAATCATCTATTCTGACTTAGAGTTGCCTTAGAATGCTTAATCTTATATGGCAGATATTAGCAAAATGATATTACATGACACATTATTAACCATAAAATGAGTTCTTCTTAGGTTTATGCAGAAATTATGGCAGTTCTAAAGCATGATGATCAGCATACCATAAGTACCCAAGACAGTGCATCTGATCTGTGTCAACTCAGTACACAGACTGTGTTCTCCATGCTTGACCATCTAACACAATGGGCAAGGCACAAATTTCAGGCACTGAATGCAGAGAAATTTCCACAAAGCAAATCAAACAGAGATAAGATAGACTCAGTAGGTGAGTCATAACTTGTGTTTATTTTCTTCTCTTAATTATTAACCAGTTAGCTACTTCCTGTACCAATTCTGTAACTTAAGCATTAGCTTTTTAAAGACCTGTGTTTTCTTGCATATCTTTTTTCCCCCTTTTCACTGAGAAAAAGCAGAGAATTTATAGTCAGAAAACCTCTCTTTAAATTCTACTCCTACTACCTTAGGCAAGATAATGCCTAATTTTTCTTTGTATAATATGGGATTATTATTATCTCCCTTAGAGGACTGAGGATTAAATGAAGTGATGAATATATATATTATAAAGTATGAAATAAGTGACTGATCCCTCGCTGCTAAACCATTTACTCCATGTCTTTTCAGTGTATTGTGTGTATTTATTGTGTGCCCTCTCAGTGCACTATGTGTATATACACATACATGTATGTATACATGTATATAGTTAAGTGTTTTTTATCCTTTTTCACTTAGAATACTCTTTGTAATCTTTATCCCATGTAAGTTTTACATTTCAAAAGAGATGTTAAATTTCATTTCATCCTGTTTTTTTTTCTACTTTCTATTCATTTCATTCATAAATTTTACTTTTTTGTTTTTCCTGTCTCTGGTAGTGTTTGGCATCCAGCAGTCTTTCTAAATATGCTTAATACACATTACTACATTACACCCTGCTATACCAAATATGTGTAGGTTTTTTTTTCCTGTGATAGTACAATTACCATTAAAGTGATAGAAAAGGAAATCTCGTTAGAGTTAAAAATGTCCTTCAGGATAGAAGCATTTGGCGAGAAGATTTATATTTATTCTGCTTCTGTATATCGCAGCTATTTTAATGGAAATTTTTCCTCCTAGACTTTGAGGCTAATTGAAAAAATTGACTGTTTAACAATCCTTAAAGAGACCTTCACTTTTGCAGTTCTCAGTTTGTGAGCCTCTCTCTCTTGTTCATATACATGAGGAAAGCACATACATTCCTGTTATTAAGCACAATAATTTACTTTTCTAAAAGTTTTTGGACTTGAAAGCAAATATCTGGGGGATTGTTTTTCTGAACACTATGGCTAATTGTTAATATATTTTCCATTGATTTAACAATTTAATGTTTGTTCCTATTTCTGCATGTGTAAATGGTTGTATAAATCAAAATACATAAAAAAAAAAATACAGGGATCCCTGGGTGGCGCAGCGGTTTAGCGCCTGCCTTTGGCCCAGGGCGCGATCCTGGAGACCTGGGATCGAATCCCATGTCAGGCTCCCGGTGCATGGAGCCTGCTTCTCCCTCTGCCTATGTCTCTGCCTCTCTCTCTCTCTCTCCCTCTCACTGTGTGCCTATCATAAATAAATAAAATTAAAAAAAAAATACAGTCTCTCTTCAACCTCTATCACCATTCCTACTAACATTAACATTGCAAGGGAAATACTAGCTTTTAAGAATAACATTTGCATTGGTTCAAAGGTACAATTTTTTTTTTAAAGATTTTATTTATTTATTTGGGAAGGAGTGAGAGAGGGAGAGAGAGCACAGAAAAAGAGGGAGAAGTAGACTCCTCACTGAGCAGAAAGCCTGATGTGGGGCTCAATCCTAGGACCCTGGGATCATGACCTGATCCAAAGGCAGCTGCTTAACCAACTGAACCACTCAGGCACCCTCAAAGATACAATATTTTTAACATTTCTCATAATTTGAATGACCTACAAATTTTAATGGAATCAGGGACTTTTTTGAAGAAGCATTTCTATTTCTTATTTTCCATATACTGTTATGAATTGCTACTAAAATTTATAAGTTTTAAATAAGAATTGTTAAACTAGACTATATTTATTTTGAAGTTCCCAATTTATGTTTTTTCATAGATTCTTGAAAAAAAAATACTCTGAAGTATTTGTGATTTTACTTCAAAAGCACTTTTACTTTGAATTTTCATTAAAACGGTTGATATTGTTTGTATGGCAACAGAGGAAAAAAATAGAATGTTAAAATCTAAACTTTAAAAACGTTGTTTCTATAAATTCTGCTTTTACCCTGCTATTGTACTCTAGCAGTGTTTTTATAGTTACTGTTAATAAATAACTCATCTTTGTATCTTTTGTATCACCTTTATATCTTTCCAACATTTAATACAGATTTATTCTTTTGTTTTAGTTTTTATTTAAAGTTCAGTTACTTAATGCACAGTGTAATATTAGTTTCAAGTGTACTATATAGTGATTCAGTACTTCATACAACACTCAGAGCTCATCACAAGTGTACTTGTTTATCCCCATCACCTATTTCAGTCATCCTCTCACCTACTTCCCCTCTGGTAACCATCAGTTTGTTCTCTCTAGTTATGAGCCTGCTTCTTGGTTTGCCCCTCCCTCTTTTATTCCCTGTTTGCTCATTTTTGTTTCTTAAATTCCACATTTGAGTGAAATGATACAATATAATACAGATTTACATTTAATCCTCACAACAACATTGTAAGGAAGGACAATATTAACATTTCCCTATTATATATGAGGAAACAGAAGCTCAAATAAGTTAAATATCTCCAAGTAAGGTAAGTAATAATGGTGGAATTGGAGCAAGAATCCTCTGAGCAATCCTCTGGTAGTTACATTCTTAGTGTGATTCTCTAATACATTTAGATTAATTTATTTAGTTCACTAAATTGAATTTAAAATAAATAAATTGGAATTTAAATTGATACTTTTAAAATTTCACATTATACATCTTTAATCACCCAATTATCTTTTTGTATTCTAGCATCTACGGCGGATTATGAAGACTATCAGAGTGTAACTCGTTTTCTAGACCTTATACCTCAGGATACCCTCGCAGTAGCTTCCTTTCGCTCCAAAGCATACACACGAGCTGTAATGCACTTTGAATCATTTATTACAGAAAAGAAACAAAATATTCAAGAGCATCTTGGATTTTTACAGGTTTGAAATTAATACAGTAAATTTAATGATGTTTAATATTGCCAGTCTTTTATGTTTATATTCATTTTGTTGAGCATTTTATTGAGTTTTTTAGGTGTTCTGCTAGCTACGAGGTGGTTATTAGCACTTTAGAAGCTTACAGATTAGTGGGGAGAGATAAACACCGATTTGGTGTAAAGTGATATATATGTGCCATGAGTAAAGACCCTTAAATTTTCCTGTGTGGGGTAATGTGGGAGATGAGAGTAAGCAAAGGGTCAGTACTGGCTTCATGGAGACAATGAGTAAGTTGGTTCTTAAAGAATGGACAGTAGGTAATAAAAGGAGGTAAGATATTTCAAACAGAGGCATCCATATGAAGTTGGGAAAGAATATGGTATGTGCTAAAGAGTAAAGTGTTAGTTTGGGAATGGCAGAGGAAAGAGAAAGATTTGGACAGAGGAAAGACACAACTTGTCCAAAATTCTTAGAGGATTTGAACCAGGGAAGTGCATGGTCAGAATGGTATTTTAACTAAATGACTATAGCAGTCATGGAGGGAGGGTTTGAAAGCTATGATGCAAGGGAAGCAGGCCATTGTTATTCTCATGAGAAATATGGGCCTGAATTTGAGGTGAGTGGGAAGGAGGATGTGCTGGTTGTAACAGGAATCAGGTATGACAGCGCTAATGAAATAATGGTTTAGGTGATAGTATTTTAATTGTATAGGGAAGGTTAAAAAAGGAAAGGTAGGGCTAATACAGAGGGATTAAATAAGAGGTCAAAATTGGTAACTTTTTTCAAGTCAAAAGCAAAAGGTAGTGAGAAACTGAGAAATTCATAGCTTATAGTCCTTTTTTTTTTTTTTTTAAGTTTTTATTACTCATATAAGTAATTTCGTCACCCAGCATGGGGCTCAAACTCACAATCTTGAGATCAAGAGTCTCATGATCTTTCTACTGAGCCAGCCGGGCACCCCAAAAGTTTGTAGTCTTTGGATGAATATTAGCCTTCCCCTGTCTTTATTTTTCTCCCTGGCTAGCTGTGAGTCTGTTGTTCATTATTAAAATCATTCCTTTACAAAGATGTTCAGTTTCCTTGACTTTCTCCCTTATGCGATACTCACTTCGTAAAACACCATCCGTGGATAAACTCACCCATCTGCCTTGCCAGTGTCTGCATTTAAGCAGTTGAACATTGCTAGTGAAAAATCACATGGTGGGTTTTTAACTGCTTTTACTTTAAATTTATCATCTAAGACCTCAGCAGTACTCTTTAACACTGCCTTCAGTCCATCTGTGTTTCTCTAATAAGCCTATCTTCTGCTCTTCAATATGACTGTTTCTTCTCATTTCTCAGCTTCTTCTTCACTTACTCTCAACTAGTAATCTTGCTTCATCATCATTGAGAAAATGGAATCCAGATGTCCACCAAATTTAAAAATACACTGACTTCTGCACCATATCCTTTTCTCTTTTCTTCCTTTATTCCTAAGGATCGCTTTCTGTCAAAATTCAATCCTCCTGTGTTCTTGATTTTAATCCTTCAATATTCCTGCTTTTTTTTAGTATCAATACTTTGTCTTCTTCATCCAGAGTATACAGACATGCTCAGGTATCTTCCATCTTAATTTTTCATAATTCCCTTGGTCTTATAGTCTCCTTCAGATACTACCCATCTCTCTGTTTCCCATTACAGCCAGTTTTAAAAGAACTGTTTATCGGGACGCCTGGGTGGCTCAGCCATTGAGTGTCTGCCTTCAGCTCAGGGCATGATCCTGGAGTTCTAGAATTGAGTCCCACATCGGGCTCTCTGTGGGGAGCCTGCTTCTCCCTCTGCCTCTATCTCTGCCTCTCTCTCTCTCTCTGTGTCTCTCATGAATAAATAAATCTTAAAATATATAAATAAATAAACTACTTTGGTTTCTCTTCTCAGTTTCATTTTTTAGTTCTTTCTCTTTTGATATAGAAATACTCCAGTCTTCTTCCCAGGCCCTGTTTTCTTCCTTTTCTCTATTTTCCTAAATCATGCCCTTTTCCCCACCTTTAAAGAACATCTTTGTGCTAATTGCTGCCAAATTTTTGTCTTCAACCTAAATATATCCTTCAAACTCAGATTTGAGACATCTCAATATCAACATATTAAAATGCTTATTTAAAAATTTTGTGACACTTATAAACTATATTCAGCAGAATTTATCTTAAGTAACAGTTACTAATGTAGATTTGTATTTAAGTGGAACAAGGGTATTAAGATAATAGAAGGCCTGGAAATAAGTTTATAATTTTACTATGAAATCTGCCTTGAAGCAAATACTATTGCTTTGAGAAGAATTCTCATATGGTCTTTCCACATAAACTGGTGGTTGTATAGTTTTATTTCTATTGTGTTTTTTTCTTTTATTTGATTGTTTTGTTATGTTTGAACAAAGAAATTGTATGCTGCTATGCATGAACCGGATGGAGTGGCTGGAGTAAGTGCAATTCGAAAGGCAGAACCATCTTTGAAAGAACAGATCCTTGAACATGAAAGTATTGGCTTACTGAGGGATGCTACTGCTTGTTATGACAGGGCTATTCAGCTAGAACCAGACCAGGTAAGATATTAAATGAGAGACAACAAAATGAAAAGACTCTGAAGTAGGAACTCTGGAAATCTTAGTTTCAGTAGTGTCCCTAGTAGTGTCACAGTGTGTCTAGAAAATATTTAATCATCTCTGAGTTTGAGTTTCTTGATTGATAAAATTAGAGATGTCTAGATGATCTCAAAAATCCCTTCCAATACCAAATTTCTGTGATCTTAGAAACCCCCCAAATGGGGGTGCCTGGGTGTCTCGATGGTTAGGCGGCTGCCTTTGGCTCAAGTGGAGATTCCGGGGTCCTGGGATGGAGTCCCGCATCAGGCTCCCCAGGGGAGCCTGCTTCTCCCTCTGCCTGTGTCTCTTGCCTCTCTATGTCTTTCAAGAATAAGTAAATAAAATCTTTAAAAAAAGGAATCCACAAATGAATGAGGTTTGTTGAGTATATTTATATTAAGCTGTGTATTCAGTTACTCAAATTTATATAATTTTAATTTGCAATTAAAAGTATAATGCATACCCCCCAAAAGTATAATACATCAATTTTTTAAAAAAAAGATTTTATTTATTTAGTCATGAGACTAAATAAAGTCATGAGACAGAGGGAGAGGGACAAGCAAACTCCCTGCTGACCAGGGAGCTCGATGCAGGGCTCAATCCTAGGACCCTGAGATCATGACCTGAACCAAAGGTAGCTACTTAACTGACTGAGCCACCCAGGCACCCCCAAATAGTACTTTTTTATGAATAAAAAGCTGTCTTGTTTCCCAAGGTATATTTGAAATGATAATTGCTATTTTAAATATTTTTAAATTTCTAGATCATTCATTATCATGGTGTAGTGAAGTCCATGTTAGGTCTTGGTCAGTTGTCTACTGTAATCACTCAGGTGAATGGAGTGCATGCTAACAGGTAATATATTCTTTAAAGAATAATTTTCTTTTGTTACTGTATCTGGGAAAATTTTAATTGATGAATTGGGTTGACATAACCATTTACTAAAGAAATGAAATCTTTTTTGTTTTCATGATATTAGAGATATGCAAAAAAGAATATTTTTTTCTACTTTGCCATAAGTCGAATTAGCACTTAATAGCTTATCTTCTGTCCCAAGAGTCATCCTTGAATTATAGTTGCTTTAAGACAGAAACTTCCAGAGCTCATCTACTATTGGTAAGGCTCATGTGAACACATCCAAAAATTATCTAAGTTCTGTCTACATTATCAACACCAGTTATTTTCTGTGTTGGGGAGAGGGAAACTTTGTGACTGATTTATAGACCATCACTCAAGACTGTGTGAGTTGATTTTTTCCTAAAGGATTGATAAAAATGAAAGCTGCCTTTTTCCTAAAAAAAAAAAAAAAAATGATGCAAATCAAATGATGCAAAAAAGTAGTACGAAGATTAAGGCTGCAGTTCTTCTGGTCTGAGGAGTAACCTTGGAGGTTGATTTTGCTTTTAAAGCTGCTGTATTCTGAGAGCTAAAAGACTTATTTCTTGAGAAATTTACCAGATGCCAATTGACTATTCTGGGCAGTGAGATCTGATCAAAAGGCATTGTATCTCAGCTAACCAAAGAGTACACTGGCCACCGTTTTTAGTTAGGGCTCTCAAAAAGAGTTCTTCTAATAGAGTTTCTGTAAATTCCAAACTATGATTTGTAAAGAGCACAATTCTATAATGTTTGAGAGCAGAGAAGCTCACTGTTGATCAGATGGCTTCACATTAATGGAATTTATTAAATGAGGGAGGTAGCTTTGCAGAACCAGAGATAGAATGGTCATATGTTTTAGATAGTTCTCTAGGTTATCAACTAACCTCTCAACGAGACCTTATAAATAAAGTAATTTGGGAAGATTTGTCAAGGCTCATGCCTAGGTGTCAAGTTTCCTTATTATGCACACTGGACAGTTAGACTCTTCTTGGCTTCTTTGGATGTGGGATACATAGAGCCTCCTGATCTTTGAACTGTGAAAAGTCCAGTTTCCATATTCAGCCAAGATTGCTCTATCATATTGGATCAAATGGTCATTAAGGGGATGTGTTTTCTTTGGGGAGAATATTTGCATTTAAACAAATACTACTCTAAAATCATTGACTGTATTACTATGTTTAATGCACCTATTTTTATGGATAAGTTCTCACAGCCTTATCCTTATTGCCTTTTGTACTTCTTGGCATAGTATGGCATTTTGTACTTCTTGGCTGTATGGCACATCCCCTCTAGATAGCAAATCGTGATAATTCTCCTCAGATTTTTATCTTAATTTTGATATTTTGGCATCTGGTGATAAGCTTGTAAAGTTATTCAGTACTGGACTTCAGGAAACTGCATTTCCAGTGTATTTCTTTTAACCTGTTTTAGATTATTTTTGGTGAAATTGTATTTAGATATTGTAAGGTATTCAGTAAGGTATTCAGTATATTTATGCTGCTATTATTAGATTTTTTAAGTAAAAAATTTACTCATTTATTACTTTTTTAAAGATTTTATTTATAAATATGTACCCCATGTGCACCCCCAACTGCCCCTGATCTACTCATCAGTTCCTATATTTTTGCCTTAAATTTAATTTCAAAAATTCCAAGTTCTTAGAATTGCTTACCTCTGAATGTGTATTTGTTCAGTTGGCTCTTTTTTCTCCCGCCTTTAAGTTAAACATGCAGCTAATCTTACAACTGCACTTTGTAATTATGCAGGTATTGATTCTGTTATATGGCACAATTTATTAAGGAATGGCATTTTTTGAATGACATTTATAAATGAACCTTTTAGAAGTCATTATTGAAAAAATGTTTTAGGGGAGTGGAAAGATTAAAAATTGGGTTATTTTGGATAAAGATAATTATTTCATATCTAAGTACAAAATACAATATAGTACAAATAGAGGAATAAATAAATAGAACATCTAAAACAATAAAAAAAAAACTCTAAATGCCACCTAAATAAATAAGGTTTCGTTGATAACTGGTGTCTCTTAATAGATCTGAATGGACAGATGAATTAAACACATATAGAGTGGAAGCAGCCTGGAAATTGTCACAGTGGGATTTGGTGGAAAACTATTTGGCAGCAGGTAAAATTACTTCCTAAAATATATGCATTTTTTTTTAAATGTATGAAGTTTTAATATGCTATAAATATTCAGACTTAAGTAGCTAAGTAACATCTATAATTAATCTTTTAGCTTGTTTTATAATTTCCTAGTTTAGTTGTCCAAAGTAGAGTGAAACCATTTGCTCCAGTATTTCTGCTGACCATTTTACCAAATGATAATAGCTAATTTTGGGGCCCTATGGCACTCCTTGACTCTACATTTATTTTTCAGATGGGAAATCTACAACATGGAGTGTCAGACTGGGACAGTTACTATTATCAGCCAAGAAAAGAGATACCACAGCTTTTTATGACACACTGAAACTAGTGAGAGCAGAACAAATTGTACCTCTTTCAGCTGCAAGCTTTGAAAGAGGCTCTTATCAACGAGGATATGAATATATTGTAAGGTATGGGGGGTGGTTTCCATTTTTGTGTTCCTGGTCTTTAACTGTCTTCAGTGATAGTATATTTGGTTTCGTGTGTATCTACTCACAGTGGCTTTTTTATTCCTTTATCTCAAAATCACCTTAGAGGGTTTTTTTGTCTGTTTGTTTTTGTTTTTGTTTTTTAAATAGTCTTTATGCCCAATGTGGGGCTCAAACTCACAACCCTGAGATCGAGAGTCACATGCTCTACCAACTGAGCCAGCCAGGTGCTCCTCACCTTTTAGTTTTTAAAAAATGTTCTAATGTATATCCTTTTCATTGAAAAGGCAATTGTGAAACTTCTAAAAAGTAAGAAAATATCATATACATCCTGTTGTAATGTCATATTGTACTTGCTATATAACTAACCTAAATAGTGTAGACATTTACTGTGCCTGGCACTTTTCATACTCAGTACTTGTTAGTTTCTTTTCCCTCTCATTTGGAAATGCATTTGACATTTCCCTCCCAAAAAAAAAAAATGTAGACATTACACCAGTAGAATGGAAAATTAGCTTTCAGAAGTAAGGAAGAAAATGAAATGAAAACATTTCAGATCTGTGAGTTCACCTGAGGAAAACAATAGATGTTATAATTTAAAAAATAAGTAAGAACATTTTTGTTTAATTTAGAAGAATTTACTATAATTTGTATCAGCCCCTTTAGTAACAGTTAAATGAAACCATAGATTGGACTACTGAGATTAATTCTGTTCTGTAGATACTCAACTGTGTCCTTGAACACTGAGTCATAGACACTAAGTATTAAAAATGGAAAAAAAGCTAGTGTGAATGTGTCCTGAGTGTTTCCATCATTCTTAGAAAAAATAAAATTGCATCATTTCACTTTTTTGCTGGCATCTACCTATGTTAGGCCTATTATAGAAGCACCAGCAAAATATGCAAATATTTCTGTTGCTTTATAATGGATCCATATTTTCTCTTATCTTTATATAGGTGAAACTTGATTTGTATACACTTGAATTTAGTTTTATATATCCTTCTCCAATTTAATTAATAGGAATTTGGACTAAACATTTAAATCAACATAAGTGGTGTTTTATATCCAATTTAAAAAGATAAAAATGTTATAGTTTATATACTAAGGATATATATTGGTTAAAGTTCTTCCAAAGAAAACTTCACAATTTAGATTCTTAATAGCTAATTTGAGTATGTGCTTTGTATATGAGATAACATTTTATCTATCTATCTTCAGATTGCACATGTTGTGTGAGTTGGAGCATAGCATCAAACCACTCTTTCACCAGTCGCCAGGTGACAGTTCTCAAGAAGATTCTCTCAACTGGGTAGCTCGACTAGAAATGACACAAAATTCCTACAGAGCTAAGGAGCCCATCCTGGCTCTCCGGAGAGCTTTATTAAGCCTCAACAAAAGGTTTTTCACACTTTTTTTTTAATGTCAGTGATCATGAATTTACTATTACATTTGTGTATTATTTGGAAGTATTTATCTTCCTTAATTTTCTCTTTGAATCTCTATTTTTCTGTTATCAGTTGTCAGAGCAATACTATGTAAGTTGAAATGAACTTAGAACTTGAGAATTACTTTTAAATGCAATGTATCTTTTTTTATTGTTAATATATCTGGGAGAGGTGCAGATAGAAGTCAGTATTAGAGTTTTCATAGACTTGTAATTGACAAAAATTGATCACTGTAAGAAAATTAAAATGAGTTTTTTAATAAATTAATCTTCTTTGATTTCTTTGAATTGTATATTGAGAAGGTTCCATGTTAGGAAGAGAGCTTTCTAATAAAATTGTTGAATATAATTTAAAATGCTTTTTCTCGTCTTCATTTAGACCAGATTACAATGAAATGGTTGGAGAATGTTGGCTACAGAGTGCCAGAGTAGCTAGAAAGGCTGGTCACCACCAGACAGCCTACAATGCTCTCCTTAATGCTGGAGAATCAAGACTTGCTGAACTATATGTGGAGAGGGCAAAGTGGCTATGGTCCAAGGTAACGGCCAAGAGAACATCATAGATATATTGTATATTATATACTTCCTACCAAGGCTTGACTAAGAGATGATCCCTAATCCAAATTCAGAGCCTCTCTCTGTCATCTTTATCATTCTACCATAATTTAGAGGAAACCGTTCCTTCTTTCCTGATGTCCCTAAACATTTGTCTTTCCATTTCAAGATGAAAGTGCAATTCTTTCAGTTTTCATCTGTCTTCCTTTGTTGTTCTTTAGAGAAACAGCCAATTTTTACTTTGTCTTTACCTCCTGTATATATACAGGGTGCACATAGTAGGCACTCAAGACACTTATGAGGGACACCTGAGTGGCTCAGCGGTGGAGCGTCTGCCTTTGACTCAGGGCATGATCCCAGGATCCAGGATCGAGTCCCACATCGGGCTCCCTGCGTGGAGCCTGCTTCTCCCTCTGCCTATGTCTCCGCCTCTCTCTCTCTCTGTCTCTCATGAATAAATAAATAAAATGTTAAAAAAAAAAAGATCCTTGTGAAATGAAAATAACACTGTTCCCTACTTATATTCTTAGCAGACAATTAGTTTTGGGAGGATTTGCCAGTTTTATTGTCAGGATTAATTTCTAATCTAACCTATCACAAAAGGCTTTGCATAAGAACAAAAGTCCCCAGCTATCCCCAGATTGAAGCAATAGTAATGAGAAAGAGGCTTTTTGATTATCTGAATTACTTGCAAAGATTATTCCCCAGATTTAAATGGTTATTACTTACATATCTCCTTATGCTTGCCACCAGTCTAGAATTAGTAGTGAGCATAGCATATTCTGAAATTGACATTTAGCAACTATAGCTGGAGCCATCTGTGATTGTAGAGGCAAAAGTAATGATTCAGCCTATATTTGCCAGTACCTGGTCATTTTCTGAGCTAGTGCTGGTCTGTGTATTATAATACCTTAAATTCAACATGTTCAAAATCAAGTTCATCATTTATTATTCAATAACTGCTTTTCCTATATATTCTGTTTTTTAAATCGGACTCCTTCGTATCCTCTCATCTAAGATAGACATCTTGGCATCATTTTGAACTTCTTCGTTTCCCTCATTTTCCATGTCCAAGTGGAGACCAAATTTTCCTTAGAAAAATCTTTCGATTTTTGTTGTTGTTGTTGTTAAGTAAACTACCTGCAACCTGAGGCTCAAACTCATGACCTTGAGATCAAGAGTTGCATGCTTGGGGCACTTGGTGGCTCAGTTGGTTAAGTGTCTGACTCTTGATTTCAGCTCAGGTCATGATCTCGGTCATGATCTCAGGATTGTGAGATAAAGCCTCTCACACATTCTCTCCCTCTAAAAAAAAAAAAAAAAAACCCAAAAAACCTAAAAAGAGTTACATGCTCTACCAGCTGAACCACATAGGTGCCCTCTCTTAACATTTTGATACAAACTTCTAGTTATAAATAAATAAGTTGTGGTATACTGTATAGCATAGTGACTATACTTAATAATACCTTATTGCATATTTGGAAGTTGAAAAAGAAACATCTTTTAATCCTCTCTTATTTAACTCTGCTGCTTTCATTCATGCCCTTAGCATTTGTAGTCTCTAATAATATTAATAGCCTTTTTTTTTAGTCTTTCTGTTTCTGTGTACACATGACTGCAGTTTGTAATCTTTCTAAAATGCACATTAAATCATGTAGCTGCTTTGATTAAAATCTTTTGAAGTATTCTTCATGCCTTTATGATTAAGTCTGACCTCTAGAAAGTATACAAGGCTTTTTCTGATTGAGTTCCAGTCTACCTCTTTAACCTCACTTACCACTCACTATTTCATAAGCCCTTTAGACTATAGCTAAAACCATGCTACTTGCCTTTTCCACATAGGGATGTTATTCCTTTTTTTTTAATTTTTACAACCTTGAGATCGAAACCTGAGCTGAGATCAGGAGTCAGACACTTAACCAACTGAGCCACCCAGGAGCCCCAAATTATTAGTCCTTTTACTAAGAATGTCCTTCACTGAATTCACTTCCAGGAATATTGCTACTCATTCTTCAAAACTTAATTCAAATTTTCCTCATCCGGTAATCTTTGCTGAGTGCTGCTCTTCTCCATTTTCTTATATCTTCATGTAGATGTGGGAGATTCCCTTCTCTGTCCTTAATATCCATATAAATTTCTCTGTTAATAGCATTTACCATTTTGTTGCTATTTTACATACTCTATTTCTTCACCTGACTGTGAACTTTTTTAAGCTAGAAATTTTTATTTATTCATGTTTGTTTATCCCCAGTCATCTACATATATCTCTCAGTTCCTTATACTTTGATTGTAAAAATGAGCAAATGAATGAATTAATATGAGTTCTACATGAAATGAAGCAATACTTCCTTTTTAGGATTTTACTTTTGTAGGAGGGAAATGAGAGATGAACATGAAGTTACAAAGAGTTATACATAAAAACATATTGGACTTTAAGTACTAATAGTAATGTTTTTCAGAAAACAGAAATATCTTAAATTAAAAAGCTTGTTGTTGCCATTTTCCTTTTAGGGTGATGTTCACCAGGCACTAATTGTTCTTCAGAAGGGTGTTGAATTATGTTTTCCTGAAAATAAAACCCCAACCGAGAGTAAGAACATGTTAATCCATGGTCGAGCTATGCTACTAGTGGGCCGATTTATGGAAGAAACAGCTAACTTTGAAAGCAATGCAGTTATGAAAAAATACAAGGCAAGTATATGTATAATGCAGTTATACATATCAGTTGGGCAGGGATTTGGGGGAGTGCTATAAAAAGAACAATTTCCAGAGCTTACATAGAATTGGAAATCATCCAGAATTCTATCACCAGGCAAGAGGCCTCATTGCATACATGATATATAGAGACTCTCAAAGGGCCACACCTTAAAAATGGGTTTAATTAGCCCTACACTAGAGGCTACTCTACATCCACCCTACAAAAGCATTGAAACGTTAAAAGGATTAAGCTGATTTACGAGTAAAATTACTGCCTGCCTCATCAAAGTCTACCACTCTCTAAAGGAATATAACAAAATCTAAAACTCAGCAACATAAAATGACCTATGTCTGGCATCCAGTAAAAAATTACTCTAGATATATAGAAGCAGGAATATATAAGCTATATACAGAAGAAAAATCAGTCAAAGAAAGAGACACAAATATGGTAAAGATGATAAAATGAGGAGATAAGGACTTTAAAATAGCTATCATAAACATGCTTCAGATAAGAACTTTAAAATCGCTACTATAAATATACTTAAGCCTAGAGGAAAACATGATGATGATAAGGAGAGAAATGGAAGATATAAAAAGAAAAGACCTAAATGGGACCAAGAGCTAATAAAGCAGATGAAACAAATGTTAATGTTTAGATCCTGGCAGTGTTGAATTCTGAGCAAGATACATAGTGGGAGCCTAGCCCCCTGTTCCCCTGTTTACAAGAAGGTGCTGTGCAGGGATGTCTGGGTGGCTCGGTCAGTTAAGTGTCTGACTCATAATTCTGGCTCAGGTCATGATTTCCTGGGTGGTGGGATGGAGCCCCACATTGGGCACCACACTCAGTGGGGAGTCTGCTTGATTCCCCTCATATGCACTCTCTCTCAAATAAATAAATCTTAAAAAGAAAAAAAAATATATATATACACACACACACACACACACACACTATACTAAAGAGCAGTAGTAACAAGGTAAATCCTAAAGTCATTATTATGTTTCACTCTCCCTATTGGAGAGATCTGAATTTCTTCTAATTGTGAGGCACACAAAACTCACTAATTCTTCACAGCAAAATTTATAGCAGATATTCCAGGTCTTTCATCTCTTGCACTGAAGCCTGAGGTGGAGGAGAAGGGAGAGAGGCCCTCATTATACCAAAGTTAGAATCTGACTAAACTAGCTGCATCACTAAGTCTCTGTCATGATGGCCTAAGTACCATGAGGAATAGTCTTTTTTTTTTTTTTTTTTTTTTTTTTTTTTGAGAGAGAGAGAGTACACTTGTGGTTAGGGGCTTGAAAGGGGCAGAGAGAGACAGAATCCCAAGCAGGCTCCATGTCCAGTGCAGAGCACAGCACAGGGCTTAATCCCACAACCCTGAGATCATCACCTGAGCTGAAATCAAGAGTTAGTCACTTACTTAACCCACTGAGCCACCCAGGCGCCCCCAGAAAAATAGTCTTTAATAAATGTTGTATCATTTGGTTATCTTACAGGAAAGAAAGTCAAACTTGATCTTTTCTTCACACCATTAACAAAGGTAAATTTGAGGCAGGTGGTAGATATAAACATGAAAGTCAAAATAATAAAGCTTCCAAAGCTTATATAGGAGAGTATCTTCAAACCTGGAAGTAGGTCAGGACTTCTTAAACAGATCAAAATGACCAACTGTAAAAGAAATGATTGATAAATTTGACTACGTTAAAATTAAGAATTTCCTCATGAAAAGATATCATGAATGTGGAGGCAAGCCATAGATTAGGAGATACTTGCAACACATAAATGATAAGAGGCTCTTACCAGAATACAGTAAGAACTCTTAAAAGTTAATTAGCAAACCTGAGGCAAGAACTGTGTAGAAGACTTACAAAAGTAAATATATAAATGACCAAAAACAAATAAAGGATATGTATGCAATTGTAGTAGCCAAGCATAGATGCAAATTAAAAACATTACAAGGCAACACTATATATCTATTAAAAGACTAAAATTTGGGCAGCCTGGGTGGCTCAGCTGTTTAGCACTGCCTTCAGCCCAGGGCCTGATCCTGGAGACCTGGGATCGAGTCCCACTTTGGGCTCCCTGCATGGAGCCTGCTTCTCCCTCTGCTTGTGTCTCTGCGTCTCTCTCTCTCTCTCTCTCTCTCTCTCTGTTTGTCTCTCATGAATAAGTAAATAAAAATCTTTAAAAAAAATAAAAATAAAAGGCTAAAATTTAAAGATTGACAACTCAAAGTCAGACTGTAGAGCATTTAGACTCACACATTGTTGCTGAAAGTATAAAGTGGTATGATCATTCTGGAAAACAGTTTGGCAGATTTCACAAGCATGATGTTGAATGAAAAAAACTGGATAGAAAATAATACATGTAGTATGTTTCCATTTATATAAAGTTCAAAAATGGGCAAAACAAAATTACTGTATTAGAAATTCCAAAAGTGGTTGTCAGTCTGGGCTGCTCTAAGAACAATATACTATAATAAACATATAAACTGGGTGACTTAAACAACAGACATTTCTCACAGTTCTGGAGGCTGGGAAGCAAGATCACAGTACTAATAGATTTGGTATCTGATGAGGGCCTGCTTCATAGACTGCCATCTTATTACAAGGCAGAAGGGGTGAGGAAGCTCTTAGGGGTCTGGGTTATAAGGGCACTAATCTTACCCATGAGGATTCCATCATCATGACCTAATCACCTCCCAAAGGCCCCACCTCCAGATATTATCACTTTGGGGATTAGGCTTCAACATGAATTTCAGGGGTGGGGAGATAACAAACATTCACTTTATAGCAGTGGTTATTTTCAGGGAAAAGAAAGGAGGTAGTGATTGGGAGGGTGAATAGGGGAGCTTGTATTTCCGGAGGTCTTCTTATATGTGATCACTTTGTGATAATTGACCAAGCTATACACATAAAATTTCTGTATTTTCCTGTTTCTAAATTTTACTTTACAAAATAAATTTTAAAAACTTAAACTAGAAAAGAAGGAAGGAGGGAGATAGGTAAGAGTAAGCAGAGAGTAAAATGATGGTAAAACCAGACTGAAAAATATCTTTTTTAAAAGAAATTACACTGTTTCTTTATTCCCTTTGCTTTTATGACTAGATAAGGGAAGGACACTGGCAGCCTTATCTCTGGCTGGTTGAGTACATGAATCCAGCATCTGTTTTATATGTCTAGTCATGCCATTCTCTCCTCTATCCACAGGCAGGTAGCTGTCTGTAAATTGGCAGGATGAGGTTCAGGGGAAACTCAAGATCTCATTTACAGTTCTTAGTTCAAACTGTGTTCTTGTACTTGCTTGAATAAAGAGTGGAACTTCATTAAAAAAATTTATTTTGTTGTCAGTCATTCTATATGTTTTCCATCACATTTCAAATAGTATTGTTTTAAAATAAATACACAAATACTTAAAAGGCAGGGGAATAGAAAGGAAATGATACAGGGGACAGGATAAGAGAAAACTTGGAAGATTGTGGCCTCACAGAAGCCAAGGGAAGAAAGTGTTTCAAAGAGGAAATGCTGTGGACAACAGAAACAGGTGCTGAAGAGAGTTCAAATGAGATCAGAGTTGGAAAGGATCTTTTAGATTTAAGGAGTTGCGTTTGTGGAATACTGAAGACAAACCATGAAGAAATAGTTCGAGGAGTGAATGAGAAGTGAATTCTTAGAAACCCAATTATAAAGGAGTTGAGAGGGAATGTAGTAACCTGTGAAAGATCTTGGAGAAAAATAAGATGTGGTTTTTTTGTTACCATATTTTTATGCTTTTAGAGTCCTATCCTCCTTAGAGGTTTGATATTTTCCTTTCCTGAGATTTTTTTATAGTAAAAATAGACATATAAACACTTTCATAAAATACATTAGTCCATCTGGAAATTATTTTGATGACATATAAAGTGGCAATGTAAATGGAGTTTCCTTTCCCTAAATAGCTAATTATCTGAACACTATTTCTTGCTGGCCAGTGGACAACTCACCAGAACCAACCAGCCATCCTGAGAAAACCTTTCCAAGAAAATACCTATTCTTTATTCTAATTAAAGAGTCACTCTGCCTTTGACTTTGCTCTGCCTATATGTGGGTCTTACACCTTTTGATCCCTGATCATCTTTTCATAGTTTATTTCCCAGTATAGTATGGGGTTTGCTTAGGTAAGTTTCTGGTGTTGTGTTTTACAGGATGTGACCTTGTTCTTGCCAGAGTGGGAGGATGGGCATTTTTACCTTGCCAAGTACTATGACAAATTGATGCCCATGGTCACAGACAACAAAATGGAAAAGCAAGGTGATCTCATTCGGTATATAGTTCTTCATTTTGGCAGGTAAGTATGAGAACTGCATGTGTACTTATTAAATATGTCAGTGACTCTGTTGATCTTGAACTGTTAATCACGGATCTTAGCATATTCAGGATACTTTCTGCTTTACCAATGATTCAGTCTTTAACCTTAGATGAGATAAAAAATTTTTCTATCATTTTTTTCTTCCTTTTAAAAAATTACTTTATTGGGCAGCCAGGGTGGCTCAGCGGTTTAGTGCCACCTTCAGCCCAGAGTGTGATCCTGGAGACCTGGGATCGAGTTTCATGTCAGACTCCCTGCATGGAGCCTGCTTCTCCCTCTGCCTGTGTCTCTGCCTCTCTCTCTCTCTCTCTCTTTCTCTCTCTCTCTCTCTCTGTGTGTGTCTCTCATGAATAAATAAATAAAATCTTTAAAAAAAACTTTATTAATGGAAAAATTAATGTGCACATATATTTTTAATTAATACCAGTATTATACCATGAAAATTGAGCATCTCCCATCAGCTCAAGTCATGGTTCTGCAGCCCTGGGATCAAGCCCCATTGGGCTCTTTTCTCAGCACGAAGTCTCCTCTTCCTCTATCCTTCCCTGCTCCCTCTTGGCTCCTTCTCATATATACGCTCTCCTCCTCTCAAATAAATAAATAAATAATCTTTAAAAAAAGGGAGAAGGGAATCAAAGTAACCTCTACTAAGAAGAAATATGGATACCATAATTTTTGTCAGAAGGCTTTGTAAAACTCAAGTTATAGTTTGTCTTTACATTTTAATCCATATAATTGTAAAAAAGAGCACTATGCTAATAATATCTTTTCTATATAATTGCAGATCTCTACAATATGGAAATCAATTCATATATCAGTCAATGCCACGAATGTTATCACTATGGCTTGATTTTGGTGCTAAGGCATACGAATGGGAAAAAGGTATAATTTATGTAAAAATTTTAACAGATAAGAGAAATTTTGATTTTGATATAAAGTCACATTTGGCTCAAGAGTCAACTTATAAAAAGTGAGGAATGATTTTGATACTTAAGATTGAATATAAGTGTGAGCACGAATGTTAACAATGAGGAGAAACACTAAACACATAGAAGTTGCAGTTCAGGGCTGCAAATAAGTATCTGTTCATTCCTTCCTGAACCTAACACATATTGAGAGATACTAGTTTAAGCCAAATAATTTACCCTAAAAATTATAGTGGAGTGTGGCTTGTTCTGTGTTTCTAGTGAAAATTAATAGCCCTTGAGTTTTTCAGTGACCCTTTTAAATATGTTTTTCTGTTTGGTCAAAGATAGCTATCTTCATCTATTGGCAAGTGATCTAGCTTCGGGTATTAGAATAACATGTATTGTAAAGTTGTTTTTAACACAAAATTTTTCTTTTATGAAATGACTGATAGACTTTTTTTCTTCTCTGTTTTTTTTAACATTGATCTTTTTCTCAGCTGGCCGTTCTGATCGTGTACAAATGAGAAACGATTTAGCCAAAATAAACAAGGTTATCACAGAGCACACAAATCACTTAGCACCATATCAGTTTTTGACTGCTTTTTCACAGTTGATCTCTCGAATTTGTCATTCTCATGATGAAGTTTTTGTTGTCTTGATGGAAATTATAGCCAAAGTGTTTCTGGCCTATCCTCAACAAGCAATGTGGATGATGACAGCTGTGTCAAAGGTAATATAGTAATCACAGCAGTGTCTTTTTCCATTTTATATGGCATTGATTATTTAATGCTAATATGAAGATGCAAGTTCCAGTATTTCTTTCTTAGTAAATTAGTAGCAAAACATAAATTTTAAATACTTGAAAAAAAGAAATTGGGGCAACTGGGTGGCTCAATGCTGGAGCAACTACCTTTGATCGGGTTGTGATCCCGGGGTCCTGGGTTCAAGTCCCGCAGGGGGAGCCTGCTTCTCCCCCTCCCTATGTCTCTGCTTCTCTCTGTGTCTCTCATGAATAAATAAATAAAATCTTTTTTTAAAAAAAGATATTAAAGCATTATGTATCATTTTTAAATTCAGAAATATTTACCATATCAAATGAAAGGACTAATATGTTAAGATAAAAAATTCAGCATGTGTTTTCTCTCTGAAGTCTAGTAAACTAGACTTAGTGCTTGGTATGAAATGGTAGCCTATTTTTTCAAAGTGTTTAATCCAAAGTATCTAAACTATTAATAGAAAAACTATTGCATTATTAATGGGCATTTATAAGGTGGTAAATATATTTAATCATAAATATTTTAGAGAATTTGAAAAATAGACATATTAAGAAAACTAAAATTCACTAATTCTACCATTGATATTTTTCTGTATTTTTGTATATGTAGTTTCTGTGTATATTTTAATGCCAAATTTGGATTATATAGATACATAATTTGATATTTTTCATCTAAGATTATTACCATAGCATATTCCTATGAATTAAATATTCTTTGAAGATACAATTTTAATAATTATGTAAAACTCTATAGTAGTTAGCTTATAATTATTTTCTATTATTTATTTAACTGTTGTGTTTCCATTGTTTTGTTCTTATAATAAATACACCTAGACACATCTATATTTATTCTTAATTCTGATTATTCCACCAGGATAGATTCTAAGAAGGGAATTCATAAGGTCATAGGATAATAGCATTTTCATGGCTGTTGAGAATATTGCCACAATGATTTCCAGGAAATTTGAATCAATATGAATTCTCATCTAGAATTGATTTATGTCGATCAAAATTCTGTTTTTAACACCTTGTATAAAACTACATTTAATTTCTTTTATGACAGTCTTCTTATCCCATGCGTGTGAACAGATGCAAGGAAATCCTAAATAAAGCTATTCATATGAAAAAATCCTTAGAAAAATTTATTGGAGATGCAACTCGCCTAACAGATAAGCTTTTGGAATTGTGCAATAAACCGGTATGACCATAAATCTTCCTACTTAGAGACCAGTATTGGATCACTTATATAAAACTTCCATATGATTTTAGCTGGTTTTCTTTCATTTGATTAATTAAGTTAAAATTCTAACGTAAGTAGGTATACACATACATAAAAATTCATCAAATTATATACTTTAAATATATGTAGTTTACCTTAATAAAGCAGTTTTTTAAATTTCTATCATTTCCCTCTCAAATTTATACTCTGAAATTTCTAAAAGCTCTTGTTAGTGTAGATTATTCTGAGAGTAAATTGTCCATATTAATTAGAAATAATTTAAGTAGAGGAATATGAAATAAGCTGTAAGACTCTTAAGTATACAAAATACTCAAAATCATCTCTATTATTATTTTGTGTTGTATCTTTAAACTTTCAAAACTTATATACATTAACCTACACATATGAGAGGAAAAGAAGATTTGAGTTTGGTTTTCATTTTATTTCATTCTTTCAGGATGTGTTTATTTCCTTGCCTGTTGACAGGCACTATGCTAAGTGAAACCCAAATCAAGAAGATATATTCTCCTGCATTGAGGTGCTGATAGTGTTGTAGGAAAATAAGCCAATGGCTATAACTACTTTTTTCAGTATACTTGTATCTAGAGTATGAATATGCTTATAGAAGTAGCACATTCTTTTGCCCAAGAAAATGGAGGGGGGGAAATCCCTAAAATATATATATATAGGAAAGGTAAAAGTGAGTGAGGATAGTTATGAGGAAGAAGAGAGAGACTGTTTACAGGTAAATAGCTAGATTTCACTTTACAAATATTCAATCTATTATCTATTTATAGGTGAGAAAATATAGGCTATTTCTTACCTTCTCTGTATTACTAAACACCTTGAAAGAGTAATCTGTTTTAGCTATCTACTTGAGCCCTATTGACGTCTAATGTACTTGGCATTATCAAAGACAATGATAATGGCCAACATTTACTAAGCACTGGCACTTTTCTAAATGCTTTACATATACAAGTTTTCAGTTATTTATCTGAAATTTTTGTGGCCAGCTAGGCTGCATTTAGGAATTTAGAATTTTTCAGATTTTTTAAAGGTAATATAGTGTATGTACTCAATATTGAATATCCCTGCTGAGAGTATTCTGATAGAGTATCCCATAATCAGTTTCATAACTGTTTTTATAGTGAGACATACTAATCTGCACTGGGTGAGAAATTCACGTATCATTTTGCTGCTCAATGAGATTTGGTACAAAAAAAACCAGTTTGATTTACACAGCTCTTTGGATTTTGTAGTGTCTGTTAATAGATCGTAGGCCTTTATTATCCCCATGAGTCATGAAACAGCCCTGTGGTATTATTATTGATAAAGTAAAAGAGTATGGAGCAAGTAAAATGAGAAATATAAAGAATTCTTGGAAAACTGCTGACTGCTTAACCATTGTAATTAAAATATTGTGGAAGTGAAACTTTTGGTTGAAATTAAGTGTTCTATAATACAGTGTAAACCTAGAGAAATTAAAGTGTGCTATTTTTTTTTTCCCCAGGTGGATGGAAGTAGTTCCACATTAAGCATGAGCACTCATTTTAAAATGCTTAAAAAGCTGGTGGAAGAACCAACATTTAGTGAAATTCTCATTCCTTTACAATCAGTCATGATACCTACTCTTCCATCAATTCCGGGTGCTCACGCTAACCATGAGCCATTTCCTGGGCATTGGGCCTATATTGCAAGCTTTGATGATATGGTAAACTTCAATATTATATAACTGTAACTGTGATTTTAAAATTTAGTTAAATTAAAAATTTCAAATTAAGTTTTTTTAAAAAATGTTCTTCTCAGAAACTAAGTGAATTTTATTTGCAAAGAAATAATGATTAGAAATACAGAAAAATAAAACTTTTAATACTGATGGGATAAAATTAAATGTTAAAAATCCTATGTTCCTAATATCTGTGACCTATAAAAATACCCATATGGAGAAGACTGATACTTTTCTAATGTATATTATGATGAACGAGAGTCATGCATCTTAAATAGCATGATAGGGAGATGGTTCCTTCTCAATTTTTAGCTTTTTATGTATTCCAGTGAACATGTTTACTCTCCTAAACTTCTTAGTACATATTGCTAATGTTACAGGTCTATTTCCAGTCAATTACTACCTTTGTATTGTATGTCAACTTTTCAACCATATGCATTTATCTTCTCCTATTATAAGATATACACACATAGTGTTCATGCTTATTCTCCTTTTAATCTTCTACAACCCCTAAGACAGTGTCCTTAAAGCAAAAACCCATGTTCAGTCAAGTATTTTGATTTTTTTAGATGCTTGTATTATTTTAGTATGAGTATCATTTTTATTTTTCACGATTTGATTTTTCCATACTTTCTTTCATCCTAAAAACAGAGGAGAACAAAATACAGTTTTTGCTTATAGTTTAGGAGGAAGCAAAATTTAGCTAAGAAGAGCTTGATTTTTTTTTAAGTATGTGACTATAAATATGTGACTATTTTAAAGAAATGGTACCAGAGCATTTCTAAGTAAATATTTCTGAAAACTATTTGTTCCAGTAAATCTGTGTATCAAAATATTTGTTTAACTGTTCCAGAGACAGATATTAAACCACATAATGAAATCATTCTTTCTTACTTATAGTCATGCTTTGTTTTTAACTTAATAGTATTCAGGTTATTTGCTCACCTCATTAGGTAGACTTGGTTTTGGAAGAGTTTCTTGTTTCAAAAGTCAAGTAACATTAAATTGATAATCACTTCTTACCATTAAAGACGTTTAAAAACAGTGTCTCTGGCTGTAAAGACAGGTTCTAAAAAATATTTCAAAAATCTTTTAGAAGGGCCAGCGAGGCTTCTAGAAGGTAGTTGGGTTTCTACCTTCTGCTCAGGTCACAGTCCCGAAGTCCTGGGGATTGAGCCCCACATTGAGCTCCCTGCTCAGTGGAGAGTTTGCCTCTTCCTCCCACCCTACCCCCACCTCCTGCCCCTCGCTCCTGCATGCTCACTTGCACATGCTCTCTTTTTCTCTCTCACTCACTCTCTCAAATAAGTAAAATATTTAAAAACAATCTTTTAAACTGTCCTGAAGAGGGTCCCTCAGTTTGAATGTGTAAGTACTTATATTGCTGATGAAGTAATCCTTTTACTTTATAATCATTCCTAATGGGTGACAATGGCTCTCTATGCATGGCAACTATTTTTTCATAGGTCATCAGTGATTATGATAAAAGAAATGTTAAGATAATAAACTTATTACATGATATAGGTTATTATATTCTTTTTTGTTAGGTAGCATGACATATATATATATATATAAATTTAAACAAAGAATCTTGACCTCAACTTATATGTAACTTACTATATTTTAGGTGGAAATTCTTGCTTCTCTTCAGAAACCAAAGAAGATCTCTTTGAAAGGATCAGATGGAAAGTTCTACATCATGATGTGTAAGCCAAAAGATGACCTGAGAAAGGATTGTAGGCTAATGGAATTCAATTCCTTGATTAATAAGGTTTGGAGATAGTTTACTTTAGAGTTTCCATAACTACTGTCAATGTGATACAATCTTTTCATTATGCACATAGATCATTTCTAAACCATACAATTGAAAGATGAAATTTAATTATTTTTTATATGCTTTTTGTCCCTCTCTATCTTCTCCCCGTGTATCACTAGTACCTCTTTTATTAGCAGGAAAAGTTACAGACTTTTAACATAGAAAAGATATAGCAACAGATAATTTCATTTTTAAAAAAGAACAACTAAAAAAAAAAAAGAACAACTATGGTCTTTACTTTGTGTAACCAAAATAATTTAAAAATTAATATCACGTTAAAAACCCATTTCAAAGGCACTGTGAAGTAAAGGATTGTTTTTTATTTAAAATGTTTAGTAAATTGGTAACCTAATTCACTGACTTTAACACCATTAGTATGTTTATCCCAAGCTCCCTTGAGTATTTTTCTGGTTAGGAGTATCAAGTGGCCTGGGTTTAGTTTATAAATTTATCTTAATCAGCTTTGTAACTGATTTATTTCATTACTCTTCCC
Source organism: Canis aureus (assembly GCF_053574225.1). NCBI lineage: Eukaryota > Metazoa > Chordata > Mammalia > Carnivora > Canidae > Canis > Canis aureus. The sequence goes on from NC_135632.1 coordinate 14,465,924, forward strand.
CCACATATAAAATACAATGGCCTGATTGTGAAAAACTACAGTCTGTGTTGGTCTAGGAGACCAAAAACTGATCTTTACATGTCATTCTAATGCTGTACTGTTTGACATTTATGTTGCCTATTTATTCCTAAAGTTTAAAACATGTTTTTGGTTAGTGATTGTGCTTTTGAATTGGACAGTTTGCAATTATAGTTGTGTGCTTAGTTTATTTCATAGTTTCAGAATTAAACAAAACATCATTTATCTTTACCTAGAATAATTCAGGATTAATCAGATGAAATGTAAAAAGCTTTCTTCTGCTAGGAGGCAGTTTTTCAAATGAAGCCCATAATACTAAACTGTAAGAATAAAATTACATTTTGAGGGGATCCCTGGGTGGCGCAGCGGTTTGGCGCCTGCCTTTGGCCCAGGGCACGATCCTGGAGACCCGGGATCGAATCCCACGTCGGGCTCCCAGTGCATGGAGCCTGCTTCTCCCTCTGCCTGTGTCTCTGCCTCTCTCTCTCTCACTGTGTGCCTATCATAAATAAAAATAAAAAAAATAAATTACATTTTGAGGATATTGTAAAACTCATAGTTTCTTGTTTAGATAATCAAAATTAAGCAGCAGTCTTTGTGCCTAAGGACTTATTATTTCAATAATATCTATAAAGCAATAAAAAACATTTTGTCATTGTTAAATATAGAACTATAATATTTTGAACACAATATTGTTGTCACATTAATAGTAAATAATTAAAAAGGGGGACTTGCCCAAGGCATTTTTAATGATTTGGAAAAAGACTGTGGATACTATCCCAGTAGCTTCCTTTCCTACCATTCTGAGGAATTATTCAGCTGTACCACATAGTAAACTTTCACTGACTTTCTTTTGCTATGAAATGAACAATCTTTAGATGTATATTTGACATATTCAGAAATTTTGAATTTTTAAGTTTATGTGTGTGTGTTTTTTTAATAGTGTTTAAGAAAAGATGCAGAATCTCGTAGAAGAGAACTTCATATCCGAACATATGCAGTTATTCCCCTGAATGATGAATGTGGAATTATTGAATGGGTTAACAACACTGCTGGCTTGAGACCTATTTTGACCAAACTTTATAAGGAAAAGGGTACTAAAATTAATTCTTAAAATATAAACATATGAGTATAAAACCTGCTAATATGTGTGTAATTATTATTAACACATGCCATTATACCTTTTATTTGTATAAGCAATAGTAGAATTTCTAGGCTAAATGAGATTCTATATACAGAAGTACTTATGTGTTTTTCTTCCTAGGGTTCTAATTTCATCTTTATCCCAAGAGATATTCCAAGAGAATGTGATGTAGCTTACAAGGATGTATATTCAAATTTGTTTTTCACAGAAGTATTGGTTAGCAATTCTGAAACTACTTTACGTGTATACTCAACTTCAGCAAAATATAAATATATTGTGGATAATGAAAGCTAGTTTTTTCACTGTGAGAGAAAGAAAAGGAAAGGGAAGGCTAAAATAGAACTGAAAGTATTAGATTGGAATTAGAGTCTCCACCTGGCCAAACCTGAGATAATTTGGGGAGCAAAATAAGTAATGATATAGTATTAGATTGTAACTCATGAAATAAAATAAATAGACATGAATCTGCACTGATATAAATAAATAATAAGTAGGAAAGCAGGAACAGTTCTTCCTTATAATAGAATTGCAGTGAATAAATGTAGAGAAATTGATGGAAATAGAAAATCATCAATTAGCAAGTACCACAGTAATAATTGTTACAGGTAAAGAATATCAGTGGGTAGTGGAATGCATGGGCCAAAGTATGAGAAACAGGTTATTTGTTTGGTCTCAAAGTATCTCCCCACAACATACTGATGAATTATAAAGGGGAAAAAATAGGAACTCTTTACAGTGGAGAAACAAAAATATTACTGGTTTGAAATCTTAAAAAATGGTCAAGGTAATAAAAGTCAAAGATAGAAATTTCCCAGATTTGAGGACATTAAGGATACATGACAACTGAAGGTAATATGGGATCCTGGATTGAATCCTAGCCCAGACAAAAAGACAGTGATGTAGTGGGACAGCTGATGAAATTTTAGTAAGGTCTGAAGTTTAGTTAATAATATAACAATATCAATTTCCTGATTTAGGTAATTGTACTATTGTTATGAAAGACATGAACATTAATAGCTGAGTGAAGAATGTAGGAGAATGCTTTGTATCATTTATACAGTTTTTTTATAAGTCCAGAACTATTTCAAAATAATTTATTAAATGCATATGATACAGTATATTAAAAATAAATAGATCAAATTATCAGAATAAGGTAGAAAATAAGTATATTTGTTTCTCTAGGGCTGCTATAACAAAGTACTACTAACAACAGAAATGTATTCTTTCATAGTTTGGGAGCTTATGAATCTGAAATCCTGTGTCAGTAGGGCCAGATCACTGATAGTTCTAGGGGAGAACCACTTTCATCCTTTTCTGTCAGCTACTGCTGGCTCCAGCAATCTCTGACATGCCTTAGTTTATAGATGGTTCACTTCACTCTCTTTCCTCTCTGTCACCACATAGTGTTCTCCCTAAGTCTATATGTCTCTGTTTTTTTCTTATATAATACTTTATATACCAGTTATATTAAGGGCCCAGCCTAATGACCTTATCTTTACCTGATTACATGGGCAACAGCCCTATCTTTTTTAAGGTCACATTCACAGGTACCAGGGGTTAGGAGTTAAGCACATTTTTTAAGGCTATAATTTAACCTGTAACAATAAGTGATATCAATAAATTATTGTGCTAATTATATACCTTATTTTTTTATTGTTAACAAGTCTGATTATCTCTATTTTATGTATAATGCCAGAAGTTAACTGGCACTATACACTTGGATAAGTGACTTATCCAAGTTCACAAAGCTGATAAGTTGTAGAGCGGAAACTCAAAGACTGGAGTCTTATTCCAAGGAACTTGCTATTGACTATCTTATTGGAAAGATAAAATATTGTATGTGTTTTAGTTACTGCTTTGGTTTTTTAAAAATATTTTTAAAAAATTTTTAGTATCATGAACACATAGGAACTATGTAACATTTGAGTCTAAACACCTTAAATCTCAAACTTTTCCATAAAACTTTTGGCTGTGCCTTGCTGTAAAAAGCACCAAACCATGGTGGCCTAAGAGGCACTTAATAGACTGGAGTCATATCACCCATCTAATACAGGCTCATCAATGTGTTAGAAGGAAGAGTTCTTCTGTTTCTCTAGATGATTTGCATTGTACAAGATTAGCTCAAGAACCAGGTATACAATCAATCTGATAGGCTAATCTTCACACAGTAAATTATCTCAAAGTACCATTTTAGGTTTTTTAATAATGATTCTGTGTGAGTTTATACTACATGCTGAGGAACAGAGAAATCACTATAATTTTAGTGAAGGCTGCAGCATTTTTACAATTCTAAGTGTACTCTTCACATTGGATTTATTCTGAGTGACATTTTCTGGAATTAGTTTATCCCACAACATCAGTTTTAGTTGACATTAATTTTCATCAAGAGGCTTCACTTTGGATAAGTATAGTGAAACATAATGTGTTCTATTATTTTATCATAATAAGATAAATTTACCTATGCATAGTGGCAATTTTTCTATTCTTGATTTTGAAGAATAATTTGAAAAAAATAGATTTTTTTTTTTTAAGAAAATTGCCCCTTTTCTTATTTGTTTTATGTGATTAGTGGAAACCACTTTACTTCGCAGGAGTTTATATGACAGGAAAAGAACTTCGGCAGTGTATGCTACCAAAAGCTGCAGCTTTGTCTGAAAAACTCAAAGTATTCCGAGAATTTCTCCTACCCAGACATCCTCCCGTTTTTCATGAATGGTTTCTGAGGACATTCCCTGATCCTACATCATGGTAAGTTACCAAGAAGATAATACATTGTAATAGTTAATGTTTTAAAAAATATTTTAGGTTTGTATTGCCTCATGTGGCATAAGGATATTTGATAGGCATTGTGTTTTCTTAAGGTACAGTAGCAGATCAGCATACTGCCGTTCTACTGCAGTGATGTCAATGGTTGGTTATATCCTGGGGCTTGGAGACCGTCATGGTGAAAACATTCTCTTTGATTCTCTAACTGGTGAATGTGTACATGTGGATTTCAACTGTCTTTTCAATAAGGTAAGTGATATGACTTACTCTAGTTAATTGTATGTTTTCTCCCAATTTCCTTTCCTCAAGAACTGTTTTTCCTAGACCTACCCATTGGTAATGTTACAGTCACGGTTGAGTCACATTGAGAGTTTATGGACTGGTTTTGATCAGTGAATCCCTGAGTGGTCAGTAAAACAACGTAGGATGAAGAGAACTCAGAAGAGTGATAGAGTAAAACCAGCACTGAACTTGAAATCCAAAGGTTCAAGTTCTGACTCAGTTAGTTCTTAGTTAATGTAAAGATGGACAGATCAGTTCATTTTAAATCTTTTTTTTTTTTAATTTTATTTATTTATGATAGTCACAGAGAGAGAGAGAGAGAGAGGCAGAGACACAGGCAGAGGGAGAAGCAGGCTCCATGTACCGGGAGCCTGACGTGGGACTCGATCCCGGGTCTCCAGGATCGCGCCCTGGGCCAAAGGCAGGCGCCAAACCGCTGCGCCACCCAGGGATCCCCAGATCAGTTCATTTTACTGAGACTCAGTTTTTTTAGAGAGACAGAAGACTTTAATGTGTGGGTTTCCAAACCTGCAGCATATCAGAATCATCCAAAAATTTAAACAAAATACACAAATATCTAAGCAGACATCCCAAGAGATTCTATAGGTCCAGAGTGGGGTCTAGGAATAAATTAAGGTAGTTGGACTCTCCCTGATACCCCTCTAATTTTCCAATGTTATGATCCTGGAAGGCAGGCTGGTAAATTAACCCCCTATTTTCTTCATTCCCATTCTCTATGGATTGCCTTCTGCTGTCACAGGAAACCAAGAAAGGTCACAGATACAAATGAGATGAAATCAAGGATAAACCACTGGTACATACCAGAAAGGAATTTAGGGAACTCAGTAAGTTTAGGGATGAAAAGGCCCTATGGAATGCAGGTTGAGAATGGCAGAAAATAAGATTTAAAATTTTAACATAGTTATCTTTTAATAAAATCCATTGTTTTAAGGGAGAAACCTTTGAAGTTCCAGAAATTGTTCCATTTCGACTGACTCATAATATGGTTAATGGAATGGGTCCTATGGGAACAGAAGGTCTTTTTCGAAGAGCTTGTGAAGTTACAATGAGGCTGATGCGAGATCAAAGAGAGCCTTTAATGAGGTAATTAACTTATGTTTTGTAAACAATTAACAGTAATTTTGAATGTAATTATTGATTTCTAAATATATTTTTTAATAATAGAAGCTGATTTGCATTGGTTGAAGTAGTTTTTTTTTTTAAATAATAGCTATTAAGGTATAAATTATAGTTCATTATAGTTCATTGCAGCATTATTTATAATGGCCAAGATATGGAAATAACCTGAGTGTCCACTGATGGATAATTGGGTAAAAAAATAATGGTGTGTGTACGTACAGACGTACACACACACACACACAGAAATACTATTCAGCCATAAAAAAAGAAGGAAATCTTGCCATTTGCAACAACATAGATAGACCTTGAGGGCATTTATGTTTAAGTGAAATTAGTCAGACAGATAAAGACAAAGACCATGTAAGATCATTTATATGTGGAGTCTTAAAAAAAGTAGAACTACCTTATGATCGGATAATCACACTACTGGGTATTTACTGAGAGAATACAAGAACACTAATCCAAAGGAATACATGGACCCTGATGTTTATAGCAGCATTATTTGCAATAGCCAAGATATGGAAGCAGCCCAAGTGTTCACCAATTGATGAATGGATAAAAAAGATGTGATATATATACACAATGGAATATTACTTAGCTATGAAAATGAAATGTTGCCATTTGCAATGACACGGATGGAGCTAGAGAGTATAATGCTAAGTGAAATAAGTCAGAGAAAGACAAATACTATATGATTTCACTCATATATGGAATTTAAGAAACAAATAAGCAAAGGGTAAAAAAAGGGGCATAGCAAGAAACAGACTTTTATTATAGAGAACAAGCTGATGGTTACCAAAGGTGGGTGGGGAGATAGGTTAAAAGGTGATGGGGATTAAAGAGTGCACTTGTCATGATGTACACAGGGTGATGTATGGAACTATTGAATCACTATATTATACACCTGAAACTAATAAAACACTGTATGTTAAGTAACTAGAATGAAAAAAAAATTTAAAAAAAGGAAAAGAAAAACTGAGCTCATAGATACAGAAAACAGATTGATGGTGGCTAGAGGTTGGAGGTGAGGGTGGACAAAATGAATGAAGGCACAAACTTTCAGCTATGAAATAAAGTCATTGGAATATTATGTACATCATGGTGACTATAGTTAATAATACTATATTATATATTTAAAAGTTGCTGAGAGTAGATATTAAAAGTTTTCATAAGAAAAAATTTATAACTGTATGGTGATGGATATTAACTAGATTTATTGTGATTATTCTGCAATAAATACAAATATCAAGCCATGTACACCTAGAAGTAATATAATGTTATATGTCCATTATATCTCAATTTTTTAAAAGATAATTTACATACCATAAAATTCACTCTGTAAGAGTATGCATTACAGTGGTTTTTAGCATATTCCCGATTGTGCATCCATCACTACTATCTAATTATAAAACATTTTCATCACCCCTAAAATAAATTAATAGTCACTCTCCATCCCTACTCCTCTGCCATCTTCTAGGAACTGCTAAATGTATTTTCTGTCTCAATGGATTTGTGTTTCTGGGCATGCATATATAAATGAAATTGTACAATATGGCATTTTATGTCTGTCTTCTTTCCCTTGATATTTTCAGGGTTTATCCCTTTTGGAGTGTGTATCAGTAATTCATTCATTTTTTATTATAAAATAATATTCCACTGTATACCACATTTTGTTTGTCAATGAAAGGAAATTTGGATTGTTTATACCTCTTTGCTATTGTGAAAAGTCTGGCTGTGAACATTTATGTACAAGTTTTATGTGAATACATATTTTCGGTTTTCTTGGGTAAACCTGGGTGTTGAATTGCTGGATCATATGTGAACTCTAAGCCTAACATTTTGAGGAACTTTCAAATTGTTTTCCAAAGCAGTCATAATACTTTACAATTCCAATGGCAGTGGTTGAAGTTTCCAATTTCTCCACATTCATACCAACACTTGTTACTTATCTGTCTGTCTTACTTTATCCATCCTAGTATCACATGGTATCTCATTGTGGTTTTAACTTAAATTTTCCCAAAGACCAGACCAGTTATGTTGAGCATCTTTTCATGTGCTTATTGGTCAGTTGTATATCTTCTTTGGACAAATATCTATTCCAATTCTTTTCCCATTTTTAAAGATTTTTTTTAAAATTTTTATTTATTTATGATAGTCACACAGAGAGAGAGAGAGGCAGAGACACAGGCAGAGGGAGAAGCAGGCTCCATGCACCGGGAGCTCGACGTGGGATTCGATCCCAGGTCTCCAGGATCGCGCCCTGGGCCAAAGGCAGGCGCCGAACTGCTGCGCCACCCAGGGATCCCTCTTTTCCCATTTTTAAATTGGATTATTTGTCTTTTCATTTTTGAGTTCTGAGAGTTCTTTACATATTCTGGATACTAGATCTTTAATAGATACACAATTTGCAAATATTTTTCTTCCATATATGGGTTGTCTTTTTACTTTCTTCTTTTTTTTTTTAAGATTTTATTTATTTATTCATGAGAGACACAGGGAGAGGCAGAGACATAGGCAGAGGGAGAAGCAGGCTCTCTGTGGGGAGCTCGGTACAGGAATTGATCTCAGGACCCCAGGATCATGCCCTGAGTCCAAGACAGATGCTCAACCACTGAGCCACCCAACTGTTCCATCTTTCAACTTTTTTGATGATGTCCTTTTTCACTTACAAGTTTTTACTTCTGATGAAGTCCAATTTATCTGTTTTAGTTGTTGTTATTTATGGTTTTGGTGTCATTTAAGAAAGTATTGCATAACCCAAATCATGAACAGTTACATTACACTTCTGTTTTCTTCGAAGTGTTTATAGTTTTAGCTTTTATATTTGTTAGATCTTTGATCATTTTCAGTTATTTTGTGTATCTAGTGTGAGGTGGGGGATCATATTAATTCTTTTGAATGTGCATATCCAGTTTTCCTAGCACTGTTTTTTGAAAATACTATCCTCCTCCACTTAATTGTCTTGACCTATATATGCAAGAGTTTATTTCTGGACTCTCAGTTTTATTCCATTGATCTCTATGTCTAACCATATTCCTTCAACACATTGTTTTGATTACTGTAGCTTTATAGTAAATTTTGAAATCAGGAAGTATGTGTGCTCCATCTTTTTCTTCTTTTTCAAGATTGACTATTATGGGTTCTTTTCATTTCCATAAGAATTTTAAGATTATATTATTAACTTCTGCAAAAAGCCAGTCTAGATTTTGTAGGAATGGCATTGAATCTGTTAATCAGTTTGTGGAGTACTGTTATTTTTAAAATATTATGTTTCTGAACTATAAACATTAGATGTCTTCTCCTTTATTTAATTCTTCTTTAACTTCCTTCTATAATGTTTTGTAATTTTTAGTTTTCAAGTCTTGTATTTTTTAAAATGTGCTTTTAAAAATGTTATTCCAAATGGAATTTTTTAATTCATTTTTTGCACTGTTCATTATTGTTAGAAATACAACTGATATTTGTATATTTATCTTGTATCTTGCAAACTTTGCTGAACTTATTAGTTCTAATACGTATTTTTACCTTAAGATTTTTCTCTCTCCAACAGTACATTATCTGCAAATAGTTTTGCTTTTTGTCCTTTCCATTCTCATGCTTCCCCCCACCCACCACCCCTGCTTGGCCAATTACTGTAGCTAAATGAGTATCAGATAGGCAAAATGAGAAGTCTACATCTTTGTCTTATTCCTGATCTTAGGGGTATAGAAGTCAGTCTTTCACTATTAAATATGTTATCAGCAGGATGTAGTGTTTTTAAAGGACTTTTAAAGCTTATTTATTCACCTTCTTTCTTTAAAGCTCTCTACCTGATATTTTGGTAGAACATACTGGTTAGACATAGGCAAAGGCAAATTCTCTAAAAGGGGAAGTATAGCATCTTGTGAAATACTAAGAGCCCCTATCCCAATCTGGGGAAGTCAGGAAATAATTTCTGGAGGAAGTAGCAGAAATCTTAACGATAAATGGAATTGGCCATGCAAAGGGGAAGAGAGTGTTCTGAATAATAGATATATTAAGGCAAGTGAAGGCATTGACTGCCTAAAAAATGTAATTCTGTTTTCTGGAGAGTACACTTCAAATAGATGGTGCTGTGATGATAGTGCACAGATGAGTAGGGCTAGATTATGAAAAGTCCACATGAGGCTGGTTTACATATTTAAACCTTGCCCTGAAGACAACCAGAACTCATTGCGGGTTGGAGTAAGAAGAAAATTTATTTTTTAATTTAATTTTTTTTAAAGATTTTATTTATTTTTTCATGAGAGAGACAGAGGCAGAGACACAGGCAGGAGAAGCAGGCTCCACGCAGGGAGCCCGACGTGGGATTTGATCCCGGGTCTCCAGGATCCTGGGTCTCCAGGATCACGCCCTGGGCCAAAGGCGGGTGCTAAACCGCTGAGCCACCCAGGCATCCCAAGAAGAAAATTTAAAAAGAAGAAATGAAATCATTAGATTTTGCACTGTAGAAAAATTACAGTTGCATACTAGACTAGAGGCCAGAAAACTAGTTAGAAGACTGTTGGAGTAACTCAAGAAAACATGATGTTGCATTGGATGAGGTAGTGACAGTAGAGATGAAAGTAAGTAGATTTTTTTTTAAATTTTTATTTATTTATGATAGTCACAGAGAGAGAAAGAGAGAGAGGCAGAGACACAGGCAGAGGGAGAAGCAGGCTCCATGCACCGGGAGCCCGATGTGGGATTCGATCCTGGGTCTTCAGGATCGCGCCCTGGGCCAAAGGCAGGCGCCAAATCGCTGCGCCACCCAGGGATCCCTTAAAGGGCTTTAGGAGGTAGAATTGAGTGTTAAAAGGAAGGAGAGGCAACGATGACACCTAGACTTTTGTTTAGGGCAAAGGAGTGAATGATGCTCTTCTAGTTTGGGTCATGAATTTTGGAAATACTGAATTTGAGGTGCCTGCAAGAAATCTGAATGGATTTTTCCATAGGTAGCTGTATTTGAAGTTCACAGTATGCATTTAGAAATGGCACACAGAACTCACCTTACTCTACTGTCCAAGAACACCTCAGACCGCCCCCCCATCTTCCCTCTACTCTTTCCTTTCAACCCCCTCCAAAACAGTAAGTTCACATATCTTACTGACCGAGTACTAATGCATGTTATAAGAATATTGCCATTATTTTCTCATTCTTCACTTATTTTTCACCTAAGTGTTGACTATAGTGACACTTCTTTTTAGAGATGTCATATTATTATATTTGTTTACATTTTAGTGTCTTAAAAACTTTTCTACATGATCCTCTTGTGGAATGGAGTAAACCAGTGAAAGGACACTCCAAAGCACCACTGAATGAAACTGGGGAGGTTGTCAATGAAAAGGTTAGTAGTTCTTTTTTTTTTTTTTTTTTTTTTTTAGGTTAGTAGTTCTTTAAAAAAAAAGGTTAGTAGAAATGTAGCTTGATACGAGCCCTCATCGCATGTCTCTATCAATGAGAATTGATTCTAAATACTGTCAGTGACTGGCTATTGAATCCTCTGAAATCTAGCTCTTTATTTTATTTTTTTAGAGAGAGGGGGGAAGCGGCAGAGGGAGAGGGAGACAGAGAATCTTAAGCTCCACACCTAGCACTGAGCCTCATGTGGAGCTTGATTTCACAACCCTGAGATCATGACTTGAGCCAAAATCAATAATCAGGACACTTAACTGGTGGAGCTACCCAGTTGTCCCTAAAATCCAGTCCCTAAAATCTAGTTCTTTAGTATAAAAATGCCAGTGAGTTTTCTTTATTGTCATTACTAATGTTAACATTATTATAATTTGTGTAATGAAGTTCAAGACATACTTGTTTAACTGTAGCCAGTTTACAATTTTGAGATATAGTGGGAAAAAGTTGAACACAGATTGCCTGAACTTACAACGTAGCAGTCTCAACTTTAATACGTAGCAATTCACTCCTTACTAATATTAGTTGAAGTCTCAAAGTTTGCAGATAATCGTTTTTATTAAGTGAGAATATATTGAAGATTGTTATTCTAATAACATCAGTCTCACTTTGCATTTTGATAAGCTTTCTATTGAGAGAAATGTGTACCATTCCAAGTAGCTTAGAACTCCATTTGCACATAGTAACATAAGCTTAATATTAGGCATTCAGAGTATTGTTGCTATTATTAGAATATTCATTCAAATGTTGAAGTCCTAACATTTTCCGGGTAAATTTTTTCCAGAATTGTAATGTGGAAGAGATTCCCTGGTATTTCATAGTCCAGAAAAAATGTCCTTGCAGTTGATGTTAAATCAACATTGCAAGCTTCAAAATCAGTATCTCAATTTTGTTTCATTTCTTCTGTTTTGTCTGTATTTGCTCCTAAAAGGGGAGTAATGATTTGTAAAATGACATAAACATTGGTCAAATACCAGAAAAAGTAGTAATTTCAAATTATCAACATGCAGGGGTTATTGGGTTCTTAGCACTTATGATTTTCAATTTCTTCTTACTAGGCCAAGACCCATGTTCTTGACATCGAGCAGCGACTGCAAGGTGTAATCAAGACCCGAAATAGAGTGACAGGGCTGCCATTATCTATTGAAGGACATGTACATTACCTTATACAAGAAGCTACTGATGAAAACTTACTGTGTCAAATGTACCTTGGTTGGACTCCATATATGTGAAATGAAATTACATCAAAGGATATGCTAATATCTAAAATTAGTGCATTTGGTGTTAACTGTGATTGTATATTCAATTCCAAAGTACAGTATACATTTATGTTCTCAGAGCAACTGGTATTAACTCCCTTATTGTTAATAATATTTAAAATAATATATGTTGTTAAGAAATAAATTTTCTTTTTTAAAAAAATTTATTTATTTATTTGAGGAGAGAGAGCGAGAGCACACAAGTCGGGGAAAGGGGCAAAGGGAGACGGAGAAGCAGACTCGCCACTGAGCAGGGAGGTAGCTCTACTTGGGGCTCCATCCCAGGATCTCCGGATCATGATTTAAGGCCAAGGCAGACATTTAACTGAGTCCCTCAGGCCCCCTAAACTGCTTTCTTTTTTTTTTTTTTCTAAACTGCTTTCTTAAATATATATTGTTTATTATAACTGGGGAAATGGAACATCTAATGTTTTTATGCTCTAAAAAGATGTATTTGCAAGAAACAAGCCTAATTTCATTTTATAACTTTTATTAATTTTCTTTGAAGTTCAAGCTAGCAAAAGGATTAATTTAAGCAACAACAAAAAATTATATTGAATAGATGCTGTGGGCAAAGCACTATGCTAGACTCGTGCACAGAGCTACTACCTCTCCTGCCCTCTAGGAACTTACAGTCTAGTCTAAAAAAAACAGATATAAGCGGAAAGCACACATCAAGTTCACTTCATAAAACTTTTTGAATGGCTAAAATGTAATAGGAAAAAACATAAACCAAGGAATATGAATATGAAAACTCAATGTAATTTTAAAGGTGCTGTCATACTGAGAGTTTGCCAGAATACAGAATCTAGTAGTCTTAGAAGACACTTAAAATTTTATAAGATTTTAAAATTAAGGATTTTAATGTTCATTTTTTGTAAATTTTCTTGCAGATGACTTAAAATAATTCACAGTATTTACAAATAATGAGGTTATTACATTTGTAAATACAAATGTTATTAAATTTTACCTAAGTTCGCTTAAGAGAATTATGCTTTTTTGTACGGTATAGTGTGATGGGGGAAAACAAGAAAAACCAAGAGCCATGTATATGAAAAGTGTATCATTTCCTGTGGAGCTTAATGTTGAGTTTAGGAAGCTGAGCGGGGGTGGAGGGGAGTTAGGACATTTTTTTTTTTTTTCAACAAATAATTTGGAATAAAACGTTTTTAAAAGAAGCTTTGTTGTAGGGTTATATTCCTGGGCGGGGGGCGGGGGGCGGGGGGGGAGCCTCCCCCTCTCCAAACAAAATAAACTAAACCAAATAAATCACCAGATCTTTCCAAATTTGTGTTGAAAAATACTGAGATTGGTAATCGTAGGACACAGAAGCAGTCAGGAAGAAACCAGCGTTCCCACACTCGTGCAGCCGACTCACGAGGCGTTCACCCCACTCCCACGCCTACTCACAAAGCCCAGCTCTGTCAGCCGACCCGCCGCCGCGCTTGGACGTAACCACCGAGCGAGCGCCGGGATTAGAGCCCCGCCCCGGCGGTGCGGCCTCCAGCCGGCCGCTCTAGGCCCGGCGAGCGCTCTCTATGGTCGGGCGGGCGGTGTGTTGTCATCCGCGGAGCGACGGCCGGAGGCGGCGGCGTAGGCCCCGGCGGGGCGTTTGGTTTCGGTTTGGCCCTGACTGGAATTAGCGTTGACGGTCGAAATGGGAGTCCCCAAGTTTTACCGATGGATCTCGGAGCGGTATCCCTGCCTCAGTGAAGTGGTGAAAGAGCATCAGGTGGGTGAGCACGGGGCCAGCGGCTCGGGGGCCGAGGACCCGGGGCCCCGCAGCCCTCCCTCCACCCTGGGACGGGGCTCCACAGCCTCCTCTCTGCCCGCCGTCTGCGGGGTGACCGGCGGCGGGAGGGCGGGGGAAGGTTTGAGGAGAGCCGGGTGATCTGAATGAGGGCGACGGCGTGGGTTTGGTTTGTGCGCAGAGGCGCGGGGATGGCGGCCGTTCTGACAGCTCCGCTGCGGCTCGGGGCCTTCCGGGGTCCTGAAACCGAGTCCTGCGGCGGCCGCTTCCGTGAAGTCTCCGCTCCCCTGCCCGGGGAGCCGCGTCCTCCCCAGAGAGGCGGCGGCGCCGGAGCGGGCGCTCGGAGTCCCCTCCCCCCGGCCCCCGGGAAGCGGCCGGTCCACGTACAAACGGCGATGAGCGCCTCCGCAGTCGAGTCACCTTGTTTACTTTCCCTCCTCGGGACCTGCATCCCGCTCCACCTCCAGCGCCGAGAGTGTTTGACACGGCCGATGGTTCACATTCATGGTACCTTTTGTTACTCATTTTCGATTATCCCAGAGGTCGGACGAATCCCGCTTTCCAAAAGAAGCAGAAATACACTTGGACGGGCAGGGGCAGTTATCTGGAGGCTTCAGTGTGCGAGTGTGCTTGTGTGCGTGTGTGTGCGTGTGCATGTGCACGGGAGAGGGAGGAAGAAAAAGAGAAATGGATTGCTAGAGCACTAACACTAATAATAATAATACCTGGTGTGTAATCCGGGATGTGATAATATTCCAATGCAAGAATTCCAAAAATGTTTATATATTGGAACTGTGGAAAGAAATAACAAGCAGTTCTCTATTAGGTAAACTAGCCTTTGGGTGATAACGTTAGTGTTTGTCACGTTGAATGATTTTGGTAGGTAGATCTCTAGTCCATTTTACATTTTGCAGGGCAAAAAAAGTTGTGATATTTGTATAGCCAATGAATCCGTTGTGATGGGTAACATTTTATTGGTCAGGGGAAATAATCTAGCCAACACCATCATGCTGTTTGTTAAATTATGGTTTAATCTTTTAAAAAGTACAGTGAGCGTGAAGATAGGGTTAAACTTCCAGAAGGGATACTTTGTTGTTGGATCCCAATCAGATTCGGTAAATGAAGAAAAGCTTACCAAAAATTCCAGAACAGTAGATTATTTTTCATTTATTTGAGTCAGATTTAGGAAGATATTTCTTCCCAGAGAAGAGAGTAAAAAAAATAAATAAATAAATAAATAAAAATAAAAATAAAAAAAAGGTTACTACTACATTGCAGAAATAGACATCAACTTTGGGTTTGCCTAGGTCATTCATTCAACAAAAGTCTGAGTACCTGCCATGTATCAGTCACTTTATCTCCAAAGAGGAAAAAATGTGATTGTTATTTGGAATGGCTTGATAACATAATATTTGTTCATTGATATTTTTACTCTGTACTCTTCAGTGCAGAATTTGGTTGGATGAAACTGTCCTGGCTTCTCACCATCCTAAGGAGGTTTTTTGTTTTGTTTTGGTTTACTGAAGAACAAAAATAGCCTCTTTAAGGCAAAAGGGATAGGTTTAAAACTTGGCTTATCAAAGTGCTGTCCTTCAAAAATATTTGATTCATGTGTTTAACAACAACAGCAAAGAAAGCAAATGTCATAAAGGGTTACCAGCTACTCTCTTGAGCAGTATTTAAAAGCTAGTAAGCCAAAGTAAGTCACAGTGATTTATTTTTTTAATTTATTTATTTATTTGGCAGAGAGACAAAATCAGAGAGCACAAGCAAGGGGAATGGCAGAGGGAGAAGGAAAAGTTAGCTTACCCGCAGAGCAGGGAACCCGACACGGTGCTCCATCCCTGGACCCTATATCATGACCCCAGCTGAAGGCAGACACCCAACCAGCCGAACCACCCAACCACCCCAGTCACAGTGATTTAAAAACTAGTCCTAGAAGGAAGGGATTGGAGGAAGAATAGGTTGTGGGAAGATGGTGGTGGTAAAGACAACAGCATTGTTTTTTGGTCTTTCTGAATCCTCACATAAAAACAGAGCAACTAGATAGCAAAGTTTGAAATCCAAAGAACATTTATGACAAAACCATGTAACACTGTATCCCTGTGAATCCCCAAATACAAGTAGGTGGCGACAAACTACCAATAGCCTCTAGACCCAGTTGGTGTTGGCATCCCTGCAAGAGGAAAAAGGAAGCAATGGGGCAATATCTGATGGACCTGAGAACAGGATAACTGCAGATTATTCACAAAAAGACTGTAGGCCAATTATATAGCAGTATATGTAAGTAAGGGGCTTTAAAGGGCAAGAATAGTCAGCCTCCTATGAATTCTCATAAGTGACTTGCCAAGACATTGTTCTGAGATAGATATAGTAAAGGATAAAACAGATATGCTCCCTATTCAAGAGCAATGGAAATGTTAGCTTGTGTTTCCTTCTGTACAATCTGTAGCAAAATGCATAGAAGATTGGCTTTAAAAGTGCAGGCACTGGTGTAACCATGTGAATGGACTTAACACTGTTGAACTGTACACTTAAAAATGGTCAAGATGGCAAATTTTGTTATGTATATTTTACCACTGTGGTAAAATGCAGGCATCAGAGTACGCATTATGAAAAGGTACAATATTGCTCCAAGGAGGCCAGAATTGTTCAGAGGGTGGAGGGTTACATATTAAAGTGCCACAGTGCATAAACAGACAGTTTAGCTGTGGTAATAAAATTCCATTGGAGTAAGAAAAAAACAAATCTGAAGAGCTACCTGCAAGAGGGACAATAGTGACAGAAGGTTAAGAAATACTGCTCCACAGCAGTTCTACTTGGTTTCCAGTTTAGCTCCAACACTTACCTTACTAGCTATTGGTGAGTAACTTAATCATTTTGTGACTCAATTTTCTCAGCTACAAAATGGAGATAATAATTCTAGGATTGCTATGCTTAAGTAAGTGAATGCACATACAGTTGGCTTTGAAAAATTAGGAGCACCGACCTCCCACACAGTCAAAAATCCAAGTATAACTTTGACTCCCCCAAAACTTAACTGCTATTACTAGTGTTGACTGGAAGCCTTACTGATAAGATAAACATCTAATTAACACATATTTTGTATGTTATATGTATTGTATATTGTATTCTTACAATAAAGTAAGCTAGAGAAAAGAAAATATTAAGAAAATTATAGGAAAATACATTGACAGTACCGTATTGTATTTATTGAAAAAAATCCACATGTAAGTGGACCCATGCAGTTCAAACCTATGTTCAAGGGTCAACTGTAAAGCATTTAAATCTGTATAGTTTATGGCAAGTGCTTAACAGATCTTAGCTGTTATTATATTATTATTGTTATTATTATTATATTTTGAGAGAGAGACAGTACTTGTAAGCAAGCTAGGGGAAAGGGGGAGAGAGAGAGAATGGGAAGCAGGCTCCATGCCTCCAGCATGGAGCAGGGCTAGATCTCACAACCCTGAGATCCTGACCTGAGCTGAAATCAAGACTTGGATGCTTAACTGACTGAGCCACCCAGGCACCCCAGATCTTAACTATTACAATAGTGCTGTACTAGATTGTAATCACAAAGAGAACTGCATATGCTCTAAGAGTTTGTAATCTTAGTTGTATGACCTTTGTTTTACAAAGGCCAAGTTTTCATCAGATATATATGTTCCTCATTACAATATCATCTCTACTTTTGTGGTACATAATAGGTCTTCAGTGAATAGTTATTGAGTGAAGGAATTTATTAACCATAGCATATTATTATAACATATAAAGAATCATAGTATGTAAAAACATTGCATATAAAAATATGCATAGTATATGTAGTATGCTTTAAAGCATGCTTGTTAAGGGGGTGCCTGGATGATTCACTTGGTTAAGTGTCCAACTCTTGATTTCAACTCAGGTCATGATCTCAAGGTTGTGAGAGTGAGCTCTGTGCTGGGCATGGAGCCTGTTTAAGATTCTCTCTCTCCCTCTACCCCTCTAAAATAAAATAAATAAAACATGCATGTTAAAAAATGAATTGAAGCAATAAAATCTTGGGATTCAGATAAATAGGATTAAAGGACTGTGACAGGGATCCCTGGGTGGCGCAGCAGTTTGGCGCCTGCCTTTGGCCTAGGGCGCGATCCTGGACACCCGGGATCGAATCCCACGTCAGGCTCCCGGTGCATGGAGCCTGCTTCTCCCTCTGCCTATGTCTCTGCCTCTCTCTCTCTCTCTCTGTGACTATCATAAATAAATAAAAATTTAAAAAAAAAGGACTGTGACAAAAGAATTGGTCACAGCTCTCTTAAACAGTCAAATATATATTGTCTTTTTGAAAAAGACATTTTGCAGCCACACTAAGTAGGATACAAAGTTACACTAACAAAAAGAAACTACTGTTTTGAGAAAATTAGATACTAAAATGTTAATACTTAACCACAATTTAAAGCAGTGAGAATGCAGATTCAAAGTGTTAAAGCCTGCATGTGCTTTCACATTCAGTAAAGGGAGAGCTTAACTTTTTATTGATCATTAAATATTTTTATTTGCAACTTTGTGTCAGATAGTGTGCCAAGAGTTCTAAACATGACCAGATACTTAAGTGTAATAATGTCGGTCCTTTTCTGCTAAATCAGAGACTTTACTTTTGAGGAACTCACAGTTTAGCAGGAAAAGACAGACATTACACTTAAGCATCCAACAAAAATATATAGAGCATGTAATATATGTACCTGGCATTCTTGTATACCTTGGGAACACAAAAACAGGATATGACATAGAGAAAAGAGCATTATGTCCCCTTGGGTAAGTACAGAAAAACTTCTAGACAAAGATACCTGAGCTGGGTCTTGAAAGCTGAGTCAGAATCTGCAAGATCAGTGGAAGAAAAAGCATAAAGGAAAGAAAAGCATTTCAGGAAGTAGTAGCAGTGTCTGTAGAGTCACAGAGGTTTGGAGCAGCCCAGCACATTTAATGTACTGTCTGTAGTTAGCTTGTAGACTATATGTTGTTAAAGGAAAGAATATGGAATTGATGGGAGAGGTAACAGCCAAATCATACAGAACCTTTTATGGCATTAAGGGTTTATAGTATCATACAGCTTTAAGTATAGAAGCAACATGATCAGATTATGTATTAGAAAAATGGCTAACTGGGCAGCCTGGGTGGCTCAGAGGTTTGGCGCCACCTTCGGCCCAGGGCGTGAACCTGGAGACCTGGGATCGAGTCCCACGTCGGGCTCCCTGCATGGAGCCTTCCCTCTGCTTGTGTCTCTGCCTCTCTCTCATAAATAAATAAAATCTTTAAAAAAAAAAGAAAAAGAAAAGAAAAGAAAGAAAAGAAAAGAAAAGAAAAGAAAAGAAAAGAAAAGAAAAGAAAAGAAAAGAAAAATGGCTAAGATGTGGTGGGAGAGAAAATGAAGCAAGCAGTCTAGTTGGAAAACTGAGGGCTTGAACTCAGGCAGGAAATCTGGGGATTGGAGAAAATAATGAGATTGACTAGCACAATGGGAATGGTTAGGAGGGTAAGATTCTAGAGACATTTTGGAAGTTAAATTAAAAAAAAAAAAAACCTAAGTGAGTAATTAGATACGGAGATTGAGGACAGGTAAAAATATAAAATAACATCAGAATTTCTAATTTACAGAGGTCATAACTCAGTATTATGCATTTAGGGTCCCCCCCCCATTTTTATGTAAATCCCAGTTAGTTAACAGTGTAATAGTAGCTTCAGGTGTAGAGTTTAGTGATTTGTCACTTACGTTCAACACCTGGTGCTCATCCTAACCTTGCTGTCCTTAATCCCCTTCCCCTATTGAACCAACACCCCCGCCCCGCGCATGTCCCCTCTAGCAATCCTGCGTTTGTTATCTATAGTTAAAAGTCTCTTTCTCGGTTTGTCTCTCTCCTTTTTTGTTTTGTTTTGTTTTGTTTTGTTTTTCCCCCAATAATATGTATTTGTGAAGGAGCAAGATTCTATTGAATGTTCTCATTTTCTTCACTGAATTAGACAGTGGTTATTCAGTCATTCTGTATTTTACTTACTAATCTGAAACCTAAGAGAATTTTAAAAATTTCTCTTCTAAAAGGACAATTACAGGTTTTTTTCAGATTATAAAGGTATGTGCTCATTGTGTAAAAATTAATATAACCCAGAAAGATGTAAAAGTTGTTATATTGTCCAAAGGAAAATAAGAAACAACTGAAATTTCATCATTGAGAGTTAACCAGTAACATCTTGTTTCCATGTACTCTTGACCTTTATATGCAGATACACATGTAGATATTTTCTATAAATGGGATAATATGACTGCTGTTTTATAGTCTGCTTTTATCATTTGACCATTTGTATTATACACAATATCTACTGTCAAATAAGAATGTATATCATAATTTGTAATAGCTATGTAGTATTCCATTGTGTAGATGTACCATCATCAGTTTTCTAGTTTTCTATTCTTAGGCTTTTTTTTTTTTTAAGATTCTATTTATTTATTCATGAGAGACACAGAGAGAAAGAGAGGCAGAGATATAGGCAGAAGGAGAAGCAGGCTCCCCGCAGGAAGTCCAATGTGGGACTTGATCCCAGGACGACGACCCAAGCCAAAGGCAGACACTCTACCACTGAGCCACCCAGGCGTCCCTTATTAGGCATTTTTATTTCATTTTTTACCTTTTCTAAACAGTACTTCCATTAATATTCTTGTGTTTATATGTCCACATTTCTGATTATTTCTCAGAATAAGTTTCCTGCAGTAGAAATCCTGGTCAGAGATGTACATGCTTCAAATTTTGACATATATTTTCATATTAGTTACACCAGTTTATAGTCCCATCACACTACTGGGAGTGAATGCCATCTCTCTCTTTTCTAGCTCTGGGATTTTCCTCTTCTGTAAATAGGGAATCTAAATATTTCTCTTTAAAGTTATAATTTAGTGAAATAATGAATAATAAATGTTTGGCCCAATGTTTGGTACTTAACGAGTGCTTAGTAAATGCCGACTGTTACTTTTAATGATATATGAAATATCCATTTCCCCAAAACCTTGCCAATAACTGGGTAACATCATTTTTTTTAATCTTTGCTAACATGAGGGGGGAAATGATATATTATTTTAATTTGAAATTTGAGCATGTTGAACTTTTTTTCATATGCTTATCAGACTTTTGTCTCTTTTTTGAGTCGCTGTGCATTTTCCATGCTTACTTTAAAAATTTGCTCTTTTTCTTATTTTTGAGGATTTTATGTATATTGAGAATGTTGACTTTATTTCTAATTTGCAAGTATTTCCCTGCATTTTGTCATTTTCAGTTAAACCTGTTTTTAGCACTTTTTTTTTGACCCTACAGATGTAAAAAATAGATTGCTAACTTCATCATTTGTTTGGTTTGTGCAAAGGCTTTCCCCACCCTAAAAGTACTAAAATATTTGTATATAACGTTTTTACTTATATTTCTCACTTAAAAAAAATTTTTTTTTTTTTTATGATAGTCACAGAGAGAGAGAGTGAGGCAGAGACACAGGCAGAGGAAGAAGCAGGCTCCATGCACCGGGAGCCCGATGTGGGACTCGATCCCGGAGACCCGGGATCGCGCCCTGGGCCAAAGGCAGGCGCCAAACCGCTGCGCCACCCAGGGATCCCTCTCACTTTAAAATTTTTAATCTCTTTCTGGAATTTATTGTGTTATAAGACGAGATACAGTTGTGTTTTATTTCCAAATAGTTAACTAGGTACCACATCCCCTTCTTTTACTGGTTTGAAATGCCTCTTATATATACATATGGACTACTTATAAAATCTTTTATTTAAGCCTTTATAATTTTTAATCATATAAAGCAGATTTCCTTTATTTACTTTTCTTTTTTATATTCTTTCTTGCATATTTATTGTCCTAGGGAAACTGTAAAGTGCTCACCTTGAGATTTTGATTGAAGTTTTGAGAATTTTTGAAGCAAACAGTAAATCTTGAGTGTACTTTTAAAATCTCATGCTCACAATTGTAAGAATTACATTTGAGCCAATTACTCAATAAGAGCATTCACATTTTTTATGTCATGCCTGGTACAATCCTTTATAAATTGGCGTTTAATCAGTATGTTTTTATGGTGGTCATTGATTCTAAGGCCAAAACTTTACATTCCCCAAATTCAAGGGCATACCATTTTCTCAGTAGTAGGAGAATGTATTGTTTCTGTACATATGATAAAACTTGAAGCTTTTCAGAGATTCCCCTCATTAAGTTTATATAAGCTCATTAATATTTTTACATTTGAAAATTCAGAATTTTTTTTAGTTAGTATGAAAGCCAGACTACTCTAAAATTCTTTAATTATATTAGATATTACAACTATTAAGTTGTGCCCATTTCATTTCCTTGTTAGTGTATATTTGTTTCAGTAGTGTTCCCCTTACTTGCTCACATTCATTTATTTTTTTAAATTAATTTTTGACACTTTTTTTTTAAAGATTTTATTTATTCATGAGAGACACAGAGAGAGAGAGAGAGACAGAGACAGAGACATAGGCAGAGGGAGAAGCAGGCTCCATGCAGGGAGCCTGACCTAGGACTCGATCCTGGGTCTCCAGGATCATGCCCTGGCTGAAGGCGGAGCTAAACCACTGAGCCACCCAGGCTGCCTGCTCACAAACATTTAAATAAAGGGAAAATCAATGAGAGCCAGAGCCATGAAAGTCTTTTTTTTTTTTTTTTTAAGAAATTTTGTTTATTTATGAGAGACAGAGAGAGAGGCAGAAACACAGGCAGAGGGAGAAGCAGGCTCCATGCAGAGGGAGCCTGATGTGGGACTTGACCCAGGACTCCAAGATCATGCCCTGGGCCAGAGGCAGGCGCTAAACTGCTGAGCCACCCAGGGATCCCTGAAAGTCTTTTTATAAAGAGTAATCACCTTAGCCAAAGTTTAGGAAATTTTTAATCCACATATCAAAAACAAGAAATCAGTTTTCCAAGTTTTCTAAATTATTTGGCATAATCTAAGTTTTCTAAATTAATATGACCAACTCAGTGACTCCGCTTCAGTGAAACCAAATATACACTCAGGCTTTAAATCATTTGTAAAATCTCTTAATGACCATGTACAAGCCTTTTAAATGGGCATCCTATTACCCATGTTAGAGGAAATTGAGGCTTTAAGAACTTGATGTCAAACTAATAGTTTGAGTCCCAAATGAACCAAGCACTTCATTTAGTATTTTCCCAGGTTATCTATCTTATTTTAAATAAGTAGATCATTTCCTGACAGTAAATTTGATCAATCTGTTGGGGCATCATATAGCCATATGTCTCCATCTTGCCAATTTCTCCTGTTCATTTTTTCTTTACTTTTTTTATTCAACTGTGATTATTTTCTCAATTTTTATATAATAAGAATGCCCCTATATCCTGCTTTTTATCAGCTGCTTTTCCCAGCTGCTTAAGTATCCATTGTTGATTATAGTAACAATCTTGATCATTTTTCTTTATTTTTTAGATTCCTGAATTTGACAACTTGTACCTGGATATGAATGGAATCATACATCAGTGTTCCCATCCTAATGATGATGATGTTCACTTCAGAATTTCAGATGATAAAATCTTTACTGATATTTTTCACTACTTGGAGGTGTTATTTCGCATTATTAAACCTAGGAAAGTGTTCTTTATGGCTGTTGATGGTGTGGCTCCTCGAGCAAAAATGAACCAGCAGCGGGGGAGGCGTTTTAGGTAAAATATTTGTGGTTTATTTTAGAATACTATTTATTTATTGATTAAAGATTTTATTTATTTATTCATGAGACATAGAGAGAGAGAGAGGCAGAGACACAGGCAGAGGGAGAAGCCAGCTCCATGCAGGGAGCCCGACGTGGGACTCGATCCCAGGTTTCCAGGATCAGGTCCTGGGCTGAAGGCGGCGCTAAACCACTGAGCCACCCAGGCTGCCCTAGAGTACTATTTAAATTAGTAAAATGTATTATTTTAAAGATAATTGACTTAGTGCACTGCATCTTCTGTTCAAATATCTTTTCTGCTTAAATTCCCTCAGAAATGGAAATAACTAATTACATCACATTTTATCAGTCAAGTATACAAATTAGTAATTCAAGTGAGGTCATTCTCAAAGCATGTGTTGGGCTGTTGTTACTGTTGTTCTATATTGCAAATTTTTCAAACTTCTCAGTAATTTGGAAATAGCGGTACAGTTGACGCTGGACACTTGAAATGTAAGGAGCACCAGTCTCCACATGGTCAAAAATTCACATATAACTCAATGCCCCAAAAACTTAACTACTGTTGACTAGAAGCCTTAGCAATAACATGATGCATATTTTGTATGTCGTATGTATTATATACTATATTCTTACGGTAAAGTAAGCTTAGAGAAAAGAAAATGTTATTAAGAAAATCAGAAGGAAGAAAAAATAGATCTATAGTAATATACTGTATTTATTGAAAAAAAATCCACGTACAGGTGGACCCACTCAGTTCAAAGCTGGTTGTTCAAGGGTCAGCTGTAGTAGAGAAAGCTCCTCTAATAGTCTGCCCTGAACTAGAGAACTACAGAGTGAAATGAGAGGTTGTTCTAATGGAAACATTGACAATTTAATTCAACAAACATTTGTTGAATGCCCACACCCTGGGCTAGAATGCTGACTCTGATTGAGCATGGGTCTAAATTGGATAGGTAGATAGGCAGGTGAGACTAGAGAGAAAGTGATTTGATGGAGTATGAGAGTAGAACTGAGTTAGGACACTTGAGGTATTACCAGCCCCAGTGTGTGAATTGGACAGTAGGAAAAGTAACAGGATGAGAAGAGATACATAGAGTTTTAAAGTCAAAATCCTGGGCCTGTGGAATAGTTCTAAAAAAACAATGAGATCCTGCTGTGTCCTGTATATGAGTAGGATAAGTAAAGTTAAGAGGGTTGTTAGAATTGATGGATAGAAACTCTGAGTCCAGTGTGTATGATGGGTTCTTAGAATAATGAATCCTTTCATCATGACAGCAGGTAAAGGAGTAGAAAAAGCACCTGTAAATCAAATATGGAAATCATCAAGGAAGGTGGAAGTGTACAGTGAAAAAGAGGAAAGAATGATAAAAAGTAGTGATTTAAATATCAAAAGAGAAAAGACACTGAAGGTATTGGAACAACTGTGAAATCTTTAAGGACAAGGACCATCTTTTACTAAAATTTAGATCCTCACATACCACCCAAACTTAATTAATTTGAATCTCTAAAAATTGGGCCCTGGAAACTGTTTTTACCACACTCCCCTGATATTTGTTAAACTAATTTGGGGGATCTACTGGGCCAGAAAATCTAGTGTTGAGAAAGGATTATATGAACCTACTCTATCAATCATTGTTCAGTTGCAGAAATAGAAGCCTGGCTATTTTAAGCAGAAGGGGATATAATACAAAGAACAAGGTGTTTATAAAAATTATTGCAAGAGCCAAAAGGATAGGAATTTAAGTGACCCTTCAAGAATGATTTTAGAACAGCACCACAGAACTGACCCACCAGTGGTGCTATTACTACATTCAGGAAGGTGAGCAGTTCAGAGGCTCCAAAATATTAGCTCCAAAAATACATCACTTTAAAGTTCAGCAGTCAAGAAGCCATCACTGAATCTGTTAGCTCCAGAGCCCGACTATAGGGCTCTGGCCTACACCTTGCTTCTCAGTACCTACAAAACTACTGAATATTGAGAGCTCTTCTACTATTGATGAAATACACAGCCCACAAACCCAGACTTCACCACACTTCCACCTTCCAAACCTTTATGGAAGCATCAAGCTGACAATATCTAAGTTATTATATCCAATCACCTGGCTGCAAGGAACCCTGAGACTTTACTTTTTAGCTTTCTAACCTCTCCAGTATCAGAAGACAAACTTAAGAGAATAGAATGGATATTGAGGGCCAATCGACCATAACTACAACCATTTACTAAATACTGTGCTGGCATTGAGTGTACCATATTTCCCTGAAATCCCGCAGTTAACTTTTTCTCCTTCTCCAAAGAGATTTTTTTTCCTCCATTCATAGTCTTTAATTGTAATCTTTCTGCATCTCTTACTTTTAAATCTGCTGCCGTCTGGCTCTTATCCCTACCACTAAAACTTCCTTATAAGATTACAAATAGATGCCTTACGGCTAAATCTGAAGAATAATTCTCCCTGTATATTACTTCATTTATCTATAGTGTTTAACAATGTTGACCATTCTTTCTTGAACTTCCTTTCCTTGATCTTTTTTTTTTTTTTAAGATTTTATTTATGTATTCATGAAAGACCAGAGAGAGAGAGAAGGGCAGAGACACAGGCAGAGGGAGAAGCAGGCTCCATGCAGGGAGCCTGATGTGGGATTCGATCCCTGGTCTCCAGGATCAAGCCCTGGGCTGAAGGCGGCGCTAAGCTGCTGAACCACTCAGGCTGCCCCCTTTCCTTGATCTTTACGTGATGACACTCTCTTTGTCATCATGTTCTCTTCTCTTCTTCTGCCTTTTTCTTACATATTGATTTTTATTAAGGTTCTATCCTTGGTCCTGAGTGATCTTAACCAGTGGTATTAATTACTGTGTCTATACTGATGACTCCCAAATTTATCTTTCTGGTGGATCTCTCTCTCTCCAGAACACTTATATATCCAAATATCTCCTAAATGTCTCCTTTTGGATTCCACAGATACATTTCAGGTTTAATATGTTCAGAACTGAAGTTCATTTCAAAGCTACCTTCTGTTTCCTATTTCAGTGAATGACAACACCATGCAAATAGCTACAAGAAAAAATGGCTTCCTTTGGAGAAATTGCAAACAAGTTGATATCTTAAGAGTGTTTGTTATATTGAGGAGATTGGTAAGAGAGAGGTTACATATGAAAAAGAGTTTGTTTATCATAGAAATACAATTCCACAGGGCACAGTAGATAGAGCTAGTAGCAAGGCAGTAGGAAATATACATAAAGGAGAGCTTCCTAACTTAAATGCCAATGGCATACAGTGTGCCACAAATAGGTTCCAGAACAGGAATTGGGATACCTGTATTCAGACCTAGGTCTTTCTGACTCTAAAACTCATGTTCGGGCAGCCCGGGTGGCTCAGCAGTTTAGCGCCGCCTTCAGCCCAGGGCATGATCCTGAAGACCCGGGATCGAGTCCCACATCAGACTCCCTACATGGAGCTTGCTTCTCCCTTTGCCTGTGTCTTTGCCCCTCTCTCTCTCTCTCTTTCTCTCTCTCTCTGGCTCTCATGAATAAATAAATAAAATCTTAAAAAAAAATAAAACTCATGTTCTTTCTAGTAAATCCTATTGCCTCAAAAATGAGATGATTTTGGCAAATGATGTCATTAATATTATTAGTCTTTTATTTTAAATGTTTTTAGAGGAAACTCAAAGATAAGCATTACAACTTTAAGTAATTTTTATATAATAATCTTAGATCATTTTAATAGTGTACTTCTTGTTTGATGTTATTATTAAACATAGACTATAGTATATATAATGAATCCCTAATGCTTAACTTTTGAGCTTGTTTGTAAAATTGATTTGTTATATACTTATAATAAGAAAAAAATTACTTTATAACTATTTATAATGTTCTCAGTTTTATATTGTTATAATACTCTACTTCTATAGTCCTTTCTCAGAAAAACTCAATTCTTTAATTAAAAATGGACAATTCTGAGGCTCATCTTTATCAGTTACTATCAAAATTTGTATTATGTTTTGAACCTAAATTGATTAAGTAGCATTTTAGTTGCAAAAGCATCTAAATAACAGTTTACTTGATGGGAAGATCTGTACTTTTCCCCAGAAACCTTAAGATATTTTTTTTCCTTAACATTTAAGGTCGGCAAAGGAAGCGGAAGACAAAATAAAAAAAGCATTAGAAAAAGGAGAAACTCTTCCTACAGAGGCCAGATTTGATTCCAACTGCATTACACCAGGTAAATTCACTGAGAGAAAAAATCTGAGAGATTTTTTTTTTAAGATTTTATTTATATATCTGAGAGATAGAGAGCGAGATTGAGACCAAGCATATGCAGAGGGAAAGGGAGAAGCGGGTTCCCTGATGATCAACATGGGGCTGGATCCCAGGACCCCAGGATCATGACCTGAGCATAAGGCAGACACTTAACTGACTGAGCCACCCAGGTGCCCCAAATTCTGGGAGATTTAAATGTAAATGTAATTTTTTTTTCAAAAGTGTTTTGTTTTGGGGTTTTGTGTTTTTGTTTTTGTTTTTTTCCCTAGCCTCTACTTATTTCGTCCTTAAGATTCCACTTGCTGTTTTCTCGTATTGTGTGTCCTCAGGAGATGTTTTGGTCACCTTGATTATAAGTGCTCCTATGAAGATCCACTCTGGGGATTTACAGATGTCAATAAGAGTATTTGTGGACAGGACTCTCCCAGATGCACAGAACTCCAAACCTAGAAGGATCTTACAAGATCCATCCTACTCCCACCATTTATTTGTATGAACACTGACCCAGTGAGGTTGTGGCTCACCCAGATTCAGTGTGTTCTTTCAGGATAGGGAACCTATTCTCCTAGTCCAGGACACTTACTATTGCATTTCTTAAAGGCAGTTAAAAATTCTATGACTTTAATGAATTTATCAGTATTATAAGTTTAATTTAACTTTGTATGCAGCAACAAACTCTATACTTTTTAGAGCTTTGTCTACTATCATTATAAACCTTTACTTTGAAAAACAATCTTAAAATCTTACTTACTCATGGATTTTTCACTAACTGTGGTATTTGTCTTTCATTTAAGTGCCTTTATCATATATTGCTTAATTTAATAACCAATTTTATCCTAATTGTGGTTTAAGACTGCATTGCCATTGACTCTTGACCATTTGGACTTCCTGGAATGTAATCATTATAGACTCAGTTTCCAGGATAACAATAATTTTCCAGGTAAAGAGTAGTAATAATAATAATAGTTGTGGTGATTAGCAATCTGATTAAAGCTGCATGACTTTAAAAAAAAAAATGAGAATCCAGCAAAGGAAATAGAAGATTGAATTTCATTAGAGAGTTGAAACTGCCCTGGTGTGAAAATATGTGAAGCATAGCTTGAGGCAGTAGTAACATTTCTTGACTTACCTATGTGACATTAACTTCATTTTAGGGTAAGCAGTGAAATGAGAAACAGTTGTAATATTTGCTAGAGAAAGGTACAAAATTACTTGCTATTCAGGATAAGCATAAGGGGTTTTGACTTCCTTTAGAGATCTTATATCTAAGACACTCAGATCCAATTTCATGTTGTCCTTGGGAACTCTTTTATGTCTCTCTCAGATTAAACTTTTTAAAACTTTTTATTTATAGGGACTGAATTCATGGCCAGGTTACATGAACATCTGAAGTATTTTGTAAATATGAAAATTTCTACAGATAAGTCGTGGCAAGGAGTTACCATCTACTTCTCAGGCCATGAGGTTATTATCTTTTTTTATTTAAAGAGATTTTTAAAAATGTAATGTTCTAAAGCATAGCATTATTACCACATTTTTTTTAAACGTATATTTAGACTCCCGGAGAAGGAGAGCATAAAATCATGGAATTTATCAGATCCGAGAAAGCAAAGCCAGATCATGATCCAAACACCAGACATTGTCTTTATGGTTTAGATGCTGACTTGGTAGGTATAATGTTTATTATTATTATAACCTTATGCCATTGTAGTTAAATATCTAAGAGACTTACATAAGGAGCTTTCTGGCTGTGGAGATAAATATTGGAGACATAATAAAGATTGCTACTTCTGTTATTAGCAGGGTTCTAAAACAGTTGGAAAATGAACTCTTGCCATAGTTTATGATCAGTGGATCTCTATAGTCTTCACACTTGACTGATCCTAGGGCTTTGAATATTCTGCCAAGATCAGGGTAGAGGGTACTTTTACCTTCATGCTTGATATATAACTTAATAATGCTTGATTTGCTAATTCCATGACCCAAATAACTTTACTATGCTTTTTTTAACTTTTTACTATGGAAATTTTCAAACATAAAGTAGAGAAGATAATATAATGAGTCTTCCTCTTCCTATGTCCTTTATCCAATTTAAATAATTTTTTACTTTAATCCACCTTAATTAATTTTCATTTTCTTATTCCTAACCATCTGTCGTCTCCTTTCTCCTATTCCCCTTGACTCTTGAAGTATATCCCATTGTATTGTTTAATCTGTAAGTATTTCATAATGTTTCTCTAAAAGAGAAAGGTTGTTTAAAAAAAAAGAAACATAATGCCATTATCCTACATAAAACAAAAATTAACAATCACTGTTTAATATACAAATAACCATTTAGTATTCTCATTTCCCTAATTTGTTTCATAAGTGTTTCATCTTATTTTATTTGAATCAAGATTGAAATAAAATAAACAATATATTTTGCAACTGGTTGATATGTCTTACCAGACTATTTTACTTACTTCGGGCGTTAAAATACTATATGAGAAAATTAAATGAAAATGCCCTTTTCCAGTTTTTTTTTTTTTTTTTTTTTAATTTTCACATACTAGAGGTATTCTAGCCCCCAAAAGAGTCCTACATTCCTTTATCATGGAAAAGCTACAGTCCTTAATTTCTTACCTACTCCCTCCTGGCAAGTGGAAAAGTGTGAAAACCAAGAGGGAGACTTAGGAGAGGGGATGGTGGTGTGGGGAGAGTAGCAGTTATTAGACTCATGTGACTCTAAGGTAAACATTTTTTCTTAGAAAAGTGCACTTACGTTACCCCATTCATAACCTATAAGGGGATCACATTTTGATATTTGTATGTTTAATGTGCTATTAAATTGTTTTTATTAAATAAGCATGTGTTTTTCTTATATAGACATTTTTTATTTGGTTGCTTTTATGAACCTCATACTATAAAAAATTAGAGAATAGAAACATTTTTTAATCATTTTCAACAGATTATGCTTGGATTGACAAGTCACGAGACACATTTCTCTCTTTTAAGAGAAGAGGTTCGGTTTGGTGGCAAAAAAACACAAAGGTAAATCATACTGCAAATATATATTAGAAGAAAGAACAGCAATTAAATTAAGAATAGTAATCACTTAACAGAAAAAATGATCTGTAAAGATTTTTCTCCCATTCCACAGTTACCCTTTTCCTCTGCTGATAGTATCATTTGTTGCACAAAATTTGGTTTTTAATTATGACAATGTCCAGTCAGGTTTTTTCTTTTGTTGCTGGTGCTTAGAGTATAATATCCAAGAAATTGCCAAATCTAATGTCATAAAGTTTTTTCCCATTTTGAGTTTTATAGCTTTAGCTCTTCCCTTAGTTCTTTGCTCCATGATGCTAATTATAGTATATAGTATAAAGTAAGGGCCAACTTCATTCTTTACATGTGGATATCCAGTTTTCCCAAAACCACTTGTTGAAAAGAATAGCTCTTCCTCATTGAATGGTCTTGGCACCTTGGTTGAAAATTGCTTGACATATATGCAAGGGTTTATTTCTGGGCTCTGTATTCTGTTTGACTGATCTTTATGTTGTTTTTATGTCAGTACCACAGTATTTTGACTACTGAAGCTTTATAGTAAGCTTTGAAATAAAAAGGAGTGAGACCTCCATCTCTGTTCTCCTTTTTCAGGATTATTTTGGCTATTTGCAGTCTCATGAAATTAATAATTTTTAGGATGGATTTTTTGTTTTTGTAGAAAATATTACTGGAATTTTGATAGGGATGGCACTGAATCTGTAGATTCTATTGGGTACTATTTACAGATTGATAATAAGTCTCCCAATTCATTAATATACGATATTTTCCATTTATTATGTCTATTTTAATTTTTTTCAGCAGCATTTTATAGTTTTAGTGTATATATCTTTTGCCAGCTTTTTTTTTCTTGTTTTCCCTTTTATTTAAAAAAAAATTTTTTTTTAAAGAGTTTATTTATTTATTCATGAAAGACACACGGAGAGAGAGGCAGAGACATAGGCAGAGGGAGAAGCAGGCTCCTTGTAAGGAGCCCGATGTGGAACTTGATCCTGGATCCTGGGATCATGCTCTGAGCCAAAGGCAGACGCTCAACCACTGAGCCACTCAGGCGCCCCTAAAAAAATTTTTTTAATGTAGTCACCATGCTGTACCTTAATTATATCTCCAGGACTTACTTATCTTATAATGGAAAGTTTGCACCTTTTGGCCACCTTCACCCATTTTGCCCAAACCGTCACTCCCCGACCTTTGGGAACGATCTGTCTGTTCTCTGCATCTAGAAGTTTGTTTTTTTGCCTCTTTGGTTTTTCGCCTCTTGTTTTTTTTTTCTTTTGCCTCCTTGGTCAAGTTTATTCCTGTGTTTTACTCTTTTGGATGGTATTCTGAATGGGATAATTTCTTTTTTGGATTATTTGTTGGTGGTATATAGAAACACAGCTGATTTTTGTGTGTTGATCTTGCATCCTGCAGTTATACTGAATTCAGTTTTTGGCTCTAGTAGCTTTTTGTGGATTCTATGGGACTTTCTGTATATGGAATCATGGCATCTGTAAATAGAGATAGTTTGGGGTTTTTGTTTTTGTTTTTTGTTTTGTTTTTTTCAATTTGTATGCCTCTTATTTCTTTGCTTGCCTAATTACCCTGGCTAGGACTTCAAGTACAATATTGAATAGCTATAGTAAAAATGGGCATCCTTGTCTTTATTCCTGACCTTAGGAGGAAAGCCATCAGCCTTCCACCATCAATATATTAGATGTGGGTTTTTCATAAATTCCCTTTTTCATATTAAGGCAGCTCCCTCCTATCCCTACTTGGCTGAGTACTTTTATCATGGAAGGGTATTGAATTTGACAAATATTTTCTTTGCTAGTTGATTATACGGTGTTTTTCCTTTGTTTATTAATGTGATCTATTACATTGATTTATTTTCTTATGTTGAGCCATCCTTGTATTCCTGGGCTAAATCCACTTGCTCATGGTATATAATTCCTTTAAAATGCTGCTGTCAATTTATATTCTTACTTCTGGTTAAACTTGGAGTATTGGCTAATAGCTAGGAATATAGACCCCTAAACCATGCCAGGGAAAGATAAGAGGAAAGAAGTGATGGTGCCTCACCATTGAATCCTGAGACTGTACTGCAGTAGGTGGAAAAGTATATATACTCACTTATCTATGAGTATGCTTTCTGCTGGCAGCCAACCTTAAATGGGCCAGATCCCACTTGTTTCTTATATCTGTTATATTTTATTTAGGCTTTCCTAATTCTGAGAATTTTTCCACAGAAAGCATAATGCAGACCAATTATTTTGAACTTTATGTTACATCTATTATGATTATACTTTTGTCTTTACACTACCCTGCAGCTTTCATATAAATTACATGCCTGGATTATAAGAATTAATTATCTGCTAATGATAAGTTTTATTTTAATTTTTGCTGCATTTTTAAGCTTGAACCTTAAAAATGTAATTAACTCTGTGTTGATAATCTGACTGATTACAGGGTATGCGCACCAGAAGAAACCACATTTCACCTCCTACACTTGTCTTTAATGAGAGAGTATATTGACTATGAGTTTTCAGAATTGAAAGTAAGTATTAATATAGCTGTGGACCAAAGATGTGTTAGCAGGAAGTTCCATATGATTTGATTTTTTTTCTCCGTTTTGCTGTAGGCCAAGATCACTTTTAAATATGATATTGAAAGGATAATAGATGATTGGATTTTGATGGGATTTCTTGTTGGCAATGATTTTATCCCTCATCTACCTCATTTACATATTAATCATGATGCACTGCCTCTTCTTTATGGAACATATATTACCATCCTGCCAGAACTTGGTGGTAAGAAAAGTTTAATATTCATTGGATGCTACTTTAATTTAGCACTCAGTTAACCCTAAAAATTTCACTCCGTTTATTAGATTATTGCATGCACAACTACAGTAGGAAAAGAATTGGAGATTTCTTTTGGTCAAAGGCACCAAGCTCGAGGGTTGTAATTTTCAGTGGTTTGCAAGCAAAGAAAATGACAAGAGTTAAGCAGCTTCGTTTATTGGTATCTAACTAATCTCTGCCTTTTATTGTTTAAGAAAGCCAGCAGAAGTTGTTGGTTTCCCTTAGCTCCTTTCATTTTAAAACATAGAAGTTCATTTTTCTGAATGGATCGGTATCAGAATATTTAATATAAGGGAAAGATTTTTCAATTAAAGTGAGAAATTGATAAATGGTAGTGAATACTGAACAAAACAAACAGCAGAATAGCAGTGCATTAGTTCACCTAAAAGTTAATATATCAAATGAATAATCTGGATAGATTGTAGAACATATTTAATTAATTGTTATCACATGTTAGAAATGTGAGAGGAAAAAAAAAGAAATGTGAGAGGATTGTTATATGAACCTGGAATTTTTATTTTGCTTTAATTCTTACATGTTTTATATTATAGTAACATCATGTTCATAGAAACTAGAGCCAATTATAAAGCCCAACACTGATTGTTTTTTCTTGATTATTAGAGTACCAACATTCAATATTTTGTAAAAAAGAATTTTGTAGAACTGTTTAGAAAAAATAGTGTCAGCTTTTAGTACAAATTTAGATTTTGTTCCTTTTAGGTTATATTAATGAAAGTGGGCATC
The DNA here is from genome assembly GCF_053574225.1 of Canis aureus. Lineage (NCBI taxonomy): Eukaryota > Metazoa > Chordata > Mammalia > Carnivora > Canidae > Canis > Canis aureus. The sequence goes on from NC_135632.1 coordinate 14,500,300, forward strand.
TCAACTTACCTCGATTTGAGAAATACCTTGTGAAACTATCAGACGTAAGTAACTAGATATTTTTATTTTCTTGTCCCAGGGTAGCTATAAATGGGCAGAAACCAATTATATCAGAAGAAAAAGTTTTGGTACTTTTACATCAACTGATCCTTCTGTATAATTTCACCTAAATTACTTTTATTTTTATTTGCTTTTTATTTTTGATTTTCAGCCCATAAGAGAGTAACATTCTTTGATTTCTTATGCCCTAGAAGTAGCAACTGTTAAAAGTTTGGTTTCTATTCTTCCAGACATACTTAAATTATTTTTAATGAATTTAAATATTTTTGTACAGTTTGATCGGGAACACTTCAGTGAAGTTTTTGTGGACCTAAAGTGGTTTGAAAGCAAAGTTGGTAACAAGTACCTCAATGAAGCAGCAGGTGTAGCAGCAGAAGAAGCCAAGAACTACAAGGAAAAGAAGAAGTCAAAGGTGTCCATTTTTTTAGGTGTTCTTTCATTTTTCTAGCTGTAAAGTGAAACTGATATTCCTTGTTCCTCATTTTCCCTCTTGTGATTTTTGGAGTTGCCTCATTTCATTTTCATTTCTTATTTTCTTCTATTGAACATTTGAAAAAAATTTTTTTTGTTTCTTCTCTGTTAGATCCTGTTACTTAAAGCTGATTTTTAAAAATCAGCTTATTTTTATCCTAGAAGAAAAGCATTGTGTTTTCATCCTATTAATAAGTGTAGAAAATCTTCTAAATATAAGAACCTAGAAAATTAATTATCTTTTGTAAAATATGTCTACTTATAACATTTAATATTGAGATAGCAATTAGACCTGTGGTTTTTCTTCAGAAATAATTTATATAAGGCACCCCGGGTGGCTCAGTGGTTTAGTGCTGCCTTCAGCCCAGGGCATGATCCTGGAGTCCGGGATCGACTTACACGTCGGGCTCCCTGCATGGAGCCTGTTTTTCCCTCTGCCTGTGTCTCTGCTTCTCTCTCTCTCTCTCTCTCTCTCTCTTTCTCTGTCTCCCATAAATAAATAAAATCTTTAAAAAATAATAATTTATATATAAAGTCATTTATGAAATACAGCTATAGGCTAGTTTAAGAGTAATAGCACAATAGCTAATAAATGCTAGGTGCTCAATAAATAAATAGTAGAATCAGAATATGCTAGTACCCTACGAAATATCACTAATGAGCTCTAAAGAATGTCTTGTACGTGTTAACTTGGGAAATAGACCTTTTCTGAAATTTTCCTCAGCTTATTTGTAATTATTGGGTTCAGATAAAATTGAGGAATTTTCTATACTCTCCTTGCTATATTGGTTCTTTTTAGGTTCAAAGCTAGTAACTCTTGCTCCATGAAGGGCATTTATGCTGATTTTCATTAGAGTAGTCCTTCTAATTGATTAGTTTTTCTCAGTGAAACTAAGGAGCAGTCCGTCTACATTCTTCTTTGTTTTTTCTCTTATAGAAACAGGCTCAGCAACTTTTTAGGAATCTATACTTTACTCACAAAACTTACACATCACTAATCCCTGGCTCCACCCATCTTAGCCCAGTCCTTAAGCTTCACAAGTCTTCAGGCATATGTAGTTACTGTTAGAGATACTGGCAAAATGAGGGAAACTAGAGGAAGAGCCGAAGCACAGGAAGTTAGCAAAGACCCTAGTTTGGATGAACAAAGGGAAATGGGGATAAGGGAGTAGGAAGAACTAAGTCACTGTCGATAGATAGGCAATCAGAAAATAGAGGAAAGAAAAGTTGAGATCACAAGGGAGGAAAAGCAGATGGGCAGGATATAAAGAATGTGATGAGATGGGATAAATATAGAAAAGCAAATGCATTGCATGAGAGAAAAAATTTAGAAGTAGAGAATAGAAAACATGTAATATTTGTAACCTTTGGATTCAATCATGAACAAATAGATTATATTAACACAATAGATGAGAAATACCTATTACATATTTTAGAGCAGCCTAAATGTTAAGTTCTGCATAATAAAGATTTAGAAAAGAAGTGCTACAAAACCGAAAACATTTATACAGTACTTGAGGATTATTTTTTGAATGAACTTTTACAGTGTTGTCACTTAAGGATCATTCAGTCCTTTGTAGTATTTTTTAAATATCCCAGTTCAATGTCTTACTTTGAAATGTATCTTTGCATTAATTTTATATTGATTTATAATTTTTGTAGGGCCAGGAAAATGCCATATGTTGGGCTGCTTTAGACAAAAATGGAGAAGAAGTGGTAACTTCTAAGGGTGAGTACAAACTCTATTCGTTGTGTTATTTTTTTGACAGAATAGTCATTGTATCTTTCCTTAGTAAGCACTGATTTAATAATATTAGATGGAACAGATTTCTGTGTTAGTTTATAAGCATCTGCTTTGATATGTATTTATCAAAGAGATAGGTGGAAAAACAAAATATTTGTAATTGTCAGCCACTTTCTGACCTTTTTTCCAGATAATTTAGAAGATGAGACTGAAGATGATGACCTGTTTGAAACTGAGTTTAGACAATATAAAAGAACATACTACATGACGAAGATGGGAGTTGATGTAGTATCTGAGTACGTTTTTAACCAATGCTTTAACTTTTTTATTTTTAAAGATTTTGTTTATTTATTCATGAGAGACAGAGAGAGGCAGAGACATAGGCAGAGAGAGAAGCAGGCTCCATGAAGGGAGCCTGATGTGGGACTCAATTCTGGGACTCCAGGATCATGCCCTGAGCCGAAGACAGACGCTTAACTGCTGAGCTACCCAGGCATTCTGCTTTTACTTTAAAATAGAAAAAAATAGATTTTTTAGATTTAAATCTAAAATTAGATTTTTTTTTTTAAGATTTTATTTATTTATTCATGAGAGACAGAGACAGAGAGAGAAGCAGAGACAGGCAGAGGGAGAAGCAGACTCCATCCAGGGAGCCCGATGTGGGACTCGATCCTGGGACTCCAGGACCACACCCTGGGCCGAAGGCAGGCACTAAACTGCTGAGCCACCCAGGGATCCCCTAAAATTAGATTTTTTTTTTTTTTTAATTTTTTTTATTTATTTATGATAGTCACACAGAGAGAGAGAGAGGCAGAGACATAGGCAGAGGGAGAAGCAGGCTCCATGCACCAGGAACCCGATGTGGGATTCGATCCCGGGTCTCCAGGATCACGCCCTGGGCCAAAGGCAGGCGCCAAACCACTGCGCCACCCAGGGATCCCCTAAAATTAGATTTAAATCTAATTTTAAAATCTAAAAAGTTAGATTTTTTTTTAAGATATTATTTTTTTATTCATGAGAGACACAGAGAGAGAGAGAGAGAGAGCAGAAATACAGGCCGAGGGAGAAGAAAGCTCCATGCAGATAGCCCAATGCAGGACTCCATCTGGGGACTCCAGGACCACGCCCTGGGCCAAAGGCAGGCGCTAAATCACTGAGCGACCCAGGGATTCCCCTAAAAAATTAGATTTTATTTATCATAATGTCAGCCTTTCAACTGCTATGGTTTTGAAGAAGGTAATGTTAACAGACGTGTTAGATTCCTGTGATAAAAAGTTGGCAAGTAGAAAATGGTTATTTTTGTTTGTTTGTTTTCCATTTTCTGGACTCACATCAAACTTATCCTAAAGGCTACCTGGCTAAGCCTCAGGTTCATATCTAGTCCAAAAGTTCCTTAAAAACTTGACCTCTAGGGATCCCTGGGTGGCGCAGCGGTTTGGCGCCTGCCTTTGGCCCAGGGCGCGATCCTGGAGACCCGGGATCGAATCCCACATCAGGCTCCCAGTGCGTGGAGCCTGCTTCTCCCTCTGCCTATGTCTCTGCCTCTCTCTCTTTCTCTCTCTGTAACTATCATAAATAAATAAAAATTAAAAAAAAAAAAAAAAAGAACTTGACCTCTAGAATGGTAGCTCTCATACTTTTAAACTGCAGCCCACAGTATGAACTACATAAGTTTGTATTTTACTTAATTAACAAAATCTTATAAAATGTTTATCAAGGGCTAAGTGCTATTCTAAGCATTTTAAAAATATTGACTAATTTAATTCTCACAATTCTTTAAGATAAGTAAATTATTATTTTATAATAGAAGGAATTAAGGAATCGAGAGGCTTTTTTTTTTAAGATGTTATTTTTAAGTAATCTCTACACACAACCTAGGGCCTGAACTTACAACCCCGAGATTAAGAGCCATGTGCTTTACCAACTGAGCCAGCCAGGTGCCCCAAGGATTCAAGTGACTTGCCCAAGGTGACATAGTCAATGAGTGGCAGAACCAGAATTGAACATAGGCAGTCTGACTTCAGAGTTAATACTTTCTCTTTTTTTTTTTTTCAGTTTATATATTTTTTTAAGTAATCTCTACACCTAACATGGGGCTCACACTCATGACCTTAAGATCAAGAGTGACATGCTCTACTGCCTGAGCCAACTAGACACCCCCAGTTAATATTCTTAACCACTAGATGAGGCTGCTTCTCTATAAGTGAGATAAGAATTTCATGGAATGCTATGTACCCTTTCACATGCTTAAATATTATACTTAGATATTTTCTATACTATAATTTTTACCTTTTTTTGATATAATAAAGCACTAAATATTAGATCTTTTCTAGAGTCTGCCCAGAGATAGACCAAAGCCTTCAGATATTGCTTATGTACTCTCAGACTGCCTTCTAGTCTAGTCTAAACATAGTATTCCCGGTCTGTATTCATACTGACTGACTTCCAGGAACTAGAGGTGTAGGAATTCTAGTACAATTCACCAGCTCATTTGAAGCTTTGTCACGTATCATTAGCATGTAAGACTTTTGAGACTTGAGAAACAAAATATTTGAAATAGTTATGCTTTTGATCCTTTATTCCCTAGACTTTTTATTTCCTTGATTACAGTTATATAGAGCTGTAATATCTGTTATTGGCACTAAATGCTTAATTTGATAGCTAATAAATCTGTTTCCCTTCCCTTTTATATATTAAAATATGTGGATTTATGAAAACGTGATACCATTTGCTTGCCTGGCAAATAAGTAAATCTCTTAAAATTGTTATATTCAGTATTGGCCTAAAAGGAATGGTAATATTCTTCCCAAATTATTGGTGAAAATAGAAATTGGTAACATTATTTTGGAAAGTAAGTATCCAAAAGTCTTTAAAATATTTATCCCTTTGACTCAGTAATTCTAATCATTAATCTATCTTAAAAATATAAACTTAAACACAGAAGATCCTTATACACAAATATGTTTATTAAAAAGTTTTTTATAACAGTACAAAATTAGAAATGATCTACATGTCCTTACAATCATGTCCACTTCTTTTTCATAGTAACCATCTTACCATAACACTGTCTTCAGAATCCATAGAACTACTAAACTGGTACTTATAAAAAGTTCATAACAATATGGAAAGATACTTACAGTATATTATTAAGAACAAATTTCAAAAGCAGGACACAAAATCATGTATACTGTATACTCTCATTAATATTAAACATAAAAAAACAACTTGGGCATGAAAACAGTCTGAAAAGAAACCTATCAAAATGTAATAGTGATTGCTGTAAGGTGATAAAAATGCTTTTCCTCATTTTCTAGATTTTTCAATAATGAGAAAATTAATGTTTCATTTTCAAAAGTATACCTCCCAGAAATATTGAGATATGAAATTTCTAAATGCCATCTCTACCTGAATTTTAGTAACAGATACTAACAGGTTTATGACTACTTTTTGGCTTTAGCCCAAGTCTCGTGTGTGTGTGTGTGTGTGTGTGTGTTATAGATGTATTTTACCTTAAATAGTGATCTTTGACAAAGAAAGGATTAGAAGGAATATTGTCCTTCTAATCTTTCAAAGCATGTTCTAGCTGCAATAACCAGATTCTTAAAACAAACAACCAGATTCTATGATCTTCCTGATTTCTCCTGTGATTCTCTCAGGCATCCTTCCAGATAAAGTTTCCCATTCCTGTCTTCCATTACACTCTGACTACTTAGGAAAGTGGTAGTACCACTCTACTACTCTACATTGGCCAAATCCTCAAACTTTAAATCACAGGCATAGTATATTGACTGAATAAATACGCACGGTAGATTTAAGTATTCTGATAGTTGATGTAATAAAACTATAAGACAAACCTTTAATCTGACAGGATGGAATTTTGTTTTAAATAATATTTTGGAATTTTTATGATTATAAATTTTAGCTTATTCATTGATTATATAAAACATAAGAGGCAGAGTGTGTAAATATCATGCTCTAAAGACAACTTGGCCTGTCTTCAAAAATTAACATTATAATAAAAATATTCTATTTCCAGCGACTTTCTGGCTGATCAAGCTGCATGTTATGTTCAGGCAATACAGTGGATTTTGCACTATTACTATCATGGAGTTCAGTCCTGGAGCTGGTGAGGAATACAAACAAAATTAAAGTTTTGATTTTTTTTTTTTTTTAAATGATGGTTCGTTCTATAATCTCTTGGGATTCTCTTTTCTCTTTATTTCTATTTATGGTGGCATTTTTAAAAAGATATATACAGCCAAATGTAAATGAAATATAGGTAATCTTTTCTTATATGAAAATATTTTTTAAAGACCTTTGTGTAACAAAGACTCTTCCAACCCTAGCAGATGGTCAATAGTGAAAGTTAAGGATTTAAAATTCTTTATCATGATGAATGACTGTGGCAAAGTCTCAATAATAATTGGGGCTGAGTGATGGTTACATAAGGTTGTTCATTATATTCTTTGCTACATTATTGTGTGTTTGAAAAAATTTTTCTATTAAGAGTAATTAAAGAAGGAGTAATTGAATGTTAGACTGGGAGGGGTGAAAAAAAAGAAGAAAGGAATTATTTGCTTTTCCTAGAAATAGTAATAATTTTCCATTTCTCTCATTTTTCCTATTCCAGCAAGTTCCATCTGTATTTCCAAACCACCCACCAAAATAGAAAAACAAGAAACCAAAAAATGATGCAGGGAAAAATAGAGACTTTTTAAGTGATGAGATCATTTTGTTTTGTTTTGTTTTGTTTTGTTTTGATAGCACCTTTGCTTAGACTTTCTTTTAAAGCACCATACAATAAAACAAATCAGTGCAAATTATATCATTTGATTTCACTTAATAATAATCTTTTTAAAAATCTCTGTAATAACTAACCTAATTCTCAGGGCATCTCTGAAGAGCATTCTAATAACAAAAATCCTTGATTTGCCATTTCTTAATAGGGTGAGTGTAAACTATTCTTATTATGTATCATGCATTAAGGCCAGGCACTTGAAAAGCATGTTCTCATATAATCCTCACCACTATAAAGTAAGTATTGTCTGACTTTTATAGATAAGGCTCAGTTATCTTTATTACTTTAGAAAGTAATATTTCTTTCTTTCTTTCCTTCTTTGTTTTTGTTATTGTTTTGAGAGAGAGAATGGGATGGAGGGGGAGAGGAAGAGGGAGAGAGAAAATCTTAAGTATACTCCATGCCCAGAATGGAGCCCAACACAGGGCTCGATCTTCCAACCCTGAGATCATAACCTGAGCCAAAATCAAGAGTCAGACACATAACCAGCTGAACCACCCAGGCACCCTAGAAAGTAATCTTTCTAAAGTTATACACTCAAGAATAAATCTAAGACTGATTTCAAAGCCTATATACATTTTCCATTCTAAATGCCATCCTACCTCCTAAACTTTCTCATTCTTTTGAAGTATGTCATAATTGTGGGGAAAAATTATTTTTTAGCATCTTTAGTCAAACAGTAAAAACACTGAAAAATTTTAAAAATTGTATGTTTAAAGCTTTGTAAAAAATAAGTATACCTGTAGTTAAAGATGGAGCATTAAAAACAAACATAATGTATATCATTGATAAATGGTTTAATCTTCTCACAAATATAGTAATATATATACCAAATCAGAGATATAAAATTTCTTAGAGCTGACTAGTAACAGCCACATGAACTCGAACTCACTCTTCTCTCTGTCCTCTTGAGAGAGGCTCCAGCTCATGTGTGCTAACTGAAGGTCTTCTGACCACCTCATTACTTCATTCTAAGAAGCTATTGATTGGAAGATTTACTCTCGGTATCTTGGAAGTTAAAAGAACCATTGTATTATATATATATATATATATAATATATATATATTATATATATGTTTATTTATGTTATTATATATGTATATATGTTTATTCATATTTATAATATGTATATATATAAACATATTTTATATAAAATACATACATATATACACACATACATTTTATATATATATATACAGCTATGTGTGTGTGTATATTCTTCAATTACATATACATCCCAGTTTTGGAAATGTGAACTTATACTTTAAAAGTTAAGGAAATACAACAGTTAGTATCATATTATCTAAATATGCTAGCACTGCTGATCTCTTAAATTAAGTGGTAGAATTATGAGTGATTGTTTTCTTTAGAGTTATTGCTGTGTTGTTAAATAAGGAAAAGTGTATATTTAATACTGACCTGTTTCATAAAGTTGCCAACTGTTTAAAACTCAGTTTTGTTTTATAGGTATTATCCCTACCATTATGCACCTTTCCTATCTGATATCCGCAACATCAGTACACTCAAAATCCATTTTGAGCTAGGAAAACCTTTTAAGCCATTTGAACAGCTTCTTGCTGTACTTCCAGCAGCTAGCAAAAATTTACTTCCTACATGCTACCAGGTAGGTTTTAAAATTAAATGTTTTTATGTCCTTTTTGATACTTAGGAGCTCCTCATTTAAGCCTAGAAATGTAATACCCAAATTACTTTAATGGCTAAATAATATTTATTTTCAGTGTCAAATTTAGTATTTCTCACAGAAGTTACTCGAGAAGTAACCCTGTGATTTAAAAGTGATTTAAAATGAAGTTAGCTTTGTTTTAAAAATGCAAAAACAAACTCCAAAAGTCATTCAGAGCATAGCTTCTTTCTTTTCAGCACCTTTAAGCACATTTTTAAGTGTCTCTACAGTGATGAAAGTGAACTATGACAGGTAAAATCTGAAGCCATTTACTTTGTTCAAACAATTTTGGATTCATTCTGTTCTTTTACCTTCTCCCTGTTAGAATAGGGATGTCCTTCTGAGTCATTCATCTCAACAAAAGTATTATTTCAATTAATATTTAGGTTTTAAGCATTTCTTTTATCAAACTGTAGAATGAAAAGCTTGTCTCTGGTTAAGATATTTTGCATAACAGGAGGAAGATATTTCAGGGATGATTGTGTCACCAAAGTTAATCTAGGCCTACTAAGCTGATTCTGAAGGCAAATTTCATTTATTTCTTCTAATACTGTGGTCTTGTCCCAAGAATTAGAGTATACGCACACATACCTTTGCTGTTTGAACAGTATCAGGCTCCTTTTTTTTTTAAGATTTTATTTATTTATTCATAAGAGACACAGAGAGAGAGAGGCAGAGATACAGACAGAGGGAGAAGCAGGATCCCCACAAGGAGCCTGATGTGGGACTTGATCCCGGTCCCCAGGATCACACCCTTAGCCAAAGGCAGACGCCTAACCCCTGAGCCACCCAAGCGTGTCCCCATTCTTCTTTCTTCTAAAACTTAATCTATTTAATCTTGGCCCTCTGGCCTCCGTTTCCTCTTGAGTTTCTTTGATGCTTTTTCCTCCATCTTTCAGATACAGTAAGGATTGATAACAACTCCTGACCAGTTTAATCATGCAAGTGACAGCAACATCCGTTTAATTATTCTGTGCCCATGCGATACTGGGTATTAAATATTTTTAGTATTACCCTGAGAAATACACTGTTTTATTTCTTTAAAAAAATGTTATACCATAATCTTTTCATATTATTTCCTAGAAATCCTTATGTTTTCTTCATCTATCTCTGTTATAAAATCTCTAATAAAAAACATATCTTATTGGACCCTTCATCTTTGCTATTAGTGGTGAAGAGATTCTTGATTCTAGGATTTTTTTCTTTTTAACTTATCTTAGATACAGTTCTTATATTACTTAACAAAATCAATTGATTAGGACACAAAAGTACTGCCTTTTAAGGTTAAAAATGGAGGACTCTTGGAGGCCTGTGAACAGAATATAAGTGGACTTTATAGAGTGATAAGACGATAAAAGAAATGGCAAAGTTGAAATTCAGAGGTGAAATTCAGATGGTTTTGCTACATAATTTGATCACTGCAATGGGAAAGTGATGAGTAGCAGTGAAATTAGAAGTCTCATAGTTGAAAATCAAAATATAGCCAGGATATTGCAACATTTCTAAGTTGTAAAAATTTAATTTTACTTAGGAATTTTAAACTGTAACAAAAGTAAATATTGTAAATATATTAACAGAAAGTTATATTGGTGTTAGTTCTTATATTTCTATTACTCTTTTATCTTTCCATAGCACTTGATGACCAGTGAAGACTCACCAATTATAGAATATTATCCACCTGATTTTAAAACTGACCTAAATGGGAAACAACAGGAATGGGAAGCTGTGGTACTAATACCTTTTATTGATGAGGTCAGTACATGAAATAGTCATATACACACATATATTCTTTTTTTCTTCCAAGTTTTTATTTATATTCCAGTTAGTTAACATTTAGTGTGATATTAGTTACAGGTGTAGAATTTAGTGATTCATTACTTATGATACCCAATGCTCATCACAACACTTGTCCTCCTTAATCCTCATCACCTGTTTAATCTGACACCCTGCCCACCTTCTTCCCAGTAACCATCAGTTTGTTCTCTATAGTTAAGAGTCTTTTTCTTGGTTTGCCTCTTTTTTTTCCCCTATGTTCACTTGTTTCTTAAAGTCCATATATGAGTGAAACCATATGGTATTTTTCTTTCTCTCACTTACTTATTCAGTATAATACTCTACCTCCATCCACATCATTGCAATGGCAAGATTTCATTGTTTTTTTTATTGCCTGAGCACAAACCATATATACACACATATGTGCATATATTGTATATCACATATATATACACACACACACCCATATATATAAATATATACATACACACCCATATATATACCATATATATACACCCATATATATATATACACACACACACACCCATATATATATTTATATATATACACCACATATTCTTTATCCATTCATCAGCTGATGAACATTTGGGCTCTTAGTTTGGCTAGTGTTGATAATGCTGCTATAAACATTGGAGTGCATTTATCCCTTTGAATTAATATTATTATATCCTTTAGGTAAATACCTAAATGTATTTACTACTAGGTCATAGGGTAGTTCTATTTTTAACTTCATACTTTTATCCAGAATGGCTGCATCAATTTGCATTCTCACCAACAGTGTCCAAGAGTATTCCCCTGTCTCCACATCCTTGCCAGCAATTTTAGCCATTGTAGTTGTAGCCATTTTGTAGCCAATTTGTAGCCATTGTAGAGCCACCCAGGCACCTTTCATTGTAATTTGATTTGTATTTCTCTGATGATGAGTGATGTTGAATGTCTTTTTATTTGTACACATGTATTCTCTCTCTTTTTTTTTTTTTTAAAGATTTTATTTATTCATGAGAGACAAAAGAGAGAAGCAGAGAAATACGCAGAGGGAGAAGCAGGCTCCTGCAGGGAGCCTAATGCAGGACTCGATCCCAGGACCCTGGGATCATGACCTGAGCCACAGGCAGATGCTCAACCACTGAGCCACCCAGGCACCCCTATACACATATATTCTTAATCAGAGGTTTCACATAAGTTAATGAATGAGCAATGGGTTTTAATCACCACTTATCTTTTATTAATGAGGTTTAACTATTCTCTTCATTTTGTGCATCAAAACTTATAGATATGCTAATTATAAGAAAGCTAGAGTGGTTTTACTAATATTAGACAAAATAGACTTCAAGACAAGGAGTATTACCAGTGATCAAGTGGAATATTTCATATTGATTAAAAACTCGAGTCAGTTTGGGACACCTGGCTGACTCAGTCCGTAGAGCTTGTGACTCTTGATCTTTGGGTTGTGATTTCGAGCCCCATATTGAAAACAGATTACTTAAAAAAAAAAAAAGTCAAGTCATTTCATCAAGATACAAAAAGCAAAAGCTGTCAGAATTGAAAGGAGAAAAAAACTTAAAAGGGAAATTCAAAAATATCTAAATAATAATAAAAATACAACATAATCTGTGTGATAATGCTAAAGCAGTGCTTCAAGGGATGCTTAAGTTTCTACTTGTTTATACTGAACAAGAAAAAGGTTTACAATAAATTATCTAAGCTTCCTACAAGAAGCTAAAAAAAAGCAAGAGAAATTAAACCCAAACTAAGCAGAATGAAGGAAATAATGATAGGAATAGAAATCCATAGAAAATGAACAAACAATAGAGAAAAATCAATGGAACCAAAAGCTCTGAATGTAAATTATGCCTCAAAAAAAGTGCCCTCTCAAAAAAAAAATCTGACATAATTATGAAGTAGAGGAAACAAATGTTTATTCACCTCTTATTAATTTTTATTTCCATCTCCAAATACAGAACACACTGACCTCTCCCAAAAGTTTCATCTCATTATACATCAGGCTCAAAGTCTAGAATTTTATCTTTAAATTGAGTCTAGATGTGAATTAACCTCCACAAATGCAGCTCCTCAAGGACAGCTCCCCTGACTCAAAGACCTGTGAATTAAAAAAAAAACATATTATCAACACTCCCAACATTCCCAATTTTATAATGCAGAGACCATGACAGGATAACCTGTCAAAAAAGCAGCTCCTATCAAAAAAATAATAAGCAGCTCCTATCAAAAAAAAGCAGGAAGCAGATGCACAATCACTGATCCATAACAATTTTGAAATCCCAACCAAGCAGCATATAGCAAGTCCCTAAACTCCAGTGACACAGATTGTTCCTTGGTTAGAGCCTAATTAGAGCCTAAATCTGTTCCCTGGGAGTGGCTCTGTGGTCTGTCTTCTCCTAGGCTTTTGGCCCCTGATCTGGTTTCTTTCTTTCTTTCTTTTTTTTTTTTTTTTTAAGATTTTATTTATTTATTCACGATAGACACAGAGAGAGAGGCAAAGACACAGGCAGAGGGAGAAGCAGGCTCCATGCCAGGAGCCCGATGTGGGACTCGATCCCGGGACTCCAGGATCGCACCCTGGGCCAAAGGCAGACACCAAACCACTGAGCCACCCAGGGATCCCCGCCGATCTGGTTTCTTGAAGCTACCCTCTAAGATGTTGGGTAGAGGAAAGAAACAGGATTGGTCAGGATAGGCTGGGCTACAGTGCTGTCTCACAAAGGCCTTGGCTGACCCCAGAAGTCACTCTGAAGTGGAATGGCCCATTAGAGTTCCCCTAAGTTGCTGTAAAGGGCCTGAGACTTTGTATCCTTCATCTGTCAGTCTTGGATGCAGACTTCATTTTGGAAGGGTGCATGACCTTGTGTGAGATAACTTTTCACCTAAGGATATTTCGAAGGGATAGCTGACAGCCAAGGGAGGGTTGCAGGCCAGCAGCACTTTCAGCATCTGGGCAAATAAGACCTTCAGTACTAATGGGGGTCACAGCACATCACAACATCCAGTACATCATTCTGCCTTAATGTTACCCTGTCTATCCTAAAGATGCTAACATCTTCAAGATTATAAGATTATGAAGATGCATACATTCACAGGACCAAGTAACAAAAATTTATATGTATATGTATGTGTGTATATATTTGTATATATATGTGTGTCTCTGTGTTTTAAGATTTATTTATTGGGGAAGAAGAGGCATAGAGTGGGAGAGAATCTCAGGCAGGCTCCCCATTGAGTGTGGAGCCTGACATAGCACTAACTCCCACTACTCTGAAATCATGACCTGAGCAAACATCAAGAGTTGGACGCTTAACTGACCGAGCCACCCAGGAGCCCTAATATATATACATATATTTTTAAAACTTTTTGTGTCTTAAAGAAGAATTAGACTCAAACTTTGAATGTGAGATTGGAGAAGAAAATAGGATGTAAGTAAATGCCATTATCAGTAAACAGTAATTATGGAATTTTATTGTACTGACTTATTGAATCAATAGCATCTTAGAATCAAGAAATTATGATATAGTATTATCTGTTTTATTCTATAATCTTTTCCAGATTTTGCTACTTTTTTCCAAATATCTTGAAAAAATGGCATAGATAATTATTGGACTAAAAGTCTAAAAGGCCACTCTGGAAAATAGTTCAGCAGTTTCTTATAAGTTAAATATACATTTACTGTACAACCCAGCAGTCACACTCTTAGATATTTACCCTAGAGAAATAAAAACTATGTCCACACAAAGCACACAAATGTCCAGAGCAATTTATTTGTAATAACCCCAAACTGGAAAAAATTCAAATGCCCTTTAATTGAGTGAATATATAAACAAATTGTAGTATGTCTGTGTAGTAGAATACTACTCAGCAATATAAAGAGCTATGAATATAAACAACTTGAATGAAAACAATTCAATTGAGTGAAAAAAGTCAGTGAGTGAAAAAGTCTCAGAAGGTTATATATTATATTGTTTCATAGATATAATATTCTTGAAATGACAAAATTACTGTGATATAAAACATGGAGTGGTTGCTAGGTGTTAAAGTTGGGGATATGGTATGATTATAAAGGGATAACAAAGGGGGTGAGTGGGTGGCTCAGTCGGGTAAGTGTGTCTGCCTTCAGCTCAGGTCATGATCCCAGGATCCTGGAATCAAACCCCACATCAGGCTCCCTGCTCAGTGTGGAGTCAGCTTCTCCCTCTGCCCCTCCCCCTTGCTCATTATCTCTTTCTCTCTCTCTCTTTCTCTCTCCCCCAGATAAATAAATAAAATCTTTAAAAAAAAGGGGGGGGGAGGATAACAAGGAATTTCTTCATGATGATGTAACAGTTCTGTATTCCAGTTTTAGTGGTAGCTATATGAATCTATACATATAAAAATTTCATAGCACTGTACACAAAACATCACATATAAAAATCAGTGAAATCTGAATAAGTCTATAGTTAATAGTGTTGTACTCATGTCAGTTTCCTGGTTTGATAATATACTGATGCTTTGTGTAAGATGTTATCATTGGGGAAAGCTGGGTGAAGGGTACATGAGAACACTGTACATATTTTGCAGCTTCTTGTGAATCTTCGTGTTTTATGCCACTGTACATAATGCTATGATAAACTAGTTGTGTATTCGTGTGTTCTTTTTGTTTGCTAATGGAATCTTAGGTAATAGAAGATTTTGTTTTTTTAAGATAGACTCCTAAAAGCAGGATTGCTTGGTTAATGGGAATATGTATTTTTATGTTTAGTGAATATTCTTTTTCAAAAAGACTAGTCTAGGGGCAGCCTGGGTGGCTCAGTGGTTTAGCGTTGCCTTTTTTTTTTTATTCAAATAAGTCTCAATTTTAATAAGATCCTCTACATACACATTTGCTACTAAAAATTGAAATAGCACATCAAACAAATTACAATTTCTGAAAACCAGAAAAATCTACCTTATGCACACCCTCCCCTAATTATACTCTAACCAAACCACCCCAAGTTTTCTGTGTATTCCTTCTGCACAAGTTACTTGGCTTCTGATTTTTTGATGTTAGGTTTTATCTTAATGACTTTAGGCTTCTCAAACACTTAGGCACACTCAACCTAGTAGTGCTTCCTTAGGTCAAATTGAAAAGTGGACATAAGGGTCAACCAGGAAATTAAGGAAGAATTAAAAAGATTCATGGAAACTAATGAGAATGAAGATACAACCGTTCAAAATCTTTGGGATGCAGCAAAAGCAGTCCTAAGGGGGAAATACATCGCAATACAAGCATCCATTCAAAAACTGGAAAGAACTCAAATACAAAAGCTAACCTTACACATAAAGGAGCTAGAGAAAAAACAGCAAATAGATCCTACACCCAAGAGAAGAAGGGAGTTAATAAAGATTCGAGCAGAACTCAACGAAATCGAGACCAGAAGAACTGTGGAACAGATCAACAGAACCAGGAGTTGGTTCTTTGAAAGAATTAATAAGATAGATAAACCATTAGCCAGCCTTATTAAAAAGAAGAGAGAGAAGACTCAAATTAATAAAATCATGAATGAGAAAGGAGAGATCACTACCAACACCAAGGAAATACAAACGATTTTAAAAACATATTATGAACAGCTATACGCCAATAAATTAGGCAATCTAGAAGAAATGGACGCATTCCTGGAAAGCCACAAACTACCAAAACTGGAACAGGAAGAAATAGAAAACCTGAACAGGCCAATAACCAGGGAGGAAATTGAAGCAGTCATCAAAAACCTCCCAAGACACAAGAGTCCAGGGCCAGATGGCTTCCCAGGAGAATTTTATCAAACGTTTAAAGAAGAAATCATACCTATTCTCCTAAAGCTGTTTGGAAAGATAGAAAGAGATGGAGTACTTCCAAATTCGTTCTATGAAGCCAGCATCACCTTAATTCCAAAGCCAGACAAAGACCCCGCCAAAAAGGAGAATTACAGACCAATATCCCTGATGAACATGGATGCAAAAATTCTCAACAAGATACTGGCCAATAGGATCCAACAGTACATTAAGAAAATTATTCACCATGACCAAGTAGGATTTATCCCTGGGACACAAGGCTGGTTCAACACCCGTAAAACAATCAATGTGATTCATCATATCAGCAAGAGAAAAACCAAGAACCATATGATCCTCTCATTGGATGCAGAGAAAGCATTTGACAAAATACAGCATCCATTCCTGATTAAAACTCTTCAGAGTGTAGGGATACAGGGAACATTCCTCGACATCTTAAAAGCCATCTATGAAAAGCCCACAGCAAATATCATTCTCAATGGGGAAGCACTGGGAGCCTTTCCCCTAAGATCAGGAACAAGACAGGGATGTCCACTCTCACCACTGCTATTCAACATAGTACTGGAAGTCCTAGCCTCAGCAATCAGACAACAAAAAGACATTAAAGGCATTCAAATTGGCAAAGAAGAAGTCAAACTCTCTCTCTTCGCCGATGACATGATACTCTACATAGAAAACCCAAAAGTCTCCACCCCAAGATTGCTAGAACTCATACAGCAATTCGGTAGCGTGGCAGGATACAAAATCAATGCCCAGAAGTCAGTGGCATTTCTATACACTAACAATGAGACTGAAGAAAGAGAAATTAAGGAGTCAATCCCATTTACAATTGCACCCAAAAGCATAAGATACCTAGGAATAAACCTCACCAAAGATGTAAAGGATCTATACCCTCAAAACTATAGAACACTTCTGAAAGAAATTGAGGAAGACACAAAGAGATGGAAAAATATTCCATGCTCATGGATTGGCAGAATTAATATTGTGAAAATGTCAATGTTACCCAGGGCAATATACACGTTTAATGCAATCCCTATCAAAATACCATGGACTTTCTTCAGAGAGTTAGAACAAATTATTTTAAGATTTGTGTGGAATCAGAAAAGACCCCGAATAGCCAGGGGAATTTTAAAAAAGAAAACCATATCTGGGGGCATCACAATGCCAGATTTCAGGTTGTACTACAAAGCTGTGGTCATCAAGACAGTGTGGTACTGGCACAAAAACAGACACATAGATCAGTGGAACAGAATAGAGAATCCAGAAGTGGACCCTGAACTTTATGGGCAACTAATATTCGATAAAGGAGGAAAGACTATCCATTGGAAGAAAGACAGTCTCTTCAATAAATGGTGCTGGGAAAATTGGACATCCACATGCAGAAGAATGAAACTAGACCACTCTCTTTCACCATACACAAAGATAAACTCAAAATGGATGAAAGATCTAAATGTGAGACAAGATTCCATCAAAATCCTAGAGAAGAACACAGGCAACACCCTTTTTGAACTCGGCCATAGTAACTTCTTGCAAGATACATCCACGAAGGCAAAAGAAACAAAAGCAAAAATGAACTATTGGGACTTCATCAAGATAAGAAGCTTTTGCACAGCAAAGGATACAGTCAACAAAACTCAAAGACAACCTACAGAATGGGAGAAGATATTTGCAAATGACATATCAGATAAAGGGCTAGTTTCCAAGATCTATAAAGAACTTATTAAACTCAACACCAAAGAAACAAACAATCCAATCATGAAATGGGCAAAAGACATGAACAGAAATCTCACAGAGGAAGACATAGACATGGCCAACATGCATATGAGAAAATGCTCTGCATCACTTGCCATCAGGGAAATACAAATCAAAACTACAATGAGATACCACCTCACACCAGTGAGAATGGGGAAAATTAACAAGGCAGGAAACAACAAATGTTGGAGAGGATGCGGAGAAAAGGGAACCCTCCTACACTGTTGGTGGGAATGTGAACTGGTGCAGCCACTCTGGAAAACTGTGTGGAGGTTCCTCAAACAGTTAAAAATATACCTGCCCTACGACCCAGCAATTGCACTGTTGGGGATTTACCCCAAAGATACAGATGCAATGAAACGCCGGGACACCTGCACCCCGATGTTTCTAGCAGCAATGGCCACTATAGCCAAACTGTGGAAGGAGCCTCGGTGTCCAACGAAAGATGAATGGATAAAGAAGATGTGGTTTATGTATACAATGGAATATTACTCAGCTATTAGAAATGACAAATACCCACCATTTGCTTCAACGTGGATGGAACTGGAGGGTATTATGCTGAGTGAAGTAAGTCAATCGGAGAAGGACAAACATTATATGTTCTCATTCATTTGGGGAATATAAATAATAGTGAAAGGGAAAATAAGGGAAGGGAGAAGAAATGTGTGGGAAATATCAGAAAGGGAGACAGAACGTAAAGACTGCTAACTTGGGAAACGAACTAGGGGTGGTAGAAGGGGAGGAGGGCGGGGGGTGGGAGTGAATGGGTGACGGGCACTGGGTGTTATTCTGTATGTTAGTAAATTGAACACCAATAAAAAAAAAAAAAACACAGAGATTAAAAAAAAAAAAAAAGAAAAAAAAGAAAAGTCGACATAAACTGACACCATTCAAATGCAAACTACTGATGCTGGAGACCCGGGATCAAGTCCCATATCAGGCTCCCTGTATTGGAGCCTGCTCCTCCCTCTGCCTGTGTCTCTGCCTCTCTCTCTCTGTGTCTCTCATGAATAAATAAAATCTTTAAAAATAAATTAATTAATTAAATAAAAAAGAAAAAGACTAGTCTAATTCACTCAGTATTTAGTGCCTACTTCTCTGTATCTCCAGACCTGAATATTATTGCTTCACTTATTTTTGGCCAATCTGATGATGGGTGCCATTTTGTTATTTTTCAAATTTGTATTTCTCTAATCCCTAATTTGAGTATATTTTTATATGTGTGTTTACTCTTTTAAATTACCCTACAGGTAATTTCTGTAAATTACCTGTTTATGTCCTTTCCCCCATTTTTCTTTCTTGATTTTTGTCAGTTCTTTGTATGTTATGAATATTCTTTCCCAGCATGGCATTTGTCTCTTGTTTTGTTGATGAATCTTCTGTCATATACATTTTCTGTTATTTAAAAATGTCTTTTCCCTCAAGACTCTTAGGCTTTTTTCCACTCTTACTTAAATAAGAGTTTATCACTCCTACTTACTGATACTCTCTCCTAGATTTTCTTCTAATACTTTTATTATCTTATTACTGGATAAATATTTTTAGATGTGGTATGAAGTTGGGAAGTATATGTGCTTTTTCTAGCTGGATAGGTAGTTATGACAACACCATTTTTTAAATATTTGAAATACTATGTATGATAAAGATTTAGATTTGTTTTGACCTCTTTATTCATTCTTCTGGTCTATGGGCTTCTTGTGATGTCAGTATTAAAGTGTTTATTACAGTAGTAGCTTTATTAAAAGTTAGGATCTGGTAAGACAGGTCCCCAGATTTTACAGTTTGCACGTTCATTCTTCCATAAGAACAACCAAGATAATTTTGTCCTTTAAAAAAGTTTTTTTAAACCATTTTTATTTTAACTGGAATTATGTAAGATAATTTGGAGAGATAAACATTTTCTATACCATGGCAGAATTTATAAAGCACGAGATTAATGTTTTATGAGTTATGATAGATTATAATAACTGTGGTTAAGTTCAAATTTAAAGTTTGATTCTCTGCTATTCTTATTCACACTTAGTGTCTGTTGTTGGAATATTAGGTTCTGAGTAATTTGTAATGACAAGCAATATTCTGGGGCCCTTTGAAACAATTTTTCATGTAATAAAATGAAAAGGAATTCCATTTCTTAAGATTTTTGTTTTTCAAGAACACAAATAATGATTCTGTGTACTGAGGGAAAAGATCTATTGCATATGTTGATATTACAGAATTTTTATACTTTTAACCAACCTCTTTAATCTTTAAATTCAGAAGCGATTATTGGAAGCCATGGAAGCATGTAACCACTCCCTCAAAAAGGAAGAAAGGAAAAGAAACCAACATAGTGAGTGCCTAATGTGCTGGTATGATAGAGATACAGAGTTCACTTACCCCTCACCATGGCCAGAAAAGTTCCCTGCCATAGAACGTTGTTGCACAAGGTAATGTTATTTGGTAATTTTTCAACAACAGCAGGGAGCTCCCCCTGGTGGGGAGGGTGGGGGCAGAGGATCCAAATATCTTGAGTATCTATCTGAAGAATTAACAAATAATTTATGATAGGTATAGTCAGTTGATAATGAGTTACATCCAACTTGCTAAAGACCATAGCATCTCCCTCTCACAGTTGTTTTTGTAGTTCTCTGCTTTGGTTAGATTCTGCTTCTCTCTTTGTTTTCTGTTAAAGTTGGTTTTTTGTTTATTTATTTATTTTCCTCCCTAGTGCATATCTCTACCCCGCCCCCCAAGAGGATGTATGAATTTTTGTTTCCCTTGTCAGTGTCTGCTTCCAGAATTATTTGATGTGCTATGACTTTGCCTTTTATATTCCCAACCACCCAACTAGAAAGAAGAAAAAAAGAAATTAAAAAGTTCCTATATTTTCTTCCCTCAAGCCCATGTCTCCTTTCTATTCCTCATTAAAATGTCCTTGGTTTTGTTTTGTTTTTTTCTTTTCTGTCTTTTTCCCTGCAAATAATCTACTGAGATGGCACCTAAAGTGAATATCTCCCAGTTATCCTTTTTTCTTCTGTTAAAGCAGAGAAAGGTAGAACAGACATTAGATGATGTTGGTTTTCCATAGTTTTAGAACATGGAGATTTGTAACATGTTTTGTATGTTCCTTTACCTCTAAGTTTAATAAATATGTATAGTTTTATTTTAAGTTAATGGGGAAAAGTTCCATTCAGTAACCTACAGGCATAGTTGCATCTAGATCAATAATAACAGTGAATCTGGGTTGTCCTGCTCTATTTTTTCTTTGTTGCAAAAGACGAATTATCATTCCCTTGCTTAAAAGCAAGAATGAAAAAAAAAAAAAAAGCAAGAATGACTCTTGCAAAATATTCAAGAGAATACTGAAAAACTGTGATTGCTTTTAATGTATAAATTTTAAATTAAATACCTTGATTTATTTTCTAGGTATAAAATAATATCATTAGATGCTTGGCGTGTAGACATAAGCAAGAACAAAATAACCAGGGTTGACCAGAAGGCATTGTATTTCTGTGGATTTCCTACCCTGAAACACATCAAACACAAAGTCAGTGGCTGTTTAGTTCAGAATTTTTTCACCTTATTGAATGTAACATGATTATGGAAAAAGGATTAAAATTAAATTATCTGAATTCTTTTAAAGTTTTTTTTGAAGAAAAGTGGGGTTCAAGTATTCCAGCAAAGCAGTCGTGGAGAAAACATGATGTTAGAAATTTTAGTGAATGCAGAATCAGATGAACTTGTAAGTATTTTCTTTATTACATATTTATTAGGTGCTTATTATGCATAAAACTGTTCTGGCTGCACTGTGTTTATCAAAGAAGTATAACATGCAGTTACTCCAAAAGTTCATAGTAAATAAGGATAAAGAAACATTTACACAAATTTTAAAGGCAATGTACAATTGTGATGTAATGAGCAAAAAAGAACTCCATGAATTTTGAAAAGGTGATAAGCTATGTGAGCTAAAGATCAAGATAAATGAGACTAAGCTTGAGCTGGGTGCTAAGAAAGACCATCACAGAGAGGAGAAAAGGAGGGGAAGGGTATTCTAGGTGAAAGGAATAACATGAGCTGGAAAAAAATGTGTGATACATTATCTTATTCTTCTTAACCTTTTTTTTATATCTGAAATTTTTCTTAATACTTTTTTTTTTTTTTAGAATAAATGTGATGTATTTGAGGAGAAGGAATAGATAAACCTGACTGAAGCAGAGGACTTGTGTTGGGAAGTAGTAGAAGATAAGGTTGAAAAAACAGATTGAGGCCAGATTATGGAGGACCTTGAATACCAGGCTAAGGAGTTTGGACTTTTTTTTTCCCCATAACTGTTATCTTGAAATCATATTTTCATAAGGATTAATTTGGTGGCAGTATAATAGACTAAATTTCACTACAGAGAAATGGAAGAAATTGGAAAAGCCTGCAAGTTCAGAGGTTGTGGTTACAGAAGTGTTAGGTGGTAAGGACAAAAACTGGAAATAGTAATATATTTGGATGAATAAGACATAACATTGACAAGCTTCATCATTTGTTCAAATATAGAGAATGAAAAGAGGAAGAAAATATTAAATATGATTCTGAGATATCTAGCCTAGTTAATTAGAAAATAATTGCTGTTTATTGGAATAAGGAAGTTAAAGTGGGAAAGTCACTGGCTTGAGGGAGTGATTGAATTTTAAGGCGATGCTAGAAGGTTTAACTGGTCACTGCCCTGCCAACCTTTCTCAACAAGAGTTCCACAAGAGATTTAAGCCCTAATGCCCTAAGTTATCCATTTGAATGTAGATTATTTATCTTCTATACATCTATTGTGGGACTGATTGAGTACCATCCTTGGGAGAATTGTAAAAATAGTCAAATTATTTTTTGTGTTCCATGGCTCAAATGAAAAACCTCAGTAGAGAAAGGCTGCTTATACACAATTAATACCTGAAGCTAGAGCTTGGAAGGAAGATAGGGATATATATGAGTAATTAGCAAGGAGGTGATGGCTGAGGCCTTACGGCTCATTTTCCTGAAGAAAATGGACTCTCAGAGTTCAAGATCTCACACAAAGAAATACCCATAGTTATAAAGGGTAGAAAAGGAACCAGTGAAAATGACAGTAGTGTTCAGAGAGGTGAGAGGGAATGATTTCCAAGTTAAATAAATCACAGAAGCATGGAGTAGAAACTACATACAGTGCAAAAGAATAAAAACTAAAACAAGATCTATGAATTTGTCCTTCAGGCATCATTATTGGCCTTTGAGGATTTCATTCCAATAGACTGCATTCCTAACTCCTAAGGACTAGTGGGGGGACAAGGTAGAGGGAAAGTAGAGGTAGCAGGGAGGAAGCCCTTGATTAAGAAGATTATCTTTGAAAAGAAGTCTAGAAACCTAACTGTAGGTAGAGAAGAAACCGTTTAACTGCTAAATCCATGCAAAAAGAGAGAGGTAGAGCTAATGGAGGAAGGAGGTCTTAAAAGACACTACAGGAAAGGGATATTTATAACAAGACCTCATGCAGGTTATTAAAGGTCTAGTATTAGGCTTAATCTGAGGATTAGCTTCAAAAACTAAAAGAGTGGGAGAATAAAAGAAGAAATAGATGTATAGAAGGGAAAAGAATAATTATGGGATCCTAGTTCTAATGTTGAAACTTGTGTTATTTATCAGTATAGTCATTCTTGGGCAGCCTGGGTGGCTCAGTGGTTTAGCCCAGGGTGTGATCCTGGAGACCTGGGATTGAGTCCCATGTGGGGTTCCCAGCGTGGAGCCTGCTTCTCCCTCTGCCTATGTCTCTGCCTCTCTCTGTGCCTCTCATGAATAAATAAATAAAATCTTAAAAAAAAAAAAAAGAATAGTCATTCTTTGGTTTTATATGTTCACATTAAGAAATGTCTAAGTATAATTAAAAGTTACTGCAAAAGTCTAAAAATAGTCATCTGTAATTTTTAAAGAAATATTTGCTAATTAAAATAAACAAAAGAATTGAATGAAAATTTGTTTTTAAAATTCACTTGCTGCCACGAACTTGTTGTTTAACCAATAATAATGATAGTATTTCCTTTTAAAACTAGAATTTTTGGGCAGCCCAGGTGGCCCAGCAGTTTAGCACTGCTCTCAGCCCAGCACGTGATCCTGGAGACCCAGGATCAAGTCCCACATCGGGCTCCCTGCATGGAGCCTGCTTCTCCCTCTGCCTGTGTCTCTGCCTCTCTCTCTCTCTCTGTGTGTCTCTCATGAATAAATAAATAAAATCTTAAAAAAAAACACTAGAATTTTTACGTAAGATATTTCATACAGAATATTTATATAGCATTTTACCGTTCATAAAAACTTTTGCGTATATTATTTTATTTTGTCACCAAATAAAGACTGTGAGGTAGATATTATTTCTTATTCTCATAAAAGAAAACTGCCTCAGTGAGATTTAAATGATTTGCCTGTATGTATAGCTGGATTCTGTACCTGAAAGAGGTAGAATGCAAATTTGGACCCATGATTCCTAGTCTTAAGTCTAGGGTTCTTATTTCCTTATACCAACTACAAATTGAAATGAAGTCAGATTTCTTAGATTCTGTTATCTGATTATGTGATATGAAGCAATAAATGATAGCCCTTTTCTAGACATTTCTGCTATTCTTGTCATCTCTCTCAGTTTCTATGAGAATAATAGAATCATAGAACTTTACAACTGGGTTGAATTTTGTAAGGCATCTATTCTAACTCATTAATTTTACAAATTAAGAAACATAAATTGAGTTAGCAACAGAATTAAACCTAGGTTTCTATAAACATTATTTTTAGTACTGTTGGCTATTATGGACAGTGATATGTTAAAGGTCAGTGCTCTTCAGTTTAATCTCACTGAAATTGTCTTCTCACCAAGTAATTTCATTCAGGATTCAAGTCAGTGGGCCGCCCTTTACTAACAAGTGCCATTGCTGTTGAGAAAATGAGGCAGACTCCTGGTGTCATAATGTTTATACTGCAGAATAGTGCTTTAAGTTGTTCATGGTGCCTCTCTAGTAAGAAGCGACTGGCAGAGGGGAAGGTAAACTTGTCAACTTTAACAGATTTCTACTAAAATAAAAGCTACAGAGAGATAGGTAAAAACAACTGAAAAATATACTTCAAAATAAAGGAAAGAAGGGGCACCTGGGTGGCTCAGTTGGTTAAGCATCTGCCTTTGGCTCAGGTCATGATCTCAGGGTCCTGGGATTGAGCCTTGAGTCCAGTCCTCTGCTCAGCAGGGAGTCGGCTTCTCCCTCTCCCCCTGCCCCTTCCCCTGGCTTATGCTCTCTCCCTCAAATAAATAAATAAAATCTTTTTTTTTTAATTTAAAATTAAAGGGGGAGAAAAAATTAAAACTCTAAACAAAAATCCTGGGAAACATCCTAGAAAGAAAAAGAGCAGTTAACAGTAAAGGTAAAACCTAGAGAAGACAAATTAAGAAAACTAACTGAATTCAAGTGAGTGGAATAATTAGAGAGTGAAGTTGAAAAGAGCAGGAACTGTAGGGAATAAATGGCTTGAATGAGCAAACGGTATTTTATATCTGTTTTAATTTTTAAAGTGAGATTTTTATTGATTTTAAAGACCTTTATAAATGCAAGCCAACTTTTAATTAATTTTGCCTTTGTAAACTTATTTGTTGGACCTGAAACATGAGTGAACTTTTCTGCTTTTACTTTAAGAATGTAGAAAATATAGCTTCATCCGTGCTTGGAAAGTCTGTCTTTGTTAATTGGCCTCATCTTGAAGAAGCTAGAGTTGTTGGTGTATCAGATGGAGAAACTAAGTAAGTAAGATTTGATGTATACTTTTTAAATTTATATTTGTTTTACTTACTTGATGGCTTTTAATGATACTTTTAAAAACTGATATAATTACTGTAAAAATATTTACACTTTATAGTGAAAATGAAAGTCTTCTAATCACATCACTCAATGTTCAACCATAGTACTACATCCCTGAGATATTTTAGACACATTTACTATTTTTTCCCTTTTGCTTTATTTTTCTTTAATAAGCTGAAAGTTCTATATCCTCATTTTTTGCTAGCAGCTATATTATTTAGCAAATATGTTTCTCTTTCTGACAAGAATGAATAGCATATATTAACATTACCTTAAGCCCCTCCCACTTAAATAATAACATTAACTTTTTAAAATACATATTTTCTATTTAAAAATAATTTATTTTATTGAAGTTCAAAATCATTTTGTCAGTAATTATCTAGACAATTTATTCTTTGTCATCGTTTTATTTATGTGAATTTGGTCTGATGTTATTTTGTTATTTTTCATGTGTCTAGAACTTTTGCAAGTAATTTTTTTTTCAGAGAAAATGTTGCATTTTTTTGAGTTATTACATATCGAAAAGATCGTTTTTGTTTTCCTCACACTTAGATTTAGAATTTTAGAGGCCCAATCTTTTTTTCTTAGATCTCTGCCAATATACCTCAATTGTGTTCTGTCATATAATTTTGTTGATGAGAAGTCAGTGCCATGAAGAATTTTTTTCTTCTGTGGGTATCTGCTTTTCCTGAAGATTCAAGAAATCATGAGAATTCTTTTCTTTTTTAATCTTGAGAATTCAGTTTCTCTCCCTTTTTAATGAAGTCTAGTTGATCCGTTTTTTCTTTTGCGGATCATGCTTTTGGTCTAAGAACTCTATTTAGCCCTACATCCCGTAGATTTTCTCCTATATTTACTTCAAAAAGTCTTAATATTTTACCTCAATCTTTTACATTTAAATCCATGATTCATTGTGAATTAATTTTTGTATTGGTTAGGAGATTTAGATCAAGGTTCATGTATTTGCTTATGAATGAATATTCAGTTGCTCCAGCACCATGTGTTGAAAAGGCTGTCCTTCATCCATTAGATTGCCTTTACACCTTTGTCAAAAATCTCTTGAGCGTAATATTTGTGTGGGTCTGCTTCTGGGTTTTCCATTTTGTTCCATTTATCTGTATGTCTATTATGGCAGTACCACACTGTCTTGTTACTGTAGATATACATGTCTCAATCTTAGTATAAATCTAACAAATTACATATAGCATCTGTATGCTGAAAAAAGCAAAACACTGATGAAAGAAATCAAAGACTGATATAAATGGTGGGATAAATGGAGATCCATTTGGATCAGAAGACTCACATAGTAAATATCAAACTTCCCCAAATTAATTTATAGTTTTGTTTTTTTTTTAATATATTTTTTTAATTTTTATTTATTTATGATAGTCACAGAGAGAGAAAGAGAGGCAGAGACACAGGCAGAGGGAGAAGCAGGCTCCATGCACCGGGAGCCCGACGTGGGAATCGATCCCGGGTCTCCAGGATCGCGCCCTGGGCCAAAGGCAGGCGCCAAACCGCTGCGCCACCCAGGGATCCCTAATTTATAGTTTTAAAGCAATTCTTATCAGGGGCAGCCTGGGTGGCTCAGTGGTTTAGTGCCGCCTTCAGCCCAAGGCGTAATTCTGAAGAGCAGGGATTGAGTCCCACGTCGGGTTCCCTTCATGGAGCCTGCTTCTCTCTCTGCCTGTGTCTCTGCCTCTCTCTCTGTGTGTCTCTCGTGAATAAATAAATAAAATCTTTATTTTTAAAAAAGCTTTTATGTATTCAAGAGTGTGTACACAGAGAGAAAGAGAGGCAGAGAGCGAGGCAGGGGGAGAAGCAGGCTCCTCACATGTGGGACTCGATCCCGGGTCTCCAGGGTCACGCCCTGGGCTGAAGATGGCGCTAAACCACTGAGCCACCGGGCTGCCCTAAAATCTTTAAAAAGATAAAATAAAATAAAGCAATTCCTATCAAAATCTCTCCCAGATTTTTATGGATGCAGAACATGTATTCTAAAGTATATTATATGAAAAGGCAAAGAACAAAAATAGCTAAAACAATTTTGAAAAATAAAAATAAGGCAGAAGGAATCACCTTAAGTGTTTAAATTATTTTGGAGCAACTATAATTGATACTATGTTTAAAAAAATTTTTCCCCACCTAATATCCAAAAATACAATTGATTTCTGTGTGTTGATTTTATTCTTGGGACCTGGCTAAACTTACTTCCCTGCCTCTTTCCTTGAAGTGTGCAGGCCAATTATTTTGTACAATTCTGGGTTTACCTGGTTGTCTCCTCATAGTGTCGTTTAAATTGATCCTCCATCCCGTATATTTCCGGTCAACTGGAAATTAGGTATAACGGCTTGATAAAATCAAGTTAAACTACTTAGCAAAAATACTTTATTGAATTTGAGGGTTTTTTTTAATTCTTTAAAAATTATTCTTTAGAAATTATTATATATTTAGTTTAAGACAAAATATTTTTTATATTTTGATTGAAAATTTTTAGAAGTCCTTGTTCTAAAATTTATAGTATGGTTAAAAAAAAAAAAGACGCCTGGTTTTTTGCTATTATACCATGTAGCAACCTTTCACTCTGAAGACTCATACTGCTAGAACACTGTATTAAATCATAAATTTAGGGCTAATATAAATTTTATTTTAATTTTTAAGATTTTACTTGGAAGAACCACCAGGAACACAGAAGCTTTATTTGGGAAGAACTGCCCCACCATCCAAAGTGGTCCATCTTGGAGACAAAGAACAATCTAATTGGACAAAAGAAGTACAAGGAATTTCAGAATAGTGAGTATAATAAAATGTATTTAATGTCATAAAACTGGAATGTGATCTAATGTACTTGTCATCTAACTTATTTCTTGCTTAACATAGAAATCACTCTGAATACTGACTACATCTTCATTGTTGTAAAGAAAACAATGAGTTCTAGTTTAAAATAATACCTCATTACCAGCAGTTATAGCCTTGCCTAGTTTTTCACTAAAATACTTCATGATGTACAAAAAAAGAGAATAATACTAGGAATGTATTATTCCTATATGTATTAGTAATACATAATAGTAGGAATAGCAGTTAATAATAATTAATAGGCTGCCATTGAATTTCTTGGCGGCATTTAAATAATGAAAGTAGGAAGGAAAATTTTCCTTTGTTCCTCACTCTCACTCTGTGATCACTCTTCTAACCTCCCTACACCTAAGTCCTTTATGTCCCTGAATTCAGAAATGCAAAGTGTGTACCAGCCAAATAACTAAGAAGCTGGTGCTCTTCCATGATTCCACCATGACTTCTCTTTCTTCATCCAAATACCAGAATTCTCTAAACCAAAACAAAGTAATAGAGACTGGCAATGCACATGGAATGGTGTTATAAATGAATATCCATCACCCTTCCTGTTAAAACTATAACATCCTTTGGTAAATGGGGAATTTAAGGAGATGCCTCTTACATAATTTTGGAGTTAATACGAGGCTATAATATCCTATTCAAAGATGAGTAAATAGGGAAAATGTAAAAAGGCTATAAAAACCATCTAGCATGGGGCACCTGGGGTGTGTAGTTGGCTAAGTGTCCAACTCTGGGTTTCGGTTCAGGTCGTGATCTCAGGGTTATGAGGTCAAGGTTCATGCTCAGCATGGAATCTGCTTGAGATTCTGTATCTCTCTGCCCCTCCCCCTGCTCTCATGTGTATACACACTCTTTCTCTCTCTCTCTAAAATAAATAAATAAATCTTAAATAAATAAACCATCCAGCATAAAACAAGGAGATAAATATAGCCCTCAGGAGGTACAATGTATTTTGTCTTCTGACAATAGATACCCCTGTCATAGTTCATACTATACCGAATTTTATTTTCTACTGTATAATCACAATAATCAGTTTACTTGTGTGATTACTTTAATGTCCATTTCCTTAGATAGTATGCTCCGTAATAGTAGGGAACACATCTATTTTTGTTACCACTCTGTTCTCATTTCTAGGCTAATGCTAAAGCAATCAATAAATATTTGTTAGTTTGAATGAATAGAGATTGTTTTGTTCGACTCCTTTGATTGAGAAGTATCTCATTCAAAATACTATAAGAGTTTAGACATTTGTTCATGTATTCAATAATTATTGATACCTGCTAGGTACAGTAGTTGGCACTGTGGATACCATAGTGAATAAAATCACACAGTGCTACACTCATAAAACTTATAGCTGGTAGATGAGAAATAGGCATTAATATCTTGTGTGAATTTAAGATTTATTTATTTGAGAGAGAGAGACAGAGTGTGCATGAGTAAGGGGAAAGGGGTAGAGGGAGAGAATATCCAAGCAGACTCCTGCTGAGCATGGAGCTTGATGTGGGGCTCAGTCCCACAAACCATGAGATCAGGACCTGAGCTGAATCCAAGAGTCGGATGCTTAACCGACTGAGCCACCCAGACACCCCATCTTGAGTGAATTTTTGCTCAAACTGCAATTACAATTGCTTTGAAGGAATAGTGCTCTGAGACTATATAGTAGAGGAATTTGACCTAGCTAGGGAGGCATTTGCCTTAGTCAAAGAAACTTTACAGTGGAAAATGTTGATTAGGCTGTTATCTGAATGTGGGGTTAGGCAGCATGAAAACGGAACATGTATCAGGATGAGGGAAAAGGTACATGCAAAGTCTACATGGCAGGAGGAAAAGCAGCATGTATAACATTAATGATAATGCCCGATGTGGCTCGAGTGTTAGAACTAAAAGGGAACCCCAATGAGGAAGATGAGGCAACAAAGGAAAAAGAACAAGACAATCTGAGAGGCAGGAGAAGAACCAGGAAAGTGTTACATCATGCAAATCAAAGAAAAAGAGTGTTTCAAGAATAAGGGAATAAGCCATGTCAAATGTTATGAAGAAGATTAAGCAAGAGCTATTTTGACTGAGCTGGGGCTGCAAGCCAGACTAGTATGAGTGGAGGAATAATTGAGAGTAAGAGAAATGGAAACATAATAGGAATAAACAACTTCAAAAACTTTAGTTGTAAAGTGAACCAAAAGCTCCTGACCTCTTGTTCTACCTATTCTTTCCCATGAGGGTGGACTTGCTCTTCTGTGACAGTCACAAAGAGCAGAGATAACAATCAAGGCAACAGACCACTGAAGTTGATGGCAGTGTATGTTGAGTCACACAAGAGAATGATTTTTAGTGCCTGCCAGGTCAGGATCTCTTGTTCACCACATAGGGTCGACAAAGCTATGTGGATCATAAGCACTTAGGTTTATTTATTCTGGTCACCATTTTCTTGGACTACTTTTTTTTACCACCATATTCCTCCCTCATATCACCTCACGTTTTGTCCTCTCTCCCCACAACTCCCCACCTCTTCTGTAATCTGTCTTCTGAGGTGAAAATCACAAGGCCACTCATACTGCCCCTGAGAATTTACTTTACTGACTTGGGATTTTGCATACTATGTCAGCATAAGGATCTCATGGCTCTAATGATCAGGAGAAATGCTTATGCTCACCATCCTTAGCTCTAAGACCTCTACAGTGAGAATGTAGAACCTATTACTTATTTCAGTTATATCTCCATATATCTTACTAACCAAGACATGTTCTCCTAAGTTCAGTACATTTTTTTTTTTTTGTGAACATAACACATGTTTCAATGAGTACCAAATTATGTGATTTTATTTTCAGAAATCCCCTAAGCATATATGACAATACTGGTACCTTTTTGTATTCCTGTGTAACAGATTTCCTTTCTAAAAAAACTACCATCAAGATACAGCTGAAGAAGGATATAGAATTGAGTGGACTTGGTGTTGAGATATGATATGTAAAAAATAAGAAGAGAGGTGTGAAATTCAAAAGAAAGAAAACAATATATTTAAAGGTGGAACAAAAGATTATTTTTTAAATTTATTTAAATTCAGTTAATGAACATATATTATTGATTTCAGAGGTAGAAGACAGTGATTCATCAGTCTTACATAATACCCAGGGCTCATTACATCACGTGCTGTCCTTAGTGTTCATCACCCAATTACCCATCTCCCACCTACCCCCTTGAACAACCCTCAGTTTGTTTCCTATGATTAAGAGTTTGTTTGTTTTTTTTAAGATTTTATTTATTTATTCATGAGAGATGGGGGCGGGGCAGAAATACAGGCAGAGGGAGAAGCAGGCTCCATGCAGGGAGCCTTGATCCTGGGACTCCAGGATCATGCCCTGGGCCAAAGACAGGCACTAAACCATTGAGCCACCCAGGGATCCCCTGATTAAGAGTCTCTTATGGTCTGTCTCCGTCTCTGACTTTGTCTTGTTTTATTTTTTCCTCTCTTCGTCTATGATCCTCTGTTTTGTTTCTTAAATTCCATTTATCAATGAAATCATATAATTGCCTTTTTCTGACTGACTTATTTCATTTAGAATAATATCCTCTAATTGCAACCACATTGCTACAAATAGCAAGATGTCAACTTTTTGATGGCTGAGTAGTATTCTATTGTTTATATATACCACATCTGATATATGGATGAAAGATATTCCCTCTATTTTAACAGGATGGTATGCGACTGTAGGTTAGTATGTGTATTTGGCATGGGGCAGATGAGACACTCTCATTGACTGCCTTTTGTTTTCTTTGTAAAGTAAATGTTGAATGTAGCTATTGAGAATTGAAGCAGGGAAAGAGAGGTTGGTCTTAAATTTGAGTAAAATAGAGGAGGTTTGAAAATAATATTTGGGGAGCACCTAGCTGGCTCATACAGAAGTACATGTGACTCTTGATCTTGGGGTCATGAGTTCAAGCTTCATAAACTTAAAAAAATTATTCCTTGGGGAAAATGAAAGAATCTATCAGTTGATCAGAAAAACATTGTTGAATTATAGGCAATATTTAAGGCCGTTTTTGAATTTGAATGTCATACATTTATAATGTAACAATCTGCCCTATCTTTTGGTAGTAGAGTTCAGTTGATCACTTACAGACCTAGAAAAAGCAGAGAGATTTAACCAGCACTGGATTTCCCCAGATGGAGTCAATGAAAAGACAAAGAGGCAAGGAAGCTTAGGATATTGCCAGGAATGTTACTGAAATAGTGGACAATAAAATCCAAGTGGGATAGTAAGAGAAGCGAAGAAAGTAGAAGGTTAATAGTTTCAGAGAAAGTAGAAGGATCAGTGGGTTGGAGATCCCAAATTAAGTTAATCATAAAGTGGTTGAACAAGCAAGTTGGATGGAGAAGTTTTTAGACAATAAGATATTGGGATTAATGATTTTGGAAGTGAAAGTGTTATGGGTAAAGTCATGACCCACGTATTAGCCATAGGACTAGATGGCTGGAGTGAAAGAGAAGGTCATTGGCGACGAGGAGATTGTGAACTTGAATTCCTATGGTCTTGGAT
This sequence comes from Canis aureus, assembly GCF_053574225.1. Classification (NCBI taxonomy): domain Eukaryota; kingdom Metazoa; phylum Chordata; class Mammalia; order Carnivora; family Canidae; genus Canis; species Canis aureus. Next base: position 14,533,619 of record NC_135632.1, read on the forward strand.
AAGTTATATATGTAAACATTGAAGGCATTCTGGATGGTGGTAGACATAAGGATAGAATGGAAAAGAGTAGAGTAGTTTACTGTGAGGGATCTGAATGTCAAAGTAGGTTGTAAGGAGAACACCAACACCCTCTCCTTCCCATACACAGTATGAAAACAAACAGCTACTCCTTGAGAGGTCTACACAAAGAACTGATACCTTCAGTTAAAGAGGTGGATATTGAGGATATGATGGAATGAAAGGATTGGGAATTGGAGAAAGGGAGAAGATTTAGAGAAAAGACACAAGGAAGTATTTTATGGGATGCTGTGGAGAAGGCGGTGTACTTGGAAGATAATTTGAAGAGTTCCAAAACCTTGTACCTCAAACAAGCAAGAGATGAATCAACCCCCAAAAATGTGGTTACCAAAGGATCAGTGATAAACGCCAATTATTAATTCATTATTAAAATACAGAATTAGGGACACCTGAGTGGCTCAAAAGTTGAGCATCTGCCTTTGGTTCAGGGCATGATCCCGGGGTCCTGGGATCAAGTGCCACATCAGGCTCCCTGCAGGGAACCTGCTACTCCCTCTACCTATGTCTCTCCCTCTCTCTCTGTGTGTCTCACATGAATAAATAAATAAAATCTTTAAAATAAAAATAAAATACAGAATTAACTTTTAAGTACTAACTCTCATTTTACATAAGGGAAAGTTAAAAGATAGTTTTGTTTATAATTTGTTATAATTTGTTTTGTTATAATTTAGAGAAGAAGAGATATATTAAATATTTTTAAAAATTTAATGCCCCACATCAGTTACCTTAACCCTTGGGACCTACACTAGAGAGATGAGCCCCAAAACATCTAGCTTTGAAACCAGTGGAACTTGTATCCAGGAGAAACATGGGGCTGTAGGAAATGGAGATTCTGCTCTTAAAGAGCTCACACGTGGACTCAATTATCTCAGGACCCAGGCAGGGTAAAAGCTGAAATTTGTAAAGCACCTAGACCATATGAGAAGGACATTTATTTCTAACCATAAGGTAACTGTTGGAGGGATAGGGGCCTGTTGGAATTCTTTCCAGGGACTGAGGCATTGACAGATACCATATTTGCATTCTTCCTCTACCTTCCCTTTGCCGAAACCGGCAGGTGCCATGTTTGTACTCTCCCTATATAGTAACAGTATCACTAATATAATGCTATATGTTAATTATACTTCAGTTAAGAGCGAAAGAAAGAATACAGACTAAGCACCTGGCTGGTCAGTAGAGCATGCAACTCTCATCTTGGGGTCATGAGTTCCAGCCCCACATTGCACATAGAGTTTACTTAAAAATAAATAAATAATCAATAAACACAGGGACTTTAAAAAAGAATACAGGCCACAACACTGACCCCAAATCCATAAAAGTGTAAAGTAAAAGCAATATAAATAGAAAGGGGTACCTGAGTGGCTCAGTCAGTTTAGCCTCTGACTCTTGGTTTTGGCTCAGGTCATGATGTCAGGGTCCTGCAATTGAGCCCCAGGTCAGGGTGTACTCAGCCAGGAGTCTCATTGAGGATTTCTCTCCATCTCCCTCTGCTACTCCTCTGTACATGCATGTACTCATGCGCTCTCATGCACACACTCCCTGTATATAATAAATAAATAAATCTTTTTTTAAAAAGTAAATAGTGAAAAATCTTCCTACCACTTCCACTTGAAAATTTAAAGATACTGTTCCAAATTATTATTTGTTTTCTTTTCCTAATAGAAAGTCTTTATTGAAGTATACATAGAAAAGAATATATACAAATCATAAATATATTACTTGATAAATTTTCATATGCATTACTAGACTACAAGTTGAGAAATAGAACCAACAGAAAGGTTGTCATAATCCCACAAAGCCCCTTATGCTGCCATTACCATCCATTTCTCCTCTCCTCCAGATGTAACTATTTTGATTTGTAACTCTAGAGATTAGTTTTTCCTACTTTTAACTTTGTATGAATTGATTCATACACAATGTATTTGTTTTGAACCTAACCTCTTTTGCTCAGTACTGTGATTCTAATATTCATCTGTGTTGTTACATATAGTTTAGTTTGTTCATTTTCACTAATGATTATATTACATTGTATGAATATAGCACAATTTATTTATCCATTCTTTTGTAGGTAGACAATTGAGTTGTTTCTTATTTGAGACTTTTAGGGAATACATACCATATGCATTAGTATGCATTACTGTTAGGTACATAATTAAGAGTGGAATTATTGCTTCATAGGATAATGCTTAAGCTCAGCTTTAATAGAACCACCAAAAAGATTTACAAATTGATTGTATCAGTTTACATTCTTCCAGCAATTTATAAGAACTTCTTTTATCTCTACTCTCATCAATACTTATTATTGTCTCTTCCATTTTAGCCATGGTAATATAGTATTTCATTTGGTTTAATTTGCACTTCCCTGATGACTATTGAAGCTCTGCATCCTTTCATATTTGTTGGGCATTTGAATATGCTGTACAATGCCTATTCAAATATATTGAATTTTTCTTTTTCTGAGTTGATTTACCTGTCTCTTATCTGGTTTTGTTTTGTTTTGTTTTAAGATTTTTTATATGTTCATTTGAGAGAGAGAGCAAGCACGAGAGGAAGAGCAAAAGCACAAGCAGCAGGGAGGGTCAGAGAGAGGGAGAAGCAGACTCACCACTGAGCAGGGAGCTGACTTGGGGCTCGATCCCAGGATCCTGGGATCATGACCTAAGCCAAAGGCAGATTGCTTAACCAACTGAGCCATCCAAGTGCCCTGCTGATTCTTATTTGTAATTTTCATTATTGATTTATGGTGTTATTCTCAATTTCAGAGAAAAGCCTTAAATAATTCATTATAAAATATGATGATTGCTATCAAGGGTTTTTTTTTTTTAATCAATATCCTTTATCAGATAAAGGAATATTCCTTCTATTCCTAGTTGGTTGAGAGTTTTTATCATTAATTGGTACTGATTTTGTCAATTTTCTTTTTGGCATGTATCAAAATGACCATATGATTTTTCTTTTTTCTTTTAATCTGGTGAGTTATATGGATTGAATTTCAAATATAAATCTAATCCTGAATTCCTGGAGAAAATCCTATTAGACTATGATGTATTATCCTTTTTATATGTAATTAGATTCAATTTGTTACATTTTGTTTTGGATTTTTGCTTTTATGTTCATAAGAAAGATTGGCAGATAATTTTCCTTTCTTGTAATATCCTTGTCATATTGGTAGCAAGATTATTGGCTACATAACTTTTGAGTGGAAGTAGTCGGGGTTTTCCCATTGAATTTTTTTAAATGATACCAGGGGATTGATCCCTGGGTGGCTCAGCAGTTTAGCGCCTGCCTTCAGCCCGGGATGTGATCCTGGAGTCCTGGGATCGAGTCCCGCATCGGGCTCCCTGCATGGAGTCTGCTTCTCCCTCTGCCTATGTCTCTGCCTCTCTCTCTCTGTGTCTCTTGTGAATAAATAAAATATTTTAAAAAAAAAAAGAAAGAAAGAAAAGGCCCATTGAATGCCCTTGCCAACCTCTTCTGTCTTTTTGGATTCATCTATTCTGGATTTTTTGCAAAATTGGAATGTTATATAATATGTGGCCTTATGTGTCTAACTTCACATAAGCTTAGCATGCTTTTTAGGCTCATACATTGTCACATGTATCAGTACTTTCTTTTTGTGGCCAAATATTTTATTGTCTGGGTATACCACCTGTTGTTATCCATTCATCTGTTGGAAGACATTTGAGTTCTTTCCACCTTTTTGCTACTGTGAATAATGTTGCTATATACATTCATTTATAAATATTTATTTGAATACCTTTCCGGTTCTTTGTGTATATACTTAGACGAGGAATTGCTAGACTTTTTTGCCAAACGGTTTTTCACAATGAGTGCACCATTTTACATTCCCACCAACAATGTACAAGTGTTTCAGTTTCTCCACATTCTTTCCAACACTTGGCATTTTCACTTTTTTTGTTATCCCCATCCTAGTGATTATGAAATACAAGAATTTCTTAGAGCTCTTAAACGAGTTCTCATTGAATCACATAGACATTGGGAGAGGTATCCATAGAGTAAAAAACTAATGCAAAAAAATCTTAAGGTAGGTACTCAGAACTGCTAGCATATTTATTTAAATTTTTTTTTATTTTATTTAAACATTTGATTATGAGTTGGTAGTTTGATTATCATCCTAGAGTATACACACGCTCATACATATCTACATTTCTTTTTTATTATTTCTTTTAGTTACCTAAGAAGGAAAGGAATAATAATAAATGAAACATCTGCAGTTGTGTATGCTCAGTTGCTCACAGGTCGTAAATATCAAATAAATCAAAATGGTGAAGTTCGTCTAGAGAAACAGTGGTCAAAACAAGTTCTTCCTTTTGTTTATCAAACTATTGTAAAGGTAAGTCTCCATCAGGTCTCCGTTGTATCTTAATACACACTACTTCATGCTGAATAAAAAAAAGACTATATCATATTGGTATTTATTTATGAATAGAAAACTAATACAGCAGTATATATAATGGAGATTATGATTTAATATAATTTGAAAAAACTAGTCTTTTTTTATTTATGTATACTTGACCTATAACATTATATTGGTTTCAGGTGTACAAAATGATTCAATGTATACACTGCCAAATGATCAGCAGTATAAGTCTAGTTACCATCTGCTATCATACGAAGTTACACAATTTTTTAAGATTTACTTTTTTAGCTACTTTCAAATATGTAATGCATTATTACTGACTAAAGTCATCATGCTGTACCTTACATCTCTATGCTTTATTTATTTTATAACTCTAAGATTGTACCCCTTAAGCCCCTTCACCCGTTTCACCCATCTCCCGAAACCCCTTCCTTCTGGCAGCCACCAGCCATTTCTCTGTATCTGTTAGTTGTGTTGTATTTTGTTTTATTTGTTTGCTTTGTTTTTCAAATTCCATATTAACTGGTCATATGGTATTTGTCTTTCTCTGTCTTATTTAACTTACCATAATACCCTCATGGTTTATCCATGTTGTTGCAAATGGCAAGATTTTCATTATTTTTTATGGCTGAGTTGTATTCCACTCTCTCTCTCTCTCTCTCTCTCTCTCTCTCTCTGTGTGTGTGTGTGTGTGTGTGTGTGTGTAGAGGGAGAGAGAGAGACCAGATACATACGGCGGGTGGGGGATGGGGGGCATGTGCCTGCCAGATTTAGCAGGGCACATGCAATGCTAGCAAAGTAAAGAAAGAGCACAAAAAATGGCACCTGCTAACACTTGAGTACCCAGAAAAAGTCCCAACAGGCCCTTGTGCCTCTGACAGACACTTTAAGATTAGCAAATGAATCTTTTTTCCATGGATCTAGATTACTTTCAAACTGCTGGTTTTACCCTAGGTCTCAGGGCCAATGAGTCTGCACACAGCCCTTTAAGAGCAGAATCTCCAGTACCTATAGCCTTTTGGGTCTCCTGGATGTAAGCCCCATTGGTTTTCAAAGCCAGATACTTTGGGGGTCTGTCTCTCCAGTGCAGTTTCCAAGGGTTGAGGTGCCTGATACAGGACACAAACTCCTTGCTCCTCAGGAAGAAGATCCCTCCTTTGATTGTGTGTCTCCACATCAAGGGTAGAGTTTTTGGCAAGAATATGTCTCTGCCTCTCCTATCTGTATTGATGTATGCCTTTTAATATTTTGTTGTGGAGTTGTTCAACTAGTTTTCAGGTCTTTTTCAGAGGATACTAATTTGTCCGTAGGTAGCTGAAGATTTGTTGTGTCCATGGGAGGAGAGGATTTCAAGATCTTCCTAGGCTGCCATCTTGAACCACCACAAAAACTGTAGTCTTTAAAAGGATTATTTATGCTCAGACACTCCCTTGGTGTGTGATTAGGGAACTTGTCTTTTTTATTTATTTATTTTTTAAACTTAATCTCTAATTGAAAAAGCCCCACATTAGCTTAACACTGCAGTTTTAAATACTTACTCTCCAAAACGTGTTTGCCTTAAATAAGTTAGAAAGGAAAGGAAAGGAAAGGAAAGGGAGAGAGAGAGAGAAAGAAAAAAAAAGGAAAGAAAAAAAAGAAAGAAGAAAGGAAGGAAGGAAGGAAGGAAGGAAAGAGAGAAGGAAAGAAAGAAAGAGAGAGAGAGAGAGAGAGAAAGAAAAGCAGGCTTTTGTATTTGTAGTTATGGGTATGATAAAGGATACAAAAATTTTTTTAATCATGTATTCATCCTATAATTTTGGGAAACAGTATAGTATAGTAATTAAGAGCATAGACTGCCTGAGTTGACTTCTTGCTGTATGACCTTGGGTGAGATTTCACTCCCTTTCTGTTGCCTTAGTTTCCTTGGGTTTTGTAGGGTGAGGCTAAATAATGATCTGTGCTACAGAGGGTTGTCTTGAAGATGAAATGAATTAATAAATGTATGAAGTACCTAGAAGAATGGCATATAAAATCAACACATTTTAGCTACTAGAATTATGTAGAAAATCTTTATATTTCACATTGGCAGACAGCATAGTCATAACCCCATAGGAAGAAAAACTTGATGTGCAATCCATAGAAATTTTGACTATGATAATTACTTTTATATTTCATTCTATATAGGACATCCGAGCTTTTGACTCCCGTTTCTCCAATATCAAAACATTGGATGACTTGTTTCCTCCTAGAAGTATGGTCTTTATGCTGGGAACCCCCTATTATGGCTGCACTGGAGAAGTTAGTTCCTGTTATTATTACTAATTAAATTTCTTTAGTTTTAAGTTAATAGAGTTATTTAACTTACCCTCATTTAGGTATAAAATAAAATGTAATACTGAAGGGGAAAAAATGTATTTGTCTAACTTTAGAACACAGTATTTGACTGTATGTCTTTTGTGTTGAGCAGGTTGGGGTCAGGAGGTGGGGAAAAAAGAATTCAAATCATAATTGTTTATTTAGCAGGTTTATTTATTGTGATAGTATGGATGAAGCAATTCTGAAATCATTTTAGTTGTATTATTGAGTTAATGAACTTATAAATGTTGATGTTTGAGAAACTCCAGTTCTCACATGGAAAAAGATACATGTAAATATGAAATGGAAGAATGCAAGAAAGAATCTGTGGACAGATTAGAATTGGAGGTATTAATATGATTTTTAAAATACATGTTTGTATGTGTATGAATGCATATATGCCTGTACATACACACTTTCTAGCTCTATTTGCTCAAAAGGATAAGAAGCAAAAACACTCTGGTAACAATGAACACATATAATCTCCAGGTTTTGACCTCTAATAGCATACTCCACTGAAAGCTTCTCAGAAATGGCCCATTACAGGGCTGGGACAGGGTAGGTACAAGATAACCATTTGTTATGCCATAAAGTAAGGAAGTGCTCAAAAAAGTGATGGGAGCATATCCCATAAACACAGGAGCCAGATTAAAGGGGCTCCTACCAAACTGGCCAAATCTGGGACAGTTTGAGTGCTAAAATAATAAAGTACAGTAATGAATTATAAACCATTGAGGGGAAATAGGAATTAATGATTCCACAGTGATAATAAATAAGTAAATAGGGAATGGAAGGGCTCTTGCTTATAGTATCGTGTCAAAGGTAAATGGAGAGAGTGCTAGAGTTGGAAAACCACCATTTTATAAGCATTATGATAAAGATTGAATAGGGCAACAATCATCGTTGGAAATTAAATCTAGGGGGAATTTTTTATCTGAATAGGATATTTTCATGGTCTTATAATGTATCTTCCCACAGACTGTTAATTAGGTGTAAGAGGGAAAAAAACACATAATTGGACAGTAAAGAAATTGAGCAATATCTTTGATATAATCAAAGTTTTAATATCACAGTGAGGGACAGGTGAACATCATGTACCTCCATATGTGATACCCTAATAAGGACACATCATCCATGCACTATTCTGGCTGAGAATATATGAGCTTGCTCTAATCACAAGGAAGCATCAGACAAATCCAGAAAGAGGAACTTTTGTTTTTAGACGCAAGATAGAGGGGGTAGAATGACCGGTATTCTTCTTCAAAATATCAATGTTATAAAAGACAAAGGAAAAAAAAAAAAAAGACAAAGAAACACTTTGGATATAGTTTAGATTTAAAGAGGCTAGAGAGAGATGACAACTAAATGCAATATCTGATCCTAGCTTAGATTCTGTAGTAGAAAGAGAAAAGAGTTTTCTTTATTAAAAGGAACATTTTTTTTTTTAAAGATTTTATTTATTCACCAGAGACACAGAGAGCAGAGACACAGAAAGAGGGAGAAGCAGGCCCCCTTTGGGGAGCCTGATACGATACTGTATCCCAGGATCATGACCTGAGCCAAAAGCAGAGCTCAACCACTGAGCCACCAGGTGCCCCAAAAGGAACATTTTTAGATCAACTGTGACAAAATTGGGATATGAACAGTAGATTAGTATTGTTATCAATGTAAATAAATGTACTTACTACTGTACTATGATTATATAGTAAAATATCCTTCTTCTTAGGAAATATACACCAAAATATTAAAGGATAAGGGACACGATATACGTAATATACCCTCAGAAAGTTCAGAAAAATAATTGTATGTACATACACAGTGCACAAATATGTTAAAGCAGATGGAGTAAAATGTGAACATTTACGTAAATGTTTTACAAATGATCTTTGACCTATTTTTATTTTTGCAACTTTTTGGTAGGTTAAAGTTATTTGCAAATAAAAAGTTAATTTAGAAAAAAAAAGACTGGGGATCCCTGGGTGGCGCGGCGGTTTAGTGCCTGCCTTTGGCCCAGGGTGTGATCCTGGGGACCCAGGATCGAGTCCCACGTCGGGCTCCCGGTGCATGGAGCCTGCTTCTCCCTCTGCCTGTGTCTCTGCCTCTCTCTCTCTCTCTGTGTGCCTATCATAAATAAATAAAATTAAAAAAAGAAAAAGAAAAAAGAAAAAAAAAAAAGACTGGCTAACAGCAATTGAAGCAAGTACAATGACTCAAATTTACAATATAGTCACATTCATTTACAAATTCTAAGAAAATCTCCAGTATCCAGCTTTACTGAAATACACACTGTCAGAAATGTCAGAAATAAACACTGCTCAAATAAGTAGAAAAGTAAATAAAATATAGTGAGAGAGACTAAAACATACTTTGATTTTTTTTTTTTCCTTCCAAGGTTCAGGATTCAGGGGATGTGATTACAGAAGGTAGGATTCGTGTGGTTTTCAGCATTCCATGTGAACCCAATCTCGATGCTTTAATACAGAACCAGCATGTGAGTACTATAGTCCATATTGTTTAATTTAGAATTGATGAACTTTAAAAGTGTTAGAAAAATATTTTTACCACCTCCTTTGAATATACTGTAAATATTTTATTTAATGCTAAGTGTGAGGAATCTGTGCTCAAACTTCATGCAAATCTTCGGGGCGGGGGAAATCACTGAAATCCCATTATTAATCTGTAACAGTTTTTATGGGTTATCATGTTCAAGCTTAAGAAGGGGCATGTTTTTTAGCATGCCCTCTAGGAATACTTAGATTTTTTAAAATAAACTTTTCATAATCAAAGCCTACATTTTAAGTTACAAGTGACAAATGGCATTCTTGCAATGGTTATGTTTCTACTCAGCTAAAGAGGAGTAAGTAGTCCCTAGAAGAAATTGGGAAACTGCATTTAGATTCATAGCATCCTTTTTTAGGACCTTCTTCTCCAAAGATGTTCACTCCTTTTATTTTTCCCTTTACAATAGGAGGAGGATTCTGATATCTGTCATATATTCTTCTTGATTAGACAATTAATTTGACTGGAACTAATTCTCAATCAGCCAGCTATTGCTTCTTACACTTTTATTTTCTCTAATAGTAAATTATAAAGCTTTAGATCCTGTAAAAAAGGAATTCAAGACCTTGAACATTAGCATATACTTGAGGAAACTAAGGAAGGCAGACAAGTCCCTAAAGTCCTACCATTAGGTCTCTTTTGGAGAAAGAATTCAGAAAGCACAATTAGGAAACCAGAGAGTCCCCATTTGATAAAGAGGCTGGAGCTCTTGGTTCTGAGAGTTAGTGGAGGTAGAGGAACTTATTTATGTTTCTTCATCTCTAGCTTTTTCTAAATCTGAATGAACATGCCCACCTCTAGCGTGCATTGTTGCTAGGCATGTCTTCTCCACTGTGCTCTCTTTCCCTTTACATATCTTCCTCAACTTTTACTCAAGCCTTCTTTCTCTACCCCACTGTTCTCTGCTTTTTACTGTACATTTTCTAGAATGTTTGTGATGATCCTCATCAATTTTAATTATACCATAACTGATTATTTCTCAAAAGGAATACTATTAGTATTTTGGATGGGACAACTATGTGTAAAATGGGACTGTCCTATATATGACAGCTCAGCTAGCATCTTTGTTCCTGGACACTAAGTGCTCGTAGCGCATGCCAATAATTGGATGTGCCCCTATATATTTCCAGGTGCTTATTTTTCTAATAAGATAGACAATTAATATATCTAGATATTAGAGATATCTAATATAATAGAGAACTACTACCTTAATTCTTCTATATCTATTTTAGAAAGTATACTTGATTTGTCTGTGTTATTTCTAAACCTAATAATGCTCTTGATGGAACAACTGTATTACATTCTTTACTAGCATATTAACATTTTAATAATAAATTTATATATTCCATGCAACTAAAAAAATTTATCCTTTTGGGGGTTATTTGTAGACATATAAGATATGCATATAATTCATAAAGTGTGTATTTATATACATTCATATGAATATAGTATATGAAAACCACATGAAATATGTGTTATTATTATGTACATTATGTCAGGATTATATGGTAGCTTACACTAGTTGGTACTGGATTTGTAATTTGCTTCCTGGTTAAAAATTGTATGGTCTGATACTTTATTTTTTAATCTTCATAGTTTCTTCCCTTAAGTACACAAATTAAGGTCACATTTCATTGACTGTATTGACTATAAACCTATACATATTTCTTATTTTCATATGATAATAAATATTAAGGGAAATGAGTTTACTTATATTTATATATGAAGAATATTTTAATTTTGTTCAGTAGCAACTGTTTTGATGACATATTCATGTTTTAGTTCAATGTAATAATCATCAAGGCCTCATTATGTCCCAAGTACTAGTCCCTACTTTGAATATGAAAATTAATGTTTAAAAAATAGTTCTTGCCTGCAGAGTTTGCCATTTAGACTTACAGTAGACTTTATTTCTTGAGACAGTTTCACAAATTGTATATTTCCTCCCCCTTTCATCCATCCTTGGGAATTCTGTCCTTTAAGGAGAGAGAGGAGCAGAAAAATTCTGCCTACAGATCCTTTCAAAAAAAAAAAAGGGAAATGGATCACTTACTTTTGAGAATCCTTATATTGCCACATTCCAATGGTTAGTGATGTCTTGATTATCTCCAGATTTTAAAGGTAAAGAAATAACATTTGATGCTTTGTGTTTCCATAATTGACCTTTTTGTTTTTATATTTAAAGAAATATTCTATAAAGTACAACCCAGGATATGTGTTGGCCAGTCGCCTTGGAGTGAGTGGATACCTTGTTTCAAGGTTTACAGGAAGTATTTTTATTGGAAGAGGATCTAGGAGAAAGTAAGTTTATGTTAGAGAAATTTACTTAAAGTGGCAGAAAAAATTAAATGATAAACTGGTTAATATTTTAGTATTTATTTTCTTTTATTAATTGCTCTGAATTTTCTTTAAAAATTATGCATAAATTCCTCTGATGGTGATCTTTCATCTAAATGGCACATGTTTTAGGTGTTTGGAAAGACAGTTCTTATTTTTAGCAGCTAACAAATTGAACCTTGAAAAAAGGTATCAGAAAGTGTGTGTGAATCTCAATAATATATTTCCCTGCATTTTCTTATTTCATTCTCTTCTCTAGTTACATAATCTATTTATATGATTTATTAGTTTGGGTTTTGAAGCCTTTCCTCTAGTTTCTCAATTATTGCTAGTTTGGAAATAACTATGAAAACTGTAGAAAAACAATCAAAATTAAGTTTTTTCTAAGATTGAAAGCAAACTTTGTATTCTTTGAACAAAATTTTAAAACGTGTGTGTGTGTGTGTGTGTGTGTGTGTGTGTGTGTGTGTGTGGTTTAAATTCAGCCCTCATGGAGACCATAAAGCAAATGTGGGTTTGAATCTCAAATTCAACAAAAAAAATGAGGAGGTACCTGGATATACTAAGAAAGTTGGAAGTGAGTGGATGTATTCATCTGCAGCAGAGCAGCTTCTTGCAGAGTACTTAGAGAGGTAAGTACCTAACAGGATCCTACTAAGCATCCAAAAATATGGGAATGTAGTAACTGTTTTGCTTTGCTGATACCAATTTTAGACAAAAAATGTTTCCTTTGGTAAAATGTGACATGTATTACATATAAATTTAATTTTGTATCATGGAGCATCATAGCTATTAGCTAAAAGAAAATAGAAAAATATTGTATATTATTTAAATGAAAAAAGATGATAAAAATTGGCCTCCTTTTATCTTTTTACATTAAAATTTTTTTTTCTAAGATTTTTTTTTTTTTAAGTAATCTGTATACTGAACTTGCATCTCAAACCTACAACTCTGAGATCAAGAGTTGCACTCTCCACCAAGTCAGCCAGGAGCCCCTTGTCTTCCTTTTAATTAAAATTTTCCTTAACTTACTATCATAAATTATTCACTACTTTGCAAGTCTGTGTTAGTAGAAAGAGAATTGAATTGGATAAACAAAACAACTCTCCACATGGTGGATTTTCTGAGTCTTAAAACTCCAGCCAGATGATAGATTACTACCTTAAAATTATTGAATTTTACGCTAAAATGGTGTAAGAAATCAATAAATCTTAGCTCCTCATGATAAAAATGAGAAAACTGTATACTGAGGTTAACTGAGTTACTCAGTGACAAAGATTTATAGGAAAACCTTTAGTTGTGATTCACAACTGAATGTTCTTTCCTTTGTTCTACTGGTTTCTAACCTTGTTTTTGAGGATCCTCTTAGTTTACTAGGGCTGCCATAACAAAGTACCATGAGCTGGATGGCTTAAAACCACAGAAATTTAATGCCTCACAATTCTGGAGACCAGAAGTCCAAAATCAAGGTGTTTGGTAGGGCTATGCGTCCTCTGAAGATGGTAGAAAAGGAACCATTTCATTCCTCCTTGCTAGCTTCTTGTAGCCTCACACATTTGTTCTTAACTTGTAGATGCATTGCCTCCAGTCCTCCATCTTTGCATGTGTTCTCCCTGTACATCTTCATATCATCTTTCCTCTGTTAATGTCTGTCTCTGTGTCCAAATTTCCCCTTTTCATAAACACACAGTCATGTTAGATTAGAACCCTCCCTAAAGGCCTCATTTTTATTTTATAACCTCAATAAAACTGTATTTTCAAATAAAGTCACATTCTGAAGGTAATAGGAGTGAGACTTCAATCTATCTTTTTGGGGGAAGGAATATATTCAATACATATTACCATCTGAAAATTTATTTCTTCTGTTCACTTCCATATTTCTTTAAGATACTGTATTTACCTTTTCATGATTTTCCAACTTGACATATCCATTGATTTCCAACCATGAAAGATGAAGCTTTAGCTCTCTTTAGCTACCTCCCCATTCTATTCCTTACCTCCCTGCACACACACGTGTGTATGTATGTGTGTATGTATGTATATATATACATATATATTTCCCCTTTCATTATAGTTGTATTAAATCTGTATTTAAGGTTTACTTGATTGAGATAATCTAAATGGTCACAGGTGGACCTTGTAGAGTATTATGGTTGCATTTCCTTTCTTGTACACATTTTTCCCCATCTGGTTTAATCATTTGTTATTGTCTATATTTACGTAACTAATTCAACCCTAAACTCTTTGTCATAACTGGAAGAATTCTTATGGTCAGGCAGATCAAGAAATTTTTCAGTTCCATTTTCTTCATGTAGACTTTCTCCTGAAACCATCTGTCTTCCTGCTTCAGTGTAAACTAATTGTTTTCTAGGGCTATCACACAGCTCTGCTCTCATTCTAGCTTTTCTCTATACTGTCATCTTAGGAATTCCCTACACCATTCTCCTTTATAGGGTTCCCTTATTTCCTGGCTTTCATACCTTACTTTTTCGGGTTTATGTCTCCAGTTTGATGGAGCATTTACTTCAGTAGCTTCCTAAGAAAGCTTATGAGTCTGGAGATGTTTTTATTCTTCCCTGATCAGACTTGATACCTGGCCTGGGTATAGAATCCTAGATTGGAAATTATTTTCCCTCAGAATTTGAAAAGTACTGCTCTATTCTCTTTTTGTTACCTGTGCTGGTGAGAAACCTGGTGCCACTGTGATTCTGAATCTTTGTGTATGATCTATTTTCATTTTCTGAAATCTTTTTAGAATCTTCCCTTTACCAGTGCAGTTTTAATAATATGATACTGTGTGCCTTTGTCTGGATCTTCTTTCTTTCCTTTGGCTGTTTAGTTCTTTCACACTTAAAACTGATGCCCTTCCGTTCTGAGAAAATTTCTTGTATTAATTCTTTGATAATTTCATCCTCTCCTTTTTTTCTGTTCTTTCTAGGGCTTATGTTAGATGATAGACCTCTGGATTAATCCTCTTAATTTTCGTATCTCTTCTCACCCATTTTCTATATTGTTATACTTCTGTTCTACTCTCTGAGAGATTTCTTCAACTTTATCTTATATCATTTTTATTTTTTTTATTTAATCATTTTTAATTTCTAAAAATGTATCCTTATTCTCCAGCATTCCTTTTTTTATAGTATCTTGTTCTTATAATGAATAAAATGTCTTTTTCTTTGAAGATGGTAGTTCTCATTTTCTTCTCTTCTCTGTATTTGCTCTTTTCTCCAAAATGCACTTTTTTTCTGTTTTGATTCCACCTTTCATATTCAAGATTTTTTTTTTTTTTACTTGTCTGGTGGTTCTTGGATGTCTACTCATATTTAAGAATGAGGCATTAAAAAGCTGATTGGAAATTTAGTGTGTTTCAGTGGAGCTTGTCAGGTGGGACTTTGCTATTTCTGCAGAGGACCTCCAAATGTTACTATCCATGTATGTATGTTTTCTCTCAGGCTGGCTAGTTTCCCTACAGAGATATCCTCCAGCCTTTTTTTTGGAGGACAGATGTGAGAAACAAAACTGACATAAGTGTTTTGGAAATTAACCAGAGAAAAGGGATTTTATTATATAGTGGATACTATGAAATGCCCTCCAAGCCTCCCTATAAGACTAGAGGTCTTACTTCTTTGGGTGCTAGGATGCTATTGTCTGACAGCCCTCAGCTGTGTGCTCTCTTCATAAATTACCTTGCAGAAGAGAAGTGCCCCACCTAAAGTTTTGTCCCCTTTTCCACAATAGCCACAGATCCAACACCTGATCTACAAGGAGGTGTAAAAGACATAACTAACCTGATTGACCTAGTTCAGGATACATCTGAAGGGCCATCTTAGTTTGAAATCTCTGTAGGACTGACCAAGGAGTTTAATAACAGAGGATCACAGCCCAGCTTCTCCCTACTCAATGCTGCTTCCTTTCTTTTTTCCTTCCCCTCTATATGTGTTAATTCCACCAGAGCTCTCTGATAAACTTTCTTGTTTAGTTTCATCTCAAGAGTGTGCTTGCTAAAGAAGTTACACTTCCTATTCTGCTTCCTAGCAACACATCGTAGTTACACTTTCATTAGTTCCCTGTCATCTCCTCACGTCCTACCCGCCCATCTCCCATGCCTTGTGTACCTAAAGGTAGAGCATCCCCTGTTCAACCTCTCCAAAAGATAAACTACAGACAGTTCTTATGCTGGGTGAAGGTGAGTAATCATGTGATTATCCAACTGCTTATTATACAAAATTTTCAACTAAAAGCCTAGTAAACTTCACCCTGCCCATACTACAGCATTAAAATGTACTTGGAGCCCATAATTTCTAAGCTTTTGCAGACTTGGCACATTTTAAATAATCTTGTTTGTTGTTGACTTCCCACCGTGGTTGCTTAGGGTGCAGCTTTTTCCCATCTTTCAAATCAATTAATACTTACCCATCCAGTTTCCAGTTCCTAAAATTTTCTAAACAACTCATATATGCTATCAGACTCACCACTTCTCTTTTCCTGCCTTTCTGGGTCTCTGGCCTATTTTATACTTTACTCTTTTTTTTTTTTTTGTAGGTTAGGAAGTGAGCAAAAATTAAGCTCATATGTTCAATCTGCTATGTGTATTTAAAGGTCCTGCACTATTCAGGAAGCAATGGAGTTTTGAGGACTATGAGAAGAAACTTTTAGTTTAAAAAAAAAAAAAAAGAAAAAGAAACTTTTAGTTTATTTTATTTTTCTTTATTGTGGAATGATCCAGCTTTGTTGTGAAAATTAGAAAATGAACCTGTAGATATTATTTTTGTCCATTTATCACCTATCATTATGATCTAAAAGTGATTAGAGCCAGTAAATGAAGTTTATAAATAAAGCTTATTATAGTTTATGAATTGAATCATTTCTCCCTCAGCTGCTGGGAGTTTTTTTGAGGGCCTATGAATACTTTCAAATTATTTAGTCTCTATCCTTTATTAATACTCTGTGTATAACAGTCAGTCCTCAGTATATTTTATATGTCCCCTTAGGATCCAAAATTATTTGATAGCAAGTTTATGTGAAGTTAGCCATACATATTTTCTAAGCAGTATTTTTGTTTGTTTGGCTAGAGCTCCAGAACTATTTAGTTATATAGCCAAAAACAGCCAGGAGGATGTATTCTATGAAGATGACATTTGGCCTGGAGAAAATGAGAATGGGTAAGCCAAATTTGTAGTATTTATTGGCTCATAGTTCAACTTAGTAGTTCTAGTGAAAGCTACAGTAGTTAATCAAGAATTTATATTACTTTTGTGGGGAGGGTTTTATATATATGTATATATATATAATACATACATTTGTTGCTTTAAGATCTTCATATATCAGTAAAGTACTTTTAAACTAATTTACTGGGTTTTTTTAATTACTGAGAAATAATAGGTCCATGTTGATACTAGATTTATAACTATTTCCAATTAAGTTTAGTGATTATTAATTATTTGCTGTCATTTATAATTCATAACCCTTAGAAAATTTATATTAGGCATTTTTTATAAACCCTCAGTAAGTTTTAATCATTGTGAAAAAATTATTGTTTTTAAATGTAGTGCTGAGAAAGTTCAAGAAATTATTACTTGGCTAAAGGGACATCCTGTCAGTACTTTGTCTCGTTCTTCTTGTGATTTACAAATTCTGGATGCAGCTATTGTTGAGAAAATTGAGGAAGAAGTTGAAAAGTGCAAGGTACTAATTTTCAATAACCAAGACGATTGATGATATTTGAAGTTAAATTGACTGTATATCATTCTACAGATAATTTATTTGTGTTTGCATCAAGTAAAACGTGAACTCAATGTTTCTAATTTATGTCAGGTAATCCTATAAAAAATGTTCCAGCCATTTCCAGTGGTCATTAATAAATTTATCTGAATAAATAGAAATGTACTTTAATGTATAAAAGCTATTAACATTTAAATTTTATGTCCTAATGGTGTTTCTAATTTTAGGAATTAATACTATGTAATTCTAGCCAAAATATAAAGTTTATGATTAAGAAATAAGGTCGATCCCCTATTCCTTCCTATTCTTTTTTTAAAGACATAGTTCTTTTTATAAAACATAAACAGTGTTTAATGCAGTTTTACAGAATCACTTGTAAAATGTACTTTTCCATCCACAAACACATTCAGTATTTTTGAAATCCTGCTTAATCTCCTATTTTTTGGGGTCTTGATTTTTAAAAGCAATCATCTTTTGTGTTGCCTTAACTATTTTATTTTGATCTTCTATCTTGATATAATAGAAAATGAATTATATTCCTTTTTTAAAATTTTTTATTTTATTTTCCACACGTTGGCCTTTTTTATTAAAATGATGTTGCTTTGCTAACACAGCAGTCTAATAGCAGACTAAGTTAAGAAATGGGCTCTGAAGTCATTTTCCCCCATTTCTCTTTCAATACTTATAACCTTAGGCAGGATACTTAAGATATTTTCCATACCCCTATGTCTTCATTGGTAAAATGAGAATAAAATAGTGCCTACTTCATAGGGTCATCAAAAGGATTAACTAAGTTAATGCATGGAAACTCCTTCTAGTAATGCCTATTTTTAAGCCCTAATGATGCTTGGCTATTATTATTTGAATTCTTTCATCACATATTCAAGAGTTATGAAGGCAGTCTGGAAAATTACTACTAGATGACTCTTTTTCTCTTTAGGAAAAACTATAAGGCTTAGAGCCAAGAGTCTGATTTTTTTTTTTTTTTTAAGATCATTGATACTCAGATAAGGAGAGAAACCTACATTTCGGGATCCCTGGGTGGTTCAACGGTTTAGCGCCTGCCTTCGGCCCAGGGCATGATCCTGGGGTCCCAGAATTGGATCCCACATCGGGCTCCTCGCATGGAGCCTGCTTCTCCCTCTGCTTCTCTCTCTCTCTGTCTCATGAATAAGTAAAATCTTAAAAAAAAAAAAAAGAAAGAAAGAAACCTGCATTTCATTTTTTTTAACCTTCATTTCTTTTTTTCAACCTAGAATAAAATCCATTTGTACAGCATTGTTTTTGAAACGAGTTTTCCACTTAATAAAGGTTTATTACTCTAAGGCACCAAATTTTACTTTGATGCTTGAGATTCTCCATTTCTAACAAGCTCCCACATGATTGTGAATAGTCAGACCCCAGAACTTTTCATTTAGTAGCTGTGGATTGGAGCCTATTTTGAAAATTCATCAGTTTATTAATTTCCCTAATGAATCAGGTTTGACTGCCATGTCCTGTAATCAGTGCTATAATGTAGTAATACCTAGAGACATATTAAAGCATATGGGTTATTTTTTTCATATGCAATACTCCAGGCAGAGGTTTGGGGTCTGCTTTTTATAATTGTTTTATGTTTATTTTTTTCTCCTTCCTGCTGTTTTCAGGGGGTACCAGTTGTACCATATTAGTCCTAGTCTGCTGTGGGCTGGAAGCATGGACATCCTGTCAGTACTTCCTTCACTATTCATTCTATTTACAATTGCAATCTCTCTCCATACTGTGGTCCCCCTTACCTGCTTTATTTTTCTCTATGCCTTTTACCATCAAACATACTATATATTTTCCTTATTTTGTTTCTTGTATGTCTCCCTGAATAAAGGAACAGATCGCTATTTTATCCTCAGCACCTAGATCAGTACAAGGCACATAAATGGCACTCAGTAAGGATTTGTTGAAAGAATAAATGAAATGTCTTCGTAATAAAAGATAATAGGGTCTGTTTAAAGTTTTGAGCATTTTACAATATATAATACATGAATTCTATAGTATGTGGTCTCTGTAGCTTGTAGCTGTTTAATGCCCTTTTATACTTATTTCTGTAAGGTATGTTCTAAAGATAGGTGGCTGCCAAATAAGTAAACTGTTGCCATTTTTCCTAGTTGATAAGAATTCACTTAAAAAATATTTAATGTGAATAATAGTTATGGATAGCAAAGGATATAAACTATTCTCATGTTTTTATTAGGTAGAGCAGGTATTGTTATTTCTATTTTACAGTAGAAGGAGGCTGATGCTTAAGTTGAGTGTGAGTTCACAAAATTAACAAGAAGTAAACTTGGGACACAACTCTTCTTCCTGCATTTGTTAGATGATCAAAAAATTCAGGCATCAAAGCCAATTTCACAATAGATTCCAAAATCCAGGGCTTTGTTAAATCAGTGCCACCTTAATTTTTATAAGTTGCCAATAGACCGACTGATCTATTGTCATAGATCAGTACTTTATATATTTTTTTCCTTTAATATAAATCTTCATTGACTATAACATAAAATTCTTTTTAGAGTAAAAAAGCATTTGAACAAAATAGCATTTACATAAATTTCAAACAGATCAATCTAATCTTTTGTTAGGAGTAAGGTTACTTTGGGGAAAGTAGTAACTGGGAGGGAATACAGGAGTTCTTATGTTGTGCTTAGTAATCTTCTCTTTCCTGAACTCGGTATGGTTATACATAGATAAGCTCACACTATAAAAATTAATTGAGTGTATGCATACAATTTTGTATTTTTCTATGCCTTATATACTTGAACAAAAAAACTTACCTTTAAAAACATTTTAAAGGGTACCTGGGTGGCTCAGTCAGTTACGCATCTGCCTTCAGCTCAGGTCATGATCTTGGGGTCCTGGGATTGAGCCTCATGTTGGGCTGTCCATTCAGCAGAGAGTCTTCTCCCTCTCTCTCTGCCTCTCCTCTCTGCTATGCTCTCTCTCTCTCTCTCCCTCAAATAAACAAAATCTTTTTAAAAAATTTAAGATTTTAAATTTATTAATGAAAAAAATATTTTTTTAAAGATTTATTCATAAGAGACACAGAGAGAGAGAGAGGCAGAGATATAGGCAGAGGGAAAAGCAGGCTCCCCACAAGGAGCCCGATGTGGGACTCAATTCCAGATCCCTGGATCATGCCCTGAGCCGAAGGCAGATGCCCAGTCGCTGAGCCACCCAGGCATCCCCCCAAAAAATGATTTTTAATTTATTTATTCATGAGAGACACAGAAAGAGAGGCAGAGACATAGGCAGAGGGAGAAGCAGGCTTTACACAGGGAGAGCCTGCTTGTTCCCAGGACCCTGGGATCACGACCTGAGCCAAAGGCAGATGCTCAACCCCTGAGCCACCCAAGTCCCCCCCCGCCAAAAAAAAATTTTTTTTAAGTAAGAATTTATTATTCTGGGCAGCCCAGTTGGCTCAGCAGTTTAGCGACACCTTCAGCCCAGGGCCTGATCCTGGAGACCCGAGATAGAGTCTCACATTGGGCTCCCTACCTGGAGCCTGCCTCTCCCTCTGCCTGTGCCTCTGCCTCTCTCTCTCTCATGAATAAATAAGTAAAATTTAAAAAAAAGAATTTATTATTCCTCCCTGCTACATCTGAAGAACTTCAAATATTCTTTAAATTACTCATTTCATTTGGTTTTTAAAAATGAATAAGAATGATGGCCAACTGAATAATAATAATTTTATATTTTAATGTAAATCCAAATAATAATTTTATAATTTAATGTTTTTAAATATTTAAAATTTTTTCTTTCTTCAGCAAAGAAAGAATAATAAGAAGGTACGAGTAACAGTGAAGCCCCATTTGCTGTACAGAGTAAGTTTCCTATCAAAGAATTAAAAGTTGTTGTTTTTACTTTAAAAGTATAGAAGGAACAAAATGATTTTGTTAGAGTAATAGAATAATTATTTCAAATTAGAGTTAATAATAATTAAAGCTTTCTTCTCTTCAGCCTTTAGAACAGCAACATGGAGTCATTCCTGATCGAGATGCAGAATTTCGTCTCTTTGACCGTGTGGTAAATGTGAGGGAGAACTTTTCAGTTCCAGTTGGCCTTCGGGGCACCATCATAGGAATTAAAGGGGGTAATATCTCAGTACTTGGCATGTCTTCAACTGCATCTGTAATTACAATGTAAAACACAAATTTCTGTGTCTTAATTCTTAAGCAGAGAGCAACAATGTACATATAGTTAACACTACTGTACTATACACTTAAAAATGATTAAGGTGGTAAATTTTTTGTCATTTATTTTTTATTAAAAAAAAAAAAGAAAAGGATGAGAGAATGGAGGAAAAAGGAAAGAAGCAACTAAGGATCTAAATGTGCCTCACAGGAATGAGCATGAGCAGCTTTACAGTATAGATTACAAAAAAAGTCAGTCCAGCATGAAGCAGCAAATCAGGTGTCAAGGTGTTGGCAGTCCTGTTCTCTCATGTCTCAAGCACTCAACCTTGGTCTGATTGTCTGGACTAGGAATGGTAAGGGCCAGATGGGTATAGTGAAACAACCCTCCTAATGCTGTCTGCTCAACCCCCTGCATCACCTGCTCAAATACTGAGCTTATTGGATTCTATTCTAGTTAAGTTGTCTTAACAAGGCCTTAGGACTCTGATAACATAGAAGTTTCCTTTCTTCTGACAGTTCCTATCAGTAATAGAGACTGCTTGGAATCTTGTCTTGAGAGGATTTTAAAGCTGTGTATCTATGTTGAGTGGGAAAGAGCTCTGTCATTGATTAACCATGTCCATTAACCATGGACGGGAAATAAAAAGGGAAATTTTTCATTACTGCCCTCAGCTGAGACCTCATTTCCACAGTCAATTTTGCTAAAGGGAGAAAACAATCCTTTTACCTTTTGTAGTATTAATAATCTTTTGAGGAAGTGCCCCTCCCTCAGGGAATAGGAACCTAGGTGAGCTTTAAACCTTCAGAGGAGAAACTGCCTCTCGCTGAGCCTTACTTTTTTGAGTTTAGATTTCTGGTAAAAGTATCAGATTGAAAGGTACAGCTGGGGCCGCCTGGGTGGCTGAGTCAGTTGAGCATCTGCCTTCAGCTCAGGTCATAAACTCAGGGTCCTGGGATCAAGTCCTGCTTTGGGCTCCTGCTCAACAAGGAGCTTGCTTCTCCCTCTCCTTCTGCCTGCCACTCTGTCTACTTGTGCGCGCTCTCTCTCTCTCTCTCTCTGTGTCAAATAAACAAAATCTTAAAAAAAAAAAAAAATGAATGAATGAATGAAGGAAGGAAGGAAGGAAAGGTACAGCTGGATGTTAGGGAATGGATGAGCTCTGCAGGCCTGGTTTCAGCTGGGCAGTGAAAGACTAGGGATAGGGGACAGAAGATATTTCTCCACTCCTAACCCGGGCTAGGATATTATCAAATATTGTGCTAGGGTTCTTCAGAGAAGCAGAATCAATAAAGTGGAAAAGAGGTGGGGGAAAGGTGGAGAGAAATTGGGGCAGGGGCCGGTAAGCAATGAAGAGAGGGAAGGGAAGAAGAGAAGGAGAAAAGGAAGGGAGTAGGGTCGGTCAATTCTGAAGTAATGCAATAGACTGTATTATTAATTTGGGCTTAGAATTAAAATATAGCTAATTATGTCACTTTACCTTGGTGTTTTGGATTAACTTAATTTTGCGAGATATATATCATCAGCCTTTCTGCCAAATTTTGTTCTTCTTTATTCCTAAGTTTATTGCACTGTCTTTCTCATGTGTCTCATATCTCAGTTATGATATCCCTAATCTAGCAAGTCATCTCAGTCAGAACCTTGGAGTTATCTTTGGCATCTCCATCCTTTTTATCTAGACAGGTCTTACCAATTCTAACTGATAATTTTTCCATTCTCTCCATTCTATTCTCTTTATTAAGTAAACTGCCATATTTTTAAATCTTCATTGTCAAATTTTATCTAGTTTACACAAGGCCTTCTAAACTTTGAACTCCAAAGGTTACCTCTCTTATTAAGTCTTTTATTATGAATAATTTCCAACATAGACTAAAGCAGAGGCAAAATACAATTAATTCCATCCAATTTAAAATATTATTTACTTTAAATAATACCAGTAAGAGTCTGTGAGTTTATCTACTTTTCACTTACTGTATTCCCCTACACTATTTTCTGATAGTTGTAATGGCTCTTACAATTCAAAAACTTAAATGGTGATTTTTCATCATGTGATTTTTAAATCTTTCTTATTTAACAGCTAATAGAGAGGCTGATGTACTGTTTGAAGTATTATTTGATGAAGAATTTCCTGGAGGCTTAACAATAAGGTTTGTATTTCCTGGTGATAATTACATTTTGTAAATATATCTCCGTGGCCAGTGACTTTACATTACTTTTTTATTTGCCCGCAATTTGAATTCTTATTATATGCAAGACAATACACATACTATTAGGGATGTATCTGAGTAAGACAAACATGCTTTCTAGTCTCATCGAGCTTTCATTTCAGTGGGGAAGATAATTGTGTAACTGAAAATATTATTTAAAATGTGAGAAGTGCTGAGGAGGAGTTCAGGTTTCTAAAAGAGTATGACTTATCTTGAGAATTCTAGAAAGGTTTCCTTGACAAGTGATATTTAAGATGGGACTTGAAAGACTGAGTAATAGTTAAGTAGAGAAAGAAGGAAGAAGAATGACAAATGGTCAGGAAGAGGAAATAGTGTGCAACAAAGGATTTATTCATTCATTCATTCAAAAAAAGAATGATAATATGTCTAAACTTCAACAACTATGGAAGATTAGAGTAACAGATAAAAGCAAGGACTGTGGGTCACCTGGGTGACTCAGCAGTTGAGTGTGTCTGCCTTTGGCTCAGGGCGTGATCCTGGAGTCCCAGAATCGAGTTCCCCATCAGGCTCTCTGCAGGGAGCCTGCTTCTCCCTTTGCCTGTGTCTCTGCCTCTCTCTGGATGTCTCTCATGAATAAATGAATAAAATCTTTAAAAAAAAAAAAAAAAAAAAAGCAAGGACCATACTGTGCAGGTGCTTATAAGCCAACTTTGAAGACATATTAGGGATTTTGGTATCTTAATCTTTGTCCTTAAAGCAATGTCATCAAAATCAGACATGTAACATGATCAGATTTATATTTTAGTGGGATTATGGGTACATGGCCATACTCACGTGGTTTGAGGAAACAGGAAATTGAGCTGACCCTTGAGGAGTTTGACCATGAAAGAGGTTAGCAGGTTTAAAGCAAGAGGATTGGATTTTTTGTTTTTAACTTAGAGAGATTTATTTATTTTGGAGCTGCACTGATAGAAAAGTTAAAGTTACAGGAAAAAGGATTATGCTAGAGTAAATGATGCCTGGAATGAGTTCTGTCACGTAACCTTTGTGCTACTTTGAATAGGTAGCTAAAAGGCTTCTGAGGGGTCTATTCTGAAACTTTTCAGAAATGTATCATCTTATAAATGGAGATTTTTCTATGATTTCAAGTTCCTCTACTGAATTTAAAAGTAATGTTTACTAATTCAGACTATGGACTATCTACCAAAAAATAATGAGTCTTCTTCTCCCTAACACATTTAGTATTATTTCCCTCTGAAATAACTGTTTACTTTTAGGTGCTCACCTGGTAGAGGTTATCGACTGCCAACATGTGCCTTGGTGAATCTTACTCATGGGAGTCGCTCTGAAACTGGAAATCAGAAGTTGACAGCCATTGTGAAACCACAACCAGCTGTGAATCACTATGGCTCAAATTCATCAATTTCATCTGGTCATTTGGGAGGCCTGAACCATTCCCCCCAGTCACTTTTTGTTCCTACTCAAGTAAGGCTCCTAGTCTTTCATTTCTTTCTGCCCCCTTAAAATCTCAGGCACTTTGTAAGTAAAACCTAATTTGACTTAGTTTTTAAAATATTTTTGATTCAAGTCAACTTCAGATTTGTTTTAAGTTAATAGGCTAGCAAAGGATGTTGTTGGGGCACCTAGGTGACTCAGTCGGTTAAGTGCCTACCTTCGGCTTAGGTCATGATCCCAGGGTTCTGGGATTGAGCTCCATGTCAGGATCCCTGCTCAAGCAAGGAGTCTACTTCTCCCTCTCTGCCTATTCCCTGGCTCATGCTGTCTCTCAAATAAATAAATAGAATCTTAAAAAAAAAAAAAAAAAAAAAGCTACTGATAGCATCCTACATCTCTTTTCATATATTTACTTTTCAAACTAACATTTACATTTTTTTCTTGTATAACTCAAACGTATTCTATCTGTATGAAATGGCATGAATTTGAAAGGTTAAAAGGGAGAGAATTACATTTATCAAAAACCATTCTCAATTCCTATCCATGCAACTCATGGGTGATTTCCTCTATTTTATCTTTCTGGGAACAAAAATTGTGACATTTAACCTTGTTTAACTCCATTTCACCAAATCTTTTTTTTTTTTTTTTTTTTTAAGATTTTACTTATTTATTCATGAGAGACACAGAGAGAGAGGCAGAGACATAGGCTGAAGGAGAGACAGGCTCCATGAAGGGAGCCCGATGTGGGACTTGACCCCAAGACCCTGAGATCACAACGTGAGCCAAAGGCAGAGAGATGCTCAACCACTGAGCCAACCGGGCACCCTTCCGTGTCGCCAAATCTTAACCACATTTTAATTCAAGTAATACATGTTCATTATAGACTAATTAGAAAACACAGAGATAATAGCAAAGGAGATAGAAGTAAAAATCAAGTTTCATAGGTTATCACTATTAAATTTTGGTGCATATTTTTTCAGTTTTAATCTGCACAAAATAAATTCCTCATAAGTATTGGCTGATTTTTTAATGTTAGATTACTTTTGGGTAATATTTTAAAGGTTTTAAAAATAAAATCGTTAGATGGTAGCTTGAATGAGATAATTTGTCTGTACTAGAAGACTAAAAACTCTGTTGGTGGGGATATTGATTTAGTATAATCTTCCAAAGCATTTGTCCTGCTTTAAATACTTTTCAATAAAACCATTCAAAATCAACTACATATGATGAAAACCATTTTCATTCCAATAGAATATTTTTATGATGACTATTCTGAGCTCCAGGAAAAGAAGAACTGAAATTTCCAATAATGGAAGTTAATATCCTACCTAATGCTAAATAACTTAAATGATAATTTTTTTTTATCTTTATTTTTTCACACTTCAGTTTTTTAAGAAATTTTTTGTGCTTTGCCAGGTACCTACTAAAGATGATGATGAATTTTGCAACATTTGGCAGTCCTTACAGGGATCTGGAAAGGTTCAACACTTTCAACCAACTCTACAAGAGAAGGTTGGTATACCTTGTTGGATGGACACTTAGTTTAAAAAAACAAAATTTACATTTCTTTTGTGGGTATGCAATGATTAGTTTTTTCCTAAAATCTCATAAAATAGAAATAAGTTTTAATCATGAATTTTCATAATTCTCATCAGCCATATATAAAATTTTTTGGACTCATGAGAGGGAATATAGATAATTTTTCTTTTATAAATCAATTTTGGATTTTATTTCAGTTGTTTGCAAAATCATAATAACTATATCTTAAATTCAACAAAGGCCTTAATGCACTTGTTAACTTATTCATTTCCACTTGAATGTGGAGCTTTATGCTAGCAGTTGGTTGTCTTAAATATGAATGAGCAAATTCATATTCCTTGATAGAGATTAAGAAGGGAAAAGAAATTCTCCTAAAGTAGTAGACTCAGATTTAAAAAAAAAAAAAAAAAGGAAAAAGTAAGGAATAAATTCCTACAATATTTTTTTGCTAGTTACTATCTTCTCAGCTTAGGTCAAGAAGGAATGTTCTCACAAGTTTATAAATCAGTAGCCTGCACCATGAAGGCCTCATTTATTCTAATGTCCTCCAGTGATGGTGGCATTTTCAGATTGAAGAGGAGTCAGTAACAAAGGAAATGATGGTAAAATAAACATAAAAAGTGAGAATGACAAAATACATAGGTCTCCTCTGCCAATGTTCTAAGTTTTGCTTAGATCATCCATAAATCTTTTCTACCCAAATGTAGTCCAAATCCAGATTTTCAAACTCTCTCTTCCTCTCTAATATATTTGATACTGCTAACCATTCATTCTTTAGAAATACTTCGTTATCATTCATTTATTTCATTAATTCAGTCAGCATGCATTTATTGAGTTCTTATCATGTGCATTGTTCTATGTGATGAGAATCTAGCTATAAACAAAATAAAAATTCTGGCCCCCAAACAAGTCGTATTCTAGGGAGGAAAAGACAATAAACAATAAGTAAATTGCATGACATATTAGATGGTAATACAAAAGCTTGAGAAAAATTTCAGAGAAGGAAGATAGGGAACATTGGCAGGAGAGGGAGGAAAAGTTTTGTAGTTTTAAATAAAATGATCAGGTAACATTTGAGTAAAGATTTGAATGAAATGAGGAGTAGAGTATGTAGAAATCTGAAGGGAGAGTATTCCAGACTAATTCAAAGACCATTTTGGCAAAGCCAATTCCAGGTATACTCAAGGAAGAGAAAGAAGACCATTTATGGTTTTGAATCAATAGGCTGAGTTGTAGGAACTGTAATTAGATACCATGCAGGACTTTCTGGGTCATTATAAGGACATCATTTTTTACTCCGTGAGATTAGGAATAACGAAGGACTTGGAGCAACAGATTGACATGATGTGATTTATATTTTAATAGAGTCATTCTATCTGCTATGTTAAGAATAGAATGTAGAGGAGCCAGGATAGAAACAGATTAGTTAGGAGACTACTGGAATCATCCAGATAGAGTTGATAATTGACTTAGACCAGAACAGTAAGAACCTAGAGAAGTGATCAAATTCTAGGCATATTTGGAAGAAATTGCCATCTAATTATGTATTGGATATGGGGTTAAAAGAGAAAAAAGTGTATTAAAGAGTGTGATTGTTAAGGGTCTTAGTAACTAAAATGATAGAGTGGCTGTTACCTGAAAAGGGAAAGATTGCAAGTCAAGGGTTTGTGGAGGAAGATCTGGAGTTCAATTTTGGTCATAGAAAGGTTGAGATATATATTAAACATCTAAGTGGAGATACAGAGTTAGAAATTTCAGTAGAGATGTAGAGTTAGACATTGATTCTGATGGTAATGGAGGATGTCCAAACCAGAGAGAGAAATTTGGGCATGTATGTGTGTATCTATAAAGAGTCAAAAAGATTAGGTGAACCTGACAAACAAGACTGAGAAGGAATGACCATTTTACAGGAAGAAACCCAATAAAGCATGGTGTTCTAGATGCCAAGTGAAGAATGGATGTCAAGGAGAGTAATCAACTGTGTCAAATGCTGGCAGTGGATCAGTTAAAATGAAAACTGAAAATCAATTATAGAGTTTTGCACCTGAGATCATTGGGAATTTTGACAAGAGCAGTTTCAAATAGAGTAATAAGAGTGAAGGAAGAGTTTGTTTAATAAGAGAGAAGGGGAGGGGCGCCTGGGTGTTTCAGCGGTTGAGTGTCTCCCAGGGCATGATCCTGGGGTTGGGATCGAGTCCCACATCGGGTTCCACATCGGGTTCCTTGCTTGTTTCTCCCTCTGTGTCTCTGCCTCTGTGTGTGTGTGTGTGTGTGTGTCTATCATGAATAAATAAATATAATCTTTTAAAAAAATAAGAGAGAAGGGGAGAAGAAAAAATGGAAGTAGCAAATATAGGCAATTCCTTCAAGGAGTTACACTCTAAAAGGAAACATTACCCTTGACTCCCCTCTTGCCTTTTGCTTTTTATTCAACTTCTTTCTTAACTTATTTTTCCAACTGTTCAGAGGCACTGTTCCCAAAAACCAAACAACAGGTTTTTTCTCCCCCTTTTATTTTATTGTTTGGTGATGCTGTCTCTTACTTCACTGCTAGTTACCACTTAATCTCTTGTGACCCATACCTCTCAATCAGGATCTAAGCCAGTATCTCTAACTTTCTAGAAGACAGGTATAGATGGACACCACACCATCACCTCAACTGCAAGATGTATCAGAATTGACCTCACCTAAAGCTTCTTCTCTTACCCTTATTTTTAACACTACCATTTCCCCAAGCATATATTCTGAAAAGCATGGAATAAAACTTTTTTCCTTTTTTTTTTTTTTTTTTTTTTTGCAGTGAGATTCTAAGTCTTTATATCTTGCCAGTTCCCACAACTGGACCTTCGATTGTCATCCTAAACCCAGATTAACCTCCTATCTGTGCTTCCTGCTTCTTATCTCTGCTTTTTAGTCCTTCTTACATAGATAGTACTACTTGATGTATCTTTCCTAATGATCTTTCTTGGAGATCCTTTCAGCTATGTTGGCCCAGTGGCATAATTGAGCAAAATTAATAAGAGTTCCTGGGTTTGAACTCAGTTTATTGCCTGAGGCACTGTGGTGTGATAAATCTGGTACTGGACTCAGAATCAAGAAATTAGATTTGGTGACTCAAATTGAGCAACTCTAATTTCCTTGGGCCTTAGATGACCTCTTTTCCAGCCGTAAAAGAATGTTTTTCAAATATAGAATATATGGGGCAGTACTAGTGAAATTCAGCCTCAACTGAAACTAGTATCTAGGCCTTCTATAATCTAACTCTAGTAATTCTTATATAAAGTATGTCCAACTCTTTAGTAAAATGGTCTGTTCTAGTAAGATTGGTCTCTTTACTTTCCCTTCTTCCCACGAGTAGATAATTCCTGTTTCTGGTTATGTGTTCTTACTATTCCTTCCACTTTCCTCTCTATCAAAATGCCCCCTTGATCTCCAGCAAGGTCTGCTAGTTATTTTACCACCTATTTCCTTGAGATAAACTCAATACTTGATACTATACTTCCTCAGGATCTTCTGCATGCTGCTTCTGTTATTGGGTTCTGTTTCATTATTTATATCAGCTAAACACTGTCATGTTGTATTTCCTATTACATTCCAAGAATTATGAGCCACCACATACATCACTTAAAACTGTGAAGCATTTGTTAATAAGCAACCTAATATTCATCTGATGAGCAAATTCTAGATAACATGATTTTTAAAAACGTATTCAAGCTCTGGAAAAGGCAAAACTATGGAGACAGTAAAGAAATCAGTGGTTGCCCAGGGGTTAGGAGGAAAGGATCAATAGGCAGAGCACAAAAGATTTAAAGGCATTGACAATAATTTGTATGATACTGTAATGGCTCATGCATGTAATTATACATTGTCTGAACTCATAGAATGTATAACACCAAGAGTGAACCCAACATAAACTATGGACTTTGAGTAATAATGATGTGTCAGTGTTGGTTCATTATTGTAATAAATGTACCAGTCTGGTGGAGAATGTTGATACTGGAGAATGCTGTACATGTGCAGAAACAGAAGGGATATGAAATATCTCTGTATCTTTCAATTTTGTTGTAAATCTAAAACTGCTCTAAAAAAAGTCTTTTTTTTTTTAAATGTAAGCTTTTATTGGCAAAATACGACAATGTGAGTAGTAAATAGCTTTATGTAGACATCAAATAGAAGAACCCAAAAAAACTATACCCAAAACTAGAATATTTTCTAATTAAACTTCTGGCATACTTTTTCTCTGATATGGTACTGTGAAATGGGTTTTAGAGTTGAGCTCAAATGTCAGTTCTCTTGTTATTTAGTTCTACAGCCAAATACTTTATCACCTTGAAGAAAATAGTGATAATATTAAGAGTTTAAATAAATCATTTATAAGAATTTTAACTTTCAGGTTGCAGTTCTACCTCAAGAAATAAGTCAAGTAACTCAACATCATAAATCTGGCTTTACTGACAACAGTGTTAAATGTCAGCAAAGAAAACATGAGCCTCACAGAAAATGTAAGTTTAAAGTTAAAAATATATTTATGATTCTAACTGCTTCCTTTTTTATTAATTATAAGTTTTATTGAGTTATAATTCACATGGCATAAAATTCATTTTTTGTAGTATTTAATTAGTGATTTTTTTTTTGTTTTTTTTCACAAAGTTGTACAACCTATTCCATTTTCTAGATTTAGATCATTTTCATCACTCCAAAAAGAAACACCATACCTATTAGCAGTCATTCCTCCAGTCCCTGGCAACTATTAATTTACTTTCTATGGACATTTCATATAATCATAAAATTCATGACTTTTTGTGACTGGCTTCTTTCACTTTGCATAATGAACACAAGGTTCATCCATGTTGTAGTCATAGCATGTATCAATACTTCATTCCTTTTTTTTTTTTCAGTCCTTTTTATGGCTGAATAATAGTACATTGTATAAATACTACATTTTGTCTATCCATTCATCTATTGATGGATGTTTGGATTGTTTCCACTTTGGGGCTATAATGAATAATGCTGCTATGAATATCCATGTAGAAGTTTTTGTGTGAACATACATCTACAATTCTCTTGAGTATACATCCAATTGAGTAGAATTACTTAGTCATATGTTAACTCTGTTTAACTCTTTGTGGAACTACCAAACTGTTTTCCAACTGGTGTTTCCCACCAGCAATATATGAGAATCCAGTTTCTCCACATCTTCCATAATACTTGCTGCTGCCCATATTTTTTATTACAGCAGGCCTAGTAGGTATAAAGTTAAATCTCTTTGTGGTTTTCATTTGTGATTCATTAATGACTAAAGACATTGGGCATCTTTTGATGTGCCTGTTGACAGTTTGTGTATCTTTGGAGAAATGCTTATTCAAGTCCTGTGCTCATTTTAAAATTAAATTATTTTTCTTTGCATCCTTGAGTTATGTGAGTCCTTTACATCTTCTATGCACTACATGCATATTGAGATATTTGATTTGCAAATAAGTGCTCTTGCTTTTTGGGTTGTCTTTTTAACTTTATAGTGTCCTTGAAACAAGTTTTTAATTTTGATCAATTCTAATTTATCTTTTCTACTTCCTCTTTAGTCACTTGTGCTTTGGATGTCATAGCCAAGAAACAATTGCATAATCTAAGGTCACAAAGATTTATACCTGTCTTTTCTTCTAAGAGATTTGTAGTTTGGGGTCTTATATTTATTTAGATCTTTTTCTATTTCTAAGCATTTGTATATGGTATGAAGTAGGGATCCATATTCATTCTTTTACATGTGGATATCCAGTTGTTTCAGCACCCTTTGCTGAAAGTCTGTTCTTTTCGCATTGAATTTTCTTGGCACCCCATTGAATTTTTCTTGGCACCCTTGTTCTAAATCAATTGACTATAGATGTATGGGTTTATTTCTGACTTCTCAATTCTATTCCATGGATCTATATGCCATCTATATGCAAAGAACACACTATCTTAATTTATTATAGCTTTGTTATAAATTTTGAAATTTGGAACTTTGAGTCCTCCAGCTTTGTTTTTCTTTTTCAACATTGTTTTGTCTGTTCTGATCTCTTGCATTCTATATGAATTATAGGATCACCCTCCCTATTTCTGTGAAAATGGCAGCTGGATTTCTATAGAGATTGCATTGAATCTGTAGATCATTTTGGAGAGTATTGTCATCTTAACAGTATTATCTTCCTATCCATGAATGTCTTTCCATTTATTTAAGTCTTCTTTAATTTCCTTCAATGATGTCTTTTTTTTTAAGATTTTATTTATTTATTCATGAGAGACACAGAGAGATAGAGAGGCAGGGACACAGGCAGAGGGAGAAGCAGGCTCCATGCAGGGAGCCTGATACGGGACTCGATCCTGGGACACCAGGATCACACCCTGAGCCGAAGGCAGACGCTCAACTGCTGAGCCACCCAGGCATCCCTCCTTCAGTGATGTCTTGTAGTTTTCAGTATACAAGCCTTACATCTTTTTAAAAATGTATTCCTAGTATTATATTGTTTTTAATGCTATTTATTATCAGTGGAACTGTTTTTTTCTTTTTTTTAAATATTTTATTTATTGAAAGAAAGAGTAGAGGGAAGTGCTGAGGGGAGGAAGAGGGAGAGAATCTCCAGCAGACTCTGCACTGAGTGCAGAGCCCAATGTGGGGCTTAATCCCACGACCCTGAGATCATGACCTGAGTCAAAAGCAAAAGTTGGATGCTCAAGCCACCCAGGTGTCCCAAGAATGGCCTTTTAAAATATTTTTCTAAAAAGCTATTTTCAAAAAAATTTGCGATTTTATAACCTTGATTCAGGTTGATAATTGCTAAACTACTTTTTGTACCAGTACCTAACTTATTTTTGTTTTGTTTTGTTTTTTTTACATTTTAACTATAGATTAATGTCCCTATAAATCTCATAAATACAACTTAAATATTTTATGTTTAACTGAAATATGGTGTGATTTTTCTTCAAATCATTATTTACATGAATATATATAAACTACATTATCTGGAATTCCAGTTAGCTTTGTTGTGTGTGTCTCAACAAAGGCTTCATGTCAGTACACATTAACTTGCTTTTTTTTTTCCTCTTTTTTGCAAAAGATTATTTCTTTCCCTTCCTTTTCTTCCTTACCTCCCTTACCTCCCCCTCCTCTCCCCTTTTATTCCCCTCTCCTATTCCCTGTCTTCCTATATTTGTTCATGTCTTCCCTTCTCTCTTCATCCCATCCCTCCTCCCTGCTGCTTTTCTCACCTTCTCTTTCCTCCTTCCTTCTTCCTTTTTTCCTTTCTACCTTCCTCCTTTTTTTTTTAAGATTTTATTTATTTATTTGACAGAAAGAGCACAAGCAGGGGGAATGGGAGGAGAAGCAGATTCCCTGCTGAGCAAGGATCCACATTTGAGGCTCAATCTCAGGACCCAAGGATCATGGCCTGAGCTAAAGACAGACATTTAACCAACTGAGCCACCCAGGCACCCCTCTTCCTTCTTCTTCTAATTTATCCTTTTCGTTTTTCCTACCATTTTCTCAATGTCCCCTTAACAAGAATACTAAAATAGCTTCTTAGTTTTTCTCTTACACTCCTTCTATCTATTCAGTAAGCCACTGCCATATTTTAATCTCTGTAAAGCACAATTCTGATCAGATCACTACTTGCTCAAAACCTTTCTGTGATCAGTTGCTGATTGCCTACCAGATTAGCTCCATTATGTTCCTTGACCTCCAGCAGAACTATTCTATTTAAGAGTTCCATAAATACATTCCTTGTTTTGTGCCTCCATTTCTTTTCTCCTGTTATTTCCTTTGCCTAGAATGCTTAGCCTCCTACTCTGCCTTTTGCAAGCTTACATACCTTGAGACTCAGTTACATGTCACCTTTCCTTTTCCTGTATTATTGTTATCTGTATCTCTTCTCCCACTCATCTACATTATAATTTTTCAAAATGAAGGCCTTTTTCTTCTTACAATTCTGTAAGTTTTCAACACAGTCTTGCTGTAGCAAATATTTGGTAAATTTAACTGTTTGTAGCAGTATTTTTCACTTACCATAATTCCTATTTTCTTGTTTCTAGTTAAAGAAGAGTGTAAGAGTCCTAAAACTGAGACTCGGTTACAAAAAATATCAAATAAGCAGGTAAGCTTTCTTAAATCAAATTTCTAGTAGCCAACTTTTGTTAGTAGGTCTGTGGCATCTGAATTTTACAGCCCAAATCCATAAGGTGTATGACAAGAAGGTTACTAAAATATATAACTACCTCTGACACTTAAATGAGAGGTTACACAATTAGAGTCAGGATTTGGGACTAGAAATGTTCGTATATATGTGTATGTGTATGTATATATACAAACACATATATATATTTAATAGTTGGGTGGCCTTGAGAAATTCATTATACCTCTCACGGCCTCAACTATCTTCATCTTTAAAATGGAGTAAAGAGGCACCTGGGTGGCTCAGTAGGTTAAGCATCTGTCTGTCTTTGTCAGAGGTCGTGATGCCAGGGTCCTGGGATCTAGCCCCACATCAGCCTTCCTGCTCAGTGGGGAGCCTACTTCTCCTTCTCTCTCTGTCTGACGCTCCCCCTGCTTGTGCTCTATCAAATGAATAAATACAATATTTAAAAATAAGTAAAATAAATTGGAGTAAAAATAGGTTACTTGTCTCACTCCATATATGTAGTCATATACATATGTACCTACATACATACAAACATACCTACATACATGAATGTATGTATAAAATACGTGGAAATATGTGTATGTATTCAGCGAATCAATTTAGAATCAACCTACCAAAGTTAATGGTTAATTCTATGGAGTAGCTTGATGGGAGGAAGCTGAAATCATTTATGTTTTATTTTGTATAGCCTCTGATGATTGGTAAGGAAAATATACACATTTTATAATCAAAGAATAACAAATTTTTACTCTAAAAACATTCAACATGTATACTTATGGTATATGTATTGTATGCATACTATATTTTAATATGAAGTTTTAAAAAATTAGATCTTTTATAAGTTAGTAATGTATCAAATTTATAAAAGACATATTAGCAGAGTGTTTGGCACATAACAGGGTCTCAGTAAATATAATCTATTAATATTTAGATACCAGTAAATGGTTGACTTTTAAGGTCCTCTTTTTCAGAAACTCTTATGCTATAATTTCCTTTATTCTGGAGAAGGAATCTATAAACTTTCTCATGGATTCTTTCTCAGAATGTTTTTAATGCTAGAATAAAATAAGTAAGATTTGAAAGAAATTTAATTATATTGAAAGACAATTAGAATCACCCCTATTACCTACATTCATAATTGAAGGAAAACTTCTAAATTCATTTAGAAGTTAATGAAGATAAAGATCTAAGTTTTTGTTCATCCAAGTTTGCAGGTGCCCTTCTTATGATATAAAAGAAAATGGTACATAAAAACACTTGCACCAATTTATTTAGAACACTATTAAGTAGCAGCTATTTTATTTGCACAAAAAGCTCATTCTTACTCTTTTATAGACGATTGGAGGGCCTGCCAAATGTAATATTAAACTATTGAAGAGAAATGAAAGTGCAGAAGTCTCAGAAAACCAAAAGGTTGTGACTGGTTACCCAAATGCTATTGATAAGGTAAAAGACTATTTATTCAATTTCTCTTCCCAAACTTTAGCAGGGAAGTTGATTGAGTAAAAAGTAAATGATCATTTTTGTACGTAAAATTCTTAGCCTTTTCTATGTCCTTATATTTTCATCTTCATGCACAAAATATTTATTCCTTTAGCCTAACCCTGGAATTGAGAACTTTTTAGCATCCTTGAATATCTCCAGAGAAAATGAAATACAGTCATCTCATCGTGAAGAGCCTCCAAGTGAAGAACTTTTGTCACCGCAGTCATTTGCTATGGTTCGTAGTTTGTTAGAGCTTTTGTACTAGAGTAATTTCACTGTTGTGGCCTATATGCATATATACCCCACGCAGCTGTTAAAACAGTTTTATCTCCCATGTACTGGTGTGTTGCATCATTATTGTCATATTGTGAGGAAAACCATGCCTCCCTGGGGAATTTAGCTATCTGTTTGTTTGTTTTCCTCTTTAAACCGTATAGCTCCCTTCCTTTTCAAACATTGCTACCAGACAATTTGGTCAGGTTAAATAGAAGGATTAAGTATTATTTCTGTGGCAGAAAACATGTGTATTTTTTTTCAACTCGAGACTTGATTTTGCTTATACCTTATCTAAATGTAGTTACCATCTTAATTTTTAACAATGGAACTCATTAAAAGAGGGTTTATAGCTCTGTAAGTCTAATGTTAACTTTTCTCCACCTACCCCCACCATCCTCATACAATCATTTTCAAAACAGAAGGGAACTCGGATGCTTAAAGAAATACTAAAAATTGATGGCTCTGATGCTGTGGACCATAAAAATGAAATGAAGCAGTTTGGTAATGAAGTCACTGTGTCCTCTAATAGAAGAGATGAATATGAACCTTCCTCCCAGCCTAAACAAAATAAGAAATTAAGTACGTAAACAAAGTATTATTATTAATAACCAGTATCATTTCAAATCTTCAGTTCATTTGGGGGTTTTTGTCACAAGCTTTTGAAAATAAAACTACTTGCATTTTTTAAAGAGTATAATTAAGAGTAACAAATGAGAGTATAATTTTTACACTTGTCATTAAATAATAATATAATTATATAACCAATAGATCTATATAGTTTCTGTCTTATGATTACTTAAATTGTGCTATTGTA
Organism: Canis aureus; assembly: GCF_053574225.1. Lineage (NCBI taxonomy): Eukaryota > Metazoa > Chordata > Mammalia > Carnivora > Canidae > Canis > Canis aureus. The sequence continues at coordinate 14,571,095 of NC_135632.1, forward strand.
GATTCTCATTCTGTAGTACTCAAATCTAGGAAAGTTTTCACATTCTAGCTTTTATTCCTCAGTAATTTAAAAACAATTAGCTTAAATACATTATTTAACTTTATTAAGATATTTTTCTATTTATAAAATGAGAATAAACATTGCAAATGACGTGTAATAATTATGTGATAAATATAAAGCAGTTAGCATTGTGTCTGGCATACTATAGGAAACAATAATTGATATTAGTATTATGTTATGATAGCTTGACCAACATAAAAATAGAAAAAGTTATAAGATCAATTAAAAATAATTAATGGAGGGGTGCCTGGGTGGCTCAGTCAGTTAAGCATCCAACTCTTGATTTTGGCTCAGGTCATGATCTCAGGGTTATGAGATCAAGCCCCATATTGGGCTCCGTGCTGGTTATGGAGCCTGCTTGAGATTCTCTCTCTCCCTTTCCCTCTGCCTCTCCCCCACCCCCTTTCTCTCTCCCTCTCTTAAAAAAAAAAATGAAGGGAGATATTGGAAAGTAGGTACTTATCTTAAAACTATGAAGCCTACAGCATACCATCTGGCACATGCCAGATTTTAATGCATGTCCATCATGGCTCCTACTATCTGTGTCCCCTATACTTTAGTATTTTGTCTGTGTAATTCTCTGCAGAAGCCTCCTAGGAAGAATAACTAATGCAAAAGTAAGTTGGGACAGAACAGATCTGAGATCATTAAGGATCAAAATCTGGAGCCTAGCTTCATTTATTTTATATTCCAGTGCATATTAAAATAAATAATTAATTTTAAATTCCAGTAACTATTAGGAAACTATCATGGTGACAGACATGCTCTTGAAATAGAACAAAATAAAATTTTAAAACAAACTGGAAAAGACCACTGTCAAAACAATTAGCTTTATTTATTTCAGAATAGTGAAGAATATGATATGTCTTAGAATCAAGAGCTCGTGGTATACCTGGGTGGCTCAGTAGTTGGGCATCTGCCTTTGGCTTAGGCCGTGATCCTGGGGTCCCGGATTGAGTCCCACATTGGGCCCCCCGACAGAGAGCCAGCTTCTCTTTCTGCCTATGTCTCTGGCTCTCTCTCTCTCTCTCATGAATAAATAAATAAAATCTTAAAAAAAAAAAAAAAAAAAAGAATGAAGAGCTCAGAAACCAGCCCAAATTACAGAGCTAATAAGTTGTGGCTTTGGGCAAGTCACTTTACCTTTTTGTAATCTATAAGAAGTTTAGGTTCATTCTTCACTGAGGTATGCTCTTGTTCTATTAGCCAGTTTATTGATCATAAAGTGAACTTTTAGAATGTTTTAATCATCTTCTAAAAGTACTTTTTAAAAGGGTTACTTTTAGAAAAAACTTTTAAGCAGCATCATTTGGGAGCAACAAAACCATTTATCCATGTGTCTCAGAATATAGGATGGTATTTTGACAAGACTGAAGCCAAAGCCTCACAACTTAGGAATTAATTGTAAATCAGCTCAAGAAAACTATTTGCTTGTTCAAATTTTGCTTTGCTCAAACATAACTATATAGTCATTGATCTCTCGAGATGTCCATTTTTAGTAGTCAGCTACTTACCATATTTTAAAAATCTTTGTCATAGTCATATATCATTAATCAGTTATAATCATCTAAAAATCTTTATTGAATTCTTGGTAATTTTAGGCAATACTAAACGGTTCCAATATTTGCTTCACAGGAGATTCCTCTTTTCACGTTTTAACAGTTTTCTGCTTGCTATCTATAAAACCTTATAGTAATTGGATACTTCAATATAACATTTAATAAGATATTCTTTTCTGTTTTTGGTAGCTTCTTATATGAATAAGCCTCACAGTACTAGCGAATACCATAATGTTCAGTCTATGGACCATGTGTGTTGGCCTGCTTCCAGCCATATCCCTCCTGTGTCCACACCAGTAACTGAACTTTCTCGAATTTGTTCCCTTGTTGGAATGCCACAACCAGATTTCTCCTTTCTTAGAACACCACAGGTATAGTATATTACCGTTCCATTTATATAAGTTCTTTAACACTGAACTTAAATAAATTGACTGAAAATCTTTGGCTAAAAATAATATAATGGAAAAAAATTTTTAAATAAAATAATAATATGGAGCTGACTTTTTTTTCTTTATGAGCAACATAGACTTATATTTCCCACTATGGGTCACTCATGTTTATCCCAGAGCCCACAGAGATGAGATGCTGACAGAGAGGAACCTGGACAGCACATAGCCTGGACAGATTGATAGAGCTAGGGATCTTGGTCTGCTGCTGTAGACCAAGTTTGGGCCTCATAAATTCCCACCTTTTTTTTTTTTTTCTTTGAGGACCTTCAACAATTTTTGTTTACTTGTGTTCTGTCCATATTAACTTTTAGAAATTGAAACTGGAAAACACTAAAAATACTTATTAAAAATAACTTTTCAAAAACTTAGTGGGAAGAGTGGCAACTGCTCTACATTTTTGCATCTTTTCCATCCCTAGCCTAACAGAGAAGCTAGATTCTCATATTTGCTTCTTATTATCAGTCTCTTGTGCTGTATTTTGGTTGAAATACACAAAGAAAAATCTGACCCAAACTGATTGATAGAGAAAGGGAGAGAATTTTAATAACTTTTTCAGATAATGGATATTTTTCACTACTACATTATAATGTGATATTTTCTTAGAAGTTAGTTGCAATGTGGAATCTAAAGCTATATCAGTGAATTTTCTGTCCTGTTTATACTTGTAAGAAACTGAGAGTGGAAAAGGCAAATAACACCTTAATACTATTATGAAAATAGTTTTGACTTCAAGGACCTCCTTAAAGGGTTTCAGGGACCCCCAGGATCCCCAAAATGTACCTTAAAAACCACTTAACTACAGGGAGGATTGTTTTATCCTCTTCATATCCAAGTTCTTGATATAGTCTCACTTAAAACAGAAAGCAAACTTAAACTAACATTATTACATAAAAATGACTATCTTTTTAAAAAGTAGAATTTTAAAAAAATTTTTGTAAGACAAAAAATGTATAATAAGTTATAACTTAAATGTGAACATAAGATTGGTCATTACTGCTAAGTCTTTCAGATTTTGGCAGTTAATTCATATTAATTAAATATCTGTTTGTGGAAGGGAGTCAGCAAATTTTTTTTTTTTCAAGGGCCAGATAGTAAATAATTTAGGCTTTGTGGACCATATGGTCTCTGTCACAACTACTCAGCAAGGCTGTTAAAGTATGAAAGTAAACATAGGCAACACATGAAAGAATGGACTCGGCTATGTTGCAAAACAAAAATAAAAACACCTTATTTATAAAAACAACCAAAAGGCCTACAACCCTTGGTATAAAGAAAAAAAAATTGTTGGCTTTCATTTGTATTAGGATTTTTGACCCTTGAGCTAATTAAAGAGCATTTTATTTTATAAGCATTGCAAGATAAGAAAACAATTCTAAAATTTTTGCAGGGCAATCCAAAACTTAAACCGATCATCCTTTTTGGATTTTTGAATACTTTTTTATAGACTGTCACATGAAATTATTCTGCTTGTTTAGACTAAGCTTGAGGGGAAGACGTCAACATCCTAGACAGATAACTTTACAAACATTCATATTCTTTTTTAGACAATGACAGTTTGCCAGGTAAAGTTATCTAATGGCTTACTGGTACATGGACCACAGTGCCATTCTGAAAATGAAGCCAAGGAAAAAGCTGCACTTTTTGCTTTACAACAATTGGTAAGAATTGATCCTGACTTCTCTACTAAACTTTTAATTAATCTCTATGGATGTTTTTGTTGCATGGTCTTCTAACTTTTAAATACTTCCATAGGGCTCCTTGGGAGTGAATTTCCCTTTGCCTCCACCACTATTTCCAAATTATCCTCCTGCTGTACCACCTGGAACCATTCCTCCAGTTTTTCCTCAAACTACTGGTGAGATATTTGGCTCTTCTAAATATTTATTGAGTTACTATTTTTAAAAAGTTATTTCAAGTGCTCATTTCAGCAGCACATATACTAGAAAGTTATTTTAAGAAGTATCATTTCGAGGAAACCAAAAAATTTATCTAAATGTCTAGGGAATGAAAGAAGGAATTGTGGCTCCACTGTGGCTAAAGTAGGACTGTTCTTTGTTCTGGGCAGTTCCTTAGTCCCCCGTAGCTGCCACCAGATGAATTTGGATTTAAGTCAGACACCAAAACAGAAAGAAAACAGAGGTGGAAGGGATAAAAAAACAGGTAAGGCTTGGAAGCTGTGGATGTGAAAGAAACTACCTTTGATGATGAAGGAAATGAAGAATGAAGGAGTTTTTAACCTTACTATGTATCCCTCAATATTCTCTCATAACTGTCTTCCTCCTTTAAATGTAGAGCCTGAGTTATCAACCAGGTAGCTCCCTGCTTCCTGTAGCCATTTGGGGTCTTCGAAATGTTCTGAGGGAATGAAAAGGTCACTGGAATCAGGATGATTTTGTCTAGGCTCTTTTATTAACTGACTTTGAAAAAAACGTGTAACCTTTTAGGAACTCCATTTTCTTATTTATGCTAGGCTGTGTCCAGGATTTCTTTGAAATCATTTTGTAATTTCATGATTCTAAATCTTAAGCTCATTAAACATGTCTTTTTATCATTGCTTTTTCCTAATAGCAGTTGGCTTCTTTATATCCTAATCATCATCATTTTAAAACCAATCATTTGTTTATTTGAAGTTTAAAAAATTTCTTTTCTGAGCCTACTATATGCCAGGTATTATTCTAAGACCTCTATATATCAAATCCTCACTACCAGCATTATAAAATTTAATAATGCGGGCAGCCCAGTGGCTCAGCGGTTTACTGCCACCTTCAGTCCAGGGCCTGATCCTGGAGACCCGGGATCGAGTCCCACATCAGGCTCCCTGCATGGAGCCTGCTTCTCCCTCTGCCTGTGTCTCTGCCTCTCTCTCTCTCTCTCTCTCTCTCATGAATAAATGAATAAAATCTTTTTAAAATGTTAATAATACTGATGAAACAAATTATCTCTTCTCTTTGCCCAAACTAAATGAAACTGAACAATAAATGATTTTAAAGATGTAAATCTACAAGGACAGATAAATGAAAGAAGAAATATCAGCAGATTAGAAATTTGAAAAGAGTTCCAGATGAGAAAAGCAATCGAAGGAGTAGTAACTAATTTAGCAGAGTAGGGATAAGTTACCAACTAAAATATCTGTAGAAGATAATACAAATGAGTTGATGAGCAGCTCATCCCTCACAAATCCCAAGAGATTCAGAACTTGGAAGTGTCAGAAGCTAACAGAGCTTCCGGTGAGACATGAGCTGAAAACAGGAGGATTGTTTCAAAGTCTGAATATGGAAGAATGGGACTCTTCTGCATATCCTTCCCCTATACAGCCATGCATTTGCCTCTTCAGACAGAGCACTGGAGGTATGTTCTGCAGAGGGCTCCATAGATATGGGGATACCAGGCACAAAGTAGAGTATAAGACTGATAACTAAGATTAAAGTAAATTTCCTTTTCCCAATCCTATTCTTAGTTTGTAGCCAGCCATAGCTGATATAGGAAGTGGAAAGATGGTTCTTTTCAGAACCATTTCTTTTCAGAAATTCATTGAACTCTAAAGAAAAGACCTGGTGGAAAAAAAAAAAAAAAAAAGACCTGGTGACTTAGAAGATATTTCAACCAAAAGAGTGCCTTGCTACCAATGAGAAGTAGATCTCTTAGGACTATCCTAGAGAGAAACCCTCAAGTCATCTAACCCCTTAACACAAACACTGCTTCTAATCACAGTTTTAGTGCCTTACTCTTTAATATGAATAGATACTAGACTGTGAGAGATCCTGAACATTTTGGGAAAAAATCTCTAAAATTAAAAGAGCCCAAAATAAAGACAAATGAAAGGAACCTAGACATAGAGATAATATAGGAAATAAATAAGACTTCAAAGATAGTTCACACTTAATATTCTTAGAGAGATAAAACAATATTGCAACTAAAACAGAAGAACAAGAATGTAAGGGGAGAGAAAGAAGAATAATTGGAGAATAGAACTAAATTGTTAAGTTGAAATTTTAAATTCCAATAGATAAAGCCCTAGCAAAGTCAAAGAGAGAATAGGGGCAAAGTCAAAGAGAGAATAGGGGAAAATCAGAAAGAAGGGAGATTTAGAGGAAGAGTGTACAGATCCAATACCTATTTATTTAAAGTTCCAGACCAATAAACCACAGACAAATAGAAAGGAAGAAAGCATCAAAGAAATAAGATAAAGTTTTCTCGACTAAAGGACGTGCAACTCTAAATTGAAAGAGACACCAAATGCTTAGCACAGTGAATGAAAAGAGATAGATTGCCCTGAAATGGAGAATACCAGTGGTAAAGAGGATGCCTGAAAAAAACTGGGAAACAGTTGAGCATTGAATACATCAAAATTCTGAGTCAGAATTTGTTTTATCTTAGATTTCTCTGTATAGCCAAACTATGAATCTCGTGCAAGGTAGAATACATTCTTAGATGTGCAAATCTTCTTATGCACCCTTTCATAAGAAGCTAGAGGTTTATATACTCCAGCAAAACAAAGTAGTTCTGAGAGAGAAAGAAAAAGGAAGAGAGGGGAAAGAAAAAAAAGAAAAAAGAAAAGAAAAGAAAGAAGAAAGAAAAGAAAAGGGGAGAGGAGAGGAAGAAAGGAAGAAAGAAAGAAAAGAAAGAAGAAAAGAAAATAGAAGAAAGACCATAAGACGAAACCACAGGAGGCCTAAGTATACTTACACAGTTTACACAATGAATGGAAGTCCCAGGATGCTAGCAGGTCTAGAAAGTAACTAGTCCCAATTGGAAGAGCAGAGGGAGGTCTTGGCAGGTAAGATAGTTATCTGATAGATGGGCAGCATTTGGAAAAACATTACGGATAAGTACATAGACTAAGAAGTTTTAAAAAGATAAAGTACTTTAAAAAGATAAGTACTTTTAAAAGAGTGAAAAAAGCTTTACGAGAAAAGAAAAACATAATCAGAGTACCCTACTTGGCTCTGTAATTACAATATTTACACAACCGCATACTGTAAACCTCACATATATTTAAACAAATATTGTGATAGATTTATATTGGAAGGACAGATCAAGTAGCAAGGATGGTATAAAATAATTTTAATTTTAATCTACTTGAATATTGATCTATCTTAATAGGAAATCAGTAGACCTAAAAATGCCTAATATTGAAAAATGTAGTAGTGTAAACAAATTATTGAACAGTGGTGGAAATAAACAGCTTAAATGGTTAAACCTGGGATAATCTGCTGTATTATGTAGAAAATCTTTTTACTACAATATGTATGTACTATTTTGACTCTTTAAGAAAATGTAGGGCAGCCCGGGTGGTTCAGCGGTTTAGCGCCGCCTTCAGCCCAGGGCCTGATCCTGGAGACCTGGGATCGAGTCCCACATCAGGCTCCCTGCATGGAGCCTGCTTCTCCCTCTGCCTGTGTCTCTGCCTCTCTCTCTCTCTCTCTCTCTCTGTCTGTCTCATGAATAAATAACTTTTAAAAAATCTTTAAAAAAAAGAAAAAAAGAAAATGTAATTTGCCTAAGGACCTAAGCTCCTGAGTAGCAAAACTGGCATTAATTTAATTTGACCTTTTCACTTTCAAAACTAAATCCAGTAACTATATATAAATTTTTAGTGTAATTAGTATATGTAGGTTATGAGAATGTAGTATCTAAAAGGAATGATTGTTTCTCACTTATCAATATTTTATAGCTTGAAATTTTTACCTTTTTCATATTAATTATTACATTTATCTTCATTACTGTATCATGTTTATAATATTGTATTTCTACCTACCAAGAAGTTTAAGGTTATAATTGGAATTCTTTTGGTCTTATAATAGGTGCCCCCCAATGACCCAATTAAAATTCATGGTATAGGTAAAAGCCAAGAGATTTCAGTGTTAATCAGGGGGAAAAAATGAATTATCAGATTAACATTTTAAAGTTATTTTATAGATTTCTATTTTATGGTATTAAAAGTCAAGCTCTATGTTGGGCATGGAGTCTGCTTAATATTCTCTTTCTCCCTCTGCCCCTGCCTCCGCTCTAAAAACAAATAAGCAGACAAACAAAAACAATACAGACTGCTTGGGTTCCTCAAAAAATTGAGAATAAAAGTGATCAGCAATACCACTTCTGGGTATTTACCCAAAGAAAACAGTAACACTAATTCAGAAAGATGTATGCACGCTTATGGAAGAAACCTGAGTGTCCACCAGAATAAAACAGAGAAAAACAAATGCTATATGATTTCACTTATATGCAGAATCTAAAAACAAACAAAACAGAACAGACTCATAAGTGATGGTTGCCAGAGGAGAAGGGTGTGGGGGTATGGGCAAACAGGTGAAGGAACCAAGAGGTACAAACTTCCAGTTAATAAACAAGGCACAAAAATGAAAAGTACAGCAGAGGGAATATATTCAATAATATTTTAATTACTTTGGTGACAGGTGGTAATCACACTTACCACGGTGAGTACTTTGTAATGTACATAAATGTCAAACTACTGTTGTACACCTGATACTTATATAGTATGTCACCTGTATTTCATAGGCTCCCCAGGTGATTCAGATACTCAAATCAGGTTTGGAAACTACTGGTTCAGTAGCTTTTAATAAGAAACAAAATGTAATTTTTTTTGCAATTACAAATATTAGAATAGGGAAAAGAAAAATTCTACATGTCATATGAAAGTGATCAGATTTCAAGACTTGAGCTTTTTTGGTTTTTTTGTAGGCTGGGATCACTATGGAAGCAACTTAGCATTGGGGGCAGGTGAGATCCTTAAGATTTCTCTCTTTGTGTCCTGACTTTTCTCCCCCAAGGGACAGTGTCATGATCCTTTTAATATTTTTAATAGTATTAAAAATATTTCTAAAGCTCATATAAGTATATGGTACTATTGACCTTTGTAAGCCAGACAGCATAATGACAAGCTGACTTAACGTAGATAGTTCTTGGTCCTAAGGGGGATTCCCAAGGTGGAATGTTGTAAGCAAAATTAATCATAAGATAAGTGTATGTCCTTTGCCAAGATGAAAAAAAAAACAAAAAAGAGTAGCAAAGGGAGATCTTAAATTTCAGGGTTTTGATGATACCATTTTAATAAAAAAGAAATTTTCCATGATTCTTAACAGCTAATATAATGCCTTCATCATCTCACCTCTTTGGCTCCATGCCATGGGGACCACCAGTGCCAGTTCCTGGAAAACCCTTTCATCATACTTCATATTCTGGGACCATGCCCATGGCTGGGGGAATGCCAGGTGGTGTGCACAATCAATTCATACCTCTACAGGTGAGACCTCAAAAGAGAATTACTATATTTTTAGGAGAGTTAATTTTTTAATGCTTAAGGACTATTGAGAAAATTCTGTTTATTTAATTATTATTCATTCAATGCCAACTAGAAGCCCAGTACTGGTCTGGGTGCTAAGACTATATATTATGACTGGTGGTAAGGGTTCCTGGCTGGCTCAGTTGATAAGGCATGCAGTTCTTGATCTCAGGGTCATGAGTTCAAGACCCACATTGAGTGTAGAGATTACTTTAAAAAATAAATAAAAATATTTTTTAAAAAAAGAATGTATATTATGACCAACAGTGACCAGTCTGACCTGGTCCCTGCTATCTCAAGTTTGTGTTCTAATAAATAATAATAATTACAGCAAATAATATCCTTTTCTAGTACAAAGTGATTTTAATATATGTAACTATATTATATAAATTTTCTTTATATTTAAGTTACAGAGAATTTTTAAATTTCATAACTAAATTCCTTTAATTTCTAAAGTCTGATTTGGAGATTTTAAGTGAAAGTCACAAGTCAGCATGATTGACAGATATTAGCAACATGGTTTATGACACTAGTTTTTTCTGTGTACATTGTTAATTAATGATGCTTTTATTCCTTAAAGGTTACTAAGAAAAGGGTTGCAAATAAAAAGAACTTTGAGAGTAAGGAGGCCCAGTGTTCTGCTACCCCACTTCAGACTAGCCAGCCAGGGTCTTCCAATGTCACCAAAGTGATTCCACAGGAGAGTTCATCAGCTTCCTTAAAGTCCTCTCAGATTACTCAGCCTGCATCTTCTTTTCAAGTTGAAGCTGCCTCCCAAGGCCATAATGTGTCTCACCACAAGTCAACACCAAGCTCTTCTTCAAGAAGAAAATCAAGAAAACTGGCTGTCAATTTTGGCGTTTCTAAACCTTCTGAATAAATTTGGTACTTGGAATTAAATTAATTTCTTTCCTTTCCACTCACCTTTTTAGAAATCCATATTTGTGTCTCATTAAAAATTAGAGTATGCTATTTTAAAATAATATGTTTCAATTAAAAATTTTTTTCAATTAAAAATTTTTAATTTTTCAGGCACTTTTCATGCTATATCAAATTGTGCATCTTAAACATGTGCAGTTTGTTTTACATCAATTATACCTCAGTAAAGCTGTAAAAAAAGAAAAACTAAATTAAACTTTGCATTAAAATAGTATCAGTGGACTAAGCATTAAAATGTAACCACTCTAACTCTTGGCCTATCATCTTTAGAAGTATCCTGAACTATGAATTAGACATCGTAGTGCAATAATAATATAAACATTTTTACACTATTGAGGGATAATTAAATGGAGCATGAAAATTGGGCCTCAAGTGTAATTTACTGAATGTGGATTTTATTTCTCTTTTTAATGATGTGACAGGTTTGTCAGGAGAATGGCTGTTATTTATAAGTATTTTAACTTACATTTTGTTGTCTCTGAGGGTCCTTTAGACCTGCTGTGAAATGATCACACTTGTTGTGGTGCTGCCAGTTTTGCTTTATTCTAAATTTTGTACCAAAGCAACTTTAGAATACTGAAAAGAGTATTTCATTTAACTGCTTAGAACTATAAATAGCGATCTAGATTTGAGCAATTAATTACAATTTTTTAGATTATTCAAGAACCAGCATTAGAAATTTCTAATAAAATTAAGTTTCAAAATCTACAGGGTACAACAACTACAAATTAATCTTCTAATAGAATAAAGTAAAATATATTAATCATGTTGTTAGTTGAAAATAAATGGTGTTATTCTTTTGTATAGCTTTTTACCTGCTTCCTCAAACATATATGAGAGCTCTACTGTTTGATCCATGTGTAGTGCTTCTTGGGACTGATGAAATTCTAATTTTTTAAAAAATTCTAAGGTGTGCTATTATACAGGCACAATCAGTTTGTACTTTATTTACATGACAAATGCCCGTCTCATTCTGTTTCCATATTTTTAGCTTTATGCTGAACTGTTTAGTGACTCTGGCATTTTGTCTTTGCATGTCATGTGTGGGTGTGTATTGTTCAAGCTGTGGCTGTTGAAATTATTTTAGAATTTATGAAAATTTCTCAGTGGTACCAGGGCCTGAGTTTTTATGTGTGTGTGTGTGTGTGTGTACACACACACACACACACACACACACATTTATCCTTTAGTTTTTGTGATATGCTTATATTTTTAAGGAAGTAAGTTATCATACTTTTTTAAAAGGTAAGAACCATAATGTTTCTATGAAGCTGCTTATTATTATATCCAGTTCATTTAATTCATTAAAAACTCTGCCATGAGTCTTAGTCTCTTTGTTCTTTAAATGCTGATATTGAACTAAATGGATTCCTTTCTCTAACTGCTGATTTCAGAGTTTCTCTAAATGTTAATAGGATATTTGTATATTAGTAGTGCCTTTAGTGAGAGATAAATGTTCATAATCTGTCATTTATTATAGTCATGTGAGTTTCTGTGATTTTATTTTCTATTTTCCAGATTCAGATATATTCATTGGTTCCCAGCATTTCCTTGTTGGGAATGTTTATCTGTAGTGGGATCTTGAATAATGAGGCTCAAATAATTCTCAGTGTTTGTCCTGAGTATCTCACAAACATGTATTTGTTTTGAAAAGGAAGTCTCTATTATGAGAATACAATACAAAAAAGTTAAATTGTGACAATAATGTTCTGTTAACCTCTTACTACTTTAAAATGTGTAATAATTTTCACCTTATGTACCTGTACAAATGCCAGCATTCAAGAATTGCCTCACTCATCACTGCTATGTGGCCCCTCTGAGAACAGTGCACAAGCAACATCTTTTTTAGAGTACAAAGGAAGTAGCATGTGCCATCTTCTGAAAACTCCAAGAAAAATTTCAACAAGCATATTGCCACTGAACCCATGAGGATGTTTCCCCAGTGTTGGAGCAAAGTGAACTGATGATTCTACATAGATAGGCAGTAAAAGTGTTTTCTTTTCATTCCTTCCTCCCTTTTTAAAATAAACATAGCATTCTAAAGGTCAAGATTGAAGAGAGATTAAAATAGGAAAGAGCTCGATAATGACTGGATTAGTGGTCAAGTCTTCATCGCTATTCCTTTCCTCTTGTAGACCTATTCCAAATGTGGGCATGAGATCAATAGGAGGTCAACAGGACTTGTGCCTCTCTGTGGAGGATGTACGAAGCAGAGATTGTTTTTAGCTCATGATAATCTTGAGGAGACTGGATTTGTTGATAGTTTGGGAAACTTGTAATTTTTCCCTATTGGATGGGGCAAACTCAGACCAGCTCAAAGTTTAGAAATATGCCCTTTCGACTATTGAAGCTGCTGTAAACATTCTGTGAAAGCTGTGGTCTGGATAGGGCACAGAAGAGCAGAGTCCCCACATTGCTTCATGCTTCCACATAATCAAAGCAGTTAAATCTAAATATTCTTATTCAGTAATTTCTCTGTTTTTAGTGCATTAAGTGAATTTTGAAATTGGTTCTTCTAGTCTCATTGTTCCTTGTTACAATTGCCTGCAATACCTGAGTTTTATAATTTGACAAAATGTGTTAATTGATTTAAACATCATGTAGACTAAAGTCTTAAGCATCTGAAAGTCATTTGCATGAAACAGTAATTTTGCCATTGTGTGTACCTTGATTTCAATGTAAGATGTTCCTTGCAGGGATAAGTAGTTCTTTTAGAACTGAAAAGATAAGGTTTGTTTTTTTTCTTTTGGGAAAGATGAAGAACTCTTGATGCAAGATTTTCTGTTATTTCTTTTCCTGTGATCAGGTATTTGCTTTCGTTTTAGATTTCCAAACTAATCTAGAATCTTCATTTTAAGGGGAGGGGCAGTGAAGGAGTTGGAAGAAGGAAACCAATTAAATAAGATATATCTAATCACTGCATTTTCAGGCTATATTCTATCTTTCTAGCTCAAGGAAATAGATAAAGCTGCAGGGGCTTTTTTATTCACTCACTTTTTAATCATCTGTTCTATCCGAATTAATGAATCATACATTTTTTCAGTGGTTGTCTAACTTTTACCTTAAGATAGATAAAACTGTCCAGATCTCCACTGATCTAATGTGCTTTGTGTCATTGTTCAGAGCATCTTTTTTAAAGCAACAGTGTGCAATTTCCCAGCTTTTTGAGCTTGCTCTCTTTCTTAGGATCATCTTGCTTCCAAATTAGAGTTTTACAATGGAGGAGAATTAATTTATTGGAGAGATATAATCGTAACAAGCATTCTCTACTTTTTTAAAAAAATTAATCACTGAAGCTCCTTTATCATTTTTCTAGAAATAATGATAGTTCTCAGACTGCCAGTGTTCTTTATGTATATGTTTGTAAGCTTTGTCAGTAGAAGTCTTTTTCACAGGAGCTTCCTTTCCTAGTTGGGATAAAGCTTAAAATTCCAGTAATGAATATTTTTCAAACTGACCTGATTCTTATTTCCATCAGACCTCTCCATCTTCCGCCAGGGAGCAGTAAGAGACAGCGTTGAAACAAATAGGCAACAGTGCCTCGCCACTGTAACCATACTAAGTTAACAGCTCAGATATCACTAATCTTTTTTTTTTTTTTTTTTTTAGAGAGAGGGAAAAAAATGTATAAAATAGTTTTAGTAATTAAGAATATCAGCAATCCATAGCTGCTTTTGTGTTTGTGTGTATGTCAGTGAACCAACAATTATGCCTTGCTCAATCAATGCATTCAGCCATCTCAAGTGCAATTTGTGATGGAGACTCTGGTTTCCAGTAGATAGTTTTACATAGTTAAACCTGTAAAAATTAATGTTTTTCCAACAGTACACCCATTGCTATTGATTTCAGCAATTGGTATACTATTAAACTGCTTAGGCCAAATAATTAAGTTTATGCAGATGTTTTAATAATTTGAAGCCAAATTCTCATACTGTTTCTCATGAAATAATAGGACTGAGAATTTGGTCCACGGTTTGCTTTAAGTTATTTTATTCCTTTCCCTTTACAGCTAAGGGGCTTTTTCCTTTGTTTGGGGGTTTGGTTTTTTGTCATTTTGTTTTGCTTGCACCTAGTTGCTTCTTTGAGGGCTTTCATCTATTTTAATATATGAGTAATAAATAGTGTGCTGTGTCGTCAAAGTGTTCAACATTCTGTTCACTTAAACAATATAATTCATACATATATACCTTAATTCATTTCTTTTCTCACATAGCTATTTTATAAGTAACTGGAATTTTTCATTAGATCTTATACAGAGCAGTATTTTATTAAAAATTCAAAAGGGAAGACTTTTATGTGCTCATTTTGTAGTTTTTGTTTTTTAAATATCTTTACATTGTCTGCAATTAAAGTGTTTTAAACTTGCATTGGAATGGACTCCGAATGTATTTTTGTGTTGTTAAGTTGTACATTTGTAGATCTCTAGCATGAAGTTAGCCTTAAAATGTTGTGCAGAAGGATTTTAAAATATAAGAGTCACTGAAAGAATTTAAACATCTGTACATGTTAAATGCTATATGGATTTTAATTAAACACTTGAGAATGATTTCATAAGCTGTCCTTGTATATTTGCATTAATATCAAAAGTAGAAACATTACAATATTCACTTAAACCCTCTATCTCTTTATATCTGTATTTTGAATTTATTCATTTAGATAAACTGACATAGCATGATTGGTGGATAAAGTCTGAAGATTGTAGATTCAGATGGCCACTGTTCAAAACCTTTCTCTAGTTATTACTAGTTGTATATAAGTCGTTATCATAGTAGCATTGCCAAGTTATATTAACGTCTAAGCCTCAGTTTCTTCATCTTCTAAAGGATGAAAACACTCTTTGTGTTATTAATATGTATAAAGCACTAGATACATACTAGGTGTATTACAAATGTTAGTAAATAAGGATTTGTCCTGTGTATATGAAGATCTGTTGACTGGCTTCCAAACACAGAGTTCTTGTTCTTCACTTGGGCATCTGGGAGACTCTTCTCTTTCTGTCTTCTTTTCCCTGTCACAGTCCTCTCTATGTCTTTTCTATTATGCAGGGGAAGGTTCTTAGAGAGCCACAGAGAAAGAGGCTTTAATTTCTACTCATACTTCTGGAGAATCCACAAGACAACACCTTGCTAATATTAGCCAGGTCTCACAATAGAACTCTGGTGCATTACTTTACCAAAGTCTACCAATGGTATGGGTCAGAAGGAGTTGGAAAGAAGAGAAGAAAATTTCTTCCTACTATATCTGCTTCCATTTCTGCCCAATAAACCTCAGACTGCCTCTACCACTGTACTTCACTTAAGACCCCAAGTAGTCATCACATCCTGATACAGTATTTGGGCCCCTGATCCAGCAGGAGGCCTGTGGTCTAGGCTCACCAGTAGAGACTTAGCTATTTTTCCTCCTCATTCCCCCAGACTCTCAGATCCTCATACTGAGATCCATAGTAACCACCCCTGTTCACCCCAACTCTATAGCATCATTGGTGCTCCCCTCCAATCTCGGCACCAATCTTTTGACATGAGCATCAAAACTAAACAAACCAAAACCCACTCAGGCTGGCTTAAGGAAAGTAAACTTGTTGCAAGAAATTAAGGCAATCTTACAGAATCTAATCCAGGAAGTACAATCAGGCCTCTCAGGAACTGAACCTTAGGCGGTTACTGTCCAGTCTGTGGTCTCTGTAACTCTGTAGATCAGGTCACTCATCTGTAGTAGGGGGTGGGCAGGCCATTTTGAGAAACCACCCCTACTGGGCTATGAGTTGATAAGGAAATGCCTACCTCTCTAAGACAGTTTCTTAAGCAACAGCCACATCCTGGGCCAGCAGTCCTTACAGTTTTTACATAAAAGAAGGTCTGCAAAACAGTTTTACCCTAATAGCAA
Organism: Canis aureus; assembly: GCF_053574225.1. Taxonomy (NCBI): domain Eukaryota; kingdom Metazoa; phylum Chordata; class Mammalia; order Carnivora; family Canidae; genus Canis; species Canis aureus. The sequence continues at coordinate 14,587,288 of NC_135632.1, forward strand.
CCAAAGCTCACTATAGGACCTTGCAAACAGCTTTCATAAAAGGGTCATCCCTGTTAAACTTCAACTTGGAAAATGATTGCCTTTAGAATTTTCCAGTGCTTTATGGGGTCACTGATTACTACAACTGTAGGAGTCTTAGCCATGTTTCACTGAGTTCCTAGATAGAGGGTCAATAAGTAAGTCCTACTGATATGAAATGTTTACTAAGTGCCTAATATCCCGGGCCAATGTTATTAATGGTTTACATAGATGTCTTCTTTAATCCTCATAACCCTATCATGTAAGTAGGTTTTGCCTCTGCAATAATCTGACTCTAAATCCTACACTCTGAATCACTTTGTTATACTAGAAAGTTCAGGTTTCATAATCAAGTTTTTACATCAACACTGTATAGTTAGTTTTATTATGAATTTGCTCCCATTCATTTCATTTGCTATTTATTGGTATTTTTTTTAAGATTTTATTTATTTATTCATGAGAGTCAGAGAGAGAGAGAGAGAGGCAGAGACACAGGCAGAGGGAGAAGCAGGCTCCATGCAGGGAGCCTAATGTGGGACTCAATCCCAGTTCTCCAGGATCACGCCCTGGGCCAAAGGCGACGCTAAACCACTGAGCCACCCGGGCTGCCCTATTTGGTATCTTTTAAGGGCTTCGCACAAGCATAGCATTAACAAATGTTAGTGAAGCCTAGTCTTGACTATCTTGACATAAAATCAGTAGAAGAGAAAGACAAGTGAAGCACCAGGCACAGTATAATCAGTACACAAGAAGGAAACCTCACAGGCTGGGGGGGAAAGTATCACGGTTTCTTTTCTGAAGTTGCTAAGTCTCAAAGGACTTCAGTGAGAGGAGGAGACTGATCAGGACTAAGATATGTGTGGTGCTGAATAAGAGAGGTCAGAGGTAAAAGGGAGGTGAAGGTAGACGCTAGATCGTAAAGAACATTGCAGACCATTTTAAAGTATTTGAATTTCATCCTAAGACTGTCTTAGCCAAAGTTGTTTTATTTGGCATAACAAAATCCCACTTACACTAGCTCAAGATAAAATGAGGGTGAGAATAGAAGATTTATCATATGGATGCAGGAAAAATGCCTAGAATCCAAGAGCAAGAACACAGCTGAGCTTCAAAGGGGCCTGGTCCAAGAGCAAGAAAGCTATCAGGAACATGAATATATCTACCTTTTCTAGTCTCACCTCTGCCTAACACTCATGGCTTCCATGTTCCAGCCATACATTGCTTCAGTTCCAGCAACCAGCGTAGGCCTAGCGTGTCTCTATCTCAACTCCAAATGGGCTGAGTTTGTGTCAGATGTTCACCTCTGCCTAGGCGCAACACAAACATGGCTGCCGTGGCCCATTCCTGTGGAATAATGTTCTTTAGAGCAAGAAGGGTTGGGATGGGAAGACATCCCCAGAAAGCTCTTCTGTTCAGAGCTATTATGATTTTAAGAAGGGATTATGTGCTTTCAAAATGAAAATGGGTGGCATTATATAGACTAGAGAGAGGAAATCCTAGAAAGCTGTTTCAGTTAATCCAAGTACAAATGAAGCAGCTGCACCAGTTCTTAGAGGCTCTTCTATTCAATATGTTGGATATCAAAGTGAAAGAAGACATGTGGAATCAGGATCAATCTCTCAGGCTGACCCATTAATATTTTATCAGAGAGCCTCTCTGGTGCATTGCACTTCATGGTGTATTTGTTCCCAGAGCCTTTCTGAGGAGAATTACCTGCTCCCAGGACATGACCTGCTAAGTCTCTTTTTTGTCTAAGAAATATGAGTTATTTCCAGGAAGTCTTTCTCAGCCTGATAACACTTCCTAGAATGTCAAACAAATATTGACTTCTACAACCATATTCATAGATTATCAGGACCTTAAACTCCTATTTCTTACTAAGAAATGTATCACCGGGTCAGAGCTACTCTCAACCACGAGGTCATGAATGGCAGTGAGGTACTCTGCTTATTATCTTAGAACACATGTTCTGCAAAAGACAACTGGACACAAATTGATGGAGAAATCCCATATATGATGCCCAAGGCTGAGCATTACTTCACTGTGTCGGTTGCAGGGCTTTACAGTTTGTATTACTGACAGGTACAAGTGACTTATTGTGTCTCCAGGAATATAGCCCTGAAGTTCTACTCAAGGCACAGTACTAATAACGGTTCCTACTTAGGAGGTGTCCGCCAGGTACCAGTCACTTTACATAACACTTCCATCCTCAAAACAATAATTATATTGAAATGGTACTTAATCACTTAACAAATAAGGAAATTAAGACACAAAGAGGTTAACCTGTCCAAAGATAGTATAGTATAGTACGTAATTGAGCTGGAATTCAAAAGAAATCAGTTGAATCCCCAAACCTGTGTTCCAGCCTTCTCTTTTTAAATTAAATTTTAATTATACATGGCTACCATTCCTACAAAATTTTTAAGCATGACAGGTAAGAGTACAATCTTTTTGATCACCTTCTAAGGGTAATTCCTGTAAGAGTGTAGTGTGTATCCTTCTAGTCTTTTTTGATACCCATACACTATCTGAACGTATAACTACTTACAGCTGTTTTTTGTTTTTATTTCATATAAGTGGCATCATGCTTTATGCATTATTCCTGAGTTTGACTTTTTCCCTGAACAAATATCTCTGAGGCTTAACCTGCTCCACTACTCTCTGCTATTCCCCTTCCTAGGTTACCTGCTTCTCTAAAAACTTGGCAGATTAAGAGCTAGTGTTCTGAACCTCAGTACCAGACACCTTTAAGGGAATTTTGTTTCTTGTTTTCAACATTTCATTACAAAAATTTTATTTAAAAATAGTGAAGTTTAAAATATTATACATCCACCTAGGTTCTACCATTAACACTTTTACTTGCTTTATTACATATCCATCCATCTATCCATCCACAGGAATTTTAATGGTAGAAGAGCTCCCTGCAGCACCTTGCTAAGTCACCTGCTCTGCTTAGGTTGTCGAATGACCAATACTATCCCTAACTGGATGAGTAGGGAGCAGTGGTAAAGCTACCTGTGGAATCCAGTTTGTCAGATGTCCACAGAGGTCTCCATCCTGGAAAGGATGTGTTTTAATGGAAGAGTGACCAATCATGCAGAACACCCAAGACTACTTGACTGAAGAAATCACTCAGAATGGTCTAGAATTGTACCTAGGGTTGAAAAGACTATAAGAAGATGGAATACATATTGGACTACCAAAGCAAACTGTCCTGAGTCCTTGCTTTTTTAGAGGGAGGCAGCAAAAGAGTGCCATCGAGAATCCTGATGGACTTCAAGGAAGCCATCGCGGTGGATGGCTTCCCAAGTGGATCAATGTCCTTCCCTATCCAACTCAAATCTGTGGAGCAATAGCCCTGAGCCAGCTGTTTGCAGCACCGAGAGGCAGTAACTACTGTACAAAACAGTAAGTCTATCTCTATAGGAATTGGTGGTCAAGATCCTTATTGTGATTAAACGTGTAGTTGAGCAGCCTGAAAAGATGAATGAGATCTCTAGGTACAAAGTTGCCAAGTTTTATGTCCCTCTGTGTCTGACATTTTTTTATGGAATGTGGCCAAAAATGAATGAATACAATGATACCTTAAAAAGAGCATTCTCCAGTACCTGGAGCTCTGCTGGTTAAGTATCCAACTCTTGATTTTTGGCTCAGGTCATGATCTCAGGGTTGTGAGATTGAGCCCTGCATCGGGCTCCACGCTGGGCATGGAACCTGCTTGGGATTCTCTCTCTTCCTCTCCCTTTGCCCCTCCCCTCTCAAAACTGGTTTTAATAACTTGCAGCAAAACTTAAGTATACAACATTCTGGTTGCAGTTCTGTCTGTTGGGATTCTTCAGTTACGTTCATTCCAGGAATATGTCCCCACTCCAGTGATTCAGGTTATCAGGCCTGTAACATGTAGGCAGAAGTATTCCGCAAAGAAAGCAAGAGGTGATGGAGTACTGGGGAGGACAGCTTTTTAGTAGAGGGCAAGAAATTACTAGAGGACATGCCAGCAGGAACCAGGGGTAGATTTAGAGGGGCTGGCAGTGCAGAAGGGCAGTGCTTGAAGGACATACTTCAAAATATGTTCCACATGTATTAGTTGAGGGCCTACTATGTGCCAGGCACTGCCAGGAAATTCAGGTTTTCAGGGAAGAACTCTAAAGAAGGGGGAAGAGCAATGAGGGCTCAGCCAGCATGCAGACTGTGTTCCCTTCATATAGAAATGACTGTGTGTTTATAAAACAACTCTCCTACCTCATTCAGGACCCTAAAGAGCAATTTCCTTTCTCTCTTCTTTAATCAGAACATTAAAAGGTAAGCTGACATGATTTCCAGGCAACGAAGGACTTTTGGCAGGAAATTTTGCTCTTTCTCCTTCACTGCAAAACAATATCTTCCCTCTTCTGGGCAATGAGTGCACACTGGTCCTTGGTTAAGAACGGAGATGTTAGTCACAGTCATTGTCTTTGTCTGTTCCTCTCTGGAAAGGAAAAACCATTACAGAGCGAAATCAGAATGTCCTTGTGAGGGGACTTGGCAGAGAAGAGGACACAAAGCTTGAATTAGCAGCATCAGACCAGTGCAGGTGCCCATGGCAAGGAGCACAGGAGCTTAAATGCCAGGATCTGTACACGTTGCAGTATCAGCTGTGAGATAAACTATTGATTCAGGTTTTGTGACTTTTGCTTTTTTTTTTTTTAAGGCAGAAGTCCATCATTACTAAATAATAAATCTTTTCTGAATTCAACACACACAAATCACTTTCCCCACTTCAATAGCCTAATCAAATACCAGGAGAGTCTTCACTGGTATCTCTGGGATTTCAGATGATGCTTTCCCAATTACATTTCTTTAGGGCCACTAAGTGAAAAGGAAGATTTCTCTTTTTTTTTTTTTTGCTTTAATGTTATCATGTGGCATTTCTACACTTACTACTAGCAAAAAATATAGATCACAATCACATGAGTCATTTTTGATTCCTCTCCTGCCACAGTTGGTTCTCAAGTCCTGGTGCATTGTCATCTGAATCTGCCCTCTTCTCACCATCCTCATTACTGCCTTAATACAAGTCCACTTCCTCTCACATTCAGCCTATTGGAATGGTCTCCCATTTTTCCTACTTCCAGTCTTGGATCACTCCAAGCCCTAAAAAAAAAAAAAAAGTACTGTTCATGGACCAAGTATTTTTTATCATTCTGTCATTTACCTTACCATGTGTTGTGAAATAGACATTTTATTTCATTTTATCTTATTTTATTGTGATAACACAACATAAGATTACTCCTCTTTTTAAGTTTTTAAGTATACAACTCAGTATTGTTACCATGGGTGCAATATTGTACAGCAGAGTTTTAAAATTTAAGTGAAATGTTACATTTATCGATTAATAACTCCCTATTTCCTCCTCTTTCCAACTCCTAGCAACCATTTCAGATTAATGTCTTCTCTGAGATTTCCTCAGATTGAAGTTTTCCTCAAGCACCCAGCAATAAATACAAATATACAAGGGTCCGTTATCATGACATTTTTGGACACAAAGGCCAAAAGTTTTTGAAAGTTTGCAAGAAAAAAAGATTATACATAAAGGAGTAGGGACAATAATGACTTAAGGCTTCTCTAGGGCAATGCCAGAAGGTAGAGAATAATGGGGCACTGGCTTCAAAATACCGAAAGGAAATAATTTCTAACACAGAATTCTATTCCCAGCCAAGTAGCAATAAAATGTTAGGATAAAGACATTTTAAGATAAAAGTCGCAAACAGTTTACTTCCTAAGTATGTCTTCTCAAGAAACTATTGAAGGATATGCAGTAACAAAGTGAGAACGTAAGTCAAGATTGAAGATTTAAACCAAATGGAAAGAGTTTTCAGTTCACGTGAGAAGATAATTTCCACAGTGATAGGGAAATCCCGATTTGAAAGCTACCACCAGGCCTAGAGGCCAACCAGCATAACTAGAAAAAGTTAGGGAGTTCCAGAAAAGAATGTTTTTAAGAAAATGAATTTTGGGCAGCCCAGGTGGCTCAGTGGTCTAGCGCCACCTTAACCCCGGGCGTGATCCTGGAGACCCGGGATTGAGTCCCACGTCAGGCTCCCTGCATGGAGCCTGCTTCTCCCTCTGCCTGTCTCTGCCTCTCTCTTTCTCTGTCTGTGTCTCTCATGAATAAATAAATAAAATCTTTTTAAAAAAATGAATTTTGAGAAAATTTCTGACCCAGAAAAGAAAGTCTTTAAGAAAATGAATTTTGAGAAAATTTCTGATGTTTCTGAACATTTTCAGAGGAGATTTAGAAAACTATAAGAGGTATTTGGGTTGAATTAATAAGTTCAAGTGGAAAAGTCAGCTCATATATTAATTCCAGAGAAAATAGAACAGTTTTACAGAAAAAGAAAATAATATATGTCCAGCAAAAGAAATAGATGGCATAATTCAAGAGAGTTTAATAGACTAATAGTTTTTAGGTATAAGCAGACTTAAGAAAACTAAAAAGACTAATAACAATATAGGAAATATTACTACTCTAGGCCTGAAGAGGCAAGAAGAAGATGCAATTCCTTGGTCCCAAAGAGACTATCCTATGGAGGGTGTTTACCTGACAAGAACTGTGGCCTATTGTAGAACCAGCAACAAACCCAAGACTACCTAGTAAAAAAGGAGGGAGCTAGGAAACAAATACTAGGCCCTCATTTTGTCCTTCCTCCGATACCCTGCTAATGCCTTCTATTGGTCCAACTTAACTGAGTAACCATAGCGCAAGGGAGCCCTTTGATAGAGTCTGCGCATATCAGCCTCTGAGACACAGGGCTGAAGGAAGGATGGAGAGTGAATCTGGGCAGGTAAACAGAAGATATACAGCATAGTATCGACACATTGGGTCAACTGTGGATTTTTTTAATGTTTATAATAATGGAAACATGAAATAGTAATCCTAACAAAATCATGTTACAACTGTATGAGGAAGATGGAAAGGATGCACATGTGTGGTGGTGGTGGTGGTGGTGGTGGATGGAAATGTGTGTGTCTCTTCCATGATGAAAGTCAATAGATCATGCCCAAAGCTGGGGGGGGCGGGGGACGGTATGTTACTCACGGAAAGAAAATACAAAGAGATGATTTAATGTGACTGCCTAAAATAAAATGCAATAAAACAACAAAGCAATTGAAGAAGATCTCTCACTTTCTTGTCAGTCCTAACACCCTATGGTCTCATGGTCCGTAGGTGGAAAATGGTACATTTGACTAGTGAAGCCTCTACCTCAAGAACAACGCAGAGATTCAAAATCTGTAAATGAAGCTCAAAGTATCACTCCACGATGACTTATGAAGTACAAAGGGGCGAAGGTACCGTCACAGTGTGGAGTTCGGTGGTCACTATCTTCGGCAATGGTCAAGCTTGGCAATACAGGTATCCTCGCTTTTTGAAAGTTCACATTTTGCCACTTTGCTTTCACAAAAGACCTAGTTAGTACCTGCTTTTGCTCACTAAAAGAAATCCAAAGAGGTTGTTCCCTTTTATGAAGAAAGGCTAAAAGCTAAAACTCGCATTCAGTGCTTGTGTTGCAGGCAGCCCGGCCTCGGTGGGGCAGCCCCCCCGGGGAGCAGCAAGAGGGCCCACCCCCCTCCTTCCCTGGGACCTACACTCAGCATCTCAGCATCAAGCCGCCACAGCTTTGACCTGTGTCTGTGAGCGTTTGTGCTTTGCTCCATTTATTTTGTGCATCCATCAGCAAGGTGTGTCCTAAGGTATCAGAAAAGCCTAAGAGAGGTTATTTGGTGGTGGTGGTGGGGGTGCTGGGAATGCACAAACTTTCTGCCATGTAGTTAATGGTAACTGCCTCTTCACTTTACATCATTTTGGCTTACGAAGGGTTTCATACAAAAGGAATTCTTTCGCACTGTGGGAGAAGCCCTAGTTGCCAAGAGCAGGAGGGGATTGATAATTCTGTTTCTTGCTGTGATGCAAGGGGAAGGACATAACGTCTCCCATTTGGTATTCTTGCCAAAAATGCCTCTCCTGACTTCAATACACAGAAACAGTCAAACAAATCTGGGTTAATGGAACGGATCCGGTCCAGACAACTGGCCTCATCTCTTCCAAGGGAGGTTGGGGGCAGGGGATACTGAGGGAGATTTAAGAAACCTAATACTCAAAGCTAATGTGTGAACCTTGACTAGATCTAGGTTAGGAAAAAAAGATTGATGAGACATGTTGTGGAACAAGGGGCCTCTGTGAGTATGGGTGACATTGAATTAGTGTCCGTGTTTTCTCGGGTATAGCAACAATGTAGTTATTTAGGAGATGTTTTTAATCTGGGAAGATGTACATGGAAGTATTTAGGAATGAAGTGTCCTATCTCTGCCCCCACTTTCAGATGGTCTGGCATGGAGGAAGTCTAGGAAAAGACGGAGGCAGTGTGGTAAGAAGTCGACAGTAGCCCTTCAGGAGAGGATGATTCAGGTATAAATATCTAAGTATTGCTTTCAGCTTTTGTGCAGGTTCAAAAAAATTTTTTTTTGAGAAAGTGCTTGTGGGGCAGCCTGGGTGGCTCAGTGGTTTAGCGCCGCCTTCAGCCCAGGGTGTGATCCTGGAGACCTGGGATCGAGTCCCACACTGGGGCTCCTACATGGGGCCTGCTTCTCCCTCTGCCTCTTTCTCTTTTTGTGTCTGTCAAGAATAAATAAATAAGGGATCCCTGGGTGGCACAGCGGTTTGGCGCCTGCCTTTGGCCTAGGGCGCAATCCTGGAGACCCGGGATCGAATCCCACATCGGGCTCCCGGTGCATGGAGCCTGCTTCTCCCTCTGCCTGTGTCTCTGCCTCTCTCTCTCTCTGTGACTATCATAAATAAATAAAAGTTAAAAAAAATTACCTGAATCTTAAAAAAAATAAAGAGTAAATAAATAAAATCTCTAAAAAAAAAAAGTGCTTCTGAGGAGGGACAAACATGGGGATGGATGAGCTGCTGCTGTTTCATAATAAGCCACGCTGAGTATTTGACTCTATAAACTACATACATGTTTAACTTTGATCAGAATAAAAACCAATAAAATGTCAAGGCTAATTCAAGAAATGTCACAATATTGAGAAATGTTGTATGATAATCAAATCAGAACTCAAATAGGGATTCGAACTTTAAAAATTTGGCACCAGAAGCTGAGGGCTGGAATTTACCTTGAAGAACCTCTCAGCCTGCTTCCTCCATTGTAAGGATTCATTACATGAGGCTCAGGGGAGTTAAGTGACTTGCCCAAGGTCAAGCGCCTATGTAGCAACAGAGACAGGTCGAGAGGTCAGATCTCACTTCCATTCCAAAAATCTTTCCTTATTTATATGCCACAACTTACCTGCTATTGTACAACACTCTTGCACAGTGAGTAAGCAGCTGTTCAGCACTCTGTGCTCTTTTCTCAAGAAAGATACGGACAGCAGTGGGTGAAAGGGTAGGAGGAAGGAAAAACACAAACCAAGAAAACCACAGTTGGATATTAGCGGGGAAGGGCAATTGAGACTGACATTGCGGAGTGGTTACTCTCAGGCAATAAAGAATTTATTCTCCCAAATTACAGGGTTTCATCTGCTCACACTGTAATTGGCTATTAGAGCTTGGTAATTGATACTAAGAAGCTTGTAAGCCTTTGGCGCCCAACGTTTGGCCCAGCTGTCAAAAATGAGCACAGTCAAGATGGACAAAGAAGCTTTGTTGCTGGTGCTGGTGCACATGGAGATTTTTAGACAAAGAAAAAGTTTCCTAAATTTGAGGCAGTTGGCCTGTTTTAAATAATATCTGTCCAGTTTCCTTGCAAAGTTTTAAGACCCCAAACAATACAAAGGATAGATTTGATGATGTATACTTTATTGTTTGTTATTTATTTTCCCATATATATATGTATATTAAAGATTTTATTCATTTATTCATGAGAGACACACAGAAAGAGAGAGAGAGAGGCAGAGACACAGGCAGAGGGAGAAGCAGGCTCCATGCCGGGAGCCTGATATGGGACTCGATCCTGGGTCTCCAGGATCACGCCCTGGGCCAAAGGCAGGCGCTAAACCGCTGCGCCACCCAGGGTTCCCCCTCCCCTATATTTTAATGTAGAAATTTCCCATACATAAAAGGGGGAAAAATTACTTCCGTTAATATCCACAAACACACCACCTAAATTCTACCCTTGATATTTTCCTATTCCTACTCTATGAAATATCTAGCCATCTAGCCATCTCTCCACTCAAAAATCCTTCTTACTTTTATTTGCTTTTTGAAGTAAGTCGCAGACATCGGTATACTTGCCCTGAAACATTTCAGCATTCAGCATGCATGTCATTTATCATATATATTATACAATAATATATGGCATATTATCATTTATATATTATATACTATTAACTATATTATATATTTTTAGATGGGGAAGGGGCAGAAGGAGAGGAACATAATTATTATATATACTATACTATTAATTATATTATATATATGGAGAGTGGGGGGAAGGAGCAGAGGTAGAAGGAAAGAGAGAATTTTTAGCTTTTAAGCAGACTCCACATTGAGCGTGGAGCTAATATGGAGCTTGATCCCATGACCCTAAGATCAAAACCTGAGCCAAAATCAAGAATCAGACGCCAGGGACACTGGGGATCCCTGGGTGGCTCAGCGGTGGAGCGTCTGCCTTTGGCTCAGGGCATGATCCTGGGGTCTGGGATCAAGTCCCACGTCGGGAGCCTGCTTCTCCCTCTGCCTGTGTCTCTGCCTCTCTCTCTCTCTGTGTCTCTCATGAATAAATAAATAAAATCTTTGAAAAAAAAATCAGATACTTAACCGACTGAGCTGCCCAGGTGCTCCATTAATTCAATATTTTAGTGGTTCTTTTTGTTTCTTTAGAGGTAAAATTTACATAAAATGAAATGTACAAATCTAGTGTTCAATTCCTTAAGTTCCAGCAAATATCTGCACGTGTACAAACTAAATCATTACAAGACAAAGAACACAAACATCGCAAACAGAAAATTCTCTCATACCCTCTCCCAATAAATCTCTACCTACAACCACTAAGAGGCAACCATTGTTTTGAAATGTGTTCACAAAAAAATTAATTTTACCATTTCTAGAGCTTTAAGTCCATGGGAAAATACAGTGATGCCTACTTTATGCAAGGTTTCTTTTACTCAATATAATGTTTCAGAATTCATTCATGTTGTGTGCATCAATGGTATGTTTCTCTTTATTTCTGAATAGTGGTCCATTGTGTAAAGGACATAGTATGTGATTTATCCTCCAACTGATGAACAGCTGGGCTATTTCCAGTTTGGGGCTCTTATGAATAATCCTGCTCTGGATGTCCTTATACAAGTCTTTCTGTAGACATTTGTTTTCATTTATCTTGGCTAAATACCTAAGAATGGAATTTGTGGGTCATAGGATATGCATATGTTTAGTTTCATAAGCAACCGTTGGACTTTTTTCAAAGTGGTTGTACCATCCTACACTCTCCACCACCAACATATGAGCTTTTGAGTCTGTCCACAGGCCCATCATTTATCCTAGTAGTCTTTATTGTAGCCATTCTGTTAGTATGTCAAGTATTATTTATTTTTGACAAATGCATTTAATACAACCGAAGGCAGTCTATTTTTACATAAAAAAAAATAGGTTACCCACACTTAGAGAAGTTGACAAAACTCACAGGAAATCAGGATACTTTAAAACAGGTACATACAGCCTCCTCTTTCTTTTTTAGACCCTTTCTTTCTTTCTTTCTTTCTTTCTTTCTTTCTTTCTTTCTTTCTTTCTTTTATTTATTTATTTATTTATTTATTTATTTATTTCCTGTGGTTTTGTTATTGCTGGTGGTGGCTGTGGTGGTGTTTTACTGTGGTAAAGTTCACATAACAAAATTTACCTTCTTAGCAGTTTTAAAGCGTACAATACAGTGGTACTAAGTATATTCATGATGTTGTGTGCTCATCACCACTAGCTAGTTGCAGAACTTCCTCACTACCCCAAATGGAAACCCCCAACTTGTCACTTCTCATTCTCCTTCCTCCTAGCCCTTGGCAACCACAAGTCTGATTTTTGTTTCTGTGGATTTTCTTATTCTGGGTATTTCATGTAAGTAGAATAATGCAATATGTGGTCGATTACACCTATATGATATTAGGTATAATTATAGATTCCTTGGATGACAGGACATAAGAACACTCTGGATAGATGAAAGACAGAATGTTTGTTACTTACAGCTCCAAAGGAGCAAAGGCTGCCTCACTGGGCCACACAGGGGACAAGGGAACAAGTTGGAACTCTAGGAGGCAGTTTATGTGTGACAAGCAGGGTGGGGTTAGTAAGGTTTTGTGGGCTTCCTGAGAATTGAGTATTTTTTTTTAATTTTTTTTTTAATTTATTTATGAGAGAGAGAGAGAGAGAGGCAGAGACACAGGCAGAGGGAGAAGCAAGCTCCATGCACCGGGAGCCTGATGTGGGTGGGATTCGATCCCGGGTCTCCAGGATCGCGCCCTGGGCCAAAGGCAGGCGCCAAACCGCTGCGCCACCCAGGGATCCCAGAATTGAGTATTTTTTGGTATCAATTTTTATTTACCTTGTAGTTAGCTAACATACAGTGTAATATTTTCAGAAGTAGAATTTAGTGGTTCACCACTTAATACAACACCCAGTGCTCATCAAAACAAGTGCCCTACTTAATACCCATCACCCATCTAGCCCATTCCTCACTCACCTCCCTCCATCAGCCTTCAGTTTGTTCTCTATAGCCAAGAGTCTCTTATGGTTTGCCTCCCAGTCTCTTTTTTTCCCCATTCCCTATGTTCATCTGTTTTGTTTCTTAAATTCCACATATGAGTGAGGTCACATGGTATTTATCTTTCTCTGACTTGTTTTGCTTAGCATAATACACTCTAGCTCCATCCACATTGTTGCAAATGGCAAAGTTTCATTCTTTTTGATGGCTGAGTAATAGTCCATTGACTATACATACTATATCTTCTTTATCCATTTATCAGTCGATGCAGCAACCTCTTTGACATCAGCTGTAGTAACTTCTTACTAGACACATCTCTGGAGGCAAAAGGAACAAAAGCAAAAATGAATTATTAGGACTTTATCAAGATAAAAAGCTTCTGCACAGTGAAGAAAACAATCAATAAAACTAGAAGGCAACCAATGGAATGGGAGAAAACATTTGCAAATGACATATCAGATAAAGGGCTAGTATCCAAAATCTATTAAGAACTTATCAAACTCAGCACCAAAAAACCCCCAAATAATCCATAAAGAAATGGGCAGAAGACATGAATAAAAACTTTTCCAAAGACATCCAGATGGCTAACAGATACATGAAAAGATGCTCAACGTCCCTCATCACCAGGGAAATGTAAATCAAAACCACGGTAGATATCATGTCACACCTGTCAAAATGGCTAAAATGTACAACACAGGAAACAATACATGTTGGTGAGGATGTAGAGAAAGAACTCTCTTACACAGTGGGTGGGAATGCAAATTGGTACAGTTATTCTGAAGAACTATAGGGAGGTTCCTCAAAAAGTTAAAAATAGAGCTATCCTGTGACTCAGCAATTGCACTACTAGGGATTTACCCAAAGGATACAAACGTACTGATTCGAAGGCGCACAAGGCGCACATGCACCCTAATATTCACAGCAGCATTACTAACAACAGCCAAAATATGGAAAGAAAATGGAATATTTTGAATAATTCTGTGGCTCCAAGCAACAAGAGGCCACCCCTGGATGTTAGGTATCTGGGCACGTTTAGCCATTGGAAATGCATGTGTGTGGGGATCCCTGGGTGGCGCAGCGGTTTAGCGCCTGCCTTTGGCCCAGGGCGCGATCCTGGAGACCCGGGATCGAATCCCACGTCGGGCTCCCGGTGCATGGAGCCTGCTTCTCCCTCTGCCTGTGTCTCTGCCTCTCTCTCTCTCTCTGTGACTATCATAAATAAATAAAAATTTAAAAACATTAAAAAGAAAAAAAAGAAAAGGAAATGCATGTGTCAAAACCTGGGAGTGTTAGGGTGGAATCTTCTTAGCAAACTACCCACAAAGGGGCAAGGGAAGTGAAAATTATAACCATGACTTCAAAACTGGCTCAAGACAGTACTTGGGAAATGTTACATTACAGCAGTTCTGTGGATCAGACTCCTCTCACGTGGCAAAGTGGTCAAGTTTCATCCATGTTGTAACATGTATCAATACTTCTTCATTCTTTGTTATAGCTGAATATTACTCCATTGTATGGATATGCCACATTTTGTTATTCATTCAACCATTTATTGGACATTTGCATTGTTTCCACCTTTTGGCTGTTACTAGGAGTGCTGCCATGGACATTCATGTACAAGGTTTTTTTTTTGCAAACTTGTTTTCACTTCTTTAGATTATGTAGTTAGGAGGGCAACTGCTGGCGATATTTAACTTATGGAGGAATTGCCAAGCTGTTTTGTAAAGTGGCTGCCCCATCTTGCATTTCTCCCACCAATGGATGAAGTTTCCAACTTCTCTATATCTTCACCAACACTTGGAATTTTCCATTTTTAAAAAATTATGACCACCCGTGTTGTTTTGATTTGCATTTCCCTCATGATTTAATGATGCTGAGCTTTATGATTCTTCATCTGCTTTATGTATCTCCTTTTTGAAAGATGTCTACTCAAGCCCTTTGCCTATTCTTAAAATGGATTGTGTGGTTTTTTGCATGAAGTCTATTTTAATTCCAGAAGGCAACCTTCTTTTTCCAATTAATTTCCTCTTATTTTCAGTATTTGTGATTTTAATTTATTGTTTTAAAGATTTGTTTATTTACTTTAGAGAAGGAGAGAGAGAGAGATAGGGAAAGAGCACAAGTGGAGGGAAGGGCAGAGAGAGAGGGAGGGAGAGAGAATCTCTAGCAGACTCCCCACTGAGCGCACAGACAGATATGGGGCTTGACCCCATGACCGTGAGATCATGACCTGACCAAAGCCAAGAACTGGTTGCTTAACCTACAGAGATACCCGAGTGCCCTTTGTGGTTTTATTTTAAAAGGAGATTAAGGTTTGTTTATTCCCATGGGTGACATCTTTGAATATTTATTTATTTTTAGAGAGAGAGTATTGCAGGAGGAGGGAGGGACAGAGGGAGAGAGAGAGAAAGAATCCCAAGTAGATTCCCCACTGAGCACAGAGCCCTATAAGGGGCCTGATCCCTCCCCACCCTCACCACCAAGATCATGACCTGAGCTGAAATCAAGAGTCAGACACTTAAACCACTGAGCCACCCAGGCGCCCCTCACGGTGATGTTTTTAAAAACATGGTGAAACAAAATGCATGC
Organism: Canis aureus; assembly: GCF_053574225.1. Taxonomy (NCBI): domain Eukaryota; kingdom Metazoa; phylum Chordata; class Mammalia; order Carnivora; family Canidae; genus Canis; species Canis aureus. The sequence goes on from NC_135632.1 coordinate 14,602,629, forward strand.
ATTGTTTACATAAAAGGATCAACTTTTCAGATGACTCTATTCTAGGTTTCAGAGAAGAACTGGATATCCTGATGAGGAGGCATTAAATGAAGCTGAAATTCAAGTCTTCAAATCAAAATCACAAAAGGTGGCAAAACCCTGTTCTTAAAAACAAAACAAAGCAAAAACAAAACCCTGTTCTTGTAACCAGAGATGTTAAACACGATGGAAAAATGAGAAGTATCATTAAGCCTCCAAAACAATATTTTAATTGTGGGCAAAAGTTTGTCAAACTATTATAAGAAAACTAAAGTTTAATACTACTAAAAATTTAAAAAGAGGCCTTGGCCGATATAGTTCTAGGCAGTTTTTTTGCCCTACATTAGGCAAACTGTATCATAACTAGGAAAGTCAGAGCCAACATGAGCAGCTGAGGGATTTTACCTTTCATATATACACCAAATTGTAAACACTCATGAGTCCGGGAACAAACAAAAACTAACTCTTAGTAAGTACCAGCTGAATTCAACCCAATTGGGAACCACAGTTTCTCTAAATGGAAAAAGAGGCCAAAGCAGCCAACTCAACTTTTTCAAGTGGTCAATAAGTAGATAGAAAACACAGAACAAGGATAACATTTATTTAATCTAAGAAAGTGAGTGTGACTAGGCTTTATACTGAAAGCTCTTTTTTAAAAAAGAGGTTCTTTGGTTTTAAGGAAAATTTATCTGCAGAACTGCTTTAGAGATAAGAAGCAGGGCCAGAATAAATGTATAAATGTGCTCCTCTCATCCTGAAGATTTTGATCTCAGGAATCAGAATGAACCCTTGTTGCATTTAGCATTTTGGTATTCAGTCTGGGAGAGGAAGCTCACAGTGACATATTTAGGTTGTTTGAGGAGCCAAAGTGGTGGTGTTATAAAAATGTCAGGCCCAACAGCCCCTCACAGTAGGAAGTCAACTCTGTGAGCTTGCTGTCTAGGTCTGAAAATGGGAATGGTTTCCAGAAGTGTTTGGCTAAATTCAGAGATTGTTGCTCCTTCTTCAGTCTATTCTACAAGCACTTAATTCACCCTGCTATATAGTTGGTGCTCATAATGCAGAGATGAAATAACCCGAGTTCCTGCACTCAGGAGGGTCTCTACCCAGGGAAAGGAGTGGGTGCATAAGATTAACTGAATATGTGCCTCGATAGAAGCTTCTATAAGGCCTTGTGACATACAGCAAAGAGAGTGTTCAAATCTATCAGGAGGGGCGTCACGATGAAAGGACTACTGCGTTGAGCATTTCCCCCCAACTCCTCATTTTTAAAACTTTCTAACCCACAGGAAAGTTGCAAGGCTTGTATAATAAACATCCACACACTCATCATCCAGGATTACCAGCTGTTGACATTTTTGCCACATTTATTATTTCTCCCTTTCTGATGCTTTACCTCAAAATTCTTAAACATGTTTCTCCTGGGATCAAGGACATTCTCCCACAAAAACACAAATTACCACAATAAGGAATTTTAACCTGAATACGATTGTACAACTAATACATAGGTCATACATACTCAAATTTCCCGAACTTTTTTCCCTCCCCAATCTGAGATCCAATTAGGATTATGCATTGAGGGATCCCTGGGTGGCGTAGCGGTTTAGCGCCTGCCTTTGGCCCAGGGCGCGATCCTGGAGACCCGGGATTGAATCCCATATCGGGCTCCTGGTGCATGGAGCCTGCTTTTCCCTCTGCCTATGTCTCTGCCTCTCTCTCTCTCTCTCTGTGTGACTATCATAAATAAATAAAAATTTTTAAAAAAAACTTCCCTTTAAAAAAAAAAGGATTATGCATTGAATTTAATTTCAAAAATTTTGATTTTCTCTTTAATCTACCTTCATCTAAATGAAATCCTCAGCTTTTTTTCTTTTCCTATCTCTCACAATATTAATATTTTCGAGGTCCAGGACAGTTGTTAAGCGGAGTATCTTTCCGTCTGGATTTGTCCTATGGTTTTTTATTCGTGGTATGTTTTCTGCTATATCAGAGTCAGGTTAGACCCTTGAGGCAGGAGTCCAACACTGGAAATATTAAGTAGACATTGGCAAATAGTGGCAAGTTTGCTTGCTAGTTATACTGGGGACAGCTTCAGCCAGGGAATAGACACTTAATAACTGATATTGGTAAGTAAGAAGCACTGAGTGGATGCAGAAGCTCTGTCTACTTCCACTCCCAGTCACATCAATAGAAATTCTGGCTAATACTTACCAACAGCAACCAAAAATTATTTTGTATACGGTCACGCTTGACACCAAGAGAAGCAATTCTCAGCTTACTTAAGGTTAGAGTGGTGAATTGCTGCTATGAGTAGAAAAAGTCACCTATAGGCTACTGGGACCTTTGTGTTGGGAGATAATTGTTCATGTCATTTCTACATGTCTTGTGACGACTTTTATCCTACCTTGCACATTTTAGGAATGCCTGCACAGCAGATCGCCCTGGGAACTAGAGATCCTATCTCCCTTTGCATCAGAGGGCAGATTCATTTCCTAATGATGATTTAAAGATAATGTTGTCCTCAGGGACAAAGGTTGGGCATGTCTGCCAGCAGCCCCTTCAAAGCACTGGGGGTGTTCCCAAGCTCGGAGCCTCTCAGTTGTGACACAGACTCACTGAGTGCACAGCATTGGGCCTCACGGGGAGGAAGAACCAGTGTGTCCATGAAGCTCATGCTGCTTGTTGTGCCTGAATCTACGTGGTTCTTTCTTCACAGGGGCTGACTATATGGAAGTGTGGCAAGCTGACCTTGGCCTGTTGTAGTCACTGCTGCTTAGGGACACCTTGACAGTGTGCCACCCACCAGCAAGCGCATACTTGGTGGGAACTCCAACTGGAGCAATTAGCACAGCAGCTTATCTGCAGCTGATGAAATATTTTAGGCCCTGGCAGGGGCAAACTTGCAACTGCTTTGTAGGAGTGCTTCCCTAACCCACAACAGAAAGACTTTCCACTGAAGAGAACCTCACCAAATATCAATGCACAATTAAAGAGCTAACAAATCACAGAAGACAATGTACCAGTGGAAGTGCGAGAGAACCTACATGGCAAGTGGGAGCATTTGAGCTCCAGGATGTAGAGGTAATAGAGCACTCGGAAAGACACTTGAAAAAAAAAAAAAAGGAAAGACACTTGAGACAAGTATGTTGAAAACACAGCCACTCCTTGGAGATATTACAAGTTTGGTTCCAGATCACCGCAATAAAATGAACATCACGGTAAAGCAAGCCAAATAAGTGTTCTGTTTTTCCGGTGCACATACAAATTACGCTTACACTATCCTGTGGTCGGTTAGGTGTGCAATAATATTACGTCTAAGACAATGTACAGACCTTGATTTAAAAAATACTTTATTGCTGAAAAATGCTAATCATTATCTGAGCTTTCAGTGAGTCATCATCTTTTTGCTGATGGAAGATCTTGTCTCCATGTTGATGGCTGCTCACTGGCCAGGGTGGGGGGTGCTGAAGGTTGGGGGGCTGTGGCAATTCTTAAATTTGCAATTTCTCTGTGATGCCATTTGAGGACATTCTACTACCCACAGTAGAACTTCTTTCAAAATTGAGAGTTCATCCTCTCAAACCCTGTTGCTGCTTTACCAACTAAGTTTGGACCTAGAAGCAGTGATACTCCAGTAGCAATTAGCTAATCTAGCACACAGAATTTGGAGTTTGTTTGTTTTTAGAGAGGGAGAGGTGGAGGGACAGGGCAGAGGGAGAGGGAGAGACAATCTTAAGCAGGCTCCACGCCCAGGGTGGAGTCTGACTCGGGGCTCGATCTCAAACCCTGAGATCATAACTGAGCCCCAAATCAAGAGTTGGATGCTTAACCAACTGAGCCACCGAGACATCCCAGATCTTCGGTTTTATTTTGTTTTAAGATTTTATTTATGTATTCGAGAGAGAGTGAGAACTAGAGAGAGAGTGTGTGCAAGTACACACACAGGGAGAGATAGAGAAGCAGACTTCCTGTCAAGCAGGGAGCCTGTGGCGGGGCTGGATCCCAGGACTCTGGGATCATGACCAGAACTGAAGGCAGATGCCTGACTGAGCCACTCAAGTGCCCCGAGATTTTGGTTCTATTTTTTTAATTCTTTTTTTTTAATTGGTAAAGATTTTATTTATTTATTAATGAGAGACACAGAGGCAGAGACACAGGCAGAGGGAGAAGCAGGTTCCCTGTGGGAAGCTCCATGCGGGACCCCATCTGGGACTCCGGGATCACCCGAGCCAAAGGCAGACACTCGACCACTGAGCCACCCAGGCGTCCCCATTTTTGGTTTTTAAGTGTTACTCTCCTCTTAAAGGAACCAGAGCATCTTGGAGAAATGGCTGATTTGAGAACTGGGGGTACAGTAAATCTAAGATGGTTCTGGAACATATTGTTGTGTCAGGAAAGTAAGGAAGAAATTCATGCATAATAATAGAGCCCCATGGGAAGGACAGATGGGCTAGCTTGAAGAGGCTCCCACTGGCCAAATCTGGGATGATTCAATCCTCCAAATAATTATAATAAGAATCTGGTTATAATAAGGATCCACAAGTCTACTTTTATATAAACAAATGGGAAGAAGGGAACATTTTCCTTACCATGGAAAGGCAACTAATAAACGTAGAATGATGGGGAAAAAAATTGGCAACCACCTTAATAATTAAGGCAAGAGTCATCAATCGATGCTAAAATTATTGGACAATGGGGCACCTGGGTGGCACCTGCCTTTGGCTCAGGATATGATCTCATGGTCCTGGGATCAAGTCCCACATTGGGCTCCCTGCTCAGTGGAGACCTTACTTCTCTCTCTGCCTCTACCCCTGGTTTGTGTTCTCTCTCTCTCTCAAATAAATAAATAAAATATTTTTAAAAATAAAAAATAAAAATTATTGGACAAAAGTTTGAGAAGTGATAAGATGTTTACATAACCTCAGAGTATCGCACCACAGGACACTTCTTGATTACAAAAAAAAATATAAAGTAACTGCACAATGAGGAAATCAGGCTGACATCACCTTAATATTGCATCCATTGGGCATCAGGTGGGACCAACAATACCATGTCTCTCCTAAGGCAATGCATTGAGAAACAGCGCTGGGAGTAGAGAGAGGCAAGCTAGGCACCTAGGGCTAATCCTGTACTTGCAGGGAGCTGAGAAGAAATATCTCCTAATTCTGTATACTGAGAACCTACCCCTTGGCTTACTCTAGTCCCAGCCCTGCTGAGAAGAGCACAACATTACTTCAGTGCTACTCTGACCCAAAGTACATAACCTGAATCTAATCATGGGGAAGCATCAGAGAACTCAAAATAAAAGACATTCCATAAAAATAACTGGCTTATACTCTTCAAAAGTGTCAATGTCACAGGGCGCCTGGGTGGCTCAGTTGGTTGGCCGTCTGCCTTCCATTCAGGTCATGATCCCAGAGTCCCAGGATGGGCCCCACGTGGGGCTCCCTGCTCAGCAGGGAGTCCGCTTCTACCTTTCCCTCTGCCCCTCCCTCTGCTCCTTCTCTCTTGCTCACTCACACTCTCTCTCAAGTAAATAGAATCTTTTTTAAAAAAGTTGATGTCACTAAAGACAAAGAAAGATTGAACAATGGTTCCAAATAAAAGGAGACTATAAAAACATGACAACCGGACACCTGGGTGGCTCAGTGGTTGAGCATCTGCCTTTGGCTCAGGGCATAATCCTGGGGTCCTGGGATCAAGTCACCCGCATCGAGATCCTGCAGGGAGCCTGCTTCTCCCTCTACCTACGTCTCTGCCTCTCTCTCTGTGTTTGAAATAAATAAATAAATACATAAATACATAAATAAATAAATAAAATCTTTAAAACAAAACAAAAACTTGACAACTGATTGCAACACATGATCCGGGATTTTCTTTTTCTGTAAGGGACACTATTGTGATGATCGGTGAAATCTGAATAAGATCTCTAGATTAGCTAAGAGTATTGTGCATGATGATTATGTAAGAGAATAAGGGATTTTTGGAAAATTCTGACTCAGGTATTTAGAACCAAATGAGCATCATGCCTGCAACTTACTTTCAATTGGGTTAGGAAGAAGTACAGGTAAATAGGTAAATAGAAAAAGATTAACTAAATGTGGTAAAATATTAATGTTTGGTAAATCAGGGTGGAATTCCATGTACCAGTTCTTTGTGCTAACTTGCTACTTTTTTGTAAGTCTGAAATTGTGTCAAAATAACTTTTTAAGTCAAATATTTAATAAGAGGTCCCTAAGAATGAGAACAGGTAATGTGTACACAGCAGACCATTTTCCAGAATTGGAAGACCCAGATCCTCAGTCTGAGAGGTCACAGCAGGATGTCCCCAACAGAATGAATAAAAACTAAAATCAACAATACAAGGAACAACAAACAGGTGCTGGTGAGGGTGTGGAGAAAAGGAACCCTCTTGCACTATTGGTGGGAATGTAAACTGGTACAGCCGCTGTGGAAAAGAGTATGGCGGTCCCTCAAAAAGTTAAAAATACAACTGCCTTACCATCCAGCAATTGCACTACTGGGTATTTACCCAAAGAATACAAAAACACTAAATCAAAGGGATATGTGAATCCCTATGTTTATAGCAGCATTATTTACAGCAGCCAAGCTATGGAAGCAACCCAAAGGTCCATGAATTGATGAATGAGTAAAGAAGATGTGGAATATACACAATGGAATATTACTCAGCCATAAAAAAGAATAAGATGTTTCCATTTGCAGCACCATGGATGAAGCTAGAGAAAATAAGTCAGAGAAAGACAAATACCATGAGATTTCACTTCCATGTGGACTTTAAGAAACAAAACATGAGCAAAGGAGAAAAAAAAAAACAATAAATCAAAAGCAAGGCCACTCCTAGGAAGATCAGAACATGGATCTGCATAGAAAGCCTTAAAGCCACCAGAAGGAAAACTGACCTAGAAAGACAGAAATTAACTGAGGTACAAAAAGTGGTGCTGAGCAAATAGATTGATAAACATGCTGTTAAATCTATATAAAGACTTAAAAGAGTGAGAGACAGGGACAGGGACAGAGACGGATGTGCAGAGTTCAGACACCTGAACTCGAATAAGATGACATTCTTCTGCCTTCCTGTTTCAGCTCTTATATTGTAAACAGATGTTCTTTTTACTATTTGGTGCCACCCTTTTCACCTTTGTTGGTGATTTTGTGTTTAAAACGGCTCATAAGTGTGTACTAAAATGTTCTGCAGTGTTCCTAAGCCTAAGAAGGCCATCATATGGCCTACAGAGAGAATACAGGTGTTAGAGAAGCTTCATTTAGGCATAATTATAGTGCTTTGGCTGTGAGTTCAATAGTTAATAGTTAACAATACATATTAAGAGGTCTTTTTTTTTAAGATTTTATTTATTTATTCATGACAGACACACACACACACAGAGGCAGAGACACAGGCAGAGGGAGAAGCAGGCTCCATGCAGGGAGCCCGACATGGGACTTGATCTCGGGTCTCCAGGATCACACCCCAGGCCGAAGGTGGTGCTAAACCGCTGGGCCACCAGGGCTGCCCTTAAGATGTCTTTAAAGAGAAACACAGAAAACAAGGTTATGTCTTGATCTGTTGACAGAAATGTGACCAGAGGCTATAGTATCCCAACTCTGTATTGCCTCTAGGAGAAATTGTTCGGTGTATGCCAACTCAGTGTTGGTGACAACTTTACAGAACATAATAAATAATGAGACTTGACTACTTTTTTTCAGTTAATTTAAAATCTAGTGTTTATTGTTTATGGTTCCTTATTTCTATTTTCTTTCCAATGTGTTCTGAATTAGATTTTATTCTAAGTTTCAGCTACTTTATAGTACTAACACGTAACATTCCAGAGCTCCAATTCGTGCAATATAGCCTGTAGTAACTGTTTTTCTTTTCTTTTCTTTTCTTTTCTTTTCTTTTCTTTTCTTTTCTTTTCTTTTCTTTCTTTCTTTCTTTCTTTCTTTCTTTCTTTCTTTCTTTCGAGTATGGTGACACACGATGTTACATTAGTTTCAGGTGTACGGCATAGTGATTCAACAACTCCATACGTTATGCTACACTCACTTAAAGTATAGCTACCATCTGTCTTCATGTAACGCTATTTCAGTATCACTGACTACATTCCCTCGACTGTACCTTTTATTCCTGTGACTTTTTCATTCCATAACTGGAAGGCTGTACCTCCCATTTATCCATTTTATCCATCTTTTACCTCCCTCTTCTCAGGCAAGCACCAGTTTGTTCTGTATTTGTAGGTCTGATTCTGCTGTTTGCTTGTTTGTTTTTTAGATTCCACATATGAGTGAAATCATACGGTATCTGTCTTTCTCTGACTTATTTCACTTAGCATAATACCCTCTGGGTTGTAGTAACTATATTCCAAAGTAGGTTTTTTTTTTCCTTCCTTGACAGGATAAAATATAAACATGCCTACTAAACTGTCCTTATTGTTAACAATCATATCAAGTAATTTGGATTTACTCAAGTCATATAAGTGAACCAAGAATGTATGTTCTTATGCTTAGCTTTACATAAGTACGATATTTGGTGGAAACCCTTAGGTCAACACATCTTCCCCATGTGCAATAGGATTGAGATTTAAAGTCAGTCTGGAACCTATAATTTTTTCCTGAGATGGGCTGTATATTAAATGACTGGAATCAGGGTGCCTGGGTGGCTCAGTTGGTTAAGCTCCTGCCTTCGGCTCAGGTCATGATCCCAGGGTCCTGGGATTGAATCTCACAACCCTGCTTCCCTCTCTGCACCTCCCCCCCTGCCCATGGTCCTTTTCTCTCTCTCTCTCTCAAAATTAAAATGACTGAAATCAATCTGCTAAATTTAAGAATTCTGAGTTATGTTTGCAGATGATATCACTTTATGGTCATATAAAGGATTCAGAGTACTGTGTGCAAAAGGGACTTTCGGGGTAATAGAAATATTTTCTATATCAATGGGGGCGGTGGTTACATAGATGTATACATCAAAATTCATAGAACTGTATAACTCAGTAAATCTGGCTTAAGAAAATGAGAATCTGATGGTATTAGGGAAGAAAATAATGACAGTGGCTAAGCAATATGTGAAAAGAAGTTTGCTTCTTTATTTTGGCCTCTTAGCCAAAAGGCAGAGATAGAGGTCTTTATTATTGAAAATTTAGTAGTAATGGCTCGTTTTCCACATTTTCTTCTGTAGCACCATTCTTTACTTTGGATTTTTCACTGCCTTATACAAAAATCCTGAATTTTTCCTCAAAAAACAAAGTTTTATTTGAATCTATAAATGTAGGGCAGCCCCAGTGGCTCAGTGGTTTATCACTGCCTTCAGCCTGTGATCCTGAAGACCTGGGATCGAGTCCCACACCAGGCTCCCTGCATGGAGCCTGCTTCTCCCTCTGCCTGTGTCTCTGCCTCTCTCTCTTTCTGTGTCTCTCATGAATAAATAAATAAAATCTTTAAAAAATTTTAAAAAAATGAACCTATAAATGTAAAAAAGCTTTTAGCTATTTTCTACTGTGGTTTTAATCTTAACTCACAGAACTCATTCACTTGAGATTTGATGATGTCCATAGTTGAATAAAAGGCTTCTGACCATGAGTGAAACAGGATGATTGAGATCAGGAAGGGAGACAGAATATTCCTGTTAGGGGGCCTGGGTGGCTCAGTGATCCCAGGGTCCTGGGATCAAGCCTCATGGCAAGCTCCCTGCTCAGTGGGGGGTCTGCTTCTTCCTCTCCCTCTACCCTTCCCCCCTGCTCATGCTCTCTCTCACTCTCATTCTCTCAAATAAATAAAATCTTAAAAAAAAAAAAAAAGGCGGTCCAAGTCCCTGCTCCGCTGTGTCGGGTATACTTGGACCCAAGCTTGAGCTTGCTAATAAACCCTCCTGAGCTTGAAAAAAAAAAAAAAAAAAAAAAGGAATTAAGCAATGCTCTCTCTTTAGAACTCTCCAGCCTCTGGGTGGTCATAAATATAAAAGGCATGTCATAAGCCTGTGCATTATATGGCTCCTTCCCTTCCCACCACACATACAGATAAGTGAGTGAATGAAAAGATTTCCTGTCACTTAATACACTTCAGGTGGGGAGAATCTAAGAGATGGAGGAATGGGTCTGCTCATGTTTCTGACATGGGATGCCTCTGAAGGGCATGGAGACAGGCAGATACCTGGCCAAGTATGACAGGTGTGACCACGGTTTCCTTTAGATCAGATGGTAACCCTTTCTAAGACTCCCAGCAGCTCCACCATGAAAAGAGGCTATTGTTTCTGCAGTGTCCCCTCGGGTTCCCTCTCTGAAGGCTTGAAGGAGGCTTCCAGGGGCACCTGGGTGGCTCAGTGGTTGAGCATCTGCCTTTGGCTCAGGGAGTGATCCCAGGGTCCTGGGATTGAGTCCCACCTCAGGCTCCCCATAGGGAGCCTGCTCCTTTCTCCTTCTGCCTGTGTCTCTATCCCTCTCTCTGTGTCTCTAGTGAATAAATAGATAAAATCTTTAAAGAAAAATAAAAAGAAGGCGGCTTCCACACAAGATGGCAAGGAAGCTGTAGGGTTTATACAGAAGCATCAGGTGGAGGATAAGTTCTCACTGCTGACCTCTGGAAATAGCTGATGTTTCAGATGCACTGAAGAGTCACTATGTGGGGGGAAACCTGCTTTCACCAAGACTAACTGCAACCACACAGTGACCTTCAGTGGGTTCTGGAGAGAATTAAGCGAGAGAATCCGAAGGATTGTATGTATAATTGCAGTGATTGGCATAGCAGTTACTCATGTGGCTTCTTTCTTTCTGATAGATAGAAAATTCACATTTTCTTTTGTTCTTTGTTTTCTGGGAAGCATGTAACTAAGATTTTGTTTGTTTGTTTGGGTTCTGAAGCAACTTCCTCCAGTCTGGGTTTTTTTTTTTTTTTTTTTAGTGTAGTTATTCTTCCTTCCTTTTTTTTTTTTTAAGATTTTATTTATTTATTCATGAAAGACACACACACAGAGGCAGAGACTTAGGCAGAGGGAGAAATAGGCTCCAGGCAGGGAGCCCGATGTGGGACTCAATCCCAGGACCCCGGGATCATGCCCTGAGCCAAAGGCCGACCCTCAACCACTGAGTCACCCAGGCGTCCTGCTATTCTTCCTTTCAATTCCCAATTCTCCCCTTGATTTTGGTGGGGTCCAAAGTGCTCTTTTACTTTCAGATCTTGATGGGCTTCAGGCCCAAGAATTTGAAGTTCTTGGTTCTCATTCCTTCTGGTTTGACTGCTTCCGAGTGTGAATGGGCTTTAACAGCAAGACAGGCAAGGACCTCAGCTAACACTGGTGAGGTATGGGCAGGGCTTGATTAATATGGCTCCAAGGAGGGGTGCCAGTGTTTACCACCATGATCACTCAGGCTGTGTACGGAGGGCAGACTTGATCTCAGCCATCAGTGTTCAGGGGGCTCAGATCAGCAAGTCTGGGTTGTGGTACTTAGAGTGGGTGCGTGGCAGCATTTGGGACCACCACATGGGGTCCAGAAGAGTGAGTCCAGGCATTGAGAAAGAGGGAATTCCTGAGCTCTCACTATATAAAGTCAAGAAGATTATAGTTTTGTGGGATCTGAAGCTTGCATAATTTGGGGAGCCTACTTAAAAAAATACAAAAATGAAAAAAGAAAACAAAACACACACACACACACACAAAATGCAAAAATGATTCACTTTTGCAAATCCTGTAAAGCATGGGACTCTGAAAAGTTTGTTACGGCTCATCTTAGGATCTTGGCAGTCCCTACTCATGCAAATGAGGGATGTGAAGCGTAAGCTTCATTAACTATATGGTGGTGTTTAGGCTAGGGCTCCAGACAGTCAGGAGTGAATACAGATCAGGAAACTGAGGCAGAAGTCTAATATAAATTAGGCAGAGCTCATAAAATAAGGGTTCAAAAAGGAGGTGGCTCGATATTCATGTGGGTATCCAGGGCTTGGTTCCTGGTAGCAGACCGCCAGCACAACTCCACACCTTTACACAATAGGAGGTCCGCACTGGTGGGCCTATGACAACATACCAGATTCATGCGGGGACTAGGAAGGGCTCCTAACTCTATGCATCTTGTGGCCAAGTCACACAGATGAATCTGACAGGGACTTGAACATACTACTTTATTTGTTCATTCATTCAGTCATTGAGCCATTACTTTGTGTGTCTTGGAGGGGAAAAAAAGGAAGACTAAGTACCCATCTCTGTACTCAAGGAGCTCACGTCTAGAAGTGATGGCTGACTCCTACTTACACATAAGGTAGCCAGGGTCCCAAGGAAAATCACCTGTGTCGGGACACCTGGGTGGCTCAGCAGTTGAGTGTCTGCCTTTGGCTTGGGGCGTGATCCAGGAGTCCCAGGATTGAGTCCCTCATCGGGCTCCCTACATGGAACCTGCTTCTCCCTCTGCCTGTGTCTCCACCTCTGTGTGTGTGTGTCTCTCATTAATAAATAAATAAAATCTTAAAAAAAGGATTATATTTTAAAAAAAAAAGAAAATCACCTGTGGATCCCAAGAGCCTCTGAATAGTGAGGACTATCCTGGTTTTAGCATTTCAAATCCTGTGTTTTAAGAGACTCCCCAGTCTATGGCAAACTGGGACAGCTGGTCACCCTAGCAGGGAATGGCCCATGACTAGTTTTCTTGGAGGTGGGAAGGCCTTGAGGTTTCTGGGTTCAGCCCTGAAGCACCATTCATTTTCCTTATAGCGTGTGGTGGCCCAGGTGTACTTTCTGATCTAGTGGAACTGGAATTGGATCCAAGTTCTTGAGAGTGTGCAAGGTTAGTACAATGATTTGTAATCCTGGGCTCTACTATAAGAGAATAAAATATAAGGAGTGGCAATGCTGAGGAAAAGCCTGGGAGAGCATCCTCATGAGTGACTTCTGAGGCCAAGCCAGAATGTGAGGAGCCATATGAAGACCAAGGCCACCAGGTGATGGAGCTCAGAGCAGCAGTGGTCTCTGAATCAAGAACAATGGACTCATCTGCTAACAAAGGGACCTTCAGAGTTTGTGAGCCCTGTGCCTCAGAGCCCACATGCTCCTTACCCTGAGAGCAAAGCAGGATAAGAGATGTCAGCATAGAACAATGAACATGGAAGAAACACAGTATCCCTTTGTTGCCAACCCTCTCCCAGGCAATAGTCCGTCCAGGAATTTTATTTTTTTTTAAATTTTTACTTATTTATGATAGTCACACAGAGAGAGAGAGAGAGAGAGAGAGAGAGAGAGGCAGAGACATAGGCAGAGGGAGAAGCAGGCTCCATGCACCGGGAGCCCGACGTGGGATTCGATCCCGGGTCTCCAGGATCGCGCCCTGGGCCAAAGGCAGGCGCTAAACCGCTGCGCCACCCAGGGATCCCCGTCCAGGAATTTTAACCTGAGATCTTTATGTTTAGATTATCCCATACCCAACACTTGAAATTATATGACAAATTTTGTGTATATAAGCATATTCTCAGAAGACAGCATCCATCAGGGTCTCAAAGTTGTTCAAGATTGGAAACAGATTAAGAAACACTAGTGGTTGCTAAAGTCCTTGTTTTCACATTCTATGTAATTTGATAATACTCAAGATAATTGATTTCTTTTTTTTTTAATAAATTTTTATTTATTTATGATAGTCTCACAGAGAGAGAGAGAGAGAGGCAGAGACACAGGCAGAGGGAGAAGCAGGCTCCATGCACCGGGAGCCCAATGTGGGATTCGATCCCGGGTCTCCAGGATCGCACCCTGGGCCAAAGGCAGGCGCCAAACCGCTGCGCCACCCAGGGATCCCTAGATAATTGATTTCAATTTATGAAAAGGATCACAAAGAAACTGTCAGGGTCCAAGAAGCCCAAGAGCTATGACTTTGAGAAATATGCTAAATATTAATATCAGGGAATCCAAAACAGTGTTCTCTGTTGTGAAAGAGGACAGGTGATAGTTGATCTTATATATCAACTTGGCTAGGCTCATGGGCACACTGTGTGGGCACCCAGTTGTATGGTCAAACACCAGTCTAGGTATTGTTGTGAGGTACTTTTTAGATGTAATTAACATTTAAATCAACAGACATTGAGTAAACCAAACTGCCCTTCCTAATGTTGGTGGGCCTCGTCCAATCAGTTGAAGGCCTTAAGAGCAAAGCCTGAGGTTTCCCAAACAAGAAAGGTTTTTCCAGATTGCAACATAGAAACCCTGCCTGGGTTGCCAGCTGCTGTCCTGTAAGATTCAAGACTGTAACATCAACTCTTAACCTGAATTCTTAGCCTTTCAGCCCCCCCTACAGATTTCTGGAACTTTCCACCCATACAAGCATGTGATGCAATACCTTAAAATCTCAATCTCTTCCTCTTCTTCCCTTTCTATCGTATTGTGTCTGTTTCTCTTGGAAACTCGACCCAGGACACGACCCATTAGTCATTTATTTCATTATACTACTGAGAATTAACATATCTATGAATCACCAAAATGCTGAACTTCACCATTGGTGAAAGCAATCCTGAGGCCATTTGGAATAAATGATTATGATTGGACAGGAACAGGGTACAGAGAGAAAACATGAACTTTTATGTCTGAAGTGTACATTCTAAGCTTCCAGTAATATGGCCAAAGAGCCCAGTTTTTGTAAAATGGTCTGAAAGCAAGTTGGTTAATACCCCGGTTTGGTCAAAAGAACAATTTGGTTCAAAATGAAGATCTTTTGCTATTTAATTGCACTGTTAAACTATTTTCACAAAAGGCACATATCCATATTACCTTCCTAACCTTACAAAAAGTAGATAATGAATATTTTCAGACTCTGGTGTTTGGGGAGTGCTCCTGGGGATGGAGAGGTGGCTGAGGCAGCAGTCAGCATCCCCCGGCTCCCTACCCATCAGGCTTGTACCTTGGGAGCTGGACTACCTCCCAGGAAGGCCCCTTTGCTCTGGGAAGGTAAACTAAAGCTACAGGAGTCTCGAAATTGCCATAGGCCTCCTTTCTGCCCTGGGCTCTTCCAGGTAACCCGTGAGGCTGGGGGGTGGGGTGAAGGCGGGCGCTTGATGGTCAGAGGCCACCGGATGCTGTGTGCCTTCTTCCCCAGCAGAGGGCCGGGGAAGGTCTTAGGCTTTGTGTGTCATTACATTCACGAGCATTTATTAACGAGTATTTTATGTGCACATTTTAAAAAAAATGTTATTCATTTATTCATTGTTATTCATTTATTCATGAGAGACACACACACAAAGAAGCAGAGACACAGGCCAAGAGAGAAGCAGGCCCCATGCAAGGAGCCCGGCGTGGGACTGGATCCCGGGTCTCCAGGGTCAAGGCCCCGGGCAAAGGCAGGCGCTAAGCTGCTGGGCCACCCAGGGATCCCCTTTATGTGCACATTTAACAGGTTAACTTGGGAGAGTAGTCTTGGGGGGGGGGGGCATGGACTTTATTTATCAATATATACTTTAGGCTGCATTCCGGATTTCTTTTCAGGTCACTTTATTTTTCTTTTTTAAGATTTATTTATTCATAGAGAGAGAGAGGCAGAGACACAGGCAGAGGGAGCAGCAGGCTCCACGCAGGGAGCCCGACGCGGGACTCGACCCCGGGTCTCCAGCATCACGCCCCGGGCTGCAGGCGGCGCTAAACCGCGGCGCCACCGGGGCTGCCCTCACTTTATTTTCCTTAATAGAACAAAAAAAGAAAAAAAATATTTTTCTTGATAGATGTTCATAAACTGCAAGTACGGCTCAAAGTAAACGCGGGCACCGCCCTGGGGACGCGCTCGCCGCCCCGCGCCCCCCGCCCCCTCCCCCCCCCCCGCACGCGCCTCGACAGGGCTCCTGCGCGGCCGTGACGTCACGGCGTCGGGGGCGGGGCCGCGGCGGGGGCGGGGCCGTTTCCCGGGATCTCGCGGAGGGGCGGGCCGGGGGCGGCGGCCCCGCGGGGCGCGCTCGGCCCCTGAGGCGCGGGCCTTTATAAGCGCGGCCGGCTCGCCGGGCGGCGGAGGCCGAGAGGCTGGCGGGGGGCGGGATGTCGGGGCTGCGCGCGGTCCCGGAGAAGAGGCGGCCGGAGCGGAGCGCGGCGGGCCCGACTCCCGCGGGCTTCGTGCTGGGGCTCGACGTGGGCAGCTCGGTGATCCGCTGCCACGTCTATGACCACGCGACGCTGATTCGCGGCTCCAGCGCGCAGAAGGTGACCCGGGAGCGGGCGTCGGGGTGGCGGAGCGCGTCCCGGGTCTAGGCGCCGGGGGCGAGCGGGCGGGCGGATTCCCGCCCCGGGCGGGGCTGAAGCCTGCGCGTCCTTCCGGTGCTGGCTGCGGGCGGGAGGGGCGGGCCTGTGCCCCGGGGTGCTGCGCTCGCCTGTCTGCGGCCGAGTCGCCTCGGGGTGGGGGGGGAGGTGTGTGCTGCAGACCCTCGCCGGGCAGCGGGGGGCGGCGGGGAGCAGCGCAGGGCAGCGGGGAGCAGCGGGGAGCAGCGCAGGGCAGCGGGGAGCAGCGGGGAGCAGCGCAGGGCAGCGGGGAGCAGCGGGGAGCAGCGCAGGGCAGCGGGGCACCGCGGGGCGGCGCAGGGCACGCCGCGCACGTCCGGCCCGAAGGGACTTCGCGGCTTGCGAGGGCTTCCCCGCACCTGCTCCGTAGGCTTCCAACCCCTGGTGTTTATTTACTTTTAAAACGCTCGGGTCTTGATAGAACGTATCGTCCGTTCTTCAGCGGTGCTGTCTCCGAACTGCCGCTCCAGGCGCCCGGTCCTCACCTGCGCGCCTGGATTTCCGCGGATACGCGAGGTCTCCTCTGGGACAGGTTGTGAAGGCGGCGTCGTCATCGCGTTTCTCCTTTTGCATCTCGGAGCCTTGATTCGAAACACACCTCCTTCTGGTCTGGGACACTTGGCCCAACCCTCGTTAGGGGTGCAGCGACCAGAAGATTGGTGCGCTCCTGCTGTTGGCTTTAGTGAAGTGTGGATTTGTGCGAGCGCGCCAAAGATAACGTTGATGGGACGTGGTGTTCCTACCCTTCCTCCCGAGGGCAGCATCTTGTTACGTTGCACGTGAGGAGCCATTAGTTACCCCTTCCCAGCAGCACTGGACCCTCGCGGTGGCTCGGCTCTCACCCTTCTTCCCAACCCCTTGACTGTGTTTTACAATCGCGGCAGTTGCCCAGGGACCCATCTGGCCAAGTGACTGCTTTGAGAAAATGGGAGAGTTTCATTTCAGTGTGGTTTCCCGACCAGGACCCCGAGCTGGCATCAGCAGCAACCTTTCAGGCCGGCCACCTGTACAGAGACCCTGCACACCGGCCCTACACATGCCATCCCTCCCCCAACTTGAGAGAACACTGTGCTTCAGAGGCTGTGTGCGTCTTATCTTTTTATGAGTCTTTATCACAACACAGTGATACTTTTCACACACTCTTCCTCATAATCCTAGACACAAAGTACTTTTGTTTTAGGCAGAGTTTTTTTTTTTTTTTTTTTTTTTGCATTGAAGTATTTGGAACCAAAAGGAGATATGGATTGTCAGGAAATACAAAGTTTCAGTTGCTGTGGGATTTGGGGTACATGATTACACTTTTTTTTTTTTTTTTTTTTTTTAGAAATGAGGTAGGAATCAGACAGGTGAATCAAAATTGCTGTGAGTAGGAGACTAGAATGGTTTTGCTCAGACTCTCAACCATGAAGTGTCTGGAAAGGTAAGTGAGTTAATAAAAATATAAAAAGTCCCTGCCCTCAAAGGGCAAAACATTTGAATTGAGTTTATAGCAATGGCTCTCCAACTGTGGTAAGAGTTCATAGCAGTGCTTCTTAAGTTGTAGTTCCTGGGCACCTGGGGTAGAGATGAAGAAACTAAGATTTAGAAACTTGCGTAGCAGTTAATAGAGTAATCTTATGTCTGTTGACCTTAATGAAACATTTGGGATTTTATTTTATGTGTAATTTTTTCCTGGAAAATTACTTTGTGTCTTAAAAGTTGTTGGTCCAAAAAAAATTGTTTGCTCATAATGAATTAGAAATTAGAAAAGAACAATCCGAACTTGGTCATTTACTTCAGATAGCTGAAGTTCTTTGAGAAAAAGAGTCTTGTTGGCCTACATTGCTACTTAGCACCTGATTTATTACCTCATGGATACAGAATAAATCATTGAATTGCACTTAAAGTATCAGGAATTCAGTTTGCTTCGACTTTTATTTTCTCAAGCTAAAAACCACACCTCTGCTAATATGATGGTAAGGCTATATGTAATAGAAACCCAAGACCACTTAGTATAGGGTTCGATGGATACTGCCCAGCAGATAGCTTAAAAGAGAGACAGAGAAGGAAAAAGTGAAGAGATCACCCTTAGAGACAAAAACAAAATAGGCTGTATTGGTCTTTTAACTAAAATTGAAATTGGGGGATCCATGGGTGGCTCAGCGGTTTAGTGCCTGCCTTCGTCTTTAGCCCAGGGTGTGATCCTGGAATCCCAGGACCGAGTCCCACATCGGGCTCCCTGCAGGGAGCCTGCTTCTCCCTCTGCCTATGTCTCTGCCTCTCTGTGTGTGTCTCTCATGAATAAATAAATAAATAAAGTCTTTAAAAAAATAAAAAAATAAAATAAAATTGAAATTGCAAACGTGAACCCTTTATGTTGGGAAGTTGGTACCAGGCCTCTCAGAAAACTAGTTTTATTTCTTGTGGCATTCATTTTTTAACAGCAGAGATACATTTTTAGGCTTTTTCTATAATTTGTATTTCTCATTTTATTTTTATAGTTTGTATTTTTTTAAAAAAAGTCTTTGTATAGATTCTTAAATATTGGTATTAGACACTAGAATATAGTATTAAGATTTGAAAATCCACATGTCAATATTTGATGTTTCTAGTTTTTTTTTTTAATTTTTTTTTTAAATTTTTATTTATTTATGATAGTCACAGAGAGAGAGAGAGAGAGAGAGAGAGGCAGAGACACAAGCAGAGGGAGAAGCAGGCTCCATGCACCGGGAGCCCGACGTGGGATTCGATCCCGGGTCTCCAGGATCGCGCCCTGGGCCAAAGGCAGGCGCCAAACCGCTGCGCCACCCAGGGATCCCTCTAGTTTTTTTTTTAAAAAAAATTTTATCTATTCATGAGAAACACAGAGAGGCAGAGACATAGGTAGAGGGAGAAGCAGGCTCCCCTGTGGGGAGTCCAATGCGGGACTGGATCCCAGGACCCTGGGATCACGCCCTGAGTGGAAGGCAGATGCTCAACCACTGAGCCACCCAGGTGTCCCTGATGTTTCTAGTTTTAAGGAGAAAGTTTATCAAGTTCCCAGTTGGACCATCATGCTATTTGTGAGAAACTGTAAAGGGCAATAACATCCTGGAAGAACAGCACAGAAAGGCCAGTCCAAAGAAAGCAGTATAATCTCTACTGTTGTGTACCCACCCTTCTGGACAATCTTGAAAGATTCTGGTTTTTGTCTTTTGTTTGTAATCAGCAAACAAATCATCCTCCTTGCTTTGGCTATCCTCTTGTCTAATTTCAGTTTGGTCTTTCTTCGGTATGGGAGGAGATTTCACTATTGTGACATGTTTGGATATAGTGAACTCTCTGGGTTGGAGTGGGGGGAGTGATGCTGGAGTGCCACCGGCAAGTCTGAAGATTTGTAGGTTTGACTCAGTGATATCCACATTGAGTTTTTTGTGATGAGGAAGTGTTATTGCAGTTGAGGCATTCGTCTGTGGTCATGAAAGTCTTGCATAGCAAAAAAAACCGAGTATCATTTGATAGAAGGGGAATAGATTTTGTTAAGCCTGTCTCTGAGAATTTACTGGGGAGTAGTAGATTTTTTTTTTTCTATTGGATTTTGTCACCATCATGCTCCCCACATAATCACTGTTGCCTCAGGATTCCTTTGTTTTCTTTATTTTGGCCTTTTCTTACATGTCTGATCTTTGGTTGGTTATTGGTTCATATTTTCAGTACCACTAAATAGTCTTACTCTACTCAGCTATATCTGATTTTTGCAAAGAAAGAACTCTTCTGATTCAGTCCTTTTGGAGGGTAAACCTTTTATCTTCGGCTTGTTTAGGGAGGGGCAGTGATCTGGCTGAAGGAAAGGATTGGGGATCCTTATAAAGACTTTGAACAAATCTTGTGTTCAGTCCCATCTGGCATCTCAGTCTTTGGAGGTACCTCTAATTTTCAAGGCTTTACCATAGAATCTCTGCCAGGGGTTGAGCAAAGATGTGGTGTAATCTGAGCAGGGAGTGAAGGATCAGTTTTCTCCTCTGTTTAACCATGTGCCACCACCCACTCACTGTTCATATAAAAACATTTGTTAAAACCTGGTCTGAACCTGTTTGCTCTCTTAGCATTGTCTCTCTGCATAAAACTTTTTTTTTTTTTTTTTTTTAGATTTTTATTTATTTGAGAGAGAGAGAGAGAGAAAGCAGAGCAAGTGAGAACGTGAGTTGAGGGAGAAGCAGGCTCCTTGCTGAGCAGGAAGCCCAACACGGGGCTGGATCCCAGGTACCTGGGATCATGACCTGAACTTAATTGAGCCACTCAGGAGCCCCTGCATAAACCTTTTTAATGTTTTTATTTTAATGGAATTTTGAGAGGAATTGGAGATAAGATATGTGGATTCAAGCCATCATGTTAAACTGAAGCCATGGCTTTTTTTTTTTTTTTTTTTTAATTAACATACAGTAAAATTGCCTTTTTGGTGAATAAGTTCTATGATTTTTTTTAGCCCATGTAGGAGTAATCCAACAAACTCCCTTGTGCTAGCCCTTTGTAGACCTATTCCTCCCATACCTAACCCTGATCTATTTTCCATGTATATAGCTTTTTCTTTTTGAGAATGTCCTATAAATGGAAAAATACAGTCACTAGCCTTCAAAGACTGGCTTTTTTTGGCATAATGCCTTTGAGATTTGTCCATATTATGTATATCAGTAGTTCATTTCTTTTTATTTCCAAGTAGTAACCCATTAGACGGATGTGACACATTCATTCACCAGTTGAAGTACATTTGGGTTGTATCTGTGTTTCTGGTGATTTTGGCTAGAGCTGCAGTAACCATTTGTGTACAGATTTTAATATGAACCTGAGTTTTTATTTCTCTAGAGTAAATAAATACCTGCAAGTGGTATGATTGGGTCATATAGTAAGTGAATATTTAACTTAACAAACAACTACCACACTTTTCTAGAATGGCTGTACCATTTTGCATTCCCATCAGTATGCATAAGAGTTCCACATGTTCTTCACTGACACTTGAAATTATTTGTAGTTTTTATTTTACGCATTCTAATAGGTGTAGTGGTATCTCATTATGGTTTTGATTTGGATTTCCCTAATGTTTAATGATGTGGGATATTTTCTATGTATATTTGCTATCCATGTATATCTTCTTTGGTGAAGTGCCTGTTCAAGTCTTTTGCTCATTTTTTAATTGGGTTGTTTTGTTTTCATACTGTTGAATTTTGGGATTTCTTCATATATCCTAAATGCAAGTCCTGTGTTAGATGGATGATTTACAGATATTTTAAATGAATCTTCACTTTGTCTTTTAATTTTCTTTACCTTTTCTTTTGTAGGTCAAATGTTTTTAATTTTGATAAAGTCCAATTTATCAATTTCTCTGTTTTATGAGTGGTACATTTGGTGTCATGTCAAAGAGCTCTTCGCCTAAACCCACATCACAAAGAACTTTTTCCCTTGTTTTCTTCCAAACATTTTACAGTTTTATGTGATCAATTTTGAGTTAAGTTTTGTGTAAGATGTGAGGTTAAAGTTAATTTTTTTGCATATGAATGTCTGATTGTTCCAACTGTTGAAAAAGCTTTTTTCCATTGAATTACCTTGTATACACTTGTTAAAAATAAATAAATAGCTAGTTGATTTTAGCTATATTTGTGTGGGTCTGTTTCTGGACTCTGTTCCATTGATAGCATTTGTCTATTTTTTAAAAATTACTTTGTATATTTATTTTAGAGAGGGAGAGAGAGCGAACACAAGCGGGAGGAGGGAGAGCAGACTGAGCACTGAGCCCAACATGGGGCTTGATCTCAACACCCTGAGATCATGACCTAAGCCAAAATCAAAAGTCAGATGCTCAACCAACTGAGCCCCCCAGGCGCCCCCAATTTTTTGGTAGTAGCACATTGTTTTTTTTTTTTTTTTTTATAGATTTTTTTTTTTTTAACTTTCATTTATTTATGATAGTCACAGAGAGAGAGAGAGAGAGGCAGAGACACAGGCAGAGGGAGAAGCAGGCTCCATGCACCGGGAGCCCGACCTGGGATTCGATCCCGGGTCTCCAGGATCGCGCCCTGGGCCAAAGGCAGGCGCCAAACCGCTGCGCCACCCAGGGATCCCGCACATTGTTTTGATTAATGTAACATTATATTAAAGTTGGGTAGTGTGATTCCTTCAGTTTTATTCTCTGTCAACATTGTTGTAGTTATTTTAGTTCTTTTGTTTTTCCTATAAATTTTAGAATCATCATGTTTGTATCTACAAACACACTGGGTATTTGATATATAATTGTAGATAGCATTTCTTTAGCATTTTTAAAATGTTGAGCCACTTCCTCCTGGCTTCCATGGCTCTGATGAGAAAGCCACAGTTATAAAGAATCATTGTTACGTGTGGCCGCTTTCACGATTTTTCCCTAGTTTTTGGGTTTTAGCATTTTAGTTATGCTGGGTCTGGATATGTAATGCTTTGGACTTATCCTTTTAGAAGTCTTCTAAGTTTCTTGAATATATAGATTTTATTTTATCTTAATTATTATTATTTTTAGATTTTATTTATTTTTTTGACAGAGAGAGATAGAGAGAGAGCACGCACAGGCAGAGGGAGTGGCAGGCAGAGGCAGAGGGAGAAGCAGGCTTCTCGCTGAGCAGGGAGCCTGATGTGGGGCTTGATCCCAGGACCCCAGGATCATGGCCTGAGCTGAAGGGAGACACTTCTATGACTGAGCCACACAGGTGCCCCAAATATACAGATTTTAAATCTTCTGCTGAACATGGAAAGTTTTTAGCACTATTACTTCTCCGAAGTAATTTTTTTTTTTTGCACTGAACTCTTTTTTTTTTTTTCCTTCTTTGAGGAATCTGATGACCTTTTTCTCCTGCCTCCTGAGGCTTTATTCATTCTTTTTTTCCAATATTTTTTCCTATTCCTATTATTATTTTTTAAAGATTTTATTTATTTATTCATGAGACACAGAGAGGCAGAGACACAGGCAGAGGGAAAAGCAGGCTCCCTGTGGGGAGCTGGATGTAGGACTTGATCCCAGGACCTCGGGATCACGCCCTGAGCCAAAGGCAGTTGCTCAACCACTGTGCCACCCAGGCATCCCTCTTTCTATTATTTAAGTTTGATAATTTCTATTGATCTATCTATCTTTGGTTTACTGGCTTTCTTGTTATCTTTATTCTACTATTGAGCCATCCAGTATGTTTTTTATTTGGATTGTTATATTTTTCTTTTCTTAACTGATTTGTTCCAGTTTTATTGAGGTATGATTGACAAATAAAAGTTGTATATAGGTAAGGTGTACAACATGATGTTTTGGTACCCATATGCATAGTGAAATGATTACCACAATCGAGCTAATTAACATACCCATTACCTCACATAGTTACTATTTGTGTATGTGTATATGTGTTAAGAACGCTTGAGAACTGCTCTCCTAGCAAATTTCAAGTGTATGATACACTGTTATTAACTATATAGTCACCATGCTGTATGTTAGGTCTCTAGTACTTATTCATCTTATAACTGAAAGTTTGCACCCCTTGACCAGCATCTCTCCATTTCTTCCATTCTCCTAATTACTGTAGTTTTTAATTCTAAAAATTTTATTTTTCTTTTTGTCTTATGTTTCTTGGCTGAGACTTTCTATCTTGCCATTTGTCTCAAAAGAATTTGCCCTTTCTTCTTGGAACATTTTTATAATCGCTGCTGTGAAGTCTTGGTCAGATATCTGTCATCTTGGCATTAGTATCTATTATCTTTTCCCATGTGAAATTTTTCCAGTTCTTCATATACCTTGTAATTTCAGATTATATCATGGACATTTTGAATATTGTGTTATAAGACTCTGCGCCTTGTGTAAATCCTATGATGAATGTTGATATTTTTTTCTTTTACCGGGCCTTTAATGCAGTTGGGTTCAGGCTACAAATTCTGCCAAGTCTTCTATGGACTTTGGCTTCAGTGGTTGTCTTTTCCAGAATCCTGGCAGCGGTACTATTTGCATATGCCCTTTGTATGTGCCACCCAGGAGTTGGTCTGCCACCTGGGTAGGGCTGTCCCTTAGTTGTCAACATCTTTGCTGTGCTGTTTAGCATATATTCACTCATGTACAGCTTCGAGGTGAGCTTCAGAGTTCATACACAACTTTCCAGAGCAGCTTTCCCAAGTTCCTCTTTCTCTGAAATTGTCCTGGTACTTTTTGGTTCCCCGAGCTTCCCCTTTTGGCTCCTCTTGCCAGAAAGCTGGAGCTCTTATTACCCTACACTGCCAGCACTTCGGATGCCCCCAGCTGGGAGCACAGAGAGAGCAGAAAAACCGTGGAGGTCTTGGGCCACACCTCCTCCCTCCTTCAGTATCTTAAGTACTTAGGATTACTGGTGCAACCACTACTACAAGATAGCCTGGGTACAAAAGTGTAGAGGCAAGTGGGAGAGAAAAAGAAATATGGGGACTTCTCCTGGAGTTTCCATTGCACCCTGGTACCCATTTTTTGTTTTATGGATTGCTTTGAGTCCAGGTCAGAAAATATCAGGAAAAAAATGGGAAGCTCACCACCACTTATCAGAACTTGGATTCTTATCTTCCCCCATCTTCTTTCCAGTGTATACTTGTTAGAGTCCACATAATAGCTGCTCCCTGCGTTGGGTCCAGATTTTATCTCTTCATTCAGTGATAGAGACAGAGTGGAGTATGCTTTCTGTCATAGTCTGCAGCACACTTTGGTACTTTGTTTATTTTTGTTTAAAAAAATTTTTTTTTTAAATAGTACATTTTCATTATAGAAACCTTGGAAAATAAAGATAAACTTGGAAAGTAAATATAAAATAAAGAAAGCTAAAATTTTCTGCAAACTCATGAACTAAAGAAAACTTTTAAAAATATTTTCCATTTTAACAATAAAAATGAATTAGATAATGAATGAAATCATGTTGTTAATCATTTTAAACATTAAAAAAAATTTAAGACCCAGGTATTATTGACCTGATCTAATGTTTTTACTAAATTTTCTCTTTTTTCTAAATAGGTAGAAAGTCTTTATCCTCAAGCTGGCTGGGTTGAAATTGATCCTGATGCCCTCTGGCTTCAGTTTGTGACTGTAATAAAAGAATCTGTAAGAGGTAATTAGACTGGAAAAAATAATAATAAAGCATATTTTATTTGTAATAAGAGTTTTCCTCTCAGTCTATAGAATTTTGTGGGTTTCCTAATGAAAATTATGCAAATGGTATTTTACTAGGGTCACAGTTTCTCAGTATTTTTTGGCAGACATCTGTGGTTTACAATTAAGGAAAGGTAACAGCAACTCTGTCCTTTGGTTTAAATCTTTTTGGGTACAGTATAAAGGCTGACTTTCCTTCTTCATCCCAGGTTGTGACTAGTGCTAGGTCAACTTCCTGTTTGTGTACAAAATACCAGAGGTTTAAAACAAAATTATAACACATAATTTCTGCTCTCAGGAATTTACAGCTGAGTTACCTTTACTGCTTAAAAAAAAAAAGATTTAACATTTTATTTATTAACTTTTTTTATTCACTCACTTTTTTTTGCAAGATAGAGCTTGCACAAGCAGGGGGAAGGGTAGAGGGTGTGGGAGAAGCTGGCTCCGCAGGGAGCCTGAGGCAGGGCTCAATCCCCAAGACCCTGGGATCAGGACCTGAGCTGAAGGCAGGTGCTTAGCCAGCTGAGCCCACCCACGCTCCCCAAGTTAACGTTTACTGTTAAGTTTTTGTTTTTGTTTTCGTTTTTCTGCGTGGCCTCGATGCCAAGTGCTGTCCTGGCCATAACTACGGTAGGAAATCTTAGCTCTTTAAGGACATTTTCAGTGTAGCTTTCTTTAAGAACATGGCAAAAGATGACTTGTAATTGTAAATTCTGAAAGATCTTTTACTTCATTTTTATGGCTGAATTGCTTTTCCTTCTTGCCATTTTGGTTTGAAATATTTCAAAACTTATTTTAAAAAGCTGCACGAATAGTACATGGAACACCTGTATGCCTTTCTCCCAGATTCAAACATGTTTAGCAGTGTTTCCCATTCTTTACAAACTCTTTTTTTTTTTTTTTTTGACCCATTTAAGGATTGGTTTGTTATTTTGTGGAAAAGGAGAGAGAAGTTGGGAAGGGTTGTTTTGAACTATAGTCCATTGGAGAAAAGCAAGAGTTCAGGGTGATGATGGTTTCTGATTGGCTGGGGTAGATTTATTATAGGTGATACAATGTACATCTTTTCCTGCTGAGACCTATAATTGCCGACTTTTTCCTGCTGAGGCTTATTCTGCGGTCTGTAATTGATAGGTCTTCCTGTAATTGGCCCAGTGGTATGGCCCTGACTGCATTTTAGAGAGGTTTCCCTTTATTTATTTTCATAGATTGATCATTACTTGTATTAAGATCTGGTCTTTTAGTATTTTTTTTAAAGATTTTATTTATTTATTCATGAGAGACACAGAGAGAGAGACAGAGACACAGGCAGAGGGAGAAGCAGGGTCCATGCAGGGAGCCCGATGTGGGACTCGATCCTGGGACTCCAGGATCATGCCCTGGGCCGAAGGCAGGTGCTAAACTGCTGAGCCACCCAGGGATCCCCAGCAATTTTTTAGTATTATCAAGAAGAAAATAAAAATCTGACTTACTTTGAGTAGTGTTTGGTTTTTTTCTGACATTTAAAGCAGGAAGCCATTTTGTTATTCTTAGAATATGACCTTTTTCCCTTTAAGTAAAAAATTATTACAAAATCATTAGTAATGCTTCCTTAATTAGTTCCACTTATGTTATTAAATGCTAAACCCATGTTTTCCTTAAAGATTATATTGAATGATTTATTCCCCATACTATAATATGGTAAAGAAGAACTTCACTGGCTTCTAAACACATGTTTTACCTATCTTTATTTTCAGTTGCTGGAATAGAGATGAATCAAATTGTTGGTCTTGGCATTTCAACTCAGAGAGCAACTTTTATTACGTGGAACAAGTAAGTGCATTATGTGATAAGCATTCTGTTGTTGGATCCATACATAGCGAATATATTGATGGGAAACCTCTATGGAAAGTTTTAAATTTGTGAATTAATAGAAGTTTTACTTGGCTAAGAGGGATGAAAGTGGGCCTATTTTCTGGCATTTTAAAATACACTACCTGTGGGGCACCTGGGGGGCTTAGTGGTTGAGTGTCTGCCTTTGGCTCAGGACATGATCCCCCCGGGGTCCTGGGATCAAGTCCCCCATTGGGATCCCCACAGGGAGCCTGCTTCTCTTTCTGCTATGTCTCTGCCTCTCTGTGTCCTTCATGAGTAAATAAATAAATAATTTAAAAAAATACAATCCCTGCATGTTATCTGGGCTTGACTTACATAAAATGATAATAAAAAGTGTTGATACTGTTAATAAAATTCTCCATTCCTTTCTTTAGATGTGAATTAGTTTTTCAAATAAGCCTGGATTGGAATCTTAAAAATTAGCTTACACTGAAAAAGATTCAGGAGAACTTAGCAAGTTTCATAAAGACAATCCTATAATTATGGTTTATATTTTCAGTCTTCTCCAAATTTAATATTTAAATACCTGCAGCATATCAGGTATGTATAGATTAGATACAATTATATCGGGACGTCTGGGTGGCTCAGTGGTTGAGCGTCTGCCTTTGGCTCAGGGCGTGATCCTGAGGTCCTAGGGTCAAGTCCTACATCAGGCTCCCTGCATGGAGCCTGCTTCTCCCTCTGCCTGTGTCTCTGCCTCTCTCTCTCTCTTTCTGTATCTCATGAATAAATAATAAAATTAAAAAAAAAACAATTATAACGGCTACTATATAGTGAATATCTATGATATTTCAGGTTCTATTATCCTAACCAACAAACTTGTTATTTGGGTATTGTGTCTTTTTCACAGAGAAAGAAACTGAGGTGCAGAGAAATAAATAAGTGGTTCAAGAACACTTAGTTACTAAAGAGCCAAGATTCCAAATTATTTTTTTGACCCCAAACATATGCTCTTTCCACTATCCCCATATTGCCACTCAATGTGAGTGTCTTTAAAAACAATAACAACAACCACAAAACCCTACAAAATGTTTTATTGTTACAGAGCACTAGACTTCACAAAGAGTGTCTTGAACATGGGGTTGTGGGGAAGAGAGGTGGTAGATAAGGGGAGTAAGGATAAGCTTAAGAAACATAATCAGGGTGAAGTCACAAGGACTTGGCGGTTTTTTTTTTTTTTTTTTTAATTTTTATTTATTTATGATAGTCACACATCGAGAGAGAGGCAGAGACATAGGCATAGAGGGAGAAGCAGGCTCCATGCACCGGGAGCCCGACGTGGGATTCAATCCCGGGTCTCCAGGATCGCGCCCTGGGCCAAAGGCAGGCGCTAAACCGCTGTGCCACTCAGGGATCCCAGGACTTGGTGTTTAATTCAGTATTAGGTAAGAGAAAGAAGTTTAAATTGACCAATATTTGTGGCCTGGACGTTTGCGGCGATATGGACTGAAATGCTAGAGAACACACAAGGAGGAATGTATTAGGTGGTGATGAGGGTGGGTAGAAGAGAATGTGATAAAGTGTTTGGTTTGGAACACGTGAATGTGGAGGTACCCCAAAGGTAGTGAGAACATTTGTCTGGTTTAACTAAGGCATGGCTCATTTTCCTCCAGGTAGGCTCTCCTTTCAGAGTATAATACATCTCAGATCTGCATCTTTAGTCCCTTGGTGTCTTCCCCAAACTTCCCACCCATTGCATTGGGCAGAGCAAGTCTTAAATTGGTAATACATTGGTTAGATGAAAGAATAAATGACTTAAAGCCATCTGTGTAGATCAGGGTTTCTAAATGGTGGCACTGTTGACATTTTGGGCCAGATGATTCTTTTGTTTGTTGGGGGCTATCCTGGGCATTGTAAGGTGTTTAGCAGCATCCCTGGCCTCTGCCCACCCTTCTCCCTCAGTTCTGATAACCCAAACCATCTCCAGACATTGCCCAGTGTCCCCTGGGGGACAGAATCACTACATTTGGGCACTGTTGGCATAGGCAGAGTCTAGATAAATAGGTGTGTCTCCGATAAAGATTCTATAGATAGAAGGAAAGAAGACTGAGGATTTGGACAATGAGTATTCATCCCTCCCCCCAACTTAAAGGGGATCAGAAACCAGAAGACTGACTTGTTAGGACAAACACAAATCTGGGAAGTAGGTGGCATGGAAGTAGGGGCAAGGTAGTGTTCCTAGGGTAATAACTGATTGGAAATATCATGTTTTGCTGGATTTTGAGATTACGTCATTGGCCACAGAGATTGTTTTCATCAAAACCTAGATACCAGGTCCTTCATAACAGGAAGGTCAGAATATTAGGAAGCAAAGCTTTTATGTGGCAGTAGGACCATAACTCACTTTTGGGGAGAAATAGAAAGTCAGATTCCAAGACCGTTCATTTCCCTTACTGGTGGTGTCCCTGTGGAAGGAGAAGATTTCTACTTAAGACAATTAATTGTGAGTTTTCTTCTTGGCTGTCCTTTTTTTGAGATGTTTGTATTCTTTCGTGAGTTTTGGAAACTTTGCTTGTAGGAACTGAAATGCTAGATATCCCCCCTGCCCAAAACCCACACAAGGCTTTGTGCTTCTTTTACCTTAAAATAGTGGAGTCTTAATATAATGCTCCCTGAATCCTGGTGAGCTACAAGCTCCCCCCAAAAAAGCTGAGATACGCACAGAAGTGGGTACGGCTCTGAGCCAGCAGGAAGTACCTCTTGCTCATTTTCTAGAGAAAGATTGACAGGATGCTGGCACAGAAAACTGCACATTCCAGTGAACTGCACAGTGAACTGCACATTGAACTGCACATTCCTGGTCAGCACCTCCTCTTCCCAGCTCACTGTTCCTTTCTCCTGCAGTCACGGCCATAGTCCTGTCGTCTTGGCCTTACAAACATTATTTTCCTGTTGTTGCTGAAAGGAAGTGTAAAACTCTGAACTTTCTTTTTGTTTTCCTCTTTCCCCCTCCTTTAGAAAATGCCAGGAACCTTGGTCCTTGGGTTTTCTTCATATTTCTCAGGTCAAAAAATTTTTTTCAATATATTTAATCAGTGGTGTGTTTAGCCTATATCTTAAAGTAATGAAATGATAGCTCCTCCATTTTGGTTGTTTTAAATTCCTTTTGTTCTAAAGTATCTGAGCTGTTTTCTTTCTTCAATCTGTGTGTCTCTCAGGGAGGCTTCTGTCAGCTAACCTTGGATCAGGGTGTGTGCCAGTTAGTAACATAAACTATGAGTCACACAAGCAAACTGAAATTCACTCAGTAACTGTTTGAGGACTTGCAGGGCGTAAGGCACTATGCTGGCTGCAGAGCTGCATATGAAAATGAGTAAGAACACCAGCCCTTGAGGAATTTACAGTCTCATAATACAGGTATACAAATGATTCTGTGTTCCCACAGCACCAAATACATCTTTTATTGTAATACCTGATACTCTTGTGGTAATGGTTCTTACCAATTACTTATGACACAAATATATTAAGAGGCACGGAATGGTATAGTGTGTTAGAGAGGTTTAAGGCAACTCATTTACGATGTTGCTATTGATGTTTTTCCTCCATTTCTCCTTTTATTGTTGACAGAGATAAAACAAACCCAAATGACTGCTAAGTGAGTAATGGAATATGCTCTGCTTCTTGAGATCAGTATTCTAGATCGTCTTCTACCTTATTATGAATTAATGATGTCATCTTCTGTGATCTTCTCCCTGTCCTTGTTCTTCAGCTGTACTAGCATCTAACACATCATGCTTCACTCTGAGAACCTTTGAACATGTAGTACATTTTATCCAGAGTGTTCACCTTCCTTGTTTGTTCCTATGCATCCTTCAGAGTTCACTTGTATTGTCATTTCTCAAAGAAGTCTTTCCTGACCCCTGTACCGGGAAAGGTCTCCCTGTGAAGTATACTCATGGCAATCTGTATTTTTCCTTCATAGGGCTTATTCCTGTAGTAGGCAAGCAATTGAGTAATTGAATATTTCTTTGGTTTCCCTGGTAGAAAATATATTCATGGGTCAAAGATACCATGTCCCTCTCTTTATAGCTATGTCCCCAGCTCCTGGCACTGATTGGTGTGTATGCATTTGGTGAATTAGTGATTAAAATCAGTTGTAAGTATGTAAGTAGATACTGTTTTGTGTAGAATGGCATCAAAGAATAATAAATGCGTACATAGATTTCATTTCTATCAAACATAATCTGTTGATAGTCCTCAGTGGTAGCAGCATTCATTTATCAAATACTTTTTTGGTATCTGGGCTAGGTGGTGAGAATCTGAAAGTGAATAGACTGTGTTCTGGAGGCTCACAGTCCAGTGGGAGATACAGATGTGAACCTAGATAGAGTGCAGGCTGATAGACATCTGTCCAGTAGAAGTGCTATGTACTTGGTAATGAAGGAGCTGAATTGCTTAGAAGGCAGAATTAGGGAGAGTTTCAGTCACTTGAGCCAAGCCTTGAAGGCTGAGTAAGAGTTTTGTCAGGAGCAGCTTTGCACCTGTTGCTCCCTGTGTCTGGAGCTCTCTTACCTCAGAATTTCCCTCTTTCTCATGATTCAAAAACCTCACTGCAGAGATCATTTCTCCTTGAAGACTTCCCTGAGCATTTTATTTGCCCTTCACTTTACCATTTTCTTTTCTTCATATCATTTATCATTATCTAAAATTCTTATTTACTTATTTGCATATTTATTACATATCTCTCATAGGCGTAAAAAGTCCCATGAGCATTGGGATTTTCGTCTGCCCTATCCTCACTGGATCCTTCACACTTAGAACAGAACCTGACACATAATAGGCATTCCAGTCTTTGAGTGATGGAGATGTACCTGGAAGGGAAGGCCAGGTCTTAGGCCAGGAAACACCATATGCTGTGGTAAGGATGAGAAGTCTGTCTCTTATAAGAAGTGGGAAACTATCAAAAGCTGTCAAGCAGAAGAGTAATATCACCAAATTTACATTTTAAAAAGAATATTCTTTTTTATTTTTAAAGATTTTATTTATTTATTCATGAGAGACCCAGAGAGAGGCAGAGATATAGGCAGAGTGAGAAGCAGGCTCCCCGCAGGGAGCCCAATGTGGGACTCAATCCCAGGACCCCAGATATGCCCTGAGCTGAAGGTAGACACTCAACCATTGAGCCACCCAGGCATCCTTAAAAAGAATATTCTTGAATCAGGGTAGACAGTGGATTTGAGGGGAATGAGACTAAGTCTGAGAAGTCTTTTTAAGAAGGCTATTGTTTATTCAAGTCTCTGCTCTCATATCTAAAAACTCTCTTCACCCCCAGTTATTCTATTCCTTTACCATGCCAGCATTTCATAGCATGATCCTTATGTGAAATGACAGTTTTAATTATTCATTTGTTTCTCCCTTTGCCATTAAAGTATAAACTCCAAGGATGTTATGGAATCCCTTTGTGGACTTAGGATGACACCCTCCCCCTTCCCCTACTTTTTGGCTGAAACAGCTAAGATATCATTAACCCAAGTGTGGCACACTAGAGGAAGAGGGGCAGCAGATTTGGCATGGATGTGTTGCATTTGAGATGGCATGGAGCAAACTATCACAAATATGTGGAAGGCAATTGTTTGTGAGGGGATGGAACTGAAGTGAGAGGCTGGCCCTAGAGATGTAGATGGGTGAGTAGTCCTATGGTAACTGTTCATGGGTATGGGTCAGGTTGGTTTTGTTTTTTGGTTTTTTGTTTTTTGCAGAGAGCAGCTAGTTAAAAAGAGAAGGGGGCCAAGGATACAACCCTCAACAGATATAACAGCATTTAACTGGCAGTCTAAGGAAGAAAAATCTGTAAAGGAAACAAAAAAATCTATACTTAGAGAGGTAGGAGAAGAAACAGCACAATGATATCATGGAAGTTTAGGAAATTGTCAGTTTTAGGTAGGAAGAAATGAGTATCAGGAGTCAATATTGCAGAAAGGCAAGTCAAACTGAAAAGGAATCTGTAGGGGCACGTGGGTGGTTCAGTTGTTAAGCATCTGCCTTTAGCTCAGGTCATGATCCCGGGGTCCTGGGTATGAGCCCCATATCAGGCTCTCAGCTCAGCAGAAGCCTTCCACTCCCTCTGCTTGTGCTCTCTCTCTGTCAAATAAATAAATAATCTTTAAAAAAAATGGAGCCTGTAAATCTGAAAATTAAGAAGACAATAGTTACTATAGTGAATATAATTTTCATGAATAATTAGAAATCTAAATTACATTTGAATTGTGTTCAGTTGAGGTAATGGGAAGTGATGAGGAAATGTTGAAGGGGCTCAGTTAGATGTGGGGCACATCATCCTGATCAAGAGAGATGCTTTTGGTTCTGTTTCAAAGATGGGGAGATTTAAGCAACAGAGTTGATGGAATATTGTTGAAACAAAGCGATGGAAGAGTTGGGAAGACGTGGGTATAGAGACTACAGGTGCAGCTACCAGCCTGAGACATGAGAGGGAAAGCTTTTCCTCTGAACCAAAAGAGAAGTGGGGAGTTGAGGAAAGTCATTGCTGTGTTCTTACTCCCTTTTAGAAGCAGGTGGCCAGTGGTGGCCTAGGGCTTGAGAAATCTGGTGAAAATTAAGATGTGCCATTTATAGGGCATGGGAAGGAAACTAAGGAGGGACAAGAGAAAGACTTTTATCACCTTAAGTGACTCTGAGAACACAGGCAAGGTTGTGTTACATAGATATGGATTGGTATCAGTTCACAAGGTTCTGGCGTTGAAAGTAGACACAGAAGGAACCTGGGATGATCCCAGGTTAGGTATCGGAAAGGTAGATGGTTA
The DNA here is from genome assembly GCF_053574225.1 of Canis aureus. NCBI lineage: Eukaryota > Metazoa > Chordata > Mammalia > Carnivora > Canidae > Canis > Canis aureus. The sequence continues at coordinate 14,636,638 of NC_135632.1, forward strand.
ACTTGAAAGATAAGGGTTAAAGAGTGACATTGTGGAGAATAATGGAGTAGGAACCTGTGAGGCTTGGTCAAAGCAAGCATTGAGTTTGAAAGAGAGGTTGTGGTAAACTAGTTCAGAACTCTAGAATCCAATCAGGGTTTATAACAACTAGGGGAATGCTGGATGAAGGAAGAAGCTATGTTTCTCAGGTCAGAGGGCGTGTGCAAACCAGCCATCATCCTTTACTCCTCAACCCTGCTGCGGGTGTGGGGAAAGCAGCTCACATTACTGAAGTGTCTGGCTGGTACCAGGGCAGACAGTGGAGACATTGGCCTACAAAAATTTGAGTGTATATGCTTTGGTGGACTTAGTTGTGCCCTGCACGACTGGCACAGATGCTTACCTAGGTTCTGGCCCTCTCAGCTACAGTGGCTTTCTTAAGCTGTGTCTATTAGAAGATATAAAGGGCTAGTCCCTTTTGGAGTTTTTTTGGAGCCAGACACTTAAGGAAATCTTTGGGGATGCCTGGATGGCTCTGTGGGTGGGCATCTGCCTTTGATTTGGGGCGTGGTCCAGGGTCCCAGAATCGAGTCCCACATCAGGCTCCCTGCATGGAGCCTGCTTGTCTAGAACTCTGCCTGTGTCTTTGCCTCTCCCCCTGTCTGTGTCTCATGAATAAAAAAATAAAATATAAATAAAAAAGAAAAGAAAAAGAAATCTTTGGCAGGTACCTAGCTGATCACAGAGGTAACAGAAGTTGCAGAAACTTCAGTAACCACACACAACAAGGAATATACACTTTGCAAAATATAGTTCGGAAAAGTTGCAAACTGGAAACTCCAACCCTCAACAAAGAAAAATCAGCAATCCATGAGGAGTGGGAAAATCAGATTTCTTTTTTTTTTCCCAAAAGATTTTGTTTATTTATTTATGAGAGACACAGAAAGAGAGACAGAGAGAGACATGGGCAAAGGGAGAAGAAGCAGGTTCCCTGCGGGGACCCTGACATGGGACTTGATCCTAGGATCACAACCTGAGCCAAAGGCAGACACTAAACCACTGAGCCACCCAGGTGCTCTGGAAAATCAGATTTCTAGAGTTATCACATTTATTTTCAAAGGAATAAGTTTTAAACATCTCACTGACTAAAGAAATTAGTCATAATTTAAGGAATATTTGATGGATAAATCTATTAAAAACTAAAATTATACATTAAGATATAAATTACACATTATAAATAGTACACTTTAAAACTATACAATTCAGAATTGATGGCATTTCCTTATAACCACGTTCAACTCCTTAATTACTTTGTCTTTCCTATAAATAGTACCTCTCAGTTCTCAGCCTTACAAGTTATTAAAGCAAAGTGCATTTTTATGTACTAAACTAACAAAAAAGTCAGTCTGGGTGAGATGATAGCAGAAGTGTTTGACTCATGCACTGCCGTCATATTTTGTCATATATTTGTTTTCATATAAAATTGATGTCTCCAAATATTTATCAAGCACATTAAAAGTATAATAATAGTCAATATACAGTACTGGTTATAACATCAAATATTGCAAGTTTGGCCACATCTGAGGAGCTAGAGAATTGTCTTACCTTTTAACTCTATAATCTCATACTTAGGAGTGAGGGAGACTTGGGAGAAATAACCCAAAAGAAGCAACAGCAGCACCTCAAAATTTGACCTTGGGAAATAGAGTCACTGCGGCTGTAATTAGTTAAATTAGGGTAAGGTCATAATGCAGTAAGGTGGATTTGTAATTCAGTATGACTAGCGTCCTCATAAAAAGATGGAGAATGCCATGTGGAGGAGGAGGGTCGGAGTGATGTAGCTATGAGCCAAGGAATGCCAGAGATTATTGTGACCTCCAGAAGCTTAGGATAAGGCAAGGAAAGATTCCCTTACAGGTTTCAGAGGGAGTGTGGCCCTGGCAACACCATAATTTTGAATGTCTAGTCTCCAGAACTATGAGATGATAAATTGCTATTGTCTTAAGCCATTGAGTCTGTGGTGCTTTGTTATGTCAGCCCAAGGAAACAAATACAATGGTCGACTGACTTTTGACAAGGGTACCAAGACCAGGCATGCAGAAAGAACCATCTTCTCAACAAGTGATGTTGAGAAAAGTGGGTGTCTATATACAAAAGTATGAATGTGGATCCTTACCATATATAAAAATTAACTTAAAAATGCATTGAAGACTAAATTTACTTACTTCATTTATTTATTTTTAAAGATTTTATTTATTTATTGATGAGAGACACAAAGACAGCGGTAGAGATATAGGCAGAGGGAGAAGCAGCCTCCTTGTGGGGAGCCTGATGCAGGACTTGATCCCAGGATCCCGGGATCACCACCTGAGCCACCCAGGCACCCTGAAGACTAAATTTAAGATAAAACTGCAAAACTCTTAGAAGAAAGCATAGAGGAAAATTTTCATGGCTGTGGATATAGAATTGATTTCTTAAATGGGTCTAAAAGCACAGCTAACAAAACAAAAAATAGATAAATTGGACTTCATTGATATCAAAAACTTACAGGCATCAGCTAAGTTGCATACAATAGTTAAGCTATTAAGATATTTTTGACAACTAAATTTTCTTTAATTTTCTCAACTATTGAATTCCCCAAAATATAAAAATTGCCTAAATTGAATCATAAATAACAAGAAATAAAGTCATGTTGAAATTATTTTGACATAGTGTGCAATTTACATTTTAAAAATGTATCTGGAGGGGGGGAGGGAAAAAAATGTATCTGGAAAAATTTATAGTCATTGATATCTTAAATGTGCAGTAAGATTTCTAGAAACTGACTACAGCATGTAATATGGAAGGCATGTGTCTTGGGATGCACTTTGGTGTGTTTGGTTTTAATTTCATCTGCAGGAACATAGGAAAATCACTTCTGATTTGTACTAATGATAATGGTGACTATTGGGATCACTGAAGGAAAAAGAAGTAACATGTTCATGTATAGGTGAATGCTGTGATTCTCATTAATAGAGATTTCTCATCCTCGGGGAAAGGAAACTATTAAGAGGGTGAAAAAAACTCAAAATGGTAGAAAATATGTATTTGCAAATCGTGTATTTGATAAATAATTAATATTTAGGATATAAAGAATTACAACTCAACAGCAAAAACCCAAATAACCTAATTCATAAATGGACAGAGAACTAGACTAATATACAAATGGTCAATAAACACGTGGAAAGATGTGCAATATCATTAGCCATTGGGGAAACACATATCAAAACCACAGTGAGGTACTGCTTCACACCCAGCAGGATCGCTATAATTTAAAAAATGGAAAATGACAAGTGTTGGTGAAGATGTGGAAACCCTAGAACTCTTGTATGCTGGTGGCGGGGATGTAAAATGGTGTAACCGCTATGGAAAGAAGTCAGGCAGTTCTTCAAAAAGTAGACTTAGCACATGCCCAGAATTCTGATCCCAGGTATGCCCAAAGGGATTGGAAACAGGGACTCAAATGGCTGCTTGTACAGCAGTTCTTATAATAGCATTATTCACAGTAGCAAGGAGGTGGAAACAACCCAGATGTTTGGAAATATTGGTGATAGTAACATAGAACATTGTGAAATGTACTTAATGCCACTGAACTGTGCACTTAAACATGCTTAAAATGGCAAATTTCATGTTATGTATATTTCACCACAATTTTTATAAAGAGAGAGATTCAAGGGGTAGAGTGATAGATCACGGAACACAGGAAAGGAAGGAAGCTTGGGAAAGGTTGGTAGGAAGAAGAGGGAATGTCTGAGGGATTAAAGGCTGCAGTGAGGTTGAAGGGAAAGTATTTAGAGAGTAAGATTGAGAGAACTGGAATAGTAGCAAGATGTATCGACTAATGTATTGGGATGGTAGCATTTCAAGAGTAGGATGTTACCAGGTAATAAAGTTGAGGATGTGCCTTTGAGTGTAGACTGCATAAGAAGTGTGGGAAACGGCAGTCTAGGGAATTAAACATGGTCAAACCCACACAGAAGGGCAGTCAGAAATAGGGTAGAAAGTAAGCCTGAGTTTCATATCAAAGATTAGTGGATGTCAGTGGTTGAATTTGCAGGAGCCAAAAAGGGAAATGATTTCTTTCTACTATATTTCTTAGTTCTGTCCTTACATTGCATTGTCGATCCAGAGGTTGTTGAATTTCTTTTTTTCAGACACATTTTAATAAGCCTGGTAGGTTGCCAGTGGCTAAGCCTATTGTAAAGTTGAGAGGTGTAGAAATAGGTTCAGATAATATTTCGGCTCTTTTGTAGGTATAGAAGTTTTGATCTGTATCAAGTATTGATACAAGATCATTGTATGTATTGCATCAAGTATTGTCTGTATCAAGTACAATGATAGGGGAAAACATTGGCTTCTTGCTTTTCAAAGTGTATAAGCAAGTCTTTAAAGGACCTTTCATTAGATTTGCTTTGTTGTAGAAGTGTGCACATTGTACTGCTTCAAAAAGAATATCTTTCCAATAGAATTTTATCTAGAATTCCATACTATATTGCGTTATAATTGTTACAAAATGTGTTCAATTTATAAAATAAAAAAGTGATTCAGCAAGCCCCATCTAATTAAATCCTACTTTGAGATTCCATTGCGGCCTCTAATTTTTTCTCTTGTAACAGATTTTTTATTTAATATAGCCTCTGATTTATTTAATATAGCCTCAGCCTCTGACTGAGTCACAAAATGCTGTTTTTATCTTTCTTAGGAAAACGGGAAATCATTTTCACAACTTCATTAGTTGGCAAGATCTAAGAGCTGTTGAACTTGTAAAATCTTGGAATAATTCACTCATAATGAAGGTAATCTTATCTCCTATGATTTGGATGTTACTATTTTCCCTGTAAATATCCCTTTGCTGTAGGCTTAAGAGTGTAATGTCCTAATTGTTCGGTTTTACAACACTGAGAAGAGAATACATACCTGTACACTCTTCACATCAGTGAAACTTCGTAGTAGTCACCCCAAAGCATATGTGGTGGTAGACTGAAGTACTTAACTGCGCTTCAGGAAACCCCAAAGAGGTTTAGAATGGCCTAGATGTTCTCACGTGAGTGAGAATTCATGTGGCTGATCTTGAAAAAAATAGACAAAATGCAAACTATGTCCAGAAAAAAATACAGAAATGTCTAAATTTCATCCTCTTTTGTTACAAAAATGGAGAGTGGATATCGAAATAGATAAGTAGCTGACTGCCACTAGCTCTTAACCTGATGCCTACTACACACATAGTGGTAGCAAATGACAGTGGTGATGACCATGACAGTGACAAAGTGCGGGATTATTGAGTCAGAGGGTAAGATAATTTTCTAAATGTGGCCAAACCTGAAATAGGTGTTGTCATCAATATTGCATATTGCATTTTGCAATATGACATGTTCTAATGCCACACAGCTAAATGCCTTCTCAGTTAGATGCCTGTACCAGATGGTGCTTCAGGGAGCATCTGGAGCATATAGTTTACTCAATAACTATTGGGAGACATTAATTTTATATGAAAACAAACAGGAATATATTATGGAATATGACAGCGATGCATGAGTGAAACACTTTTGCCGTAATCTCGCCCACATTGGCTTTTCTTCTGTTCATTTAATACATGAAAATGCACCTTGCTTTAATAACTTGTAAGGCTGAGAACTGAGAGGTGCTGTTTACAGAAAAGACTAATTAAGGAGCTGAAAATGATTATAAGAAAATGTCATGAACTTTAAATGGCAGAATTTTAAATTATACTGTTTATAATGTGTAATTCGGTATCTTAATGGATAATTTTAGTTTTTAATGGGTCAATTTGTCAAGCATTTCTTAGGTTAGTCAGTGAGGTATTTAAAACATTTACTTCTGTAGTATGAACTCCAAACCTCAAATGTAAAACACTTAAAGCACAAACTCAGCATTTAAAGCACTTCTACTTGATATTGAACATGTGCATGATGTAAGCTTTGGCTTCTCTTAGGAGAAAAATGTACACAGACTCTTGGAGTTTAGCGTGCTTCCTTTCACTGTTGTTCTGAGTCTTGCCTAATGGTTGGTAAGACTTCTCTTTGCTTTTAGCATAAAATCTCAACTCCTTACCATGGATTGATTGGCCCTGTCTAAAGCTCTGACCACTTCCCAGACCCTTTGTCCCTGAAGCTACTGAGGATTGAGCTCCAGCTTTGCCAGCCTGCTTTTGTTCTTAAAGCACCCAAGCTGTCTCTTACCTTCAGGCCTTTGTACCCTCAAGGGGCTCTCTCTGCCATCATGACTAGATTCTTCTCATCCTTCCAGGCCCAGCTCATAGGCCATCTCCTCCATGTGGGCTCTTTCCTGCTATCCTATTTATAGAGTAGCATGTCCCCAGCCCCCTATCCAGTCTCTATTATATTGTTCTTTATTTCTTTCACAGCACTTAACCACATTTCAAAGATTTTGAGATGTACATTTTTTCAGTTGAAATTTTAGTTGAGATAAGTGTAGATTCATATTCAGTTGTAAGAAATAATACAGGGATCCCTTTGCAGTTTCTCTCAATGGTAACATTTTACAAAACTATACTGTAGTGTCACAAACAGGATATTGACGTTAATACAATGTGTAGCTCTTATTCAGATTTCATCAGTTTTACTTATACTTGTGTGTATGTGTGTTATAATTTCTGTACAGTTTTTTTCCTGTGTTCGTGTATCTACCATCAGTCAAGACACTGAACAGTACCATCCTTACAAGGGACTCTCATGTTGCTCTATTTATTTATTTGTTTGTTTGTTTGTTTATATTTATTTTTTCATGTTGCTCTTTTATAACCACATCCATCTCTCTCCTGTGCACCTCCCCACTGTCTTCTCATCTCTCGCTCCTTGCAATCACTAATCTGTCCTCCATTAAAAATGTTCTCTCACTTCAGAATATTATATACATAGAGTGATGTAATATAAAACCTTTTGGGATTTGCTTTTTTTCACTTAGTGTAATTCCCTGGAGAATCCAAGTTGTATGTGCTTCTTCTTATTGCTGAGTTGTGTTCAGTGTACAGATGCACCACCTGTTTAAGGACATCTGTGCAAATCCCAGTTTTTGGCTATTACAAATAGAGCTGTTTTGAACATTTGTTTACAGAATTTTATGTGAACGTACGTTTTCACTTCTCTAAGATAATACCCTAAGAGTACAATTAATTGCTAGGTCAAATGGTAATTGCATGTTTTGTTTTATAAGAAACTGTCAGACTTTTTTTCCAGAATAGCTTCATCATTTACATTCTTACCAGCAATGTATAACTTAAAAGACACCTTTTTCCCAATTTAAAAAGGGTGATTTTTTTAAGGAGGATTTTTTTTTTTTTAAGATTTTGTTTTTAAGTACCTCTACACCCAGTATGGGGCTTGAACTCACAACCTCAGGATCAGGAGTTGCGTGCTCTACCTAGTAAGCCAGCCAGGCACCCAAAGCAGGATGTATTTTTAACCATAATTTTTAAAAATCATTTTAACCATTGATTATATCTTAGCATTATATCATAATTTAACTAGCAGATTTTTTTTCTTTTTTTTGGTAGTACATTCAATATTGGTTTATTTTTACATTCAGTGTCTTAAATTATCTCACTTACTGATTTGATTACTTGTCTGTCTCTTCCCACTAGAATGTAAATTTCAAGAAGGCAGGGCTTCTGCCTATATTGTTCATTCTGCTTTCTCAAGGCCTAGCACAGTACATAGAAGGTACTCAATAAATATTTGTTAAATGTAAAAACAAAATGTTAATTGTTCGTATGTTGATTAAAAGTGCAAGTGTAAGAACTCTTAATACTTTTTGTGTGCCCCCTCCCCCATTATCTGCATTTTAGTAGAAGATCCCTGAGGATATTAAATCTGATTTTTTTAAAAGAGGGAAGTATAGTATTCTTAGGGAGGAAGAACCTCTTTCAGTTTGAAACGTTCCTTAATATATAACACATCAGGAGGATTAAGATTTAAGAAACTCTTATCTTTTAATAAACAGTGTGCAAAATATAAAGAAAAGGTTTGAGCACTGAGTAAGGTGAGAAGGAAGTTAAAAGGGTATAAAGTTAATATGATGAATAAGGTCTGAGGATCTAATTTATATCCTAATTACTATAATTAATAATACTGTTTTATATAATTGAAATTGACTAAGAGTAGAACTTAGGGGCAGCCTGGGTGGCTCAGTGGTTTAGTGTGGCCTTCGGCCCAGGGCGTGATCTGGAGACCTGGGATCGAGTCCCATGTCAGGCTTCCTGCATGGAGCCTGCTTCTCCCTCTGCCTGTGTCTCTGACTCTCTCTCTCTCCCTGTGTCTCTCATGAATAAATAAATAAAATGTTTAAAAAGAAAAGAAAAGAAAAGAAAAAAGTAGAACTTAAATGCTCTCACCAAAAAGAAAAGGAAAAAAAAATTGGGGCTCATTGTTCAAAAAAAAGAAGACTGAAATGTAAAGAGAATTGAATCTATATATTTTCTTGATTGTTGCATTTATTATTTATTATTTTAGTAAGTCAAAATGCTTAAATGTATATACATATATGTATATTTTAGAGAGAGCATGTGCGTGTGAGTGGGGAGGGAGAAGCAGAGGAAAAAGGAGAGAGAGAATCTTAAGAAGGCTCTATGTCAGCACAGAGCCTGATGCAGGGCTCGATCTCATGACCCTGAGATAATCACGTGAGCTGAAATCAAGAGTCAGATGCTTAACCAACGGAGCCACCCAGGCACCCCTTTAAATTTATTTTTTAGGGGAGGGGTGGGCAGTAACAGAGGAAAAAAATGCAAGAAGTAGGTAAATTCTCTGTAAGTGAATATTTTGTAAAACATCGGTCATAAGTAGAATTGTTCATCTTCATTCTTGTAGTAGATGGCAGGATAAAGTTTTTGTTTTTTGATTTTTTTTTTTTTTTACCATGTCTTAGAAGGCTTAAAACTCAAAGCTTGTTTTCTATGAAAACCTTTTTCTTTTTAATTAAAGATTTTGTTTACCAAGAATTAAATTTTAAACTGTATATATTTCATCTTTGATTTAGATAAATCTGTATAGATAGTATTGAATGAAATCATACATCCCAAATTTTAGGTACTTAATATATAGGAGGCTTTCCTTTATAATTTAAATTAATTTCATTAAAAATATATTTCTAACAGGAATATAATTTTCTCCCTTGACTCTCTCCCTTTTATATTAAAAGATTTTATCTTGAGCTTCTTGTATTTACTAAAGAAGGTCATAGTAGATGTGTTACGTATGTTAGAATACAAATTGTCCACTTAGGGTAATATTGCTTTACTTCATTTTCTTAAGTGCTGGGAACACTATAAGTAGTTGAATGATTTGTTTGTTATTGGGTTTGTTTTCATGTGTGTAGAATTAATATAGAAATATCAAGCATCATTAAATGCATTTTCCTAAAATACCTTTCTTTTTAATAGCTATTACAGAATTCCTGCCGAGTGCTGCACTTTTTCACTAGAAATAAACGATTTTTAGCAGTCAGTTTATTCAATTTCACAAACCAGCATGTTTCTTTGAGATTGGCCTGGATTTTACAGAACCTGGTTGAGGTAAGGAAAGATTGTGTGTGTGTTGTGTGTGTAAATTGTGTGTAAAGATTGTGTGTACGCACGCACACATGTGTGTAAATTACAGGGAAGAAAAAAATAAAGAAATACAGTAATTTGCTTATTTGGGGGAAAATTAAGTGTCTACTACATATTGGGATGGAATACAGGAATCTTTACTCTGTTTTTTAAAATATTTTATTAAAAAAATTAGAAAAATATTTTAAAGTCATAACACACACACACACACACACAGTTGTAACACATATAGAAAACTGAACAAAACAAAAATGTACCACTCATTGATACATTGTAGAGCAAACATCTGTGTAACACTACTAGAATCAAGAAATAGAACATTGTAAAAAAGAAAAAAAAGAAAGAAATAGAACATTGTGATACTATGTATCACATTTTCTTTCCACTTTGACACTTTTACTGTTATACTTAGGTGTGTTGTTTTCCTCCACACTGTATTTTAGTTTTAACTGAATTCCTTTGTATTTTGTATAAATATGTAAATTAATTTTCTTCTATTTTCATTGCTATTTAGTGTTCAGTATTTGATTTTATCACTATTCATTTATCCATTCTTTTCATGTACATTTGAGTTATTTCTAGTTTGGGGCTATTATGAATGATGCTGTCTTTTGGGGAATATATTAAAGGCATTTCTGCTTTATCTATGTATAGGAATGGAATTTTTAGGGCATGAATGTGTGTGTGTGTATATATCTTCACTTTTAGTGGATAATATAAAAATATTTCCCATAATTTTTGATAATTTACATACCCATTATTAGTCATTGAGAGAACTTCATATTTTATTTACCATGATAATTGGTATTATCAGGTTTTTTGTTTTTAATTTTAGCCATTTTGGTAGGTAGAAGTAATTTCTCATTGCGATTTTAGATTGGATAATAAAAAAAGAAGAGCCAACTATATGCTGTCTACAGGAGAAACACTTTAGATTCCAAAATACAAATCAGTTAAAAGTAAATAGATGGAAAAGATCTCTCATGCAAACAGCAACCATAGCTAAGTGGATATGCTAATATACAACAAAATAGACTTTAAAACAAAAAATGTTATTATAGCTAAAGAACGGCACTTTATAATGATAGACAATCCACCAGAAATATATAACAATTATAAACATATGTGCATGTAATAACAGTGCCCCAAAATACATGAAATAAAAGTTGACAGAATTGAAGGGGAAGGGCAGCTCGGATGGCTCAGCAGTTTAGTGCCGCCTTCAGCCCAGGGCATGATCCTTGAGACCTGGGATCGAGTCCTATGTCCGGCTTCCTGCATGGAGCCTGATTCTCCCTCTACTTGTGTCTCTGCCTCTCTCTCTCTCTCTCTCTGATTCTCTCATGAATAAATAAATAAAATCTTATATAAAAAGAATTTAAGGGGAAAATAGACAATTCAATGGTAATAGCTAAAGACTTCAACACCCCACCTTTAATAATGCATGGAACAACTAGACAGATCAACAAAGAAATAGAAAACTTAGACAATAGTATAAGCTAACTAGATCAAACAGGTGTTTATGGAAAACTCTAATAACAGAATATACATTCTTAAGTGTACATGGAATCTTCTCCGGGATACACACATGCTACACCATAATGCAGGCCTCAGTAAATTTAGAAGGACTGAAATCATACAGAGTATTTCTCTGATAACAAAGGAATGAAATTATAAATAACAGAAAGGTGAGGTGCCTAGCTGCCTCAGTCAGTAGAGGATGTGACCCTTGATCTGAGGGTTGTGAGTTCAAGCCCCACAGTGGGTGTAGAGATTACTAAAAATAAAATCCTAATTAAAAAAAAAAAAAAGAATTCACAGAACAAAATTTGGGAAGTTCAAAAATATATGGAAATCAAACTATATTCTTACATGACCAATGGGTAAAAAAAGAAATTCTATGAGAAATTAGAAGATACTTTGAGATGAATGAAAATGAAAACACAATATACCAAGTCATGTGTTGCAGCAACATCAGTGTTTAGATAAAAATTTATAGCCAGACTATAATTACCTATAGAGACTATATTAACAAACTGTCTAATATTCTAACTTAAGACACTGGCAAAAGGTAGCAAACTGAACCCATAGTAGTAGAAGGGAAGAAATGTAAAGATTAGCATGAAAATTAATGAAATAGAGAGTAGAAAAATAGTTGAAAAAATCAACAAAACAATGGTTTTCATGTCTTTCTGTGGCTTGGTGATGCATTTCTTTTTATCACTGATTAGTATTTCATTGTCTAGATGTATTTCAATTTGCTTATCTAATCACTCGTTGGAGGACATATTGTTGCTTCTAATTTTTGGAGCTTATGAATAAAGTTGCTGTAAACATTTGTGTGCAGGTTTTTGTATAAAGATAAATTTCAACTCATTTGAGTAAATACCTAGGTGTGCAGTTGCTAGATTAGACGATAAAATTATGGTTAGTTTTTTAAGAAAATGCCAAACTATCCTCCAAAGTGGCTATACCATTTTACATTCCTACCAACAATGAATGAGAGTTCCTGTCGCTCCACATCCTTGCTAACATTTGATATCAGGGGTTTGGATTTTAGCCATTCCAATAGGTGTGCAGTAGTATTTCATTGAATTAACTTGTAATTCCTTGGCATAACAATATGATGTAGAAATATGACTTTTCTTTCCTTTTTTTTTTTTTTTTAAGATTTTATTTATTTATTCATGAGAGACACACAGAGAAAGAGAGAGAGAGGCAGAGACACAGGCAGAGGAAGAAGCAGGCTCCATGCAGGAAGCCCGACATAGGACTCAATTCTGGGTCTCCAGGATCAGGCCCTGGGCTGAAGGCGGCGCTAAACCGCTGAGCCACCAGGGCTGCCCTTTCCTTTTCTCTTTAAACATTGACAAGGACTTCTAGGATATATTGACTAGAGGATTGGCCACACACATCCTTTTCTCATTCCTGATTTTGGGACAAAAGCTTTCAACATTTCACCATTTAGTATGAATTTGTAGTAGATTTTCTTTAGATACCCTTTCTCAAATTAAGGAAATCCTCTACCTTACTTAGTTTGCTAAGACTCTTTATTATGAGTAGATGTTGAATTTATCAAATACATTTATATTTGTTATCTGTATCTGTTGTCTAGGAGTGGCATCCTACTTGGGGTTTGTAGAGTGTCTTGAATTCATTACTTGATTTCATTGATTTTTAAAATTTCTCAGCCATTATCTTCAAAAGTAACTTCTCCATTCTTTTCCTTCTTGAAAATTTGATTATGTGCATGTTAGGCCTTCTCACTAACTCCCCTTTGTCTCTCACTCTTTCATATATTCCATTATTTTGTCTCTTTCTTACTTTATTTTGGATATTTTCTTCTAACCTTTCTCCCAAATCTATTCTCTCTTAAGTTGTTCCTAATGTGCTAATAAAACCCATCCATTAGGTTGCCTGGGTGGCTCAGTTGGTAAAGCATCTGCCTTCGGCTCAGGTCATGATCTCAGGGTCCTGGGATGGAGCCCCATGTTGGGCTCTCTGCTCAGTGGGGAGCCTGCTTCTTCCCTTTCCCTCTGCCCCTCCCCCCTGCTCGTGCTCTCTCTCACTCTGTCAAATAAATAAATAAATAAAATCTTTTTAAAAAATCCATTAAGTTCTTAATCTTTTAGTTCTAGAACTTTGCTTTACATAATTAGCATGGTATTTTAAAGTGTATAACTTTTAATTCTAATATCTGTAGCCCCATAGATTCTCTCTTTTTTTTCATGGTCTCCTGTTTCCTCGGATGCCTGATTATTTAATTTCTTTTAAATTTAAATTACTTTATGGATGTATGATTAACATACAAAAAGCTGAACGTATTTAATATATATAACTCCATGAGTTCGATGAGCCTGGTTACTTATTTGTATGCACGTGTATGTATATCAGCTAGACATTGTATTTGCAAAATTATATGTAGAAATTATGGGAGCCTTAACATAGCACTCTCTTGCTCTGGATAGGATTTATGTTTGTTTTTTCCATTCTTGTAGGCACCAGGATTACCTCCATCCAGTTAATGATTGGGGTGATTCAAAACTGAGTTGCAGTTCCTATGACAGCTTGTCTTTCTAGTTTATCCTTACTCATAGGGTAGAGCCATTTTTTTTTTTTAAGATTCTGTTTATTGAGGCACCTGGGTGGCTGAGTCAGTTAAGCGTCTGCCTTCAGCTCAGGTTGTGTGATCCGACAGGATGGAGCCTGTGTCAGGCTCCCTCCTCAGTGAGGAGTCTGCTTCTCCCTCTCCCTCTGTTCCTCCTCCATCTCGTGCTGTCTCAAATAAATAAAATCTTAAAAAAAAAAAAAAAGAAGAAGATTCTGTTTATTCAAGAGAGTGTGCACACAAGGGAGGGGGCATGAGAGGGGGTGAAAGGGATGTGACCTGATATGAAGGCAGATGCTTAACCAGCCGAGCCACCTAGGCACCCTGAGCCATTTGAAGTCTTAATCCAAAACAAGGAGGATTGACCTGATGCTCCTACCTTAGGAAGCCCTAATGTTGACTCTGTTCTTGTAGCCTCATATGAAGCTACTATCTATTAGAGGACCTGACTTTCAATTTTTTTTTAAGATTTTATTTATTTATTCATGAGAGACACACAGAGGGAGAGAGAGGCAGAGACACAGGCAGAGGGAGAAGCAGGCTCCATGCAGGGAGCCCGATGTAGGACTCGATCCCAGGTCTCCAGGACCATACCCTGGGCTGGGCAGGCGCTAAACCGCTGGGATCCCTCAAATATTTTTTGAATGAACGGATGAATTTACACTATTTACCAGGCACTGAAATACAGATTAACTTTAATCTAATCTGGAACAAATTTTAGAATCACAATTTCTAAATTTAAAGAGTTTGAAATAAAGTAATATTACTTTATTACTTTAAACACTCCATATTTAAGTGGTTTAAAACTCGAATGGAATTTTCAAAGTATTTGTTATAAATAATCTGCAAATGACTACTTTTTTGGAACTTATGTCATGTGTTTTCATTTTATTGATCTTTTCTACTGTTCAAATATAATTCATCCTTAAATAGATTAATTTGCTATTCTTTTCATCTCATTTATTTAGGAGACATTTTTCAAACATCTCCTATATACCAGTAACTCTTCTAGGTATTGGACTTACAAATTTAGTTCCTGCTCTTAAGGAGCTTAGGGTCTAATAGGGAAGTAATGATGTGAGATAAGGGCTATGTGGAAGATTTCCATAGGGTGCTGACCTGGGCAAAGCCAGGAACTGCTAGTCTGGAAGAACAAATAAAGAGTTGGAGAGGTGATGAAGTATGACGTAGGGCATTGTTTGCACTATGTTTAGTAATATCTCAGGGCACCTGGCTGGCTCAGTCGGTAGAGCCTGAGGGTAGGGCTCAGTGGGTAGACTCTTAATCTTGGGGTCCTGAGTTTGAGCCCCACATTGAGCATAGAGCCTATTTAAAAAAAAAAATAGTGAAATCCCCACAGTCATTTCATTTTCTTTATTAGTTTAAAGATGTTTTGTGGGTTGGATTTGAACCGTGATTATACCATCCCGTTTTATTTTTTTTTATTTTTTATTTTTTTAAAGATTTTATTTATTTATTCGTAGAGACACAGCTAGAGAGAGAGAGAGGCAGAGACACAGGCAGAGGGAGAAGCAGGTTCCATGCAGGGAGCCCGATGTGGGACTCGATCCCGGGTCTCCAGGATCACGTCCCGGGCTGCAGGTGGCGCTAAACCGCTGCGCCACCGGGGCTGCCCATACCATCCCATTTTAGACTTTGTGTATGTAGACAGTCATATGTCTAAACTAAAAATATATATACGTACTTTGTTCTTTCATCACAAGTGTAACACATGCTTTGTGTAAAATTAAAGCCTTTTATACTTTATAGTAATTGCTTGGGAGTATATTTTTTTAAATAGCTTCTTTATATATATATTCATTCCTATAAGAAATGGGATTATATTGTATTTACTAATCGGCACTTAATTGTGCACTTAATAATTTAGCCTTTTTGAGTCAGTTTTGTGCTGTTGTATTTTCTAGGTACAAAAGGCAGTTGAAGAAGATAATTGTTGCTTTGGGACTCTTGATACATGGTTGTTACATAAGCTCACAAAAGGTAAAGATGATCTGATCTATCTCAAGTAACTGAGATTTGATAGAAATGATTCACCTAAAAAAGTGGAAGTTACTTTTTTTCCCTTCTCTTATCCCATACATACTGCTCCTTGGTACCCTAGGTATAGTAAAGCTAGATAGACTTCAGATTTGTAAGAGGAGAGTGATTTTTAAATTGTGATGAAACCTCAAACAGAAGAACGGAGGAACAGTCTTAATTTCAAAAGTGGTAAGACTCAAGTTCAATAACGCATTTGCCACTTTGCATCTGGGTAACTATAGGCAATCACATGGCATCTTTGAACTCCATCTTTAAACTGCGGATGGGAGTACCTATGATCAAGCCCCCAAGTCAGTTCAGTCTCTGCACTCAGTGGGGAGTCTGCTTGAGATTCTCTCCTGTTCCTGCTCTAACTCATGTGCAGGCACGCTCTCTTTCTCTCTCAAATAAATAAATAAATCTTAAAAAAAAAAATCTGAAGATTATGATGTGACAGTGTATGTGAAAGTGCTTTTGTAAATTATAAAAGTTCAAAAAGATTAAGTGGGGAATTGCTTTGGGGGCTTTGCACTGGAAATATATATTTTGGAATGAATTTGAGGCCAAAGCTCTAGATTATAAACTAGGGATAGTTGTTGATTAACACTACTTATAATATATTATTTTCAATGTAAATTTAGGTTCCGAATTTGCCACGGATTTTTCAAATGCCAGTGCAACTGGACTATTTGATCCTTATAAGGTAAAGTTTTTTTTTTCCCTCCTTTTGAATCACCAATTTTTGTATAATTTAGCTTGGATTCTGATGACATATTTTTATGTTCAGATGCATTGGAGCGGGCTCCTTGCTTCCTTGCTTTCAATACCACTTTCTATCTTGCCTCCTGTGAAGGATACGAGGTAATAAGGAACATCATATATAGAAACCAGCAAAACTGACCCTGAATTCAAGTGCCTTAGCATTATTTTATTTGTGTGGGATGCTTTTATGTTCATTACATAACTTTTTGGTTTATATGAAAATCAGAAAAAAAAAAGGAAATCAGTTTGCTGAATTATAGAATCAATGTTTCTAGAACTATAACTGACTTTTTCATCAATTTTATTTGAAGCCACAATTTTGGGTCAGTGGATGAAGAGATATTTGGTGTGCCTATACCAATAGTGGCCATGGTAAGTAGAAAACCTGAGAGTTTCTATATGTATAGTATAAACTAAATAATAGATATGAATAGTTGGGAGTAGATTTAAGAGACATTAAAGGTCCTTGTGAATAAAAGTAAAGTATCTTTTTTTTCTTTTTAAGTTTCTATGTCCTAGATATAATCAGGAGTATTCTATATTCTGGAAAGGGGACCACTGGGCTAGTCTTCTGACATGAAAGTACATTCTAATCTTTTCTGATTTACATATTGTTTTTCATAACATTGCTAAATTCTTAAAAAATGTTTTATTCTGAGTAATGTGTAGTTTATATTTGATACTCTGAGACAAAAAAACAAGGATAGGTCAGGGACAGAGCCATTGCTTCGTTTGTATTTGATACAGTATAACCAGACAGCAACAAGGCAGTTTAATGTAAAGAAGAATGTTGTATTTATATTTTATAAAATCCGTAGTCAGTATTATCAGTAAAGAAACTGTAGAAGAGTGAAAAATTATCTGTTTCATATTTTTAAGGTTTTGTTCTTGATTGTACTCTTTCTGTCTGGAGAAAAGGGCTAGAACTTAGAGAATCTCAAGGATTTTCCACCTGGTTGAGAGGATGTGTGGAAACTGACTTTGACTTTGATTTCCTATAATAGCTTAAGCAGGAAGTATAGGCCATCTTTCCTTAAGTGGATGGTTGCCACAATAGGTAGAGGAATCAGGTAAGAGAAGGGGAATTTAATTCCTAAGTTATAAATTCTTGGTCACTTAGAGAGTATCAGTCTTATTCACCTCAGTGGTAGGCTCAGGTTTAAATAAGGGTATGGCTGGAAGAATAATTGAAGTTTAGTGACAAAATGTTCTTCAGATGAGTTTTGGTCTTTAAAATATTGCTATATGTAATTAAGAAGAGAGGTGCCTGGCTGGCTCAGTCAGTGGAGCATGTGACTCTTGATCTTTGGATTATAAGTTCAAGCCCTATTCAAAATTACTTTTGAGTGTGGAAATTACTTAAAAATAAATTCTTAAATTTGTAGAAATTTACTTAAAATCATAAATTTAATTTCTAGTTAAATTGTGTAGAAATTAAAATCTTAAAAAAAAAAAAAAGCAAAAACAAAAAACCACAGGCCCAAAATGGCAGCCCAAGTTAATAAGCCAAGACTTGATACCTACTCTAACTGTAGTTTCAACCCCCCAGAAATGTAACCCTTAACCAGTCCACATGGGAATTTTCCATCAGCACTAGGAAATTTACTGATAGACCTTTTCCATTCCCCTTAGGAGGGCAACATTGCCTAAAACAGTGGATTTTTTTTTTTCTAATAATTATCTTTTCCCACTCCCTATCTACCTTTAAAAATCTTTCCTTTTCTGGGACACCTGTGTGGTTTGTTGGTTAAGTGATCAACTCTTGATCTCAGCTCAGGTCTTGATCTTAGGTTCATGAGTGTAAGCCCTGCGTTGGGCTCTGTGGTGAGTGTGGAGCCTACTTTAAAAAAAAAAAATCTTTCCTTTTCTGTAGCTCTTTGGAGCTCCCTGTACTTGCTAGATGGGATGCTGCCCAATTCATGGATTGATTAATAAAGCCAGTTAGATCTTTAAAATTACTTGCTTCAATTTTTGTCATTTAACAGATTTGGTCGCAGGCAGCAACAAGATCCAAAGTGAACTTCCAACAGCATTTGGGGACAACGAGAAACATGGGCATGGTACCCCACGAACTCTTTGAATTCATGTGTTTCTCGCTGTTCCTGAGGGCTGTGGGTAAGTTCCTTCTTGGTTGTGAGCTTCACTAATTGTTCATTCAAGCTCCCCCAATCTAATTGGCCTTCCTTTACAGCCGAAACTGCCAGATGGTTATGCCCAGAGCTGGCAGTTTTGCCTGGAGCCCAGCTGAGCTGGCAAAAGAGTCTGCCCAGAGCCAAATCCCTGGCCTTTCAGATACAATTCCCCTGGAATTACTGGAAAACTCCAGCAAGATTCCACAAGAGTTGGCAGTGGTGAGCACAGGGCCTTCTCGTGACCAGGACACAGTAATGTCTCTTGGTTGTTGCTGATACATTAAGGTACACATATTTGTCTTATTTTGTGTAGATAAAGGCTATCACTAACAGGGATCTCAGAGGCCAAAAAACTGGAAAAATTGGCGGGCACAGGTTGAGCATTTGAAGGCTGTTAGAGCACTTGCCTCCTCAAGAAAATATAGTAAGTTGATGACAGAATGGGTTAGATTGATACAAGTTCCACCCACCAGCATCAAGAAAACTTCCATACAGTGAGGTAGACTATAAAATGTACAAGATCCCCAACCTAGTGACCCATCCTTTTAAGGTATTAGTTTGGCTCTGAGAAATCCAAAGGCTTAGCTAATATGGGGTCCTTAAATTCTGAAGGGTCAAGCATGCCACCTTGCAGCATACCTGCTTATTTTATGTCTAAGAACTATAGTCCTAGAAGTTGTAGATATCTTGCAAAAATGGCAAAATCTTACTAAGTTTGTTTTGTGCCTTGAGGAACTTGGCTCAGTAACTTGTCAGGTTGAGGCCAGACAGAAATATGAGTTGCACCTCATTTGCAAGTAGAATGGCTGGACGGAAATATGGGTTAGCTCCATTTGTGCCTAGAATTCTACCAAACTGCCCCAGCCTTCAAGGGATTACAACTAGAAATACAATGGTCGTTATGGGGACCATTCCAATTAGATAAAATTATGTAAGAAGTGCACTTGAAGGCAGGGATTCCCAAATTAAATGGAATAGGGTACCTGTGTTAACTGGCAAGCAGAAGCCTCCAAAAGATTTCAAAATTCCCATGTTGTTCCCTTAAAAGATTCATGGCAGAAGGCTAATTAAAAATCAGAGAGAGAAGAGGTACCCAAAACAAAAGCCTGTTAAGAGTGACGTAACTCTTACTGCGCCCCTCTATCCTCCCTGTAGTACTCATTCTATTAATCCTCTGTCTGAATTGTTTCTCTGCTCAAAAAAAGACTACACAACCATAAACAGAACTCCACCACATTAGTGGCGTTACACACACCCCTGTATTTATTTACCTTCATAGAAGGACTCCCATATAGACCTCTTCTAGAGTTGTTGAAACTGAGGGGTTTTCTGGTAAAATTGCTAGGTTATTCCCTTAAACAGTAAACAAGGAACTCTGGTAGATACTGGAGCCTACAGAGGGGATCCTGGAAAAACTGGGAGAAGCCAGCAAAGGGTGAAAATTCTTACCAGAATCAATTCCTTCCAAATCTCTGTCTGTAGTGCCCAGTCCAGAAAGGAAAAGAAAATTTCAGATCATCCCTTCCTTTCTAAATCCAGACTGTTGGCTGTTGATCCTTTCTCTTCCAGAGATACCTATTGCCTTCTCTTTGTCTTGTTTTGCATAACTGGGCTTGGCTTTCTGCCTGCAGGGGACATACAGGTTTTGGTTCTTTTGGCTATCATTGGGAGTGACTCTAGATCTTGGAAAGGTAGTATCTTTTTAAACTGTCTTTGAGGATTCCTCTTACACCCATGGGGTATTATTCAGTATCACCAGAAATAGTTTAAATTAAGACCTTGTCCCCAGAGAAAAAAGAAACAAACTGAGAATAATGTAGTTAGACAGGTAGATCAACCCATAATGTCAGTTAGCTTACAACCCAGTTCTTGGAGGAATTGAAAGCGAGTGTCTTTATCTTGCCGATCTTCATAAAGCTAGAAATGTAGCTCTACAGGCAATTCACAGTTTACCTGGTTCTTCATCAATTCCAAAACTTCCCCTATTTATCTCAAACAGATTGTAAATTAGTGGCTTTAGGAAACCAGAGTCCTTCTTGGAAGAACTTGCATTCTTTCTCTGTCCCTTAAAATTACACATATAATCATTTCTTTGAAATATAAACACAGCCCACAATCACCAGAGAGAAAAAAAGGGAAAGAAGCCTTTTTAAAAAAAAAAATTACTTATTTATTCATGATAGACAGAGAGAGAGAGAGAGAGAGGCAGAGAGGCAGAGACACAGGCAGAGGGAGAAGCAGGCTCCACGCCAGGAGCCCGACTTGGAACTCAATACCGGGACTCAATACCGGGACTCCGGGAACGCGCCCTGGGCCAAAGGCAGGCACTAAACCGCTGAGCTACCCAGGGATCCCCAAGAAGCCTTTTTAAAATACAACCTTCAAAAGGGCTCTTTTCCCAAACTCTAGTACAGATTAATCCCAGGGACAAATATAAGTCTTAAAAATCTCCACAAATATTAGTAACTATAGGGGCTTTATGCACATCTATTTCTCTGTGTTTATATAAATGTGAGATATTTTTTCTACCTCTGGGTGGTATTGCTAAAATTAATTTGTAGAACTCTATTTACTTGGTTTGAAGACAAACGCTGGTAAGGATTAGACATTCTAAAACTCTCAGAAAGAAACTAATCCAAATATTTTCTCAAGTTCACATGATCTGGGAAAATACTTGATGTGAAATCTACTTTAAGGTTGTTGGTTTAATTAAAGTAGACATATCTTGGTGCCTGAATGGCACAGGCTATTAAGCAACCAACCCTTGGTTTTGGCTCAGATCATGATATCGGAGTTATGGGATCGAACACTGAGCCCTATGTTGGGCTCTGTGCTCTGTGTGGACTCTGCTTGAGATTCTCTCTCCCTGTTCCTCAGCCCCTCCCACTTGTGTGCATGTGCTTGTGTGCACTGTCTATCAAATAAGTAAATATTTTTAAAAATTAAACTAGACATGTCTTTAGGGCTATTAGCATTAACATTTTATTCTGACTTGGTTTACTTAAAGGCAAATAATGTAATGTTATCTGTTACAAAATTTTTTTTTTAATAGCTTGGCAGGGCACACCTGGGTAGCTCAGTTGGTTGGGCATCCAACTCTTGATTTCAGCTCAGATCATCATCTTGGGGTCATGAGATTGAGCCCCACATCAAGCTCTGTACTCGGTGGAAAGTCTGCTTGAGATTCTCTTTCTCTCCCTCTACCCACCCCCCCGGCCCCCATCTTTCTCAAATAAATAGATAAATCTTAAAAAAAAAAAAAAAAAAAAAAACTTGGAAGAGTAACTGACTTTATCTGATGTCTCAAGAAGTTTTTAGGGTAACATAAGTGTAATTATTAAGAACAAGTAAATAGATATAAATAAAATAAAAAATTTAGGTAATCTTTTAAATAGTCTCCCAAATCATTTTGGGAACCTAGCACTTAAAGTTTTGCTAAGTTAGGTTAAGTAATGAATTAAGCTAAATTCATTAAATATCTATATCATTTGTAAATAAGATGGAATACTAAAATATCAGTTACTAAACCTAGGTTTAACTTGTGGTGCCTGGATGGCTTTGGTGGAGCAGGTGATTCTCGATCTTAGGGCCGTAAGTTTGAGCCCCACATTGGGGTAGAGATTACTTAAAAATTTTTTTAAATCTTAAAAAAAAAAAAAAAGAAATAGCTACTTGTAGCTTCTTATTCCAGAACAACTAAAATGTATTTGCATATGTTTGTGCTACATTGGAAAATTAAAAAGACATATGCTTCTAAAAATTATAAAATATATTTATAAATTTGCCAATCTAAAGAATGCCAATTTAACAGACAGTTCCCAATTGCTTAACACTACTAGAAATACACTCCAAATATTGGGAATTATCCTTCTTATAATTATCACAATTCTCTCCCTAGTACATTGTATTCTTTCAAAAGCTTTAAATGCATGTTAACTGCCAAGCACATGATCTCCCCAAGAGTGGAACATGAGAAAAGGAAGAGCCAACATAAAAATTGTAAACCTGAAGTTGTAACCTGTGAATATCACAGAGATCAAGCAAAAAAACCATCGTGACCTGTGAATGCCACACAGAGGATCAATAATAGCTGTGAGAACTCTGGAGTGGTGGTAGAGAATGATACTAATGCTTTAAATTTTGATCGCATCTCTCAGTTAAACTAGAGTCTGATCAAAAGGGAGGAATAAAAAGAAAACCACAGGCTTAAAATGGCAGCTACAAGCCAATAAACCAAGACTCAATAGCTAACCTACCTGTGGTTTCAGCCTCCCAGAAATGTAACCCTTAACCAGTCAACATGGGAATTTCCCAGTAAGCATTAGGAAATTTAATGATAGACCCCATCTGTTCCCCTTAGGAGGGTGACCGTGCCTAAAACAATGGATTTTTTGCTAATAGTTTCCTTTTTTCTCTGCTCTTTCTCTACTTTTAAAAACTTTTCCTTTTCTTTAGCCCTTTGAAGCTCACCTCTGCTAGATGGAATGCCCAATTCATGCATCAATTAATAAAGCCTATTAGGTCTTTAAAATTTACTCTGTTAAACATTGATTCTTAACAAGCTACATACAATTGTTTTAACAAATTGTTTTATTATTTCCTTTAACAAAAGTAATATGATTGGGAATATCCAGTTTTGACCTGTATCTATTTATATTGAGCACACACCTATCACTCTTATTAAAAGAGAAATTTGTGAGGTCATTATTTTGACTAATGAATGAAACTACTTTTAAGTTGAAAAATCTTAGTTTTCGGGAATCCCTGGGTGGCACAGCGGTTTGGCGCCTGCCTTTGGCCCAGGGCGCGATCCTGGAGACCCGGGATAGAGTCCCACGTCGGGCTCCCGGTGCATGGGGCCTGCTTCTCCCTCTGCCTATGTCTCTTCCTCTCTCTCTCTCTCTCTGTGTGACTATCATAAATAAATAATTAAAAAAAAAATCTTAGTTTTCTTTCTCCACAATTTTTATTCTGACCTTTATTTTTCAGATTTTTCCTGTGATATGACTTAAAAGTCATAAAGTGGGCTGCCTACTAAAAATTCCTGAGGCACATTATTCATTCACAAAATGTTAGTCCTGGAGAAACTTCTCTATCTTGTTGTTCTTTCTAGGGATTTTTTTTTTTTTTTTTAAGGAAAAGGAAAAAAGAAAACAAAATGTTGACCCTTGAGAATATAATATAGGAGACAGTGGAATACAGTAAAATGGGCCACTGTATGACCCAGCCATCTTATATTTGAACATTTTAACAGGTCGCCGATCAGCAATCAGCCATGTTTGGAGAGTGCTGCTTCCACGCAGGAGATGTGAAACTAACCATGGGAACTGGGACATTTTTGGATATTAATACTGGAAATAACCTTCAACATACTATTAGAGGTAAATTGTTAGAATTTATCCTTTTTATTGATAAAATATCATTTCTTTTTATATTTAACTTTTGTAATACTGTTTTCCCTTTTTTTTTTTTCTTCCATTTTTTATTAAGGGTATTCTCTAATGTATTTTTTGCTAGTATTCCAAGAGACAGTTAATTTCCAATTCCCTTTTTTCTTTAAAAGGATAAACAAATGAGACATGTTATTATAGAAAAATTCAGGATTAGGGGCTTTTGGTCAGTTTACCAAATATTTACCTGTAATATCTGTTATATTTGTTTAAAACATCTTTCTAGGCCTCTAAATTTTCTTTTATGTGTTAGCAGTTCTTCTTTTGTGATTTTTTTTTTTTTTGATGATAATTCTCAACTAGTGATCCATGCATATTTAATGACAGTTGGCAAGAAATTG
Organism: Canis aureus; assembly: GCF_053574225.1. NCBI lineage: Eukaryota > Metazoa > Chordata > Mammalia > Carnivora > Canidae > Canis > Canis aureus. The sequence goes on from NC_135632.1 coordinate 14,661,075, forward strand.
GTCTCCCTTATGGAAGACATCCTAGGATGTGTAAACAAAGAAATTTAGAATGTGGAACTATACCCTAAGAGACCTGTGGATTCTAAATCTGGACTATGGTCTCCTAACATGGTTACTAAGAGGTAGATTTTAAAAATCTTTTTCTTACTTTCCATCCTCCCTCAAGCTCTTCCTTTTTCCCTAATTAGGAAAATGAAAGCTAGAAAATTTCATCATTGCATTAGATTGTTTCTATTTAGGAAGCTTCACAGATAAATGCAATAGCATAGATGGCTCTGTGTGTTTCTAGAGACATAGATATACGTATGGCTACTAAAAGCTAATGTTTATTGTTCATATTAAATACCAGGCACTGCACTAAGTTTTTTATGCAGTAATTCAGTTTATTCTCACAGGAGCTTTCGGAAGCCAACTATTTCACAGTTGAGGTGACGGAGGCTAAGAGGTTAGAAACTTGTGAGACCACTGACTTCAGAGCCACTTTGCTATTTTTTAAGATAATCAAACTGTAGATGTCTCTGTAATGAATTATCTATTTATTACATTTGACTTATTTTGTTTCTTTTTTTCTTTAAGGCTTTTATCCACTAATTGGGTGGAAGATTGGCCAAGAAGTTGTATGCTTAGCTGAAAGCAATGCAGGAGACACTGGGACTATCATAAAATGGGCTCAAGAATTAGGTAAATCTTCTTTAAAACAGATTTCATAGAACAGACTTAAAGAATTCAAGAATGTCATAGGACTATTGACGAGTAGAGAATGAGTGGATTGTTCAAATGAGACTTAAGAACTATGATTAAAAAAAATAGGATATTATTTTTATGACACTGGGATGGTAAAAGGCTAAGCCTTAAGGCCAGATACCATAAAGAAAAAAAAAAAAGACAGTAAATTTAAATATATGAATTATTAGAATGTGTAAGGAGAGATGGTATAAGCAAAGTTAAAAGTCAAATTGGTAAGACCAATTTGTAGCATACACCAAAAAAATTAATAAAGATGACTAAAGAATGAACCAGGAGATCTCTGGGTGGCTCAGTGGTTTAGTGCCTGCCTTTGGCCCAGGGTGTCATCCTGGAGTCCTGGGATCGAATCCCGCATTGGGCTCCCTGCATGGAGCCTGCTTCTCCCTCTGCCTGTGTCTGCCTCTGTGTGTGTGTGTGTGTGTGTCTCTCTTATGAATAAATAAAATCTTTAAAAAAAGATTAACCAAGTATAGAAGTACAACTATCATAAATAACTACTAAAAAATGCTACTCAGAGACTCCTGGCTGCTCAGCTGGAAGGGCATTTGACTCTTGATCTCAGGGTCACTAGTCCAAGCCCCACATTGGGTGTAGATATTATTAAAAAAAATAAATAAGTAAACTTAAATAAAATACTATTCATTGGGCACTTGGGTGGCTCAGTCACTTAAGCATCTGCCCTCAGCTAAGGTCATCATCCCAGAGTCCTGGGATCGAGTCCTGCGTTGGGCTCCATGCTGGTCAGGGAACCTCCTTTTCCCTCTCCCTCTCCCACTTTACTCTCTCCCTCTCTTGCTCTCAAATAAATAAATTAAATCTTAAAAAAAAATAATTAGGGATCCCTGGGTGGTGCAGCGGTTTGGCGCCTGCCTTTGGCCCAGGGCGTGATCCTGGAGACCCGGGATCGAATCCCATGTCGGGCTCCCGATGCATGGAGCCTGCTTCTCCCTCTGCCTGTGTCTCTGCCTCTCTCTCTCTCACTGTGTGCCTATCATAAATTAAAAAAAAAAACAAAAAAAAAAACTTAAAAAATAATTAAAAATGAAAAAAATGCTGTTCAAATTCAACAATTAAAGAAATACACATCTAAAAAATGATGTCACCTGTCATTGACATTTGGGTTATTTTCACTTTTTGGCTATTGTAAATAATGAACAGCCTGTATATATTATATAGCCATATTTAATGCAGAAGGTGTGAAATATTATATACCAAAGATTAACAGTGGGTATCTCTAAAAAAAAAAAAAAAAACAGTGGGGTATCTCTGATGATAAAATTATGGAGCAGGCTATGGTTTTCTACTTTGCTAATTTGAACTAAGCTGATTTGTTTAAAGACAGCTAAATTTTTTGGCAGTAAACATAGGAGGAAAATGCCAATCTTTCTTTCTTTTTCTCTTTCTCCATGAGTCTGCACACACAAAAAAGTTTATTTCAAAATTTTCTGTTACCTCCTTAAAGTCTCTTGTTTTTTTTCTTTTTTTAGATTTATTTATTTATTTATTCAGAGAGAGTGTAAGAGTGAGAGCTTGAGAAGGGGGAGGGGCAGAGGGGGAGAGAGAGAGAGAATCTTAAGCAGAATCCCTGCTGAGCATGGAGCCCAACAAAATGCTTGATCTCAGGACAGGACCCTGAGATCATGACCTGAGCTGAAATCAACGGTTGGAGGCCCAACTGATTCAGCCACCCAGGTGCCCCAAAAGTTTCTTCTTTAAATGTACTTCTTTTCTTTCCTTTTCTTTTTTTATTTTTTATTTTATTTATTTATTTTTAAATATTTTATTTATTTATTTATTCATGACAGACACAGAGAGAGAGAGGCAGAGACACAGGCAGAGGGAGAAGCAGGCCCCATCCATGCAGGGAGCCCAATGTGGGACTTGGTCCCGGGTCTCCAGGATCACACCCTGGGCTGAAGGTGGCGCTAAACTGCTGGGCCACCGGGGCTGCCCTGTTTTGTTTCTTTTTAATATTTTATTTATTTATTCATGAGAGATGCAGGAGAGAGGCAGAGACACAGGCAGAGGGAGAAGCAGGCTCCATGCAGGGAGCCCACTTAACCACTGGGCTAACTGCGGCATTAACACTTAACTGCTGAGCCACTCAGGCATTCCAAATGTATTTCTTTTATTTTTGGACATCTATCTTGATTATCAGAAATAGAAAATTATATATTTCTTGTCTTTATACCTTCTATTAATTTTACTTCCTTCCCAGAAGATGCAAAAAAAAAAGCAGAATAATTTCACATTCATCAGTTAAAAAAATCATTCTAGAGTTCTGTGTGGCATTATGTGCTCATTCTCCATAGGAATCTTTGTTTTGCTGGATTGAGGCTCATTCACCGTGATTCTCAAATGATGAAAGCTCTTTTCTGGGAGATGGGGCTAAATGGTCCTACCTAGAAAAAAGAGAAAAGTGGTGTGATTTCTGGTGGAGGCACAAGCTCTCCTAAGGGCCAGTCACATATCTGGCAAGAAAATGGGACTATTGTCCTAACTGGAGGGAGAGAGAATTCAGAGTTGAGTTATTTACTTTAAAATTTTAGTCATTGGTAAAGCTAAACCTTATTGTATGTATCTGTCTGAAATTCACACAAAAAAAGTTGACATTTATTTGAATATATATCACTTTAATGGGTATACTGAGAAAAATGAATTATGTTTAGGAGAAACACAGTGTGTAAGAGCCTAATAGCCCTGGAATTTCCTTGAATGTGTAAGCTGAGACTGTATCTTTGTGTGGCGTCCTGAGCTTGTTCCAATCTGAATGATGGCTTCCTTCCACTTGTTTTAGTGGATTGAATACTTCAGGCTCAGGTATAAAAGCTGTTTAAAACAAGTTTCATCTTGATTTTTGGATCTGTTTTCTAAGTCTTTTTCACACAGCCCAATTCTTCCTTTTTTTCCCCTTTAGCCCTCTATGTTAATTCAACATTTGGGTTCCCACAGGATCATCTCTTCTTTTTAATTGATCCATTTCTGCTCCCCTCCACTCTTTGTTCTATTTTGCTGTCTTAATCTTAATAAATATTTTTTTATGTCTTCTAGCTTTTATTGAGTTAACAAGTAACTGAGTGCTCACCGTGTGCCTGGAACTGTACATGTGAGGGGACACAAATGAATAACACAGACACCTGCTGCTCTCATGGCATTTATAGTCTAGCAGGAAAGACATGTTTTAAATGAAAAGCTGAAAAAAAAAAATATATATATATATATATATTAGTGTTAAGTCCCAGGAAGGAGAAGTAGTAGTAGGATCAATGATCCCTTTTTAAAGGGAGAGCTTTGTCTAGTCTGGAGAATCAAGAGGCTTCTTTCAAGAATGATGTTGGCTAAAAAAAAAAAAAATAAGAATGATGTTGGCTATTCCCTGAAGGGATAACAACTAGTGGTTGCACCTGGGTGGCTCAGTTGGTTAAGCATTGGACTCTTGATTTCCACTCAGGTCCTGATCTCATGTTGGGCTCCGTGCTTAGTAGGGAGTCTTCTGGAGATTTTCTCCCTCTCCCTCTGCCCCTTGCCCTGCTTGCTCTCTCTCTAAAATAAAAAAATAAAAATAAATCTTAAAAAGAAAGAAAAGAAAAAAGAGTGGTTTTATAGGTGAGAGAAGCAAGTTAAATTAGGAGGCAGTCCAAGTAAGGAGGAATAGTGAGGGAGGCCCCAAGCAGGGAGAAGCATGACCTATTTAAGGGACTAAAAGAATGCCCTATTTCTTCTCTGCAGTTCAGGCAGTTGACATCTCTGTTGTCCTCCAGTAACACAGGTCAGGGAACATTTTTTCCCTAGCAATATCACTTTTAATTGCTACGTGTCACATCTGCTTGCTCCATGCAATCCCCATGAGACTTCCCCATACACATGTAAAATTACCCAGGACTCTTGTTTACTAGAAATAAGGAAACTGATTCCTCTCAGGGTATCTTCCCAAGAGAGAAAGTATCCCTCATTAGAAGGGATGAGATAAACATTTTCTCATTATATGAACTAGTTCTAGGTGGTGGTGAACCACATACATGTTACTGCTGGTGAACAGGATCTTAGTTCATGGTCCCAGATCCCTCTCTTCTTGTTGGGGAAGAGAAGTATGGGTTATTACTGAAGCTCAAGTAGATCCCAGTATGAATGAATCCTTAAATTCTCAAGTAGACAGTGCAGACCCAGGGTCTTGTAGAGGCCACCTGAGTGTTATTGGTGAAAATACTAGAGGCTGCTAAAGACGCTTGGATGTTTGGGGCTCCTGGGTGGCTCAGTTGGTTTAGCATGGTCTCTTGATTTCAGTTAGGTCATGATCTCAGGGTTGTAAGATCAAGCCCCGAGTCAGGCTCCTTGCTGGGTGTAGAGGTTACTTAAGATTCTCTATTTCCTTCTTCCTCTGCCCCTCCCACATCATGCCCCTCCCCTGCCCCCACTCTCTCGCTGTCTCTTTAAAAAAAAAAAAAAAAAAAGATGCTCTGGATTTTCTCTATGGATCCAGCCTGCTGAGCCAGGAGAAAATCCCCATAGAATGTAGAGAAGAAGGCTGGCCTGGCCAATCCCTGGGAGAGCTTGCCAACAGTGGACATCAATACTGTTTGGTCTGAAATGCTCCTCTTCCAGCCTTAGAGAGGGAGGCCTAATCTTTCTCATATTTCCAGAAACCAGAGAGCCAAGGTTCACTCCTCTACCTCTCTCATTGCCTGAAAACCCCATAAGCCTGATCTGAAAGGAAGCACAATGTAAGAACATACAGCTCCCTGAAGGCAGGTATAATAGAAGAAACTGAAGATTAAAATAACACCAACAAAAGTTAAACTTGAAGGGTTGAAAGAAAATATTACAAAGAAATGTTTGGAAAACATCCAGAGTTTTGAAGAACAAAACCTTGATATGTAAAACATAAAATAGTGCTAAAAATCCAAATAAGAATCATAAAGAATTTAAAAACAAAAAAGAAAAATAGAAGATAAAACTGAGGTAAGAGATACAGAGGAGAGATTAGAGAAAAAAATATGTGAACAGTAGTCTCTTTGCTGGCATATGAAAATGTAATTATGGTAATGGAGTTACAAAAATGTAAACATTGAAGCAAAAAATTGAAAATAAATTTCCTTGAACAGAAGAAAGACCTTGGTTTTCAGACTGAAATAGCTTAGTTAAAAAAAAAAAAAAAGAAGAGATACAAACTAAGACAGTCATGTGTGTGAATTATCTGATTTCCAAGAATAAAGAAAAGCTTCAAGATAGTTTATGTATGAAGAAATAAATACTTAGAGTGGCATGGAAGTTAATTGTAAAATTTGGAAAGTGGAACAACATGTACATATAGAGAAAAAAGAACAATGAGCCAATATCTTGGTGCTTGGCTAAGCTATCATTCATATTAAGTGGAAAAGGGACACTTCCTGGCTGTGCAGTATGTGTTTTCTGAGGAAATTACCCAAGGAGATACTCCAGCCAAAAAGAAATAGATCAAAGATTTCAACATGGAGAACGCAAAGTGTGTAACTAAGATGTTTTTCAAAAAAGAGTTTTTATTTTTCCCTCCTGTAGCAGGCCAGACTTTGTTCTATTTTATTTGAACCGTTCTTGTACGGGGAGATCCTTGGGTGGCTGAGCGGTTTAGCGCTCGCCTTTGGCCCAGGGCGTGATCCTGGAGACCCGGGATTGAGTCCCGTATCAGGCTCCCTGCATGGAGCCTGCTTCTCCCTCTACCTGTGTCTCTGCCTCTCTCTCTCTCTGTCTCTGTCTCTGTCTCATGAATAAATAAATAAAATCCTTTAAAAAAATATTTAAAAAAAAAACGGTTCTTGTACCAAACTGATAAAAGATGTCTTATGGTAATGTAAAATCTTTATTTTTGTACATTAAGAACATAGTTTTGAATATCTCTTTAAGAGATTAAAATTATCTTAACACTAAAAAGAGTCCCCTGATTAAACTAGGCTTAAATATTTTATGTATGATGTATGATTGTTCTATAAAAGAAAGTAACGTGGAGCACCTGGGTGGCTCCGTCGGTTAAGCATCTGACTCTTGATTTCTGCTCAGGTCATAATCCAAGGTTGTAAGATCGAGCCCTGCTTCAAGCCCTGAGTTGGGTTCCCGCTGTGCGTGGAGCCTACTTAAGATCCTCTCTCTCTCCCTCTCTCTCTGTCCCTCTCCTCCCTAAAAATAAAGGAAAGAAAGTAATGTTTCTGTTAAGTTCCAAAAGGGTATTCTTTTTTTCTTCTTCCCATAAGTGATTTTAATTCCATGATGTGTAACTTATGGGGTAAAGTGCTGGTCAAGAATAAACAACAGACTGTACATTTTTTTCTGTTCTTCATCTTTTTGTTCATTTATGTTTTCATTTCGAGTTCAGTGAAATCCCATTCTGAACACACACACACACATCCTTTTCTCAGTGCTGTACTTTGAAAAGCACTGGAGTGGAACATCTCAGCCTATTATGTAATATGGTTAGAAATAAATAGCAAAAACAGTATTTAAATGGTACTTTGCACATGGAAATTTGAAATCTCTTTTCTTAAGTAACATAGAGCCAAGGAAAACTTTGAAACATAATTTGATAGTGTCTAAAAAATACAGAAACCAACTATAATTCTGTAAAAACAGTACTTAGAGGAAAATGATGAATGCTTATTAATAAGAAAAAGGAGAGAAGCATAATAAACTTCCTAGCCAAAACGTACAAGGACATACAAATTATTAAAACTGACAAATAATAAAAAGTAAAATTGATAAACTAAATGTCTTTTAAAAATACCCAAGAATTAGTATTCTGTATGTTTCACTGGGTATATAACAATGAGATATATAGTGAGAGAGAGGTGAAAATTAGAACTGTTTTAACTTTTTATTTTTAAACAATTTCAAACTTAAAGTTATAAAAACAACACAAAAACTTGTACACCCTTTAAGACTTTATTTTTAAGTGATCTCTATACCCTACCTGAGGCTTGAGTGTACAAATCCAAGATCAAGTCACATGCTTTGACAACTAAGCCAGCCAAACTGCTCCTCCAAATTTGCTAATTTTTAACATTTTACCATGATTGCGTTATCTACCTACCATCTATCCTGTACTGCAGGACAGATAAATACCTGTATAATTTTCTGAGCTCTTTTAAGAATGGATTACATGCATCATGCTTCTTTCCCTGTAGTATTTCATGGTGTATTTCCTAAGAACAAGAACACTCTCATACTTATCTGAAGTATGGTTATTAACTTGAGAAGAGTTAACATTGGATCTAATATTCTTTACTATATTTATAGTCCATATTCTCATTTTGTCAGATGTACCAGTAATGTCCTTCATGGAAATTCTTCCCCATTATAAGATCCAGACCATTGTTGCTTATTGTATAATTTCCTTTAATCTGGAGTCCCTTCTTCAGCTTTGTTTTTCATGCTGTTGACATTTTTGAAAGCCATAGGCCAGTTATTGTCTAGAATATCCTTCAGTTTACGTTCTTGTGACTAGGTCCATGTTATGTAGTTTTGGCTGAAAGCATACATAAATGGTAACTGTATCCTTCTCAGAATGTATACCTGCATCAGGCTCTCCACAGGAAGCCTGCTTTTCCCTCTGCCTATGTCTCTGCCTCTCTGTGTGTATGTCTCATGAATACGTAAGTAAAATCTTTAAAATATATATATATATATATATATATATATAAATAAAATATATATATGTATATATACATATATACACACACAGAAGAGTTTCAGAATTACTAGTCCCATCCCACTTCATCAAACAATATTTACTCAAGATCATTTGCAGGTTTTTTCCCTTTATATCAAGGGTATATGGCCAAAGCATACTATTCAAAAGTTACTTCTATTAGTTCTTCTTCTCCCTTCAATGATTTTAGTAATTTGAAATAGAATCGAGTTCATTTGTTTTCTGTTACCATTCAGTTTAAGTTTTCCCCCTCTCTGCATTCTTTTTAAAAACGTTATCTAATTATTTTTGATGTGGAATTGTTACTTGATTCCCAAAGTTGAAACCATGAAAAAGGATATACTCAGAGAAGTCGATTCTCTCACCTCCCCTTCATCCTGTCTCTCTATATCTTGTAATCACTTCATTAGTTTTTGGTTTGTCCTTTGTATTTCTTTTTGCAAAAACATTTAGGATACATGTATGTTTTCTTATATTCCCTAATTTCTTACATAAAATAATGTACGCTCTTTCATACTTTGCCATTTTCACTTAAAAGGATATCCTGGGAATTACTTCCCATCAGTTCACAGACATCTTCCTTCTTTTCATAGTATATGTTTTTCATTTTTTTAGCAGTCTCCTTTGCAGAGTATAAGGTTTTAAATTGGTAAAGTTTAATTTATCAGCTTTTTGTTTTATGAATTATGCTTTGGGTATTGTATCTAAGAACTCTTGGCCAAACCAGTCACACAGATTTTTCTCCCATGGTTTCTTTTAAAAGTTTTATAGTTTATGTTTTACATTTAGATGTATAACAGTTTTGAATAAATTTTCTTATAAGCTGTGAAGTTTAGGTCAAGGTTTTGTTTTTGTTTTTTGCATATAGATTAACATTTCTTTTATATGTTTATTAACAACAAATTATCATTATCTTAATTCTCCTTCATCGGAGACTGTCTTTATTTCTGAAGGATATTTTTGTAGGATATATATAGGTTGACATTTCTTTTAGTACTTAAAAAGATGTTCCACTTCATAGTTTTGATGAGAAACCCACAGTTATTTTAATGTTTGTTCTACAATATATAATCTACCGGCTTTCAGGACTTTCTCTTTGCCTTCAGGTTTTAACTTTCAATTTTATTATGATGTGCCTGGGCAGCAGTTTCTTTGTGTTTATCCAGTTTGGGATGTTCTGAAGTTCTTGAATCTATAGATTTATACCTTTCATCTGCTATGGGATGTTTACAATCACTTTTTTTTTTTCTTCAGATAGTTTTTCTGCACTGCATTCTTTGTCTTTTCCTTCTGGGATTCAAATCACAGAAATGTTAGGTCTTTTCTCAAACCATCATGCAGTACCACCAAAATAGCTAAAATGAAAAACACAGTATCAATTACTGGCAAGAATATGGCATAACTGGAATTTTCATACTGTTGTCAGGAGCCTTAATTTGGTACAACTACTTTGGAAAATGATTTAGCAGTATCTATTTGTAGACCTTAGGACCAGCAGCTCCATCCCTTGGAATATATAAAACAGAAACATACACATATGTTCATCAAAAAGAATGTCTATGGGTGTTCAAAGTGGCCTATTTAAATTAGCCAAAAACTAGAAACCAAATGCCTATCAGCTTTAGAATAGTTTAATAAATTGCATATTGTCACACAGTGGAATATTATACAGGGCTAAGAAAGAAGCGCAACTACTTATAATAACATGAATGAATTTCACAAGCATTATGTTAAACAAGCGAAGTTTGTATCTTGATCTGGATATTGGTTCTGTGGGTGTATTCACACTGAAAATTCATCCCTGTTATACATTTGGGGTTTGTGTAGTTTTCTATATGTATGTTATATACTCCTGTAAAAATAGTATATTAAATTAATTAGATCTTTTCTTGTTTGTTTCTTAAAGATTGACTTTTAGTATATCTACTTATTACTGACCCCATATTGAATTCATTAGATGGAGTCGTTTTTCAGTTGACTCAGTAGATGATCTTTCATCAGAAGACTAGGATTAGTGTCATCTTCGGGAGAATAACTTATTTTAATGCCCGAAAACACACAGAATTTGTTTTTAAACAGTCCAAATCTCTTTATGTTATTTTTAAGGCTTTATCTATTTGAGAGAGATAGAGACAGAGCATACATGCATGCACAGGGAGGAGAGAGGGAGAGGGAATCTCAAGCAGATCCCTGCTGAGCATGCAGCCCAGTGGCAGGGCTTGATCCCACAACCCTGAGATCATGACCTGAGCTGAAATCAAAGTCAGATGCTCAACCATCTGAACCACCCAGGTGCCCTGTAAATAGCATCTTTTAAGCATCTTTAAAGAAAAAAGTAAGGTGTGCTACATACAGAGCCCACTGAAGACATTCCATGGGCCCCTAAAGCTTTGCAGTGTGGATGGCCAGGTAGTACTACAGGTTGGCTTTTGTGTTGACCCTTTCACACTGTACTTGTAATAAATGTGGGTGCAGGTAAACACTAGTCGTATAACATAATTCTGTACCACTCCTTAGCCCCTCTGTTTTGTTTTAGGGTTTTAAAAAAATTATTATTACTTGGTTTTGTTTTTACAGATCTTTTCACAGATGCTGCTGAGACTGAAAAAATGGCCAAAAGTTTAGAAGATTCTGAAGGAGTCTGTTTTGTTCCATCTTTTAGTGGATTGCAGGTATTTTTTTTCATTTTAATTTTTTTTAGTCATTGGCAACTACCGACATTTCTCACCTCGTACCCACACTCAAAATTATGTACCTGCTACTCCCTTACCTGAAAATTTGGGCAGCAAGCAGTATAAAGGTGAAGATATATTCCAGGGCTGAGGAGTCATGACTTAGCACAAATTCCGTGAGAAAGCACAGCAAATTCAGCCTAGAGCTCCACCCCTGTGGAAATGAGAAGTTGGCAGGTGTAGTGTACATAAGACCTAGCCTTACTTTATCAGAACCAAAAAAAATAGCCATTTCCCAGTGAGGGGGAAATATATCTGTATATTGGCATTTTTTATTTAGAGGAAGTGTCCCATTGAGAATTAGAAAATGTTAGGATTACACACACGCACACACACACACACACACATACACACACACGCACCGGTATATTTTGCAGTTATAAGTTTGGTTAACTGTTGTGGTGGGTGAAGTATTGGTTATTTTGCCTAATCAAAAAGTGAACCTGGTAAGAGAGTTGGCTTTGTAATATTTAACTTAGTATTTAATTGAGAGATCTGTGTTACTGCTTTTGATTTTAACATATTGTTACAAAGACTTTTAAAAAACTTTTCAGGTATATTATTATAAGCAAAATTCTTTTTTTTTTTGGAAAGCTTATACTATCCCTTTAATCCTCCTCTAAATATGTTTCCTTTAAAAAAATAAAAATTTCTCTTACTTCTAGCCCATCCCATATTCAACCAATCAGTTTTAAAAGCCCCAAGCTTGAAAGTTTGGATAATATCATGTAGAAGCTGGTGAAAAAGGATTAGATCAGGATGTTTCAAATCTCTAAAAATAGGATATTTCCAATCTAGACTTTCAATTGGCAATATTTTAATATCTGTAATGATTTCCTTCTTTACCCTAAAAGACTAAAAGTTTATCAACTGCATGATAGAGATCACACTGTGTCCTCTTTAGAATGATGTGAGGAAACTAGCATCTCTGATAGGACAAGGGGTGAAGAATATTTGTTGGATTGAGGTTTCAGGAGGAAGCTTGAGATGAATAGTTGTCATTAGCCAAGGTAGGATTTAATTAGGCTACTATATATTCTTCCCTTTTTGAAAAATATGCTGGGAGACTTAGTAGTGACTTTATCTTGGCAGCTCTGTTTTTAACTTCTGCATCAATCCATATGCCTGTAAAAATATCAAATGTATGATTAAAAAATATTGCTAAAGCCCAGAAGATTAGACAAAACTTACAGATGTGGTTTTTAATTTCATGTTAATAAATGTCCCTGTCCTGCCATGACTGCAGCCTGGTGATATGCTGGGTTCGAGAAGGGTGGGGGAGGACTGCAGACCAAGTATTTCCCAATGTAGCAATGAAACTCTTAAGTGGGAACTGAAAGTTAATTCAGACAACAATAGTGTGTTGATACTGTTTGGAAAATAGGAGGGAGATCACTGATAAGCTGCCTAGGTCAGCAACAAAGAAAATGAAGGATAGAGGAAATGGAAGGATGGAAGGGTCAAGTATCTGTGATACTGCCCTTAATTTAAGAATATTGTTATAGCCATAGATAACAGGGGGCAAGCCATTGAAAAAATCCCAATAGCCTCAATTTCTCATGGGGGTCTGCTAAGAAAGGGGTATTGCGGGCACTTTGAGGAAAGTGAGAAGTCTGGGACAGCCACTAGCAAGGGGTGGACTGGAGCATGGGTGCTCCAGGGGTGGTGTTGGTTTGTACAGCCATTGTGGTTCTGCTCTGGTTGGTCTTGTGATTTGTGGACGGAGATACTAACATGGAATATCCATGATAGGTATCAGAGGCAGGAATCAGTGACTATCTGCTTAACTGTAAAGTCACTGTGATGGTGGCAGTGATAGGGTGGACAGGACTGTGAACCAAGTGTCAGTCTTCAGAGGATGATGAGTCATGCTCCAATGAGGGTTCTTAGGTTTGCAGGGAACAGGCTTGCTTATGCTACCCTGAGAGGGGCGGTTGTTCACTGGTATGGTAAAGAAGTTGGCAACTGACTTTGCAGTTCTTAATGTTCTTTGTGGTTTCTTCTCTGTGCGTTCACTTTTCTCACTACCAGCTCTGCTCTGTATTCTTTCTTCCTCATAACTTCTGCTTAATTGTCATTATTTTCCTCATATGTTCGCTTCTCCATAATTTGGAAATACAACCTTCTTCCACTCTGTGCATTTTAGCTTCAGTTCCCCCTGTTGATGGTCTTTTTCTGGATAATCTTTTCTGAGAAATCTTGAGAATCTGACTGGACCTCCTAGTCTTCTCAAGCTTAGGACAGATTTTGAGTTAGTCATGCTCAGTCCCTATGGTTGTACTTTGGCAGTGGGACTAGGACATGAAACATGGCTGCTATAGACAATGAGGTCTGTGGTTTCAAGCATTTTCTTCAGTAAGAGGTGTGGCCAGCAAGTACTAGGAATGCCATCTCTGGTTTTGTGAATGACTGGGATGTCTGAGCCACGAAAAGGTAAAACATGATGTTCCCTAAACAAACATGGGGGAAGGGAAGTGTCTCCTAACAGTAGATGTTTATGGCCTAGAGTGGTCATGGGAAGTTAGTACAGTCCTTCTGGCCCCTGTGGTAGAGAAGCTTGACAGTCTTCCACTGGATAGCTCTAACTGAAGCTATTTTTCCGGCACAGAGCCAGGTTTTTTTTGTTTTTTTTTTTAATTTTTTTTATTTATTTATGATAGTCACACAGAGAGAGAGAGAGGCAGAGACATAGGCAGAGGGAGAAGCAGGCTCCATGCACCGGGAGACTGACGTGGGATTCGATCCTGGGTCTCCAGGATCGCGCCCTGGGCCAAAGGCAGGCGCTAAACCGCTGCGCCACCCAGGGATCCCTGGAGCCAGGTTTGTTATAGCAACCACAGAATTAGTAGAGAGGACTTCTCAGAACTGGTTACATTTTAGGAGAATTTATTTACAATAGAAGGAAGGATTCAAAGGGCACAGAAAGGGTTGTGAAGAAAGTCAGTAGTGGGAGAGGTTTTGGTAAGAAATTATAGTAATATAAAATTGTAGTAAATTCTTACTCTGTGTCAGACACTGTTCTAAATGTCATGAATTATCTCACTTGATCTTCGGTGACTTAGTAAGGCAGAAGATACTCTTATCATTCTATTCTGAAGATGAGGAAACTGAGATTTAGAGCTATTAAATCACTTGCGTGGTCTCAGCTAGTGAGCAGCAGAGCTGGTGTCAGGGCCCAGGTGTTCTGATTCTAGGGTCCAGGTTCTTAACCATTCTGCTATACTGGTTCATGGTATGGTGTAAAATATGACAACAAGAATATACAATAGATGCCAGAAGAGTTTGTGTTTAGGTTCACGGTTGACAAAGGGCAAGAGATGTTAACTATCCTGCACGTTCCCAGCTTATTAGGCTAATATCCCAGTGAGGTTCTTAACTACCCTGCTGTACTGGTTCATGGTATGGCATAAAAGATGACACCAGGAATAGACAATAGATGCCAGAGGAGTTTGTGTTTAGGTTCACATTTGATGAAGGGTAAGAGGCATTAGCCATCCTCCAGGCCCCCAGCATATTAGGCAAAAATCCCTGTGGTGACAAGGGCCTGTGGGGGCAAGTAGTCTATGCTTTGGGCAGGAGTCGGCCAGGTTAGCTCAGGACTCCAAACAAAACTTTACTGAGTCTTGCCATTCCTGGTTGGTTGATGGCCAGAGAGGCTTAGTCAATGAGATTGGCAATGATAGATTGGAGGTATGGCTGGAGACTCTCTGCCCTGGCAAGGTGTGACCAGGCCCAAAGGATCTTGCCTACAGTACAGGATTTTCCCTACAGTATGATCCCAAAGACAGATTCACTTAAACTAATATAGGGACATTGTAACCAAAAAGAAATTTTTAGGTTTCCATGGGATTTATTATCTCTCAAATTGGCCTATTACTAATTAATTGTAAATTATGTGCATAGATATATTTACAAAAGTGATTTCAGGCCAGTCATACCAGTATTTTATGTGGTATATTAGAAGAAAATACTTTTATCCAGAAAATACATAGCACACTATTAGGGACTAGTTGCACTGGCTGAATCTGACCTTTGTTTTACAATTGAATGCACCTGATATAGGCCAGCGTTACTGTATAAATAAGCTTTTACTGAGTGAATCATTAAAACATATTAATAAATTTGAAAAATAATCAGAATAAAATCACAATAGGAGGAAAATCACAGCTACAGTAAAGATAAGATGTGATATGGGATATCTTCAGTTAAGTAATGAGGAAGAGTATTGTTTGTTCATTGATTGAGCAAATGTGTGAGGATCCCCTGTGGGGGCCAGATGCAGTGCAAGGCCCTGGAGACACATGGGAATCAGTTTCTACAGGAAAGGAAGAGTTTTAACAAATGTTCATACAAATATACATGATTATAAACATTGCTATAATGCAAAGCTCTAGGATTCCATAAAAGTGATGATGGATGCTTGGTCTTGTCTTTGGGATCAGAAGTTTTTCCAGAGGAATCTGAGCCAAGATTTGAAACAGGAGTAGGATTAACTAGAAAAAGAGGTGGTAGAAAGTTTTCCAGGTATGAGATGATGAGTCAAGGCTCTGAAGCTAGAAGGCACTTTTCCTGGGGACCATCATTTTCCGATAGTACCAGCACATCCCTCTGTTGTGACCTTATATCATCCATTGGAACCATTCTTCTGTCTCTTTCTTTGTGAGATTACAAGCTCTGGCAGGGGTCTTTGCTCTTCATCTTTGTGTCCCAGAATTGTCTTGCATTCCTGGGGATGCAAAGATGAATACAAACTTCATCCAACAGATATGTAATTCTAGCTCAAGACTTTGGCTCTTTTATTATTTTTTTAAGATTTTATTTATTTATTCATGAGAGACAGAGAGAGAGAGAGGCAGAGACACAGACAGAGGGAGAAGCAGGCTCCATGCAGGGAGCCCGACGTGGGACTCGATCCTGGGACTCCAGTATCATGCCCTGGGCTGAAGGCGGCGCTAACCCGCTTAGCCACCCGACTGAAGACTTTGGCTCTTTTATTTTTTTTTATTTTTTTATTTTTTTTTTACTTTGGCTCTTTTAAAGACAGAAGTTAGGCTGGGTCATTTCTCCTATTAGGCAATAAAGCTATTAAGCTAAGAAATAGAAGAGTTTCGTTTGAATGTCTAACAACATATTAGGTGAAGTTATGACACTGTAAAACACATCATTTGCATTATAGTTTTTTATCTTAAGACTAACTTACACTTCTAGAAAGCCACTCTAAAAAAAATAATAATAAAATAAAAATAAAAAGCCACTCTACAAAAACAATTCTGGTGTAAAACCTTTACAGATGGATAAAAGGGGGAAATACTAGGATTACTTTGCATTTCCTCTTGTAAAGCTAAATATTTAATAGTTTGTTATTCTATAAAAATAATAATAATAATTTGTTAATCTGCTTCAGTATCGTCTCTTAGTATGAGTTCAAAGAGAAGGTGTAGCTAAGCCCAATACCTATGACTCAATCTTGCTTAAGTCCTGCTAGAGACTTATCCTAATAGTTGACATATTTTTAGACTGTCATTTATTTTAAAACTAACTCTAAGCATTCGCATTCTTTTTTTCTACCATGGCTATGTTTTTTATTGCATAAAAGGTCTTTAAGTCTATAGATATAATTTAGAACTATAATAAAAATTCTTACTATCTCTTTTCTTTAGGCTCCATTAAATGACCCCTGTGCATGTGCCTCTTTTATGGGTTTGAAGCCTTCCACCAATAAATACCATCTTGTACGAGCAATATTGGAGTCAATAGCTTTCAGGTACCAAAACTTGCCCTAAACTCTCCCTTCCCCATATAGTATTGTGATTTCTTTCTATTAATTTCTGCTAAGCTAAATTATGATATTTCTTAATTTTAACTGAGTGTCTATACCTTTAAATTCATACTGTTTATGATGTAATCTGTTCTTATTGCTAATTTCCTCAGTATCAATTTATTTTCATGTGTTATAGTACCAGTACCACTTAGATTTGATATCTGAAAATAGATGATTTTTAAAAATATGGTTGGCCCTTGAATACAATGACTTAGAACTGAGCCATATTAATTTTTCCAATAAACACCATACAGTACTATAAATGTATTTTCTCTTATGATTTTCTTAATAACATTTTCATTTCTCTAGCTTACTTTATTGTAAAAATACAGTATAAATACATATAACATACAAAATATGTGTTAATTGACTGTCATCAGTAAGGCTTGCCAGCAGCAGTAGGCTATTAATTAAGTTTTAGGGAAGTCAAAAATTACATGCAGATTTTTGATTTTGTGGTAGGTTAGTACCCCTAGTTCCCATGTTATTCAAGGGTCAGCTGTATCTAATTTCTTAAGCATTAAGAGATTTAAAATGGACTTTCAAAGGTTTTTGCATCCTTATTGATAAAGGAGAATTCTAATTATTCTAATTAATAATGCTTCCATTATACTCAAAGATTAAATCACCAGAATTATCTTTTTGTGTGTGTCCCTGTGTTATTTTCGTTGTGGTGTAGTTATAGTTTATTAAAATGAAAAACGTGGCTGTCATGAATATGGAACATTTGCAGTGTTTAAAATAAAAATGTCGGGATCCCTGGGTGGCGCAGCGGTTTGGCGCCTGCCTTTGGCCCAGGGCGCGATCCTGGAGACCCCGGATCAAATCCCACGTCAGGCTCCCGGTGCATGGAGCCTGCTTCTCCCTCTGCCTATGTCTCTGCCTCTCTCTCTCTCTCTCTCTCTATGTGACTATCATAAATAAATTAAATTAAAAAAAAAATTAAAATAAAAATGTCTGTGATTACAAAATGATTATTTTTGTATTTGGTGAATTCTATTCGATGTTGTTTGTGTTATGTCATCTTAATAGCTTTCTATTAAATGCTAGCTTTAAATTTTTATTTGTAGGAAGGATAATAGATTAAATTTATTTCTAAACAAAAAACATGCTCTCTTTTATCAAGGTGAAAAGTACAAGGATCTGAACCTCTTGCTTGTTTGAACATTTATTATCAACTTCCAGTTAGTATATTTGTTTGTTTTCTTTTGTATATTTATTACATACCATATAAATAAAACCAGAGGTTTTATTTTTCTGTTGGAAAAAGAATTATCATGATATGAATTTTCTCTAAATGATTTTCTTGATTTTTTTTGACTAGAAACAAACAGTTATATGAGTTGATGCAGAAAGAGATCCATATCCCTGTGACAAAAGTCCGGTATGTACACTTTGTTTTCAATAGATTTAATTAGAAATTGGGAGTGAATGGTAACCACTATTAGTATTTTCATCATTATGATTATTCAGGATTTCAAAAAAAATTATGCTTAGTTTCTTTGCAGCAAAATTCTTGTTCATAGGAATTTGGAAAGAAAAGGGAAGCTAATTTTGGATTTATGGAGAATATAACACAATGTATAATTTAGGAGGATCTTAATATACACATGTATATTATAAACATCTTTAAAATGTCTTTAAAGAAAAAAACGTCTTTTTTAGGTATGTGGCTATCCTTTTGGCATGGAAGCATCAAATTTTCTTTGCTGGTGTGGCCAAATGAATTTTTATGTTGGCTTAGTTTAGTTAGCCTATTTTGAACTAGTTTTAGGACAACAGGGCCAGTGGGAAGACTGATGTTAGGGATTAGGAAAAGTGTTTGAAGATTACCTAGTGAGAACCTTTATCTTCAGGTCAATGCTAAGTGATATAATTTTGGAATTAAAAAGTTGAACTTAAAGAAAATAAAATCAAGGATCTAAAAAAATATATGTGGCCCTTTAAAAAATATTAATAGTGTTCTTATGCTTTTGTTGAAGTAACTGATCTCAAATATCTTTCTCCCCACAGGGCAGATGGAGGAGTTTGCAAGAACAATTTTGTCATGCAGATGACTTCAGACCTGATTAATGCGAATATAGAGAGACCTGTCAACATAGACATGTCCTGCCTTGGTGCAGCTTCACTAGCTGGCCTTGCTATTGGTATGTGTGAATTTTATAAAAGTGAGAGCTGTCTTACAAGCTGTTCTTGCTGATAGCATTTCTCTTCCCAAATCATGGGATTATAGAGAGGGTCTAGAAAATGTTGGTGTCCATTAAGCTCTATACACATATGTACATTACGCACAAAACACTCCTCTGAGTATGAGTGGGTCTGTGGATGGGTCTGGGTGCCTGAGACTGGGTGCACTTCCTCCTCACGTCACTCCTTCAGTCAGAATTAGGAGATGAGGGATCCCTGGGTGGCGCAGTGGTTTGGCGCCTGCCTTTGGCCCAGGGCACGATCCTGGAGATCCAGGATCGAATCCCACGTCGGGCTCCCGGTGCATGGAGCCTGCTTCTCCCTCTGCCTGTGTCTCTGCCTCTCTTTCTCTGTGACTATCATAAATAATAAATAAAAAAAAAATTAAAAAAAAAAAAAGAATATGAGATGAGAAAAATGAATTTCAACTGCTTTGTCTTCAGCAGAGGGAAGGACTCTGGATAAACTTTCCAAGTAGATGGGCTTTTCTTTGGCACGAGAAACCAGTCCATTTTTTTATTCATTGAAAATTTGTTGAGTACCTGCTATATGACAGTCACTACTGGGAATAAAGAGTTTTAAAAATGTAGTCCCTGCTATGAGAGTCTGTAGTTACAGTAAGACAAGTAAACCAATTATTATACTTGTGTGATAAACCCAGCAAACAGCCATAGCATTAAGTGGTGCAGGCTTCCCAGAGGAGGCTCAGTGTTGAAGGAGTTAGCAGACAGCCAGTAGAGGAGGTAAGGAGCCATAAGAAGTGAGCAGTCCAATAAAGAAAGCAACTTGTGCAAATGTCCCAGCCCGTAAATGCTGATAGGTGAAGATCAAGAGGAAGGGCTGGAGAGGAACAGAGGTCCAGTTGTGGTAGACTCCTCATAAAGAGGAGTTTGAACTTAATCATGAAGACACTGGAGAGAGTTTGAACTTAATCATGAAGACACTGGAGAATTTTAAGCAGGGGAGGGACATGGATGGATCTATATTTGAACAGACTCCTTTGGCAATTAGTGAAAAGATTAGTTGGAGGGTGAAGAATGGACTCGGGAAGAGCAATTAAAGGGTTCCCTAAGAAGCGGGATGCTGCCTTGTGGAACTAGGAGTATTTAATATGTTCCTGTATGGAAGGGAAGAGTGCTTGTACAAACAGGATATTTTATAGTTAGAAGTTTTAGGCTAATATTTAGCATATTAAAGTTAAAATTACAAAAAGTTTGAGATCTTAGTAAGTTCAACTTAAACTGTATTCTACTAAAAATCTGTTAACTTTGAATAAAATTAAAACAGTCACTTTAAAAAAAAAGTCACTTTCATTTATTCATTGATTAATGTGTGATTAATTCATGTTGAAGAAAAAACTTTCCTTTAAATAATCATTCCCATTTACAAATTTAGTTAAATTTCTTTGTATATTTCAACTGATAAAATTTTTTTTTAAGATTTTATTTATTCATGAGAGAGACAGAGAAATAGGCAGAAGGAGGGGGCTCCCCACAGAGAGCCCGTTGCAGGACTCAATCCCAGGACCCCAGGATCACGACTTGAGCCAAAGGCAGACATTCAGTCACTGAGCCACCTAGGTGCCACTCAACTGATACAAATTTAGTACAGTTGACTTTCTTTTTAATAATTTCATATGCCTAAAAAAAAAAAAAAAATTAATTTCATATGCCTAACTAACTTAGAAGTATAACAAAATCTTTTCAAATACTTGAATAACTCTTGCAAAATGAATAAATTAAGCTATATTTACAGTAGATCAAATGCTCATAAACATTCTAATATTGTTTATAAGGTAAATCAAATTTTTCTATGCCTTTTCACCTTATAAGACTAAATATCTCAGATTCTCTTGAACATTTAAAATACTTTAACAAACACATATAGATTATTCTTAGAACATAGTAGCTTGAGCTTTATGTATTTGAGCTTTATCTATTGCATTATATTTGTATTTAATTTCAAACCTTTCCAATACAAAGAGACTTTATTGGTGAGAGAAAATATACTTTGGGGAGACTTGTCAACTATGTTAGTACTTCAGAGTAAGTGTAATATACCAGGTTAATTAATAAGACACCTAGACTATTTCAGACTACTTATGGTCCTAGTTATAAATATGTTTTCTTGCTTCTTTTTATTATAAATCACATTTGTGAAGAACAATATATGCCAAAACAACATTATCATGAAGTGGAATTTAAATAACTTCTGTGAAATACAATAGCTTGAAAAAGAAACTACTTGTTATATTCAGGCTCAACTTTGAATTCATCCGTATTCCAGGGAGTTGCCTCTTACTTCAAGATATATGACCAAAATCTTAATTTATCTTTGTTTTTTTTTTTAATTATGTAAAGGGAAAATATACAGTTACTTACTTGTTTTCTTCATAGCAAGTCATGAAATTAAATGATGATAGGGTGAGATTGCTCTGGAAATGGTTTGATGCTGTGCCACACGGAAGTAAAGCTGATAGTTAGAAATCAAATGATTTTAAAATCCTGGTGTATTTATTCCCAGGGATAGTCAATTGAACAAAATTCAAAATCAACAAAATATTTTGAATTGTGTTTTAAAACAATAGTTGTTTACCTGTGCACCAGTTTGCATAGGTTTGTGGATAAACTTTATGGACTCCTTATTTGCCTTAAAATTTGAGAGTAATTTTTTCTACCTGTAGGGTTTTGGACTGACAAGGAGGAACTAAAGAAACTGAGGCAAAGCGAAGTGGTTTTTGAGCCACAGAAGAAATGGCAAGAATATGAAATGAGTATGGAAAACTGGGTCAAAGCAGTGAAACGCTCCATGAATTGGTATAACAAGATGTAGCACTAACAGGAATGACGGAAACCATATATGGCTGGTTGATGGGACATGCTGATGAGACACAGCTCAGGGATAATAACCAATATGACGATGACTAAGAAGATTTCAGATGAGCTTTGCAACCTGAGAGAAAAAACATTGCTCTTTTGAATACAAAACAAAACAAAAAATCCCTAATTTTTAAATCTAAAGCCTGGTAAGATTATAAGGCAACAGTACCTCAGAACTTTATATCTTCTGTTTTGTAGCAGATTCCAAAGGATGTTAACCATTTCCAGCCATACTTTGACAGCCATGGGTCCTCCTCCAATTTATACTGGGTCAATGATACATACGAACATAACCGTTGACTCTCTTGAGTTAATAATTGTAGGTCAATCACCATTCATGTTTTGTTCCAAAATTAAGTGACAGGTGTTCCTTAACTCTTTAAAATTAAATGGGCTATATGAAGTTCACATAGCTAGAAAGAAAGAATAACCGAGGAAACGTGGAATTTGGAAACATTAATATTTTATATTTAAAGCCATAATTGTTCAATACTGTATCCAAATATGAGCTCGATAGGCCCCTCTCAGATAGGGTTATGTTAGTTCTTTCCTTTATTGGGCTTAAAGACACTGCCTTAATTTTTCCTTCTTTAACCAAATTCTGAGCAATCTTTAAGTATTGAAAAATAACTTTAGTCAGTGAAACTACAAAGGGTAATGATTCAAAAGGAACAAAAAAATAATTTCTTCCTCAAATAGGAATTCTCTAAAAAATTTCTGGCTAAAGTATAACATCCCATTTTTTACACAATATTGGTACTGAATATAAATCTGCTTTTTTCTTCCTGTTCTTTATCTTTGTTGTTGAGATACTTGCATAAATGTCTTTTGCTTTTATTAAGTGCCTAATCGAAGAGCTTAATTTGAAGAAAGTGCCCTAATACATTGGTGATGTAAGATTTGCCTTCGTTGTGGGTTTTTTTACTTATCCAGATGTCTTTTATTTTTGTTCAGTCTACTCATCTCTGTGAGATAGGAGCAGTGGGTAATGGAGATGTATTTATACAAATGATTACCCTCCAGCGATTATTGGGCCAGAATTCCACGGAGAGGTGCAGGGACAGTTCCACATTCTCAGACTTTCTTGATAGAAACAAATGTGAAAGAATCAGAGCAGCAAGTAGCTTCGGGCCCAGTAGAAAATTGTCCTGTGGCAGGAGACTACCATCCAACTTGTTCTCATGTTATTTGCCCCTCCCACCATTTAGGCGTGTAGCAATAATGAATTTATTCCCCTCTTTATCAGGCTTTATCACATAAAGACCTGTTATAGAGCTAGTTGTTAAATACTAACCTAACATAAAAAGTGACTATTACAGGGAATTTTGTTGTTGCCATCATATATGTCCATTTCAGTGACAGATATGATAGGACTAGGGGTCACACACTCCATTTCTGCAAATTCCATTTCAGTGAACTTTGTCTTCTTGAAGTATTAAAATTTGTAGTGGAATCATTACAGCCAATATATAGTATCATTAGCTCCATTCATTAAGATTTGGAAATATTTTTGTTAAGTGGAGGTGTTTTGTTTACTGTAACAAGTCAGATTCCATTATGTAGATGATACTCTTCTTTTTATTTTCATTTTTTTATGTCCCTTTTACAAAGCTTAGTGGCTGAATATAGGCCCTTTTATCAAAATCCGATCACTTGCGAGCTGCTCCGTTGTTTTTTATATCTGTTTCTCACAGATTCTACTTCTCAGTGGGTATGATTTCATAGGAAAGAATTGTCTTTTTGTGTTAGGATATACTGAATTGTAATATTATTAATACTTAAAACTTTTTAGCTCATTTCCTTTTCACATTCTTCTTTCTCATCATAAAACCACAAGGTGAAGGATAAATAAGTACCTTTTAGATAATCAGAAAAAGTAACTGTGAACAGGTCTCATCGGAATTATCTCTTCAAAAATCAGTGGCTAATTTTTTCTTCTATTAGTCTAGAATTAATCTTTTATTTTTACTACTTCTGGCTGTTTTTTAGTGACACAGTTTAGTAAATCTTTTGCCAGATTTGACCTAGATCAGAAATGTGACCACATTTGCTTTCATGGTTGTAGAGACAGTTGATACTCAAAATCAGTTGAGCAAAAAAATTATCCTTTCTTTCCATCTTCCAAGTTTATTTTCATTTATACGCTAATATTTGCAGTTCAAAAAAAATCATTCTAAGATTTCTCAGCATGTTTTATTTTCCCATTATGGATCAATCAGATATCTTTAGGAGGCCTGTAGCTACCTTATCAAGGAGGAGAATGTTTCTGTACAGTCCTTTTTAAAATGGTACTAATTGCTTTCATACCTAGACTTACTGATTTTTCTTTCTTTCTTTTTTTTTATGCCACCATAAGATGGTTTCTCAGTCTCAGTATGATTGATGTTTGGGACAAGTAATGCTTTGTCTTGGGTTGTTGTATTACGCATTACAGGCTATTTGGCTTATACTGCAGGAGGCAGTATCACCCCCAGTTGAGAACCAGTAATATAGACTATTAGAAGAAAATTGAAGGCTCAGCAAATGTAGTGTGTCTATCATGCTTCTTTTCTCTCTGCCTCATTTTACCTTAGGAAATGGTTGTTAGCAAAAAGAGATGGTTGTATCTTAAATAGGGTTTCTGTTTTACTGGTTAATAAGGCAAGAAAAAAAATCTTATGTTGTAATTGTCTTCTGCTGTTTTTTACCCACTCACTGCCATCCCCATGCCTGTATCCTCTGTGGTCTTAATGAGTGGGCTTATGACTTCAGTATAGTATTAATGTAGTCTGCAAAGCATCTCGATCTGCCTTTTTGCTTCCTTTTCATCTCTGAACAAAAGAGATGATCACTCTCTTTTACCTGGTTCTGTGCAAGACTCCCATCAAACTGGAAGTTCCCCAAAAGCAGAAACCATGTCTACTTCCACAGAACTCAACTCTGTGCCTTCCTATTGGTGGGATGAATTTTTACTTTATAAGTGTAACTTTTTTTGCATATATACTTCATCCTTGATTTACATACATTTGTTAATAGGGAGCAGCATATATTTGTTGCGAGTAAAATATCTTTTGTTGGATTAAAAAGGACAACAGTTGACCCTTGAACAACATGGATGTGAACTGTGCAGGTCTGCTTATATGCAGATTTTTTCCATAAATATATGTACCATACTGTAAATGTATTTTCCTTTTGATTTTCTTAATAACATTTTCTTTTCTCTAGCTTACTTTATTTTCAGAACACAGTGTATAATGCAGATAACATACAAACTATGTGTTAATCAACTGTTCATATTATCAGTAAAGATTCTGGTCCCAGTAGGCTATTAATAGTTAAGTTTTTGGGGAGTCAAAAATTATATACAGGTCTTTGTGCAGGGGATTAGCACGCCTAACCCCCCGTGTTGTTGAAGGGTCAACTTATGAGACCTAGAATCCTCTTACTTTTTTTTTTTAATTCTTCATATGTTTATATATTTGCATATGTGTTTGTGTAGAGATACACATAGTTATATCAACTGTCTAAGGTACCGTTGAAGCCTTTTCATTCACAGGTTTTGTGTATTTGACTGCAGACAGCTAGCTCACAGATAGAATCTTAAGAACACCAAACCCTCTCACGTTAGAGGGAAGTAACTTCAGAAACATCCCCTTCTGCAGAGGACCTATACTGGGGACCAGTCTTTAATTAAAATAATCTAACCCAGGAGTTTGGCAAGTATTTTATAATTCTCTGAAGAGAGGACCCTGGAGTTCTTCAACTTGAAGCGATTCTAGAGTCATCCAGAGACAACCTCGATGGCTCTAATCTACCCTAAAGGACTCTGAATCCCTTTGGGAAATATAGATCATGTTTCTCAGTTAGAATTAAAATATACTCTGGACCTACCTGGTCCCAGAATCATCTTCTTGCATACCCAATGCTGGGTCATCTGGTTCAAACCAGTCAAAACAGTAACCCCAAAGAAGTCAAGTAGGTGATCCAAAACCACATTGTTTTTAAGTTTTGGAGCCTCAGATATTACAAATGTGAATACCAAAATGCAAATATTTTTTGCACTTAGAACACTGGTTCTAAGTCATTGGCTGTTTTGTCACCATATTCCCATGGGACCCTTGCCCTTAGGGTAATGCAGGAATGATCTTGGGAGTGGGAATGTTAGAGACAGGAACCTGAAGAATCAGATATTTCTGAAATTCTCCGTATGCCATTTCTACTGCCTTTCCCCCCTTTATTATAAATTTGAGTTATCAAAATGGCTATGTCTGTATAGATATCTATATTATTTAGAAAATAAATGATGTAAGGTTTCAATTTAAATGAGCCATATCTTTACAATAAACTTTCAGACTGTTCCAGAGTAGCTATACCATTTTACATTCCAACCAGCGATGTATGAGTGATCCAATTTCTCCATATCCTCACCAGCATTTGATGTCACAATTTTTTATTTAGCTACTGTGATAGGTGTGAAGTTTTCTCATTATGGTTTTAATTTGCATTTCCCCAATTAATAATGGTGTTTAACATCTCTTCATGTGCTTTTTTGCCATCTATTTATCTTCTTCAGTGAACTGTCTGTTCATGTCTTTTGTCCATTTGCTAATTGGGATGTTTGCTAAATGAGCCATATCTTTACATGAATATCTTTTTAAAAAATCTTTTTAAAATCAGTATGGTGACTTGAAAAATCATTAAGTAGCATTTCTAAATCCTTCTAGGCAAAGTGTATATAGCACTTGAATGTGATTTTATAATGTACTGGCAGAAGAGTTCTCACATTTCTTCTGTACTCATTATGTAGTATAGTACTAATACTGTATAACAACAAAACAGTTTCAAAGATACTTTTACTTAGAATGTTAAGTAGAATGTACAAATACATGTTTTGTCCATAGCTATCATAATGTTTGTAATCTCTTATTTAAAATAAGCTGATTCGTGTTTCAGAATGATTGTTTAAAATTAACTTGAAATTTTCCTATTTGTGCAAGATGATTAATACAGATTCTAGTTCATATGCATCAGCGAATTCATAATCTTATTTCTCTGATGTTCTTTACAAATTTCATAGTGTTATTAAATAGTCATTGAGAACCTCGTAAGTCAATGTTGAGATCTACAAATACAATCTAGGTGCATAGCAATAGGAATGCGTATGTGAATTTTTCTCTAATCTTTTTTCTACTTTAACTTTTGGATTTCTTTTTAATTTTACCTGGAAATTCTTATTTAATGCTATTTCCTATTTTGGTTCCTGCTCATAAGAAGGTCACAGAGAAATTGGGGCACCTGGCTGGTTCAGATCAAGCGTGACTCTTGATCTCGGGGTTGTGAGTTTGAGCCCCATATTGGGTATAGAGATTACTTAAAAATAAAATCTTAAAAAAAAAAAAAAGAAGGTCACAGAGAAACAAGCATATGTTAACTACAAGATAAATTTGGGCTTAATACGGTTAGAGAAGAAAGGTTTTCTGTAACCCTGCCTCTTTAAATCCTGTTAGGCTTGTCATTCTATATTGTACATTTTTGTGCAAGGGAAATTACTAGAGAAGAGGGTTAATTCTTTGTGGTGGGAAAAATGATATGGTTTGTTGTGAAAATATACTGGATTTTTAAATATTTAGAAAGATTTTAATTAAGGAAAAATTTCAAATACTAACATGAAAGAACCTAGCAGTTGTTAAAAATCCGTTCTGAAAATTACCTACATTATTTGGGAAACTATAATGAAACAGTAAATGATTTTTTATATACATATTATGTATTAAAGTCATTTAGTGTTTCTCTATTCATTGCTTTGGGTTTGCACACATGCACAGCAACATTTGGATGGTGAAGGATTCAGTCAGTCTGGATTCCATTCCTTGACTGTAGTGGGGTCCATGGTATCATTCCAAAGTAGGAAATTTGAAGGTTGATAAACATTCACCTATTAGGAGGAAGAGAGAGGTTTTCTTTTAATTTTATTTTAGGTCAAAGTAATATTAGTCTAAGGAGAATAAGGAAGGGGGGCATTATGGAGATAGAAAAGCCAGAGCTGGCTTTTCTAAAATTTATAGCAATATTTTTAAAGAGTCTTGCAACTGTAAAAAAAAAAATGTAGGAAACAATGGGGATGGTAGGGGATAATAATGGAATTTTTTTTGCTACTTAGAAAAAGAAACACCCAATTAAGAGCTGGAGATCATAGGACAGATACATTAGATTTGCTAATTCCCCCTCCTCCTCCCCCTCCCCCGCCACTTGGGCAAGAACATTAGCTCCTGGATCCCAGGGAATTCTCATATCCTCTCACCCAGTCCACATGGCTCTTGCCCTGTCTCTCCTAGAAAGTCCAGTCTCTGTCAGCATCTCAGCTTCATCACCAGGCATTGTCAAGAACTGAGAAGAATTTAAAATCTTACTCTACTTGGAAACTAACAAATTAGCCTTCCACAGTTCCACGAATATTGACAGAAGATAGGAGACTCCTGGGTCAGAGTCTTTATTACTCACAGGCATAGCAAACACCACAATCTTCATGTTTGCATTAGTTTCCTTTACTTCTCAACTACATGGAGCAGTCCAGGTTGATGCTGTGCATGCAGTGAGTCTGCAGTACAGCTGAGGAATCTTAAGCTTAGGAGACTTGTGTCTTGTAAGGGGCTGCAAGTAAATGTGTCTGATGCTCACTCTTGAGGAAATTATTATATTGCTTTTTTAAAAAAGATTTTATTTATTTACATCGGGAGAGGGAGTGCGCCTGCACGAGGGGAAGGGCAGAGAGAATTTCCAGCAGACTCCAGGCTGAGCACAGGGCCTGTTGTGGGGCTTAATCTCACAACCATGAGATCACAACCTGAGTGGAAATCGAGAGTCCACACTTAACTGAGCCACCCGGGCACCCCTGTTTTACTATATTGAACAGTAAATAAAACTGCCCTCTAGTCTGGAGGGAGACACTATTGCCTCAGTGCCTCTGCTTGCAAGATAAGCAGAAATGAGAGAGCCACATAAAATTGACTCTAAACAATAAATTCATTATCTTGATTATGGCAGTGATTTCATGAGTGTATACCTATACCCAAACTCACCAAATGATTTACTTTTTTGCACAGTTTATTGCATGTCAGTTTCACTTCAACACAATGAGAGGAGGAGAAGTCTCAAATTGTTGGGACCAGTAGCCTCAGTGCCACCGAAGTGCTTTCCAGAAAAGGAGAATTTCAGGCCCTAATTTTTTGCTTTTTATTTTGAAATAATTTTAGACTTAACAAAGTTGAGAAAATGGCACCAAGTTCCCCTCATCATCCAGCGTCCCCTAATTAATAATTTACCTAACCATAATATAATCACCCAAACCAGGAAATTCACATTGATAGAAGAGGATTAACTAATCTACAGATCTTAGTTGGATCTTGTCACTTTTCCAACTACTGTCCTTTTCCTGGCCCAGGATTTAATCAAGGGTCCCACATGGCATTTATTTTCATGTCTCCTTAGTCTCCTCCAGTCTGACAGTTCCTCAGTCTCTCTTTTCTTCACATCTTTCTTGACAAAGAGTACTAGCAGTTACTTTATAGAATGTCCCTCAATTTGAGATGGCCTGACAGTTTCTTGTGATTAGGCTAAGGTTCTGAATTTTTGTTACAATGCTGCAGAAGCAATGTGGCCTTCTCAAGGCATGCTATCAGGGAGACACATCAGTATGTCTTCTTATTGAAGATGTTAACCTTGATCACTCGATTAAGGTGGTATCTGCCAAGTTTTTCTATCATAAGGTTACTATTTGCCCCTTTGTGACTAATAAGCATCTTGTGAGGAGATCATTTTAGACCATGTAAATACCCCGTTGCCTTTTTTTTTTTTTTTAATACCCCGTTTCCCGTCAAACTTTTCACTCACTGGTTTGAGCATGCATGGTTAGTTCTTGCTGGCAAAAATCACTCCTGTACTATTTGTCTAATAATGGTGATTTCCTACTTACATGATTTCTTTACATTCATTCATTGGAAGAGCTGTCTCTCATGTTCCATTTATTATTATACCACTATTGGTCATCTTTTGGTCCACCTCACATCCTCTTGGTCCACCTTTTTATTCCAGTTGTTGCAGCAATCATCTGTCCAGTTATAACCTGACGGTACCTTGCATCACCATAACTTCTCTGTTTTGTGGGCTGGGATTTCTCTGCCTCCCAGCTTGGAACTGATTGGAACCAATTCTGTCATTTTCACCTATGATCAAACTAGGAGGTGCTAGAGAGCTGAGACTCTACGGTGCAACTTATAAACAATGGGGATGAGAACCAGTGTATAAACATGCTCCTCTTTGGTTCCATAAGTGGACAATTCTGAGATGTGTTCTTCACAGCTCCTTGCACTCTTCAGCTCCATCCAGCCTCAGTGGCCTCCAGCAGATGACCATCTCAGAAACACAGCCTTAGATTGGCTTTTCCTCCTTCATGTTTCAAGCCTCCCAGCCCCTATTCCTGTTCCTTGGAATCATTTCCCAGAATAAACCACCTGCATAGAAGAATTTGCCTCAGAGAAGGAGTGAGAAAGGAGAATAAGCAGATTTGTGCATTACTAGTCATTAAATATTTTGACTCTCACATCTTTCACATCTACAGAGGAGAGGTGTCCAAGCATATTCATAACAGCAGAATAGAAGAAAAAAAAATGTCAGCAAAGAGAATGGATTATATAAATTTTGTTATTTTTTACATCCATGAAAATGAATGAATTACATTAAGACATGACTCAAAGTGAGCCAATAATAATTTGCAGATGAGTAATAATGTTTGACCCTGAATATATATAGTTCAAAAACATGCAAAACTAAGCAATATATTGCTTGGCGTTAAATAAGTATGTGTTGAAATTGTCCAGAAAAAAAAGAAGATTGTAACTGAGGATAGGGTTATTATAGGGAGGGAAAGGCAGAGGGTCCTGTTGGGGAGGCACACACAAGAGCTCCAGTGATGATAAGAGTCAATTTCTTTTTTTTTTTTTTTTTTTAATAAATTTGTATTTATGATAGTCACACAGAGAGGGAGAGAGGCAGAAGCAGGCTCCATGCACCGGGAGCCCAATGTGGGATTCGATCCTGGGTCTCCAGGATTGCGCCCTGGGTCAAAGGCAGGCGCTAAACCACTGCACCACCCAGGGATCCCAAGAGTTGATTTCTTAAGCTGGTACATGAGGGTGGGTACATGAGGGTTTATCATTATTCCTTATACTTCACGTATTTTTAGGATGAATAAAATTTTTATCATAAAAAGATGTTAGGTTTGATACTGAGAAGAGGTTACTTTTATTAAGGGCGACTTGTGAAATCCTTCCACTGGCCTAACCAACTAAGTCATTCCAGATATGAACTCAGGAGAGGGTTGTGTTCCTGTCTGAGGAAATTCCAAGGCTTGGATTCCCCTCCGCCCTATTGATGTGATTCAGCTGCACATAATAGGACAGACAGTGTCTGGAAGACAAGGCCTTGATTTAACACATTTTTCTTTTAAGTGTTATTCTTTTGTCAGTCACTGGATGGATTAGGTGTGAAAACAGGATGCTGTTTTTAAAAAGTCCGTGTCTGCAACTGTCCCAGACAACTGCAGATCTTTTTTGTACAATAAAAAGGTGTCGTTAGGAACCTGTTACTCAAAGTGTGGTGTTTGGTGTAGCAGCACCAGCGCTGGGTGGGAGCTGATTGGAAATGCAGCCTCTACATCCCACCTCAGACCTACTGACTCAAAGCCTGAATTTTTATAAGATCTCGAAGTGATTCCTGTGCACACAAAAGCCTGAGAGGCACTAGTCCAGAAGTCCTCTAGCTGTGGCTACAGAGAGCCGCCCCCAGCACCCAGGAGAGAGGGCAGCGCATGGAAGTCCTTCAGCTTTAACTGTAGCAGATCTGTATCTTCCGGGGCCCTCTCTTGGGTGATCCACATATTTACAAGCATAGACTTTATTTATTTATTTATGCTTCTTTCCTCTTTCCAGCTGGGCTGGGCTGTGGCACTCTCATCCATTCAATAAAAACTTCCCGAGCTGCTCGTAAGCACTGAGGATAGGGTAGTCAACAGGGTGGCATGACTCAGAATATCAAGGGGTTTACAAGATTGAGATACTCAATGAGGAATTATAAGTAAGTCTGATGAATGTCAAAGACACAGTTTTATGGGAAAAGAGCTGGAGATGGGGAGTCCGAGGAGGCTTTTCGGAAGAAAGTAATCTCAGCCCTGATGAGAAGTAGGCACGTGAAGGTGAGATGAAAGCACAAGGAATACCCATGAATGGAGCTCTTTGGACATTTATATGTGTATATCCAAAGCCTTGCACAGTTCTTGGCATGCAGTAAGTACTTAATAAGTGTTTGCAGAATCAGTGTGTGTTCCGTCATGTTTCAGACATCTACTCTCTGGCATGGGAGATAGTAGAAGCTTTATTTTCCTTTTCAAAGGAAATAAGATCCCTTAATGGGGAAATGAGAAGGAAGAGAGCTGCGTGTTGTGCAAATTGCTAAATTGGAACTGTGAGTGGGAACAAAAAATTGATTTACATGAATTTTCCTCCCTGAAGCAACTTGACAATTTATTCTGTTCTGGAGAATTTTCAGTTTTTGGCTTCAAAACCAAGCTGTTCCTTATTCTGAATTTCTTGGCCTGCTGTGAAACTAGCATTTAGTGTCTTTTACAGCATACCCTGATTAGGTCATGGAAATTCACAGCTAGATCAAACCAGTATATGGAAAATTTGAAATGTTCACTGCCCATTTTACTTCGTGGTATCGGAAGGTGTTATGAAACATTGACTTCTAAATCATTTTTTTTTCAAAAGCAGTATTATCTAATGATCACGATTGCCATAATTTATTGAACACTGTATATATATTACAGGGCAAAATCCTCATATTAACTCTACATGAGAGTAAGTCGAGCCATATGAATATTGCCAAATATTAGCAATTCATATGATTCCACTTAATATTGTCTTCAGATTCTCATCTTAGACACTTATTAAAGAGATTCGAGAATCCCTGACACCCATAGCCCTCCTCCAAAATTATGCACTGAGTTTTTATTATAGATAAGGAGATCTTGAGAGAATTACAGCTCCTTAATAACATCTACCGTCTTACCCTCACTAGTCCCAGTGCTTTATGTGTCTACCACGATGGTTTACACGTTGTACTGAAGTGGTTTACCGTTCATTTCTCCCGCTAGACTGAGTTTCTTGAGGATGGAGGTTTTTTTCCTGTCTTGCTCATTTTTTTTGTTTCATTGTGCCGAGAGTATTTGAAAAGTATTTGCTAACGTGAAACCTTATAACAAAATTTCTGTGGAAACTTAATAAACACTATTGATTTGTTCCTGGAAAATGCGTGGTAATCACTCCACTGAGGCTTTTGCATTTTAGAATCGGTCCAAAGAGTACTGCATTTAACATTCCCCAACTCCTAGGAGTTTATCTATGTACAGTTATGCAGAAATTGTCTCTCCACCCCACCTCAGAGAAAAGTCCAAAGGTGCTCTTTCACTTCCCTCACCTCCTTTAGAAATTTCCTTAAATGGCATCTCTTCTGCCGCCTTCCCTGAGCACCCTATTTAATACAAGCCATCCCTCAAACACCTTTTCTGCTTATTCCTACCCCCCCACCATAGCACCTATCACATAATAGTTTACATTTTGCTTTTCTTCTTTTGCATATTTTCTTTCCCACCCCACGAGAATGGGAAAGAAAGCTCCTACGTGATTTTTCACAAAGGCACTGAATTGATAGACGAAATGTTTTAATTTTGAACAAAATGGGGCAGGTATTTGGGGGTGTGGGCTGCAATCTTCTCTTCAGCGTCTAAATGACATGGTGACCTGACCCGGTTTGGATTTTATTTGCCTGGGTATTGAGGAACCCACATCCCCAAGTGGTCTCTAACCGATTGTCGGAATAATTAATTGCGGGATGCCCACACGTGGCCTCAAAGTCACTTGTCCCCACCCTCCTCCTCGCGCTGCCCCCCGGGGGGGAGCCATCGAGGGCCTGGGGACCCAGATATAACCTCCTTAGTTCCTTTTTTTCCGAGCGGGAGAGAGAGATGGGGTTTTCCTGCTCCGGGCCTGGGGGATGGGGTTGGATGGAAAAGTCAGGATTCTGCCCCAAGCCCGGGGGAATGGGCGTGTCCACGAATTTTAGGCCTCAGGCCTGCAGCCCGCGCCGCCCGCGGCTGGGGAGCGGAGGGTCGGGTCGCCGCGGGGCAGCCCCTGCGAAGCTCCTGCGAGCGGCCGAGCCCCGGGCCGAGCGCCGCAGGCCCCGCCCCCTCAGCGCGCGGCCCCCTCCCCTGCTCGGGAGGCCCGGGGGCGGGGTTTGTTTACTCCGTGCACGCACCGCCGGCCTGGCCAATCCGGGGGCAGCGGCGCCTTACGTCACTCGCGCCGAGAGCCAATCGGGGCTCACCGTGCTGCTCCGCCGCCAAAGCTCGCGCGGGGGAAGCGGGGCCGTGGCCGGGTTGGGCGAGGGCGACCAGGCGGCGGGGATCTGGGCTGCGGCCGCCGCCGCTTCTCGGCACGCGGGCGCGCTCCGAGCCTTCCTTTTTGGGCAGCCTCGCGGGCGCACGCACGGCCGGCGTCCCAGGGCCGCGGACTCGCGGGCCTCCGCCGGGCAGGCCGCGGATCGCCCACCCCTTCCCCCAGGGTGAGTCCGTCGGGACGCGGGCGCCACCGGAGCGGAGGCGCCGAGCCGCGCCCCAGGCTCGGAAGAACAGCCCTGAGCGGCCGCCTCGTCCTCTGCAGCCGAGCGGCGGTAAGGTCCGGGGCGCGGGCGCGGGCGCGGGCCGCGTGCGGAGGGCCTCCGGCCCCGGCCCCTCGTGTTCCCGGGCAGCCCCCCCCCCGCCCCAGGCCGTCTGTTTATTCCCACGGCGCCCCCGGGCCGGGCCGAGTCCCCCCTGAGTGGGGGTGGGGGGGGGTGGGGGGGGTGGGGGGCGGGACCCGGAGAGCCCCTCCCCCCTCCCCCCTCCCCCTCCCCCC
The DNA here is from genome assembly GCF_053574225.1 of Canis aureus. Classification (NCBI taxonomy): domain Eukaryota; kingdom Metazoa; phylum Chordata; class Mammalia; order Carnivora; family Canidae; genus Canis; species Canis aureus. Next base: position 14,696,102 of record NC_135632.1, read on the forward strand.
GCGCCCCGGGAGGGGGCGGCGACCCCGCGTCACGCCTCGGGCGGCGGGCGAAGGGCTGCTCTCTCCTCTCGGGTCTCTTCAGGTCTTCAGGGCAGAACGATGGCTTCTAAGTCTGGTTTTCCGACTTTTCCGCCGCCCATGACTCACACGCCTCCATCTGTCCCCGCCAGGTGTATTTCGGAGCCACAAAGCTCCGTGCGCTTGCGAGAACCTCCCATGTCGCCCAAGGGAACTTCCCTCTAGAGTGGAGGGTCGCCTCGGGGGCCCGCGCGCCTGGAGGAATTGCCCAGGGCTAGGACCCCCTCCCCCGCTGGAAAATAGAGAGGTTTTGCAGGATCGGCTCGGGGACACGGTTCCGACCGGCCTCTGGCTCCAACTTTTGCTGTCTTGCCTCGTGGGGGTCTGCAACCGCCTTTTCCAGGTGTTTCGAGGACCAGCCTGCGGAGCATCTGGAACGAGCTCGGCCGGGTCAGGCGCCCCGCAGGAGTTGGGCGCGTTTGTTCCGGTCTCCCGCGAACGCGGGTTCAGAGAAGCGCCCCGTATTGTTTCTCTTTTTTTTTTTTTTGTTTTCTGTCGAAACAGTTAACAGGCTCATCCCTTTTCATATTTGCTGCTGAAGCTCCCTTTGAGCCTTTGGTACGTTTCTCTTCCTCATTCTATCTCACAGGGCTCAGACTCCCTGTCCCACTTATTTGCTCTCTTTTTAGTAAGTCAGTAGCTCATTCTCTTCCTTCCTTCCCCTTTCTCCCCTAAATCTTAGTTTTGTGAATTTTCATTTGACTTCGGTAGCTTGATTTTTCTTCCTTTCTTCCCCCCCCCCCCCCCGGGCCACTCTTCTTTTAATGGTTCGAGATGATCTTCACCCAAAAAATACAAAGTTATTCATTTGCCCTCTGTTAGGACTGTAACCATGATCCAGGCTGTGCTCAGAATTAAACGCAAGATAATGTAGTTGATCTGACATTGCATGTTGCTTTTCTGTTTCCTTGGCTAGCCTATAATCTAGCTAAAGCTTCGTCACTATCCTATTGCTATGATAAATCTTTAATAGTAGAGCCCATTCTCGAGTAACACCGGGAGAAAAATCAAATGCCTAGACCCCAGATTCTATCACCCTCGTGTACTGGCTCTGGATGCTTTTATTTATTAGAACATCTTGTGCCTGGAACTAGAGTCTGGTCTACTGGCAGACACGGTGTCTGTAGCACTGTTCTGGCCGTACAGTTGCAGTTTCAGCAATGTGGCACCTATATTTAATAAAGGCTCAACGCTTATTCCACGTACTTTTGAGTCCTCTTTATTTCTAGCGGTTTAAGAGGGAAAACGGAATTTTTCAAGTGTGTAATACTTCATATTACCAGTCTGTGATCCTGTAACTTTCTCCTCCACTCTTTTAAATGTGTAGTCCGACTGGCACTTTCAAAGTTTCTCCCTTGCAGCCAAAAACTCTTAACTGTCTGAGCTGTGTGCTCTCAATACAAATTGAAATTGGACGTACAGATGATTATCTCTAATGTGAGAAGAATTTGTGGCTGAAAATTATGCACTAAAAGATACTTTAAAGGATTCAAAGACTTTTTTATAATTAGGAATTGAAATGTGAAGGGACTTTTTTTTTTAACATGATAGAAAAACTGGCTTTGTCCTGCTGTTGCTAATTTATGTTTTATATTTAAAAAATGCATGATATTTACGTTGCACCACAGCATTTTAAAGCCCTTTTAGATATTTGAAAGTTTTTATTTTATCTTATTTTTTAAATTTTTTATTTTATTTTTATTTATTTATGACAGTCACAGAGAGAGAGAGAGGCAGAGACATAGGCTGAGGGAGAAGCGGGCTCCATGCACTGGGATGCCCGACGTGGGATTCGATCCCTGGTCTCCAGGATCGCGCCCTGGGCCAAAGGCGGGCGCTAAACCACTGCGCCACCCAGGGATCCCTATTTGAAAGTTTTTAGAACGCTATGAGGAAACAGACTAAGCAAAAATTAAATTCATGGCAAAGGTAGTGAATTCGAACATAAATATTCTGACTTCTATTGTTAGTCTGTCATTCTTAACAGTTAACTCAGAAATAAGATAAAAAGGAAGAGTTTATTTATTTATGTTTTTTTAAAGATTTTATTTGTTTATTTGACAGAGAGAGCACAAGGAGAGCGAGCTGCAGAGGGAGAGGGAGAAGCAGCCTCCCCACTGAGCAGGGAGCCCCACATGGGGCTTGATCCCAGGACTTTGATATCATGACCTGAGCCAAGTGCTTAACTGACTTGAGCCACCCAGGCACCCCAAGAAGGGAGCGTTTAAAATAAAGCTTTGTTTGTTTGTTTGTTTGTTTATAGATTTTATTTATTCATGAGAAACAGAGAGAGAGAGAGAGAGAGAGAGAGGCAGACACTCAGGCAGAGGGAGAAGCAGGCCCCATGCAGGGAGCCTGATGTGGGACTCCATCCTGGGTCTCCAGGATCACACCCGGGCTGAAGGTGACGCTAAACCACTGAGCCACCCAGGCTGCCCTAAAATAAAGTTTTAAAAGCAGAGCAGGGAAATTTCTAATTTGAGCATTAGATATTGAGTAGTACATCTTAGCATCTTTTTATCTTTAAACTTAAGTATGTTTCTTTTAAAGGTTAAATAATAAGCCACACTAAGAATTTACTCACAGTAAAGTTTACATTGTCACTTGGCAAATTTTACTTCTTTTTTTTTTCTGACTTTGTCATGTATTTTAGACTCTAATAGCAAAATGTATCATAATAGATCTTAGAAGAAACTGGAAAGCATAGAGTTGAGGTTTTTAGATCATAGTACTGTAAGTTATAATGAATTTTAAAGATTATTAGATATACTTGCCTTTTCATACTTAAATCCTTTCCATTTTGATCTGAGACATCTTACTATAGGGGTGGGGCATGAATAGATTTAAAAGTAGGTTTATGGACTCTTGGAAATTTTATGCAAAATTGTATACATTTGTGTATTTTTCTGGAGAGAAGATTCATAGTTATCTAGTTTCTGAGGCATAGGTATTTGGACAATTCCAATTTTTACAATGTAATTTCCTTTACTGAACCAGAAATTCCATCTTCACTGGTTCTAATTCTGTCTCTTCCATAAGTGGGGTTTCAACTATTTGAAGATACTTCTTATAGTCCATTAATTCTTTCTTTAGACAAAATATTCTCAGTCTTTTGATTTGAGGCTCCTCACATTACTGATAGCTTATTTGTGGATTTGTTTCAGTTTATCCATATTCTTCTTAAAAGTGTGGTATCCATAGATATTTAATCAGTAAAGAAGACCGTAAGTTACCTTTCTGATTTTAAAACATGTACTTTAAGATTAAGAGTAGATTTGCTTCTTTGGCAACCACATTGTACTGTTAGTTCATAATAATGTCCTGGCTGAGAAGACAAACTCTGGAGCTAACCTGCCTGGGTTTAAATCCTAGCTCTTCAGTTTATCAGCTGGGTGACCTTGAGTAAAATATGTAAACATTTTTTGGGCCACAGTTTTCTCATATGTAAAATGGGGTTTGTAATAGTACCTGTCTCATAGGATTGTTAAAAGGAATAATTGAACATATGCTATGTAAAGCATTTAGAATGACCCCTGGCATTTAAGTGCCATATACATCACCTTTTTTTTTTTTTTTTTTTTTACATCACCTTTTATTACTGATTTTGTAGTCAACTAAAATTCTTGAGTTGTTTTGCTATGTTCTCCCAATTTTTTAAAAGAATTTTTTTTTGGTAGGACTTCAAATTTATCTATAATAAATTTTATCTTGTCAGATGGGTTCCATTCTGTTGACTTTAACAATGAAAAAAATATTTGGTCATATGATAAATATGGACTTATTTAAGTATAGATTTGATAAGCTGTAAGTTTGATAATGCTGACATTGCCTTCATGCACATCTTATTAAAATGTTGATTAGGCAGGGGTGAAAAAGGTTTGCTCTACCAGAGATTCTCTTAAGATTAATTAAAAAAACATTAATTCTTTGGCTTAAGTTGTTCTGACAGAAATTCAACTAATTTAGCATATTCACCCCAAATATTTCCAAATTTTCACAAGAGGGATCCCTGGGTAGCACAGCGGTTTAGCGCCTGCCTTTGGCCCGGGGCGCGATCCTGGAGACCTGGGATCGAATCCCACGTCGGGCTCCCGGTGCATGGAGCCTGCTTCTCCCTCTGCCTATGTCTCTGCCTCTCTCTCTCTCTGTGTGACTATCATAAATAAATTAAAAAAAACAAAAAAAACAAAAACAAATTTTCACAAGAAACATATAAAAAACTTAAATAATTGCCTTCCTAAAATCTAGATAATTTTCTGTACTTCATTTTTTAAGAAATCCTACCAGATAATTTTATATACTTAATTAAAAAAAAAAAAAAACAACCCTATCAGTTCAGTAACTGTCAGGAAAAGACCAGTAATCTGCCATTATTTGTCCTTAATTAACTGCTATACTGGTTTCCAGTAGTATTGTTGGTTACTATCTTTTCCATGTTCACAAACTTATCTAAGAAATGATTCTAGAATCCTGGCTAGAGTTATATTTAACTTCAGCAATCAATAGTTGACAGGATCACCTTTCCCTCCTTTTTTTTTTTTTTTTTTTAAGTAGGCTTCACACCCAGTGAAGAGCCCAAAGCAGGGATCAAAGTCATGACCCTGAGCTGAGATGAAGAGGGAGATGCTTAACTGACTGAGCCACCCAGGCTGCCTTCTCCGTTTTTGAATAGTACCGCTGCATATCCTGTCTTTGGCCTTATGGGATCCTCTCCTGCTTCCCATAGTTTCTGAATAGTTGCCAGCAGCTACATGGAAATTTCATCTGGAGCTGTATACCTCGTGGACGTTTTGCCTGGAACAGTTAAGAACTCTGTAATCTCATTCATATTGAGCTTTGGTTTTCATTAATTTATTGATTAAATTTATTAAATGCCCCTTTTATACAGAATACCAGTGTTTGTTTAACCACATCCAGTCTGAGAGGATTTTTCTTAATAGAGATGCCTGAAGTAAAACTGTAAGCCACATCTATGTCTCTCCATTCCTGCAGTTACCATAGTCTGGGCCTCCCCTCTTTCTTCTCTGGACTATAGTAATAACTTCCTATTGACCCATCTTCTCTAATCTTTTTCTTTCTCTAATGCTTTAGCATTACAGCCAGAGTAATCCTTGTTTTTAAAATGTATGGATTTCTTTAAAATCTTTTCTTCCTCATTGGAATAATCTGTAATGATCTAATTAGATTTTTAACTCTCAGTATTTTTCAACTCTTAGTTTTTCTGTTTACTATACTTTTAAAGTCAAGCCCCCTCCCCACCCCCCCCCCCCCGCCACTTTTTAGCCTTGTTATTAGGGATAATATGTACCATTAGCCAGATAGGCATGGAGGATTGGTGACTTCCAGCTGGCCTTTGTGTGAATCACTCAGCAGACAGGTATGGAGTGCTTACTAGATTACAGGCACTGTGTGAGGGGCTGAGTTGACAAACTTGACAAAACCTCAGCCCTTCAAGAATTCTAAGTCCGGGGCCGGGGGTGGGGGGGCACCTGGGTGGTTCATTTGATTAAGTGTCCTGCTCTTGATTTCTATTTCTATTCAGGGCATGATCTCAGGGTTGTGAGATTGAACCTGTGTGGGGCTCTGTTCTGGGCGTGGAGCCTGCTTAAGATTCTCTCTCTCCCTTTGCCTCTCCTGCTGCCTAGCCCTTGTGCAAGCAACACTCTTAAAAAAAAAGAAAAAAGGAAAGAAAGAAAAAGAATTCTAAGTGCAGGAAGAGATAGAATAGAGGAAAGGATTTGGAGAACCAAAAATCTTTTTTTTTCACATTCAAAAGCATAATAAATTTTTAAGAGATTCTATTTTACTTTAAATAGCCTAGTATGTGGTTACTGAAGAATGAGTTTGTTAAAGTAACTGATTCAGTTGTAGTTAAGTTATATCAAATTGTAAAAGAGCAGATCTATAAATGTGGAAAAATAGTACATATTTCAAGCTGCCAAAATAAAATGTTTAATCAGAACTAGAAGCAGAAGGTGGTTATAGGGGGATGGGCAAAAAGCTGTGAAGGGGGAGTGTGAGGTACAGGTCTCTAGTTATGGGATAACTAAGTCACAGGAATGAAGGTTCAGCATAGGCAGTATGGTCAGTGGAGTTAGAGTTTTATGGTGAAGGATGGTAGCTACACTTGTGAATCCAGTGGTAACATAGGGAGATGTTGGGCCACTATGTTACATATTTGAAACTAATGTAACATTGTGTATCAACTATACATCAATAAAAAGATAAATAAAAACTAACCGTAAATAAAAGCAGAAAAGTGGTTATATAAACCTATTTCCACTTTTTCAGAGTCTCTGTCCTCTGAAACATACAATGAGGTGCTGCCTTCAAAAATAAAAAACAGGGATCCCTGGGTGGCGCAGCGGTTTAGCGCCTGCCTTTGGCCCAGGGCGTGATCCTGGTAGACCCAGGATCGAATCCCACGTCGGGCTTCCGGTGCTTGGAGCCTGCTTCTCCCTCTGCCTATGTCTCTGCCTCTCTCTCTCTCTCTCTGTGACTATCATAAAAAAAAAAAAATAAAAAAAATTAAAAAAAAAATTCAAAAATAAAAAACAAAAAGTTACTGGAAGCACTAACTTCTCTTTTACAGTTCACTCAAGAATGAACAGTTAAAAAATCAATTTAAGTTTTTCTTCACAGCATCCTTGAAATTATGGTGGTAATATAAAACTACCTATAAAAGAGAAGGATTTATTCATTGCTATTCAAAGGAGAGAAAGGTGATGATAAGCAGTTGCACTCAGAACATATACAACTAACAAGTGGTGGTCCGTAAAGTGACTTCTAGGTTAGTAAGTGTTTGAAAAACCTGTCAGATAGTAATTCTGCACTATTTGATACATTTTAAGCTATAAAAATACAAGAAAATTTTGTAAGCATAATGATTATGTATCTTTAAGTTGAACAACTCAGTATTTGCAGGCAACAGAATAATATATTACCTGTGCAGGCATTCCAAGAAACATAAACTGAAAAATCAGTGTGAAAAATTCCATCATTATGTATGAAAAGAAGTAAAATTTTTACTGATGTTAACATTCTGCCTAATTTGCCATTAAATTCATACTATCCCAGAGATACTATATATCACAGTTGCTGTAAAAATAGCTACTAAAGTATTCTTTCTTCCTGAACCAAATTTTTTTTTATTGTTATTGTATCAGATCCAGTGGTATTCTTGGGATAATCAGGACTATAACATACTACAACTCCGAGAAAGATCTGTTTCGAGTTTAGTTGTGTAGGCTAGTTGAAGTTATGCTCTAGGGAAAAGAGTTCAAAACAATTGAATTTCCTCTCGACATAAGTGACATAAAATAAGTTTCAAGAAACTAAAATGCTAAGCAAAAGCATGTGAAATTAATACTAAGGAAATGACTTTTCAGAAAGGGGTCACAACAAACAAAATACTTCTTCCTCATAACAAAGACATTCCAAGAGATGTGAGAGAGATCATACTAAGTAAAGAAAACAAGAGATTCTGTTAATATAAGTAGCTCATTGAAAAAAATGAAATTCTGTTTAAAAGGCCATTCTTTCATAATCTGCAAGATGTAAAAGACCGTGATATATTTTCTAGGATTAAGTAAGAAGATAAAGATCCATAGTCTGAATATTTTGTACTCGTTATGAATTTGTAATGGCTTACTTTACCCAACACCTACTATGTGGTAAGGATCTCAATTAATTCTTCCCCAAAGTGTATGAGATAGATTTAATGTCTTTCATTTTACAGATAAAGACACAATTTACTTTACAGGGATTAGAAAAGCAGTAATGGCAGAGCTGGGGCTGACCTATGAATCTGTAGAGCTCTAGTGCTGGTCACTTCACTATTCTGCTTTGCTAAAATACTGTCTTAGGACATTAACATTCATGCAAGAACCCAACAATCTTTATAGCTTATTCCTAGTTGGTCTTTCCAGTATAGTTTCTGTTTTTATTCTAGAGTATTGTGAATTTATCCAAATATAAGTGAGTAAGTGACTTGAAAATTAGCCATTGTTTTTGACTGAGTATCCTTTCACTGTGTCACTGTTTACTAATTGAAAAAATAGTTTCTGTGTCATGTATGTGGTATCTTCAATTCAGCTGTATTTCAGTTAATTGGTTAAATCATGATTATGAGCTATGTGAATCTATTATATTGATGGTTTGCTGCAAATAAAAATGAGTACCTATTTAGATAGGGCGCACTAACTTCTTTGTAACAAATAATTTTATTATATTATAAGGTCTGTATCATGTGTCATATGTCCTTTTATATTGTTTAAAAATTAAATGTATGTAGGCTAAAAGAAAAAAGTGTGTATAATGAAATGATGTAAAATCTCAAAGTTGTGATGAAAGAAGAGAAAGAGGCTAAAAGTGTTTCCAGAAAGTAAGAAGAATAAAAATATAATTGCAAATAATAGTGGCACAGAGCAGAAGCAGCATGTATTTCATAGTTACAGACGTGGTGGCCAGTTCAATTTATGTCTGGGAAATTGAATATGCAACAGGAAAATAAGTGTATTTAAAAATAAGATTCTATCTTCATCAGGGTGGAACATATAGCACAAAAGAAATCTTTTTTTCTCTTTGCCTTTAACTTTAGGCATATATTGAAGCATTCTGACAAACTGTTGAATGGAGCTCAGATCTTAGTATCAAAAACCTTTGACTTATTTAGTACTTATTCTTGTTTATATAAAATTTACTTGAGTATTTCAGTCTGGAGAGAAATATTTTGACTCAGATTGGCCTTGAGTGAAAACAGGAAACTATTACATTAATTTGACTTACTGTTACATAAAGCTTTCTCTGATTTTTTAAGTACCTCATGGGTAGAATAATCCTCCGCCCACCATCTAGTTGTTTATTAGTCTTCCCATGACAATACACAGAATATGAAGCAGTTTTTCATGTTGTAACTAAAGCAGTTTTGATGAATTTTATGCAGTTAACCTACATCTATTTTAAGTAACCAGTCTGTGTAGTACTTTTATGTCCAATACTGGAAGTTCTCACAGTTTACATATTCTAGTGCTTACACGGTGTGGATCTTACTGCCTATTTTATCTACTCTTTGTCTTAAGAGTGTACTCTAGGAGATCAGGTGGCTAAGGATGAGGAAATAAAGTAGGCTAATTGTGCTTCCTGGATTCTTCTGGGCTTTTAGGGTCTCAGGTTTGTCTTTTTATTTTGAACTAATTTTAGACCTACAGGAAAGTTGTAAAAGTTTTACAGAGAGTTAATTATATTCCTCAGCCCATTTTCCCTAATGTTAACATTTTATATAATTGTAATTATTAAGAGCAAGAAACTAACATTGGTACAATATTATTAGCTAAACTACAGACCATACTTGAATTTCATCAATTATTTTCACTAATGATGTTTTCTGGTCCAAGATCCTATCCATGTTCCAATGTTGCTCTTCTCTTCTCTTCTCTTCTCTTCTCTTCTCTTCTCTTCTCTTCTCTTCTCTTCTCTTCTCTTCTCTTCTCTTCTCTTCATTCGAGACAGAGAGAGTGAGAGGCAGAGACACAGGCAGAGGGAGAAGCAGGCTCCATGCAGGGAGCCTGATGTGGGACTTGATCCGGGGTTTCCAGGATCCTGTCCTGGCGGAGGGCGGCGCCAAATCTCTGAGCCACCCGTGCTGCCCCCTACATTGCTTTTAGTTGTTTTATCTATTTAGCCTTCTCTGTTCTCTAGCAGTCTTCAGTTTTTCTTTGTTGCATGACTTTGACATTTGAAGAGCACTGATTGTATGTTTTTCAGAATGTCCTCTACTTGTGCATTGTTGTCTCATGGGAATGCGGTTAAACATTTTTGGTAAAAATACAAGTGATGTGTCTTTCTTTCACAGATATCATATCAAGGGGTTCATCATGTCAATATATTTCATCATCAGTGATATGTACTTGGCCACTTTGTTAAGTTGATGGATGCCAGGCTTCATTTTTTTACATCCAGATCTCTAATCCTTCGGAATTTATTCTTGTGTATGAAGTGAGATATGGCTCTAATTTTATCTTTTTCAAAATGGTGCCTGGAACTTCTCATTAAAAAGCTCATCTTTTTAACTGGTACAGAAAAGCATTTGAGGGAATCCAACACTCATGACAAAAACACTCAACAATAAGAACAGAACAAAGCTACCCTAATACAATAAAATCTGTATATGGAAAGCCCACAGCTAACATACTCAGTGGTGAAAAGACTAAAAGCTTTTCTTCTAGAGGCACCTGGGTGGCTCAGTCAGTTGAGCATCAGGCTCTTGATTTCGGCATGGGTTGTGATCTCGGGTCGTGGAATTGAGCCCCACATTGGACTCTGGGCTAGCCCAGAAATTCTGGAAGTCCAGATTCTGGATTTTTTATTTTAAGATTCTGGACTTCCAAAATCTGCCTGGGATTCTTTCCCTCAGCCCCTCCCCCTGTGCACGCACAATCTCTCAAATAAGTCTTTAAAAAAAAACTTTTTTTTTAAAGTTCAGAAATAGGATAGGGATGTCTGCATTTACCACTTCTGTTTAACATGGTACTGGAATTCCTGGCTAGAGCAATTAGGCTAGAGAAAGAAATAAAAGGCATCTAAAAGAAGCAAAATTATCTCTGTTTATAGACAATAAGATCTTACATGTTAAAAAATCCTAAAGATTTTACATATAAAAACCTGTAACAATTGATAAACTCAGCAGAGTTGCAGGATAAAAAAATCAACACACAAAAATTAGTTGCATTTCTGTATGCTAACACAGTGAACAATTCTAAGAGGAACTTAAAATTCTATTTAGGGTAGCATGAAAAGGGATGAAATACTTGGTGCATTGATACACTGAAAACTATAAAACATTGCTGAAAGAAATTAAAGACACAAATGGACAACCTGTTTGTGGATGGAAAACTTATTATGATTAAAATACACAAAGTGATGTACATATTCAATACAATCCTTATCAAAATCCCAATGATTTTTTTATGGAAATAGAAAAATCCATTCTAAAATTCATATGGAGGGCAGTCTGGGTGGCTCAGTGGTTTAGCACCACCTTCAGCCCAGGGCGTGATCCTGGAGACCCGAGATCAGGTCCCACGTCAGGCTCCCTGCATGGAGCCTGCTTCTCCCTCTGCCTGTGTCTCTGCTTCTCTCTCTCTCTCTGTCTCTCATGAATAAATAAAATCTTTAAAAAGTAAAAAAAATTCATATGGAACCTCAAGGGATCCTAAATAGACAAAACAGTCTTGAAAGAGAACAAAGCTAGAGGACTCACACTTCTCCATTTCAGTACTTACTAGAAAGCTTTAGTAATCAAACAGTATAGTATTAAACAGGGACAGATATGTAAATCAGTGGAACATAATAGCCCAGAGTAAACCCTTGCATATATGGGCAGATGGTTTTCAACAAGGGTGCCAGGACCCTTTATGGGGAGATGACAGCTTTTTCAACAAATGATGCTGGGGAAACTGGATATCCACATGGAAAAGAATGAACTTGTACCTTACTTTATACCATACACAAAAATTAGCTGAAAATGAATTAAAGACCTAAACTTAAGAGCTAAAACTACAAAACTCTTAGAAGAAAAGATAGTGGGGTGCCTGGGTGGCTCAATGGTTAAGCATCTGCTTTTGGCTCAGGTCGTGATCCTCGGGTCCAGGGATCAAGTCCTGCATGAGGCTTCCTGTAGGGAGTCTACTTCTCCCTGTCTATGTCTCTGCCTCTCTGTGTGTCTCATGAATAAATAAATAAAACCTTGAAAAAAAAGACAAGGAAGAAACTTCATGACATTGGATTTGACAAAGATTTCTTGGACCAGGGGCTCCAGGTTGGTGCAGTTTAAGAGTGATTCTTGGTTTGGGTTCAGGTCACGATCTCCGGGTTGTGAGATTGAGCCCCACATGGGGCTCTGCACCCAGTGTGGAGTCTGCTTGAGATTGTTTCTCCCTCTCCCTCTGCCCCTCCTGCTGTCTCTCTCTAAAATAAATAAATCAATCTTAAAAAAAAAAAGATTTCTTGGACCTGATACCAAAAGCACAGGTACCAAAAGTAAAAAGTAAAATAGGTTAATTGGATTCCATGAGGATTTAAAACTTCCCTACATCAAAAGACACCATCAAAAGAGTGAAAAGATAACCTGTGAAATGGGAGAAAATATTTGTAAATCATATATATCTTTTTTTTCTTAAAGATTTTATTTATTCATGAGAGACACAGAGAGAGGGAGAGAGGCAGAGACACCAGCAGAGAAAGAAGCAGACTCCATGCAGGAGCCCGACGTCGGACTTGATCCCGGGACCACAGGATCACTCCCTGGGCCAAAGGCAGGCACTCAACCGCTGAGCCACCCAGGTGTCCCTAAATCATAGATCTCTTAAGGAGTTAATATCTGGAATATATAAAGAACTCCTATCAAAAAACCTGATTGAAAAATGGGTAAAGGACTTATTAAATAAACATTTATCCAAAGAAGATATACAAATAGCTAACCAGCATATGAAAAGATGCTTGATATCAGTAATAATTAGGAAAATGCTAATTGAAACCACAATAGATACCACCTCACATTTCTTAGGATGGCACCTATCAAAAAAAAAAAAGTGTTGGTGAAGATATGAAGAAATTGGAACTCTTGTACACTGTTCTTGGGGACATAAAATGGAACAGCCACCATGGAGAACAGTTTGGAAGTTCCTCAGTATTAAAAATGGAATTACCATATGCTTCAGCAGTTCCACTTCTGGATATATACTCAAAGTGAATCTTGGGGTGCCTGGGTGGCTCAGTCAGTTAAGCATCTAACTCTTGATTTTAGCCCAGGTCATGATCTCAGGGTCATGAGATTGAGCCCTGAGTCGGCTCTGCACTCAGCGGCAGGTCTGCTTGAGATTCTCACTCAGCCCCATCCGTCCCCCCACTTGCACACATGCACTCTCTCTCAAATAAATCTTAAAAAAGAAAAAGTGGAGTCTTGAGATATTTGTGCACCCATGTTTACAAAAGGAGGAAGCAACCCACGTGTCCATCAACAAATGAATGGAAAGCAGTGTGGCATATATATACAATGAAATATTATTCAGCCTTAAAAATGGAAGAAAGTTCTGACACTATAACATGGATGAACCCTGAGGATGTTATGCTAAGTGAAATAAGCCAGGTACAAACAGACAAATACTGTATGATTCTACTTGTATTCTACTTAAAGTAGTCAGAATCATAGAGATAGTAGAATGGTGGTTGTCAAGAGTTGGGGGGATGAGAGTGTGTGAAGTTATAGCATTAGTTTTTCAAGATGAAAAGAGTTATGGAGATTGGTTACATTAAATGTGAGTGTACTTGATGCTGCTGAACTCTACACTAAAAAATGATTATGATACTAAATTTTAGGGGTGCCTCGCAAGGTCAGTTGATCAGAGGCTATATAGTATTTTTAATGTCTGGTAAGGCTGTTCTCCATATTTTTTCAGTACTTACTTGGTTATTCTTGTGTGTTTTTCAACTTTATTTTGTTTAGTTTAGTTCTTTTTTTTTTTTTTTTTAAGCAGGCTCCATACCCAATATGGGCCTTATTAACTCAAGACCCTGAGGTTAAAAGTCACATACTCTACTGACTGAGCCAGCAAGGCATCCCTCTGTATCAACTTTGTTTTATTTATTTATTTTTAAAAAGATTTTATTTATTTTTTCAAGAGAGACACAGACATAGAGGGAGAAGCAGGCTCCCTGCAGGGAGCTCGATGTGGGACTTGATCCCGGGACTTCAGGATCATGCCCTGAGCTGAAGGCAGGCGCTTAACCACTGAGCCACCCAGGCGTCCCTGTTATCAACTTTTTTTTTTTTTTTGGCTCTTTTCAGTTTATTGCATGAAGGAGTTACACTAGTCCAAGTTAAAAGCAGACCCCAAATGGTTACATTATACAAGCTGTGAGGTTTTTAAACTTGTGACAAGGGACAGAAGGGAAATTCTACTCATTGCAAGGAAATCCTCACTTAAGCTTCAGTGAGCGTCAGGAAGCGAGGGGGCTCGAGCGGGAGGCTGCTGAGTCCTCGGCGGCAGCTCAGTGACTGGGGACCTGTTATCAACTTTTATATCAACTTGTCTAACCTCATAAAATCGCTTGTTAGTATTTTTATTGGGATTACACTGAACGTATTCATTAAGTTAGGGAGAATTTATATCTTTATGATGTTCAGTTGTCTTACCCAAGAACAAGATACATTTTTTCTTGTTCATGTCTTCTTTACTGTCTTAGGAGTTTTTTAAAATTTCCTCAAATAGCTTTTTTTTTTAAGAGCTTTATTGAGATATAAATCACATATAAAATTCACCCTTTAAGGTATACAATTCAGTCATCTGTCATATATTCCTAAGTATGTGCAACAGTCACCACTACCTAAGTCCAAAACATTTTCATCACCCCAAGAAGAAATAACATACCCATTAGCAGCCATTCTCCCTCCCCTTCTCTCTCCTGCCCTTGGCAACAAATTTACTTTATGTTTGTATGGATTTGCCTACTCTGAATATTTCATATAGATGGATTCATACGACATATGGTCTTTGTGACTGGCTTCTTTCACTTAGCATAATGTTTTCTAGATTTTACATGCTGTAACATGTATCAGTGCTCCATCCCTTTTTTATTGCCACATAATACTCCATTGTGTGATATACCGCATTGTGTTTATCCATTCATCAGTTGGGGGGGCATTTGGGTATGTTTATACTTTTTAGCTATTATAATAATGTTGCTATGACCATTCGTGTACAGACATGTTTTCAGTTCAGACCTAAAACTCATATACAAGTTTTATATATTTCTTATAATCTAATATTTCATCTTTGCTGTTGGGTTGTCTTTACCATTATAATCCACCTAGTACTTAACTGATTTTTGTTTTTCTCTATTTTTATTGTTGCTGTACCTAAGTTAAATTCAACCGTAATCTAACATTATTGGTTTTATTCTTGCCTGATTTTGGTGTGAACAGGTTTTGCTGACTTCATCAAATGAGGCACTGTTTGAAACAGAATTCTTTGGAAAACAACATGTATTCTTTCATTTGGCAGGGCAGGTTTCCATATGTCTCTTGGATCACCTAATTATGTTGATGAAATTTTATTTATACCCTTACTGACTTTCCTTTTTTGTCTACTTGGCTCATCATTACTGAGAGATATGTGTTAAAATCTTCTTTTTTTTATATTTTATTTATTCATGAGAGAGAGAGAGAGAAGCAGAGACACAGGCAGAGGGAGAAGCAGGCTCCATACAGGGAGCCTGACGTGGGACTCAATCCCGGGTCTCCAGGATCAGGCCCTGTGCTGAAGGTGGCACTAAACTGCTGAGCCACCCGGGCTACCCAAAATCTTCTTGTATAATTCTAGGTTTTTCAATTTCTCCTTGTACATTTGTCATTTTTTGCCTTAATATTTGTAAACTATGTTATAAAATACTTTCAAATTTAGAATATTTGTGTCTTCCTGCTGAAAAGACCTTTAATCATTATATCCTCTCTATCCTCTGTAATGCTCTTACTATAAAGACCATTTGTCTATTTATAGAGTCACATTGTGTTTCTGTTTTCATTCTATTTCTCTGAAGTTATGCTTTTGATATGTCTCTTGCAAAGAGCAGTTGGATTTTGTTTTGCTTTTTGTTGTTTATTTTAAACTCAATGTGTCAGTCTTTTAACTAATGAGTTTATGTATTTGCATGTCTTTTACTATCTATTTATACCATTTTTTCTATGCTGCCTTTTTTAGATTTACTTTTTTTTAGAGGTGGGGGAGAAGGAGAATCTTGGGCAGACTCCCCGCTGAGCACAAATACCCATGTGGGGCTAGACCCCATGACCTTGAGAACCATAACCCTAGCTGAAAACAAAAGTTGGACACCCAACCAACTGAGCCATCCAGGCGCCCCTTTTTCTGTGCTGCTTCTATTTTTCATTCCTGCATGCTTTTGATTCTTTTATACTTTGAATGGTTGTCTTTACATTATTAGTGAGCATATTTAATTTAATACAATATTTCCTAAATAGCACCAGTCCCACAGAATTCCTTAATTTTGATCAAGCTTCTCCCTTATTGTTGTCCAGGCTATATTTCCTCCTGTTTCCACCCCCCCTCCACATTTTTTCATCTTTTAAAATTATTCGGTATAGCTATTATATAGATGATGTTTGTTTATATATACTCACTTCTTTTTTATTTGCTCCTCTTTCTTGAGTTTCTTTTGCATTTTCAGTTTCCATTTTCCTGAGGTATATTTTTTGGATGTCTCTTTATTGAATATTTGCAAAGGTAAACCCAATGAGGATGTTTTTATTTCACCCTTATTTTTGAAAAATAGTTTAAGATTCTAGCTTGCTATTATTTTCCCTTAATTGGCACCGCGAGGATTTATTTCATGGTGTTTTTGTTTTTAATGTTGTTGAGAAGTCTTTTACAGTCTAGTTATCATTCCTTTGTAGATAATGTTTTTCTGTCTGACTTTTCTCCAGGTTTTTTTTTTTTTAATTTTGGTAAAATACACATAACAAAGTTTACTATCTTAGCCATTTTTAAGTGTACAGTTCAGTGTTCAGTACATTCATATTGTTATGCTACCATCATCACCATCTCCAGAATTCTGTTTGTCTTGAAAAACTGGAACTCTGTCCTCATTAAACAGTACCTTGCCATTCTCCCCTTCTTTAGCACCTGATAACCACCATTCTACTTTCTATGATTTTGACTACTCTCAGTAGTCATGTAAGTCCTATAAATAGAATCCTACAGTAGTTGTCTTTTTTTTTTTAAAAAAGATTTTATTTATTTATTCATGATAGTCACACACACACAGAGAGAGAGAGAGAGAGAGGCAGAGACACAGGCAGAGGGAGAAGCAGGCTCCACGCAGGAAGCCCGACGTGGGATTCGATCCCGGGTCTCCAGGATCGCGCCCTGGGCCAAAGGCAGGCGCTAAACTGCTGCGCCACCCAGGGATCCCAGTAGTTGTCTTTTTGTGACTGGCTTATTTCACTCGGTATAGTGTTCTCGAGGTTCATCCATGTTGCAGCATGTGACAGAATTTCCTTCTTTGTTAAGATTAAATAGTATTCCATCATGTGGATATAGCACATTTTTGCTTGTGTCTTTTATCTGTTGATGGACGCTTGGATTACTTCCACATTTCCCCTACTGTGAATGCTGCTGTCAGCATGAGTGTACAAGTATCTTTGTGAGACCCTGCTTTCGATTCTTTTGAGTATATACCCAAAAGTGGGATTGCTGGATTTATAAGCCTATTTCTATTTTTTGAGAAACTTCCATACTGTTTTCCACAGAGACTGTACCATTGTGTGATCCCACCAGTATATACAGGAGTTCCGGTTCTTTGTATCCTCACAATACTTTTTGTTTTTTTTGTTTTTTTGTTTTTTCTTTTTTAAATAGTGGTCACCCTAGTAGGTATGAAGTGGTACCTCACCGTGGTTTTATTTTGCATTTTCTTAATGATTAGTGATGTTGAGTATCTTTTCATGTGCTTGTGACAATTTGTATATCTTCTTTGGAGGTCTGTGCAAGTCCTTTGTCCATTTTTGAATCAGGTTGGTTTTTTTGTTCAGTTTTAGGTGTTCTCCTTATATTTTGGATATAGATCCCTTATCAGATATATGATTTACATATATTTTTTCCCATTCTAAGAGTGGCCATTTTACTTTGTGGATAGTGTTTTTTGATGCATGAAATTAAACATTTTTCATTAAACCCTATTTTTCTTTTTTTACTTATACATTTGACATCATTCTCTTTCTGCTCTTAAGATCTATTTCTTTTTAATGTTTTGCTGTGTGTAGGTGAATTGTTTTTGTTCTGTTTTGTTTTTAGTTGGAGGTCATTGTGATATCTGAATCTGAGAATTTTTAGATCTTTTTAATCCCATGGTTCCCAGAGCCTAGAGCTAGAGGGAGACATTTTCTTGTTATTTCTTTAATGGTGGTTGATTTCTCCCTCTCCTAGTCCATCCTTTCACTGAGAATGTCTGAAATCTCCTTTCACTGAGAATGGAGCTTCAATTCCAACTCTTAACTTCATGTGGTTCCCAAGGCCTTGTCTCTTGTCACTGTAAAGCCATTAAAAGCTGAAAGTTTTGGTTATTTATGTTGACAAATTTCTCCATGGCAGCTGAAAGCTTTGGGTTTTTTTGTGAGCTCAATGTTGAGAGAATATTTAATTTCTCCATTTCTAGATATTTTGTTAAGGTGAAGTTTACAGGTCATTTATTTCACTGCATTGCTAAAAACAGGTCATATTTTTGTATAATTTTTTTTCTCTTTTACTTTTCTGTAACTCTTTTGTAGTTGGGCATTCTGGATTGATGTTCTATTTTTTTTTTTTTTACTTTTGTTCTTTTTTGTGGAGGGTTTCCTACCCTTTTTTAAAATAAAGATTTAATTTATTTATGTGGGAATGAGAGTGCACAGAGGGGGGAGGGAGAAGCAGACTCCCTGTTGAGCAGAAAGCCCAATGCAGACCCTGAGATCATGACCTGAGCCAAAAGCAGACATTTAATCAAGCCACCCAGGCACCCCTCTACCTACCTTTCTTTTGCTTTCTTTCTCCCTCTCCGACTTTCCTTCTTTTCATTTTTTAATCTTTCTTCTTTTATACTTTATTAATTTGGTCCACTGTTGTTTTGTTAATTTGGTCTCTTCATTTCACATTCAAGGCTTTTCTCAATTGTTCTGTAAACTCTGGCCATCTGTTCAGATTAAAGAGTGAGGCAGTGAAAAAAAAAAAAGCTGAGTAAAAACTGTCTATAGGGAATTGTTAACCGCAAATCTTAACATAGCGTGATTGAATGATTGCAGGTCGTTTCTCTTGGGTCTGATTCCTCATGGAGGAATCTGCTTGATGGGCCTGTGTTCTGAGGCTGATTTGGAGGATAGGGCTGGGTCTGCTGTTCAGCATGTAAATTTTCATTTAGCTTCTTTGTGGTATGATATGACATACAACCCTGCGTGTACCTGATTTCTACACCCTGTCTGATTTAGAATCTAAGAATTTAAGAATATAAGCCACTTGTGTCTTGTTAAGGCAGTTTCTTGGCTATGTGGTAAAGCTTCTGAGTGAAAACTATTCCTTATTCAAACTTTCGACCAATATTCTTATTTTCAGCCCCTTATTCAAATTTTTGGCCAATACTCTTATTTTCAGCCAGACTCCTACCTTCAGACGTCTCCAATTCCTGAGCATTTCTGTTGTGCTTCTTACTGGTTTCATACCTTCACCAACCCTCACATGCACAGGTTTGGCTTGTCAGTTTTACCAAGCTAGTTACTGTTCAGCAGTCCTCTATCTAGCTTCAAAAAACTTTGTGTCTCTCATCAGCTGTGGTCCCCTTTCAATATATAGATGTACGCAAAGTTTGTTTGATGGGTTTACTCATTTTTAGTCCTTTAGTGTCATTTTAGTGTAGTTTCAGAAGGGAATGAATATAATCCTGTGTGTTCATAATTTACCAAAGAAACCTTTTAATACATTTTAGTTATGTGCACTTAAAAACAGTATTGTTATAAATTCAAGAATTTCTTCTCTTTCTTTTCCAATGTTAATCTCAGTTTCATATCATGGGTGAAGAATAGAAGCATAGGTAAATATAGGAGGGAGTGCAGGAAGGCAAGGAGAGAGACCTGAAGAAGAGGAAAATCAGGTTTGTTAATAACAAAGGATTAGAGACTTAGATAGTGGTACCAAGTAAGACTTGAATGAGGTAATATCGCCATCTTCTGGCTTTTTAAAAATTGTTCTGTAATTTTATCTGGGAATCTCACGTGTGGCTAACTTGCATTGGGTGTCAGATTTAGTCAATTTGGTCTTGTTTCGTTGTTCTCCTCCCTGTTGTAGAAAAAGGCTTTTCTTTATACGGGATTTGATTACAGTATAATAATTATGTCTTTTCAAGCTCCCTAAGAGAGTATTTTATCTAAAATATTACAAAAACCATACCCTGTTTCTCTATAGTGCAGATGATTATTTCCACTTACATAATGAAAACAGAACCTTTGTTTCTGTATGAAGGAAAATACAGAATCTTTAAAAGTTTATTATTATACGTTATGTAGGTAGTTTTTGTTTGTGATATAAAATACAAAATGTATAAAGGGTGTAAGTAGATCATCCTATTTCATTAATATTGTAATTAAAGAAATGTGTTTGTTCCACTCTCTCTGGCATATATCTAGCCAGTCCCATTGCCTATGAGATTGTCCTTTTGTACAAATGCTAGTATGTCACACATACTTTAACTTGGTCCTTTTCTTTCTTTCTTTCTTTCTTTCTTTCTTTCTTTCTTTCTTTCTTTCTTTCTTTCTTTCTTTCTTCTGCTAGTATGTCACACATACTTTTACTAGGTACGTTTGTTTCTTCCTTCCTTGCTTCCTTCCTTTCTGATTTTATTTATTTATTTATTTGGCACAGAGAGAGAAAGAATCTGCTCGCAAGCAGGGACAGAGGCAGGCAGAGGGAGAGGGAGAAGCAGGACTCCTCAGTGAGCAGGGAGCCTGACATAGGGCTCAACCCCAGACCCTTGCATCATGACCTGAGCTGAAGGCAGACACTTAACCAACTGAGCCACCCAGTGCCTAACTTGGTCTTTTTCACTGAATACTTTGCACTGGAGGGTCACTCATATCACTACCCAGTGGGTTCCCTTATTCCTTTTTTTAGACCATGATTTCTTTAACCCGTCTGCTGTTGGTAACTGTTGGAGTTTGTCTTATCGTTTGCTATAAAAATGACACTATAGTGAATATCCGTGTGTGTGTGTGTGTGTGTGTGTGTATACTCTGTAGAAAAAAATCGGGATATATGCATTTACGATTTTCATTGATATGGTGAAATTACCTGCCAAAAACGATTGTACCTATTTATTCTACCACAGTGAAGTATTTAAATGTCTGTTTTTCTCCATCCTTCTCAATACAGGATTCAATATTTGTGACTCCTGTATATTACTTTATTTTGTATTTCTCTTATGAGAGAGGTTGAACTTTTGTGTGTTTAAAAGCCATTTGTGTTTTCTGTTATATATCCTTTGACCATTTTTTTTTTTTTTTTACTTTTGGTGTTCTGTTTATTTATAGGAGCTTTTATAGTATAGAAATTAACTCTTTTTCTGTAATTTGAATTGCAAATACTTTTTGCCAGTTGACTTTTCCTGTAACTTGCATTGTGTTTTTTTTTAAGTGGTGAAAAAATGATATATATATATATTACATTATATATTATATATACACATACTTTATAATCATATGAGTTTTTCTTTTCTTCTTTTTTTTAAGATTTTGTTTATTCATGAGAAACAGAGAGAGAGGCAGAGACACAGAAGAGGGAGAAGCAGGCTCCCTGCAGGGAGCCTGATGTGGGACTTGATCCCTCCACCCGACCCCAAGCCGAAGGCAGATGCTCAACTGCTGAGCCACCAGGGCATCCCGAGTTTTTTCTTTGATGACTTATGGGTTTGGGTTCATAGTTAGAAAAGTTTTGCACACATGGAAATTATAACTCCCGTGTTTTTGTTTTTTTTTTAAACTCCCGTGTTTTCTTCTAGTACTCCCAAAATCGCATCAAATGCCATGACTGGGGCAGCCCCGGTGGCGCAGCGATTTGGCACCGCCTGCAGCACAGGGCGTGATCCTGGGGATCCTGGATCGAGTCCCACGTCGGGCTCCCTGCATGGAGCCTGCTTTTTTCCCTTTGCCTGTGTCTCTGCCTCTCTCTCTCTCTCTCTCTCTGTGTCTCTATGAATAAATAAATAAAATCTTAAAAAAAAATTCCATGACTGATCTGGAATTTATTTTTTTTTAAGATTTTATTTATATATTTGAGAGAGAGAGCATGCATGATCAGGCAGGAGGGGCAGAGGAAGAAGCAGACTCCCCCCTGAGGAAGGAACCTGACTTGGGGCTTGATCTTGGGACACCAGGATCATGACCTGAGCCGAAGGCAGATGCTTAACTGACTGAGCCATCCAGGCACCCCTGGAATTTATTTTTAATAAGGTGAAAATTACAGTTCCAATTTTTTTTGGTTACTCAATTATCTTTTATCTCAATACTATTTTTTTAAAGATATTTATTTAGTCATGAGAGACAGAGAGAGAGAAAGAGAGAGGCAGAGACACAGGCAGAGGGAGAAGCCTGATGTGGGACTCATCCTGGAACTCCAGGATCAAGCCCTGAAAGCCAAAGACAGATGCTCAACTGCTGGGCCACCCAGGCATCCCTAATTATTGTAACTTTTTAAAGCCACCTCAGTGCCCCTAATTATTGTAACTTTATAACTTGTTTTAATAATAGAGTGGAGCTCTTCCTTATCTGTGTTTCCAGAATTTGTTTGGATATTCTTGCTCATTTTTTCATATACTTTTTTTTTTTTTTTTGCTCATCCCTTAATTTTTCCAGAAAAAATTTTTATTGTGTTAAAATATCTGTAACATAAAAGTTACCATTTTAACCATTTTTTTAAATATATACTTCAATGGTATTAAGTATGTCTGTGATGTTTTACAACCACCACCAACATCCATATTCATAATTCCTTCATCTTGTAAAACTGAAACTCTGTACCTACTAATAATTCCTCATTCCTTGGGCAGCCCCGTGGCGCTGCGGTTTAGCGCTGCCTGCAGCCCAGGGCGTGATCCTGGAGACCCTGGATCGAGTCCCACGTCGGGCTTCCCTGCAGGCTTCCCTGCCTGCTTCTCCCTCTGCCTGTGTCTCTGCCTCTCATTCTCTTTCTGTGTCTCTATGAATAAATAAAATCTTAAAAAATAAAAATTCCTCATTCCCAACCCCTGCCCCGCCCCCCAGCCCCTGGCAACAACCATTCTACTTTCGGTCTCTGTGATTTTGACTACTTTAAGTACCTTGTATAGGTAGAATCATACGGTACTTATCTATATATACATATATGTACTTTTAAAAATTAAGTGTTTTGATTTAATTCCAGTATTGTTAGCATACAGTATTATATTAGTTTCAGATGCACAATATTGTGATTCAACAGTTCTATACATAGTGTTCATCATTTCAAGTGTAGTCTTTAATCCTCATCACTTGTATCACCCCTCTCCCCCTTCACCTCTTTCCTCTGGTAACTCTCAGTTTGTTTTCTATAGTGGAGTCTGTTTCTTGTTTTGTGTGTGTGTGTCTCTCTCTCTTTTTTTCCTTTGCTCATTAGTTTTGTTTCTTAAATTCTGTATATAAGTGAAATCATACGGTATTTATCTTTCCCTGACTTACTTTGCTTAGCATTATACTCTCTAGCTCCATCCATGTTGTTGCAAATGGGAAGATTTCATTCTTTTTTATGGCTGAATAATATTTCACTTTTATGTATATGTATATATTTATCTAATTTATGTATATTTATGGTCTTCATCTATCTATCAATGGACACTTGGGCTCCTTCTAGACTTTCACTATTGGAAATAATGCTGCTATAAACATAGGGTTACATGTATCCCTTTGAATTAGTGTTTTTGTATTGTTATGGTAAATATCCAGTAGTGCAATTGCTGGATGATAAGGTAGTTGTATTTTTAACTTTTTGAAGAACCTACCTACTGTTTTCCATAGTGACTGTACCAGTTGCATTCCCACCAGTGGTGCGCTAGGGTTCCTTTTTCCACATCCTTGCCAACATTTGTTGTTCCTTGTGGTTTTTTGTTTGTTTGTTTTTTATTTAAGCCATTCTGACAAGTGTGAGGTGATGTCTCATTGTAGTTTTCTTTTTTCATTGTAGTTTTGAGTTGCATTTCCCTGGTAATGGATGATGTTGAGCATGTCTTCATGTGTCTGTTTCCCAAATGGATGTCTTCTGTGGAGAAATGCCTATTCATGTCTTTTACTCATTTTTATTTTATTTTTTTTTTTTTTTTTTTTTTTTTTTTTTTTCAATGAAAGGGAAACTTTATTGAGGCCCCAGGACCTATTGAGGCTCGGGCAGGAGGCCGCCCTGCGGGCAAAGGAAGAGCTGGTGGAGGGGCCTTATTTGACCTTCTTTTTGGGGCGCAGGTTGTTGGTGTGGCCGCACTTCTTCTTGCGGCAGTTGACAGCACGGGGGTGCAGGCGAGCATAACACTTGCGGCAGATCATCTTGTCGCAGTTGTATTTCTGGGCCAGCTGGCGGAGTGAAGGCTCAATGATGCCACCTCGCAGGCGAAGCACCAAGTGCAAGGTGGACTCTTTCTGGATATTGTAGTCTGACAGAGTTCGGCCATCTTCTAGCTGTTTGCCCGCAAAAATCAGACGCTGCTGGTCAGGCGGGATGCCCTCCTTGTCTTGGATTTTGGCTTTGACATTTTCAATGGTGTCACTGGGCTCGACCTCAAGGGTGATAGTTTTGCCCGTCAGGGTCTTCACAAAGATCTGCATCTCTGCGTCTGGAGCGAACTCGCAAGGCCGCCGCCACCAAACTTTTACTCATTTTTAAATTGGATTATTTGTTTTGGGGATGTTGAGTTATATCAGCTCTTTATATATATATTTTGGATACTAACTCTTTATCAGATATGTTATTTGCAAATATCTTCTCTCATTTAGTAGATTACCTTTCAGTTTTGTTGATTGTTTCCTTTGCTGTGCAATAGCTTTTTATTTTGATGTAGTACCAGTAGTTTATTTTTGCTTTTATTTTTCTTATCTCAGGAGACATGTCTAGAAAAATGTTGCTGTGGTCAATGTCAAATTAATTCCATGTGCTCTCTTCCAGGATTTTTATGATTTCAGGTCTCCCATTTAGGTCTTTAATCCATTTTTAATTTATTTTTGTGTATGGTGTAAGAAAGTAGTCTGGTTTCATTCTTTTGCATGTAGGTGTCCGGTTTTCCCAACACCATTTGTTGAAGAGACTGTCTTTTTCCCATTCTTCGTCCTTTGCCAAAGACTGACCATGTAATTGTAGGTGTATTTCTTTCTTTTTTAAAAAATATTTAATTTATTTATTTATTAATGAGAGACACAGAGAGAGAGAGAGAGAGAGAGAGAGAGGCAGAGACACAGGCAGAGGGAGAAGCAGGTTCCATGTAGGGAGCCCGACGTGGGACTTGATCCTGGGTCTCCAGGATCTGGCCCTGGGTTGAAGGCAGCGCTAAACCACTGAGCCACCTGGGCTGCCCCTGTGGGTGTATTTCTGAGTTTTCTATTCTGTTCTCTTGATCTGTGTGTTTATACTTGTGCCAGTACCATACTGTTTTCAGTTCTACAGCTTTGTAATATAACCTGAAGTCTGGAATTGTGATATCTCCAGTTTTGTTTTGTTTTGTTTTTTTCAAGATTGCTTTGGCTATTCGAGGTCTTTTGTGGTTCCATATAAATTTTAGGAGTATTTGTTCTAGCTCTGTGAAAAATGCTGGGTAGGGATTGCATTAAATGTGTGAATTACTTTGGGTAGTGTAGACATTTTAACAGTATTTGTTATAATTTGTTATTTAACAATATTTGCTCTTCCAATCCATGAGCATGTTTTGTCTTTCCATTTTTTAGTGTCATCTTCAATTTCTTTCATCAGTGTTTTATAATTTTCCGAGTACAGGTCTTTCACTTCTTTGGTTAATGATTCCCAGGTGTATTTTATTATTTTTGGTGCAATTGTACCAAATGGGACTGTTTTCTTTTTTTTTTTTTTAATTTTTTATTTATTTATGATAGTCACACAGAGAGAGAGAGAGAGGCAGAGACACAGGCAGAGGGAGAAGCAGGCTCCATGCACCGGGAGCCCGACGGGGGATTCAATCCCGGGTCTCCAGGATCGCGCCCTGGGCCAAAGGCAGGCGCCAAACCGCTGCGCCACCCAGGGATCCCTGGGACTGTTTTCTTAATTTCTTTTTCCACTGCCTCATTATTAGTGTATAGAGTGAAACAGATTTCTGTACATTGATTTTATATCCTGAGACTTGACTGAATTCATTTATCAGTTCTGGTAGTTTTTTGGTGATTTCTTAAGGCTTTTCTGTATATATTGTGTTGTGTCATCTGCAAATAGTGGAAGTGTTACTTCTTCCTTACCAATTTAGATGCCTTATATTTCTTTTTGTTGACCAATTGCTGTGGTTAGGACTTCCAGTACTATGTTAAATAACAGTTGTGTTGTGAGAGTGGACTTCCTTGTCTTGTTCCTGACTTTAGGAAAAAGCTCTCAGTTTTTCTCCGTTGAGTCTGATGATTGCTGTGGGTTTTTCATACAGGCCTTTATTATGTTGAAGTATGTTGCCTCTAAATCTACTTTGTTGAGGATTTTTATCATGAATAGATATTGTACTTTGTCAGATGCTTTTTCTGCACCTATTGAAGTGACAATGTGGTTTTTATCTTTTTTTTATTGATTTGCAGATATTGGATCACCTTTGCCTCCAGGAAATAAATCTCACTTGATTGGATGAATGATTTTTTGGATTCGGTTTGTTAGAATTTTGTTGAGGATTTTTTGCATCTGTGTTCATCAGAGATATTGGCTTGTAGTTCTGTTTTTTTGTTTGTTTGTTTTTGTGTGTGTATGTGTGTTTTTTTACCTTGTTTGGTATCAAGGTTATGCTAGCCCCATAGAATGAATTTAGAAGCTTTCCTTCCCCTTCCTTTTTTTGGGGAATAGTTTGAGAAGAATAGGGTTTTGTTTTATTTTTTCCATGGTGGGGAGGGGCAGAGGGAGAGAGAGAATCGTAGGCAGGCTCCCGCCCAGCATGGAGCTTGATGTGGGGCTTGATCTCAGAACCTCATGACCTCAGAAATCATGACCTCAGCTGAAATCAAGAGTTGGACGCAAAAAAAAAAAAAAAAAAAGAGTTGGACGCTTAACTGACTGAGCCACCCAGGTGCCCCAAGAAGAATAAGTATTAACTCTTCTATAAATGTTTGGTAGAATTAGCCTGTGAAGCTCTCTGGTGCTGGACTTTTGTTTATATGGAGATTTTTTATTACTATTTCAATTTTATTGCTGGTAATCAGTCTGTTCAAATTTTCTGTTTTTTTCCTGCTTCAGTTTTAGTAGTTTATATGTTTCTTGTAATTTATCCATTTCTTTTAGGTTGTCCAATTTGTTGGCATATAATTTTTCATGATACTTTCTTATGTATTTGTATTTTTGTGCGTGTTGATATTTCTCCTTTCATTTGTGAATTTGTTTATTTGAGCTTTTCTTTTTATGATTCTGGCTAAAGGTTAATCAGTTTTGTTGATGTTTTCAAAGAACCAGCACCTGGTTTCATTGATCTATTCTATTGTTTTTTTAGTTTCTGTATCACTTATTTCTGCTCTGATCTTTTTTGTTTTCTTCCTTCTGCTGGTTTTGGTTTGGCTTGTTCTTTTTTCTAGCTTTTTTTTTTTGGTGTAAGGTTAGAGTGTTTGAGACTTTTCATTCTTCTTGAGGTAGGCTTGTATTGCTGTAAATTTCCTTTTGGAACTGCTTTTGCTGCATCCCACAGATTTTTGACCATTGTGTTTTCACTTTCATTTGTTTCCATATAATTTTCAATTTCTTGATTGACCCATTCATTGTTTAGTCACATGTATTTTATGTTTGTTTGTTTAAGTAAGCCCTATACCCAGTGTGAGCCTTGAACTAATGACCCTGAGATCAAGAGTTGTATGCTCTTGATTGAGCTAGCCAGGCATCCCAGCAGCATGCTATTTAACTTCTATGTATTTGTGCTCTTCCCAGATTTTTTATTGAGGTTGATTTCTAGTTTCAAAGCATTGAGGTCAGAAAAAATGCATGAATTATTTCAGTCTTTCTGAATTTGTTGAGACTTGTTGTATGATCTAATATGTGATCTGTTCTGGAAAATGCTCCAGGTGCACTTGAAAAGCATGTGTATTCTGCTGTATTAGGATGGAATGTTCTGAATATATCTGTTAAATCCATCCATTAGTGTGTCATTCAAAGCCACTGTTTCCTTGTTGATTTTCTGTTTGGATGATGATCTAATTGATGTAAATGGAATATTTAAGTCCCTTCTATTATTGAATTATTATTGATTAGTTCTGTTATGTTTGTTGTTAACTGTTTTATATATTTTGGTACTCTCATTTTGGGTGCATAAATATTTACAGTTGTTATATCTTTTTGTTGGGTTGTCCCCTTTGTTATTATATTGTGTCCTCCTTTGCCCCTTGTTATAGACTTTGTTTTAAAGTCCATTTTATCCAATATAAATATTGCTAACCTGGCTTTGTTTTGATATCCATTTGCATAATGTTTCTACATCTTCTTACTTTCTATCTGCAGGTGTCTCTAGGTCTGAAATGAATCTCTTGTAGGCAGCGCTAAGTGGGTCTTGTTTTTTAATCCACTCTGTCACTCTGTCTTTTGATTGGAATATTTAGTCTACTTAAATTTTAAAGTATTTATTGATATATATTTATTGCCGTTTTGATACTTGGTTTGTGGTGTTTCTGTAGTTTTTCTTTGATCTTTTCTTGCTCTCTTTCATGGTTTGGTGAATTTCTTTAGTGATATACTCAGATTCCTTTGTCTTTATTCCTTGCATATCTATTACTGGTTTTTGATTTATGGTTACCATTAGATTTATATATAATGTATTCTGCATATAGCAGTCTGGATTAAGTTGATGGTCATATAAGTTTGAATTCATTCTTTATTCCTGTCTCCTTCATGTTTTAAGTATATGGTGTCATATTTTACTTTTTTTTTTTGTGAATCTCTTGATTGATTTTTATAGGTATACTTATTTTTACTGCTTTTGTGATTCCTACTTTTCATACTCTCACTTATGGTATTTTCCTTTCCATTCATAGAGTTCCCTTTAATATTTCTTGTAGGGCTGGTTTAGTGGTCATAAATTCTTTTAGTTTTTGTTTGTCTGGGAAACTCTATTTTTCATTCTATTCTGAATGATAGCCTTGCTGGGACAGAGTATTTTTGGCTGCACATTTTTCCTTTTCATCGCCTTGAATATATCATGCCATTTTCTTAGGGCCTGCAAAGTTTCTGCTGAAAAATCTGATAGCCTTATGGTGTTTCCGTTGTATATAACTGTTCTTTTTCTTGTTGCTTTTATTATTTCATCTTTATCATTACTTTTTGCATTTTAATAACTGTATGTCTTGGTGTGGACCTCCTAGGGTTGATTTTGTTGGGGAATCTCTGTGCCTTCTGGATCTAGATATGTTTCCTTTCCCATATTAGGGACATTTTCAGCTACTATTTCTTCAAATAAATATTCTGCCCCTTTTTCTCTCTCTTATCCTGGGATCCCTATAATGTGAATGTTATTGCATTTGATGGAGTCATTGAGTTCCCTGAGACTATTCTCAATTTGCATATTTTTTCCCTTCTCACTTGATCAGCTTGATTGCTTTCCATTACTTGGTGTTCTAGGTTGTTAATTCATTCCCCTGCTTCCTCTAGCCTAGCATTTATTCTATCTAATATTTTAAATTTCATTTATTGTGTTCTTCATCTCTTATTGATTCTTTTTTTATCTCTTTGTTAGGGATCTCATTGCTATCTTCCCACTCTTTTTTTAAGTCCATGAGTATCTTTATAATCATTACATTCAATTCTGTATCAGGCATATTACCTATATCTGTTTTTCTTAGATCTCTTGCTATGGTTTTTGTCAGTTCTTACATTTGGGACATATTCCTCTGTTTCCTCATTTTGTCTAACTCTTTGTGTCTGTTTCTGTGTGTTACGAAAGTGAGTTACATCCTGCTCTTGAAGGTAATGTCCGTATGAAGAAGACATCCTGTAATGCCCTGTTGTGTAGTGTCCTCTGTTCCCCAGGACCTGGTGTTTTAGGAAATGTCTCCTATGTGACCTGTGTTGTGTCTTGGCTACTTTTTTACTTCAGTCCAGTCGTCTACAGAGGCTCTCCTTTTGCATGTTGTGGGCAGTGTTTGGTCCTGGCCAGGGTAGGGTATGTTTTAATTTTTTTTTTAATTTTTATTTATTTATGATAGTCACACAGAGAGAGAGAGAGGCAGAGACACAGGCAGAGGGAGAAGCAGGCTCCATGCACTGGGAGCCCGACGTGGGATTCGATCCCGGGTCTCCAGGATCGGTAGGGTATGTTTTAACACGGTGTACTCTCATTGTAAAATGAGACCTACTGCTGCTGCCACCAATACTGAGGCCCTGTAAAATGCTCTGGTTGGAAACATGGTATTGGCAGGGTTTGCATTGGTCTTCTGGGTGAGGGGACCCATGGTGCCAGTACTATGGCAAGTGTGACGGGGAAGGCCAAATCACCCAAGCATGGGGAGCCTTGGTGTAAGCAAATTAGATAGTGAGTGTTGGCACTGAACTGGTTCTTACAGATGGCTGTGTGTTTATACTGGGAGATAGAGGAGGAAAATGGTGCCTGCCAGCTCCTTTGTTCCTATAGAGGCCTTCCTGCATCCCTACCTCTCCCTGACCTACTCTGAGATGAGTAAATAACTCCCTCCTGTCTGCCTTGGGTGTTTTTCAAACTGTTGCTTCTATGCTGTATCTATGCAGGGTGTTTGTCACTGTCTCTTTTAGCATGGGGACTTAACTTCCATAGCTCTCAGGGTTCTCTTAGAGCAGAGCCCGCTGATTTTTCAAATTCCAGACTTGAAGTCCTGCTGGTTTCATAAAATTCGGCCCCTCTCACTTTCAAAGCCAGTTGTTATAGAGGATCATCTTCTTTGTACAGACTCCCTGTTGTGATAGTGTTTTTCACCCTTCTTTGTATTACCAGCTCTCTCTCTACTGCAGACAGCCATGGTCTATTTTCCAAAATTGAGTCTCCATCCTTCCTACCTTCTCAAATGTGGCCTCTATTTTTATTCTACCAGTCTTCGGGTTATTTTCTGGGATATTTATGTTGATGTGAGCATTATCTAGTTATATCTGTGGGACTAGGCAGGTTTTGGGTCCTCCTACTCCACTACCTTCCCAGCTTCCAGTAGTAGTCTTTTTTTTGACTGGCTTATTTTGCTTAGCCTAATATCTTCAAGATTCATCCATGTTGTAGCACATGTCAGAATTTCCTACCTTTTAAAGGTTGAGTACTATTCCATTTTTTGGAATTTTCCTTATTCATTCGTCCGTAGATGGACACAGATTGCTTCCACGTTTTAGCTGTTGTGGATAATGCTGCTGTGAACATGGGTGTACAAATATCTGTTCAAAACCCTGCTTTTAGTTCTTCTGGATGTATGTCCAGAAGTGGAATTGCTGGATCATATGGCAACTCTACTTTTAATTGTTAACTATTTGAGGAGCAATGATACTGTTTTTTAGAGTGAGTGCACCATTTTATATTCCTACCAGTTGTGCACAGGGTTATACTTTCTCCATGTCCTTGTCAATACTTATTTTCTGTTTTCATGATAGTAGCTGTACGAATGTGTATGAGGTGGAATCTCATTGTAGTTTTGCTTTACATTTCTCTAATGGTTAATGATCTTTAACATATATCACTTGCTTATTTGCCATATGTATATCTTCTAGGAGAAATGTCCATTCAAGTCCTCTGCCCATTTTTTATTCAAGTTGCTTATTTTTTGTTAAGTTTTAGGAGTTGTCTGTTTTTTGGATATTGATTCCCTGTCAGAATATGACTTTCAAATATTTTCTCCCAACCTATGAGTTGCCTTTTTACTGTGTGGATAGTGTCTTTTGATGCACAATTTTGAAAAAATATTTTTTTAATTTAATTTAATTTAATTTATTTATTTATTATTTTTTAAAATTTTTATTTATTTATGATAGTCACACAGAGAGAGAGAGAGAGGCAGAGACATAGGCAGAGGGAGAAGCAGGCTCCATGCACCGGGAGCCCGACGTGGGATTCAATCCCGGGTCTCCAGGATCGCGCCCTGGGCCAAAGACAGGCGCCAAAGTGCTGCGCCACCCAGGGATCCCAATTTTGAAAATTTATATATGGATCCTGTTTGTTTCTTTTTTCTCTTTTTGCCTATACTTTTGGTGTTATATCCAAAAAATCAATGCCAAATCCAATTCTATGCATCTTTTATCCTATATTTTCTTCTGAGTTTTATAGTTTTAAGTCTTATATTTCATATTAACTGTTGAATCAATTGATCTAATTAAAAAGAAAAATATGAATTTTATTGTTATTCATTGTATTTGTCAGTTTGGGGGCAATTGATATTGGGTATGATTGCATTTTGTTGTTGAAGAACTTGGCATTTTTTTCATTTTTAAAAAAAATCTGTATATTTCTTGCTGAGTTTCTTCCTTTTTTGTCATTGCTACTGCAAATGGGTAATTTTTTCCATTATTCCTTCTAAATAGTTGTTATCAGAAGACATAGTTTTATGTATAAGAAAACTGCTGATTTCTGAGTATGAATTTTGTAATCAGCCACATCAGTAAGTACCTTTCTTGTTTGAAAGAGCTTTCTAGTTGATTTTCTTGGGGCTTCTCTGTAAACAGTCAATCATCTGACTCAGTGGTAGTCCTCTTGGAAAGTTTTTCCAGGCATGTTTTGGTTAGATGAAGTTTATCCTATAATAGATTGCTCAGAAAGGACACACATCCATAATATTCCCTGGGTTCTACCATATTCAAACTGTTCTTTTCCCAGAGTTATTAATATAATTGACAGGCAACATTGTATGAATTTAAGGTGTACAACATAATAATTTGATACATGTATATATTGCAAAATAATGACCACAATAAGTTAACATTTATCACCTCGTGTAGTTAATAGAAATTTTTCTACCATTAGAACTTTAAAGATTGACTTTCTTTGCAATTTTCAAATATATGATACTGTATTGTTGACTATAGTTACCATGCTGTACGTTACATCCCCACAATTTATAACTGGAAGTTTGTACCTTTTTACCACCTTCATCTGGTTCACCCCCCACTCCCACCTCCTGCCTCTGGCAACCACCAATCTTTTCTGTCTCTATGAATTCAGGTTTTTTAGATTCCACATAGAAGTGAGATTATACAGTGTTTGTTTTCTCTCTGATTTATTTCTCATAGTGTAATGCCCTCAAGGTCATCCACGTTGTTACAAATGACAGGATTTCCTTCATTTATAAGGCTGAATAATATTCTACTCTATCATCTCATTTTCTTTATCCATTCATCTATTGATGAACACTTAGATTGTTTCTATGTCTTGGTTATTGTGAATAATGCTGTAATGAACATGGGGGTGCAGATACCTTTTTGAGATAATGATTTTAGTGATTTCATTTCCTTTGGATGTATACCCAGAAGTGTGATTGCTAGATCACAGGGTAGTTCTAATTTTAATTTTTTGAGGCACCTCCATAACATTTTC
Source organism: Canis aureus (assembly GCF_053574225.1). NCBI lineage: Eukaryota > Metazoa > Chordata > Mammalia > Carnivora > Canidae > Canis > Canis aureus. Next base: position 14,729,474 of record NC_135632.1, read on the forward strand.
CTTAGTGGCTACACCAATTTACAATTCCACCAACAGTGCACAAGGGTTCCTTTTTTCCACATCCATGCCAACACTTATCTCTTGTCTTTTTGATGACAGTCATGCTGACAGTTGTGAGGTGATATCTCATTGTGGTTTTGATTTGCATTTCCCTGATGATTAGTGTTGTTGAACATCTTTTCATGTGTCTGTTGGCCATCTGTATGTCTTCTTTGAAAAAAATGTTTCTCTAGTTTTTCTGCCCATTTTAAAATCAGACTTTTGCTTTTGAGCTGTATGATTTTTAAGTATATTTTGGCTATTAACCCTTTATCACAGGTATAATTTTCAAATATTATCTTCTATTTAGTAGGTTGGCTTTTCATTTTGTTGATGATTTCCTTTGCTGTTCAGAGCTTTTTGGTTTGATGTTGTCCCAGTTGTTGATGTTTGCTTTTGTTCCTTTTGCCTTTGGTGTCAAATCCAAAACAAAACAAAACAAACAAACAAAAAACATTGCCAAGACCGGTATCAAGAAGCATACCCCTAAAACTGTTTTTGCTTCTTGTTTTTTGATGTCCAGAAACTTGAAGTACACAGCTTAGCAGGATATAATATCCTTGGTTTACATTTTCTTTCCTTAAATTTCTTGAAAATACTGCTCTACTATTGTCTTGTTCTATATGTTATTTTTGAGAAATCTGATTCTAGTCTAATTCCCTAGTCTTTACCTTTGTAAATTGTTTTATCACTTTGCCTGGAAGCCCTGAAGTTTTGTTTTGTTTTTTTCTTTAGACAGTTTTACAAGGATATGTGTCACAGGTGCTCATTCTGGGTCAGTTTTCTTAAATATCTGGTAGGCCTTTTCAACATGTAGATTCAGGCCTTTTATTTCTGGAAAGTTTTCTTGTGTTACAATTTTGATATTAGTGCTGTTACATTTTTTTTTTTATTAGAGACACCAATAATACTGATGCTCCTTTCCTATTACCTATTTCAGTCATTTTCTCTCTGACCCTTTGCCTCTTTCTTTATGTCATTTCATTCTCTTTTTATCATTCTCCTCCTTTTCTTCAACATCCTTTACTGTGTTTTCATTTAATTCTCTCTCATAAACCTTATCACTTACTTTTTCATTTCTTATATGATTAGGACTTTTCTTCTATTTCTTTTTCTTATCTTTTTTCAAAGATTTAATTTATTTTAGAGAGAGAGAGAGAGAAAGAGAGCTCACAAGCAGAGGGGAGGACACAGAAGAAGGAGAGGATCTCAGGCAAACTCCTGGCTGAGCTTGGAGCCTACCTCTGGGCTTGATTTCATGACCTCAAAATCATGACCTGAGCCAAAATCAAGAGTCAGACGTTTAACCAACCAACTAAGCTATCCAGGTGCCCCATTTCTTCTTTTCTTTATGGAGTTCAATCAACTCTATTTTTTTTTTGTACATTTTGATTCTTTATTTTTGTGTTTGTGACTCAAGATTTTTTCATATCTGCAAATTCTTGTTTGAGGATATTTAATTCACTGTGAAGTGAATATTAGTTTTCCCCAACTCTATGACTCATTTCGGGAGAGAAAACTATCAACAGGAAACCTTTCATTTGTATTTTTCTGATTTTCGCAGTACTTTTGTATGCATATAGTTTACTTTTGTTGTTGTTGTGTTTCTTCATTCTGTGGACAAAGCTTCTAGTTTTAGAGTTTTTCTATCACTCTTCCCTCTTCTGTTCAGTTCCTTATTTGAATTTGTGGTTTTGGTGGTGAGAGAAAGGGGTAGAGGAAGGGTTGGTATGTCTTGTTTCTATTTTGTTTCTGTAGGATGTATAATTTCTCCCTCTTGCTGCCTTTCCGTTAACTGCCTTGTCTGCATCTCTTCTATCTGTACACCTGATTTGCCACCCGAAGCACTGTTTCTCAGAGGCCACCACTGGTAGTTCAGCAGTTTCTAGATACTTTCACATCACTAGGGCTGTGAACTATTAAGTTTTAACCTGGTGTTCAGCAGTTTTACATTTACGGTTTTGCTCTTTCTCTGGGGGTGATTCAAATTTTTTTTTTAATTTTTATTTATTTATGATAGTCACACAGAGAGAGAGAGAGGCAGAGATACAGGCAGAGGGAGAAGCAGGCTCCATGCACCAGGAGCTTGACGTGGGATTCGATCCTGGGTCTCCAGGATCGCGCCCTGGGCCAAAGGCAGGCGCCAAACCGCTGCGCCACCCAGGGATCCCTCTGGGGGTGATTCTATCTATGCTTTCTCTGAGTTCCTTGTACCCCTGTGGCTTTTTTTCATGAAATTTTTTTAGCCTCCCTCCTTTCACTCTGCATCCACAGGCATGCAGAAGATAGGCAGTGGGATTTCTTAGGGAATTTGTTTTCCTTGACTTATAGGTGATTGGAAGGTTTCTGCAATGTCTGTCTCCTAGTAATGATAACATTGAAGGCATGGGTCCTGTGTGGTTTTATTTATTCTCCTTGTTTATTTTATATCTTTTGCAGAAACTAAGAGGGAAATTTGTAATCGGACTATCCATTGTTGTATGAACTTGAAAGATCCAAAAATACCTACTTTTATATCATTTTATACCTGAAAAGTACAAGAGTCAACTGAAAAACTACTACAAATAGTAAAAAATTCAGTTCTGTAGTGAGGTATAAAATTAGCAAATAGAAATCTGTAACTTTTTACATACAAACAGCTTGGAAGCTATGAGAATTTCACGCATAACAGGAAAACAATCAGCTAAAACAGCAACAAAACCTGGGAATAGCTATAACAAGAATGCATAAAACCTAGCGTATTAGTTTCCTTGGGCTGCCATAACAAAGTACTACACGCTCGGTGACTTAAAACAACAGAAATTTATTTTCTTACTGTTCTAAGCTAGAAGTACAAAATCAAAGTGTAGGCAGGACCACACTTTCTGTGAAGCCTTTAAGAGAGGATCTTTTGTCACCTCTTTCAGCTTTTGGTAGCTCCTTGTGTTTCTTGATTTGTGGCATAATAACTCCAATCTCTGCCTCCATCTCTACATAGCTAACTTCTCTGTGTCTTCTCCTGTTCTGAACAACATGAGTCATATTGGATTAGGGCTTATCCTAATACCAGTATGACCTCATCCTAACTTGATTCCATCAGCAAAGATCCTATTTCCAAATGAGGTCACAGTCCTAGGTACCAGGGGTTAGGGCTTGAACATATCTTTTTGGAGGACACAGTTCAACCCATTAACCCCTATATAAGAAAAAAAAATTAAATCTCTCTGAAGGGCATAAAGGAGATTTGAATAAATGGAAATATATACTATAGTCTTAGGTAAGAAAACTCAACATTTTAAAGATGTGAAACTTATAAATTAAATTAATTTAGGGAGGATTGACATGATCCAATAAAAACACAGTAGGTCTTTTTTCTTGGAATTAGACATGCATATTGTAAAGATCAAATCAAGAAGTAGACAAGTAATGATAGTGAAATAAACTAAAAAAGAACAAAGTAAAATTGCAGGTAAGTGCCATTTAAAAGATGTATGTGTGTGTTTTAAGATTTTATTTATTTATTTGAGAGAGAGAGAAAGCACAAGAGAGAGAGCAGAGGGAGAGGGAGAAGCAGGCTCCCCACTGAGCAGGTAGCCCAACATGGAGCTCAATCCCAGGACCCCAGGATCTTGATCTAAGCTGAAGGCAGATGCTTAACAACTGAGCCACCTAGGTTCCTCTAAAAAATGCTTTAATAAACATACTAATAAATATTTTGTACTGGTGAGGCTATGGAGAAACAAGTACTTTTATATACTGACAGTTGGAATGCAAATTTTCACACCTATGGAGGATAGTTTAGCAACATTTCTATACATGTATATATCATTAGATCAAAGAATTCCATATGCAAAACTGTGTATATATAAGGCTAGTCCTTGAATTGTTGTTAATAACAGAAATGATCAGATACCCAAATTCCCACAGGAAGGAACTGGTTGAGTGTTACAAGCAGTTGTAAAAGGGAATGAGGATATTTTCTTTGTACTGATTTGGCAAGATCTCATTCAATGCTATATTGTTAAGTCTAAAAAAGTAAGATAACTAAATATTCAGCTTTTTTAAAAAAAGGGATTACTAGACTGGTTTCAAATTGCCTATATATGCTTAAAGAAGCCTGGAGCAGAAACATACGAAACTTTATTGTGACTTGTCCATGCAGAGGTATAAACGGAATAGGTGGAAAATAGATGGAAGAACAACATTGGGAGGATGACCTTTTAATGTGCACCTTTTTGTACTTTCTGGCTGTCCTTTTCCTTTTTAAACCATTGTTAATATTGGTTTATTAAATATTTAGTAAATACCAAATAAATCAAATTAGAAATAAAAATTAAGCAATAATTATCTTTAAGTGGGGGCTCATGAAAGTCAGATAAATGTTCTTACACCCTGCCATTCTTCCAGAGGTTGCTTTTAGATCATTTTAAACTGTATGATAATTTTTATTCTTCAACATTTATAAATAACACGGACTTTCTTTAATCTTTTAAAAATCTTTAATTGGGGCTCACTTAGTTAAGCGTCTGCCTTCAGCTCTGGTCATGATCCCAGGGTCCTGTCTGTCAGCTCCCTGCTCAGTAGGAAGTCTGCTCCTCCTTCTCCCTCTGCCTGCTGCTTCCCTTGCTTGTGCTCACTCTTCTCTGTGCCAAAGGAATAAATAAAAATCTTTAAAATGAAAAATAAAATGAAATCTTAAATTTAAGATGAAGACTGCTTGGTACTCATCTTGTGATATCAGAAAACATGTATATTAACATCTCATTTATGTAAACTTTATTGTAAATTTTGGTTCCCTGTGACCTTGGGCAAGTTACTTAAGCTTTCTGACTCACTTTTCCCTCCTGTAAAATGGAGATAATAACTATTCTGTAGGATTATTTTGAGGAGTTACATAACAAATAGCTCTTAAAATGATGCTGATTATAAAATTATTTCATTTTCATTTGAATATAGATTAGGTGCTTATAGAAGTACAGTGATATTCTAAATGAGAATTAGAAATTGTGCTGTTTTCTTCCCAGATCACTCCTTTTTGATTGCTTCCAATTTTGTCTTCTTGGGGTCTTGGGTAAATTGGACATTTGATGCTTGCATAGTTCTTTATACAGTACTTTGTCTAAATTTATATTACTACCCAAATGATATTTTAAAAACTCATCTTGCCTGTTATGATGGGTCAAGTTGGGATAAGATTTAACATTTGTGTTACTAATGTAAAGCTGCATTGATCTGGAAGTGCAATTTTGCTGAAGAGCATATGTGCAACAAGTGATTTAATCCATGTGAATTAATGGCTTAAAATTTGGCTTGTGCTGCTTGGTAAAAGAACCTTTCTGTTAGGTCTTGGCAGGATTTGAAATGTGATTTTGTTTTATATTTGGGTGATATCTTCTAATATTATTTCTTTGCTCAGGGCAGAAATAAGTTTTTTTGTAGATTTTTGTTTCCAACGAGTATAGTAATAAATGCTATGACCTGTGAAATGTTTGAAACAGAAATATTACTTAGATTTTATTATGGAAGCATATGTAAGGAACATACCATAAACCCAATTTTGTCACAATAAGGGAGGTATTCTACTTCAGTGAATTTACTTCATAAAATGTAATTATATGTCTAATCTTCCTTTAGTATTAGCTGTCAGTTGTGAATTGCCTTGCTAATGTACTCATCTATAACGCTGCCTAACCCATTTGTTCCTTATTACCACATCTTTCTACTCCATATAATTAGCTTGAAGCCTGAAAATCAGGATAAGCAAATTTACTAAGAATTTGATGTTAATTAAAATTGATAACATGAGAGAAGTCCAGAAAACTTGAGTTACTGACTAGTGCATAGTTTTTGTGAGAGCTAATTCGAGAGCTGGGGCCACCTTTTTTCTTTTCTTTTTTCTCATTTCTGGGCTTTGACTTTGTTTCAGTGGGTTAAGGTTGTTTGTTAGAGGGCAGCCCCGGTGGCACAGCGGTTTAGCGCCGTCTGCAGCCCGGGGTGTGATCCTGGAGACTCGGGATCGAGTCCCGCGTCGGGCTCCCTGCATGGAGCCTGCTGCTCCCTCTGCCTGTGTCTCTGCCTCTCTCTCTCTCTGTGTCTCTGTGAATAAATAAATTAAAAAAATATTTTTAAAAAAGGTTGTTTGGGGATCCCTGGGTGGTGCAGCGGTTTGGCGCCTGCCTTTGGCCCAGGGTGCGATCCTGGACACCCGGGATCGAATCCCACATCGGGCTCCCGGTGCATGGAGCCTGCTTCTCCCTCTGCCTATGTCTCTGCCTCTCTCTCTCTCTCTCTCTGTGACTATCATAAATAAATAAAAAATAAATAAAAAAATAAAAAAATAAAAGGTTGTTTGTTAGATAAATGGATTGTGGATGATGAATATAAACTTACCTGATGTATCCAAGAAATGAGTGAGCATTTCAGTTACTAAGAACTCTAGAATATAGCTGATATTGCTGTTTTTAAATAACTAGGTTGCAAATAATTTTTACTGAATCCAAAGTGAAGATAATTTAGTATTTCTGTAGGTCAGATGTTTGGCTCCCTATTTAAAATCTTTGAGGCTTCCCACTAATCTGATTTTTTAAAAAATCCGATGATGTGACATTTCACTGTGCACCTTCTGGTCTCTCTGGTTTTCAACTCATCTCCTAGCAGCCCTCCCTTTTGCCCTATGTTTTCAGGTCTCTAGATATTCTTTCAGTTTCTGGAACTTCCCATCCACTCTTCCTATATACATTCCCCTGCTGGTTGCTCCTTCTCGCTATGATGTACCCTCTCTCTTTGCCAGTGGTTTACGAAGTTTGTCTGTTGAGCTTGGTTCAAACTTCACTTCATGAAAGAAATCTTCTCTAAAACTATTGGAGTCCCGGTCCTTTATTTTGCTTGTTTTCTTTGCATCATTTTTGTCTACTGTAGTAGCAGTAATTGTCATGAAGTAGTTAATTAGGAAATTCATGTTTATTTATTATTTTTTTTTACCTGTTTCTCTGCCTCTCTGTCTCTCTCTGTGTCTCATAATAAATAAATAAAATCTTTAAAAACAAAAGACAAATACCACTTGAATTCCAACCATGTGCCAGACACTGAGTATTTAATAGTAAACAGAGTCACTGCCCTCTTTAGTTGGCAGAGACCACATTCTGACAGTCACACAAATAGATAATGACAACCTGGTGTGAAAGTAGGAGAGCATAAGTAGAGAGAGATCCCTGATTTAGTCTGGGTAGGAAGGGAGGGACGGTTTTCCCTGAGGAAGTGACATTGAGATCTGCAGGAAGAGGAATTAACCTTTGGTGAATATTCCAGGCTGAGGGAACAGCATGTGCAGAGGCCCTAAGGCCAGAGGAGCATGTTTTTGAGGAACTGACGGTAGACCAGGGTAACTAGATTAGAGAAGGATATGGGGAACTGATTCAACACAGAGATGGAGAGGTAGTTGGAGACTAAATTAGACATTAAGAGTTGAGTCATTAGAATGTAGTTACTCTTACTAGTTTGGAAACTTAGGAGATCAAAATATCCATCTCAGGGGGCTAGTAAAGTAAATTATACTATGATGTAAAGGAATACTATGTAATTGTAAAATAAAGAAAAGGGACACCTGGGTGGCTCAGTGGTTAAGCGTCTGACTTGGGCTCAAGTCATGATCCCAGGGTCCTGGGATCCAGTCCTGCATTGGGCTCCCCACAGGGAGCCTGTTTCTCCCTCTGCCTATATCTCTGCCTCTCTCCCTGTCTCTCATGAATAAATAAATAAAATCTTTTTTAAAAAGTGAAGTTTATTGTGTTCTCAAAAATAAAGAAATTTCTATTTAATATTATACTTTAAAAAAGAAAGAACTAAAAAGGGTTAAAATCTATGTATGTGACATGTGCCATATGAAAATTTTAAGGATTTTTTTTGGTATAGTAAATTATCCTCTTCTATCGATTTATTATAACAGTAATTACATATTTTTTATATTTTGAGAATCTGTTGTATCTCAAGTCAGATATTTTATGTAAATAGGCATAGTGATTAAGAACATGTCTGCTGGTCTAAGATCCCTGGTTGATACTCTGGCATTGCCATTTACACAGTTGGTTAACCAGGCAAATTACTTCAACTTTTTATTTTTTTATTTTTTATTTTATTTTATTTTTTTTTTAATTTTTTTTATTTATTTATGATAGTCATACAGAGAGAGAGAGAGAGAGAGAGGCAGAGACACAGGCAGAGGGAGAAGCAGGCTCCATGCACCGGGAGCCGACGTGGGATTCGATCCCGGGTCTCCAGGATCGCGCCCTGGGCCAAAGGCAGGCGCCAAACCGCTGCACCACCCAGGGATCCCTACTTCAACTTTTTAAAGCTCAGTTTTGTCAACTGTAAAATGTGGCCAGTAATAATATTTACCTGATAGAGTTGTGGTGTCAATGATAGGAGATCATACACGTGAAGCACTTAGGAGAGTGCCTAGGTCTGCTCATCACCTAAGAAAGAGTTACTATCACTTTCTATGAAAAATGTCTTCTCCCTAATACCACTTATCTGAAATTAGAGTGCAGAAAGAGAACACTGAAGGAAGTTATGCCAAAAACTTAACTGTAGTTGCCCTTGAGGGGCGGGACTGTGGCTGATATTTTTTCTTATTTTATTGTTTTGTATATTTTCCAGACATTGAAACATAGGTGTGTTTTTAAAATTAGTAATGTCTTCATTTAAATATGCGGCCTTTGCTGAAATGTAATTTTTCATAGCCTCTTTTTCAGCAGTGTTAGAAAGTCTATATACCCTGACTCAGGTGATGTTAATTCTACAGACTTATCCATAATTATTTCTTCTCTGTATTTTGATTATCGTATCATTTGTATTATTTTATTTTTTTTTCATTTGTATCATTTTAAAAGGCTTTGTGCCTAGAGCTGCTAAATTGTGATTGCAAAGGAAAAGGGCTTACATTTTGAGACCATCTGTGGGAGTTGCATTGTCTGAAACTGACAAGAGATCATGGCAGATGGTGAGGTCACAATGATTGACTTTTTGAGCTTGACATAATGTGTTCATGAAGCTGGAAGAAAAAAATCTGACTTAGTTTTTAACCAACTGAAGAGCTTGGTGACAGGAAAAAGTACGATTGTTGAGCCTGGATAAAACCTAATGCATCAGTGCACATGACTGGTTTGAGAATCACCAGTGCCACCAAAAATGGCAGTTTTTTGAGACATTCAGTGCCATGTTTATTTACTTTCTAGATACTTGGTTTTATGTCATATGTTGCAAATAATTTTTAGGTTAAAAACAATGTTAAGAAAAAGCAAAAGTCTAGAAGTACTTAGAGATGTGTGTTTTTAAAGGAAAGGTTATAAACTCTCACTCAAACCATACTTCATTTTAATTGAGACGATCTGTCATAGTCCCATATCTTTTCTTTTTTTTAAGATTTTATTCATTTATTCATGAGATACACACACAGGGAGAGAGAGAGAGAGAGAGAGAGAGAGAGAGGCAGAGACACAGGCAGAGGGAGAAGCAGGCTTCATGCAGGGAGCCCGATGTGGGCCTCGATCTCAGGTCTCCAGGTTCATGCCCTGGGCGGAAGGCGGCGCTAAACTGCTGAGGCACCTGGGCTGCCCTCCCATTTCTTTTAATGTAACTTTACATAATAAATTACCTTTGAAGGTTTATGCTTGCTGTTTCTCTCATCTACTAAGATGTCTTCAGTGCCCAGATTAGTGCCTTGCACATAGTGAGTGTTCAGTGCTTACTGGATGAATAAATTAAAGAATAAAGTTATAGCCTACTTTCTTAATTTTACAAAAGTTTTTTCCTAACCATAATTAGACACTTTATTTCCTTTTATTTATTTATTTATTATTTTTTTTTAATTTTATTTATTTATGATAGTCACAGAGAGAGAGAGAGAGAGAGAGAGAGAGAGAGAGGCAGAGACACAGGCAGAGGGAGAAGCAGGCTCCATGCACCGGGAGCCCGATGTGGAGCCCGATGTGGGATTCGATCCTGGGTCTCCAGGATCGTGCCCTAGGCCAAAGGCAGGCGCCAAACCGCTGCGCCACCCAGGGATCCCTTTATTTCCTTTTAAAACTAGATTTGTGATCTGGTATTTTTTACTTCAACTACATATGAGTGAGTTATGTGTTATTTATTTTAGAAAAAGAAACCTTAATTTGTCATAAAAAAAAAAAAAACCCCAGCAAATTGCTTTTTTCCCTAACATTGAGGGCTTACACTGTGCTAGGTAGTGTCCTAATAAATTTTTATGTCTTGACTCATTTAATTAATTAGATGTACTATTTGTTACTGTTTTGTAGATTAAGAAATTGAGGCATAAAGATGTTAAAGTAAATTTACTCAAGAAATCCATGCACTTTGGCTCTGTTTCAAACATTTATCATTTAGGTAACATTTAGAGGTTCTCATTTGTACTTGGCTCCGGTGAGAGGATACAAAGGGAGTGCTGAACAAAATTAAGTTTTGTTTTGTCAGACTCATTAATGTGGCTAAGCAGTATTTTATTGGTTACCACTTGCTATTGTGTGCTGAAATAGTTAACACTGTTAATTTTTTTTTTTAATTTGGGTAACTATCACAGTGTCACTCAATAGCCCAGCCATTAAGAAATAGAATACCATATTGAATACTGAATACTGTAATGAAGCAGATGTATGGAGACAAGCAACTTTAACAATGACTTTGGAATGAAGAGGGGAAAAAGGACATTTACAAGCTGAATTTGGTAGCCCAGCCCAATGATATCTGCTTTTATTTCATTAACCAGAATTATATCAATGGTCAGCACATCTGAAAGGAGACTGAGAATGTAGTACTTTTTCTTAGTGGGCACATTGCCGCCTTCCACTTCTTCTGAGAAGAGGAAAAGATACTAGGTAGGCAACAGTTATCTGCCTTAAATAGATACAGCAGGTTTCTAAAATATAACAGAGACTTTGATGGAAAACACTTTTGTTTTTTATTGTTATAACTCCATCTCAGTAGGTCAGAAGGTAACCTTAGAAATATTTAAAATTGAAGTTTTTGTGGTTAGGAGTGTTCAGTGTTTATGTGTAAACTGTAGGACATTTGACACATTGACTTGGAAGAGCTGATGATTTTCATTAAGAGAGATTGTATCTAATTTATTGCTAACATCACCTTGAAAGACTCACTATACCTTTATTTCAAATGAGGACCCTGAAGCTCAAAGCGGTTGGTTAAGTCAGTTGCTCAAGGTTATACAGCTAATAAATGTCAGAGCTGAGATAGAGCCTAAATGTAAAAATCCATGTCCTTTTCAACTCTGCTAACACTGTTGCTTTATTTATTAGATGCCTGCTTCAAGCAGGACACTTAGAACCAATGGTTATTTTAATTGTTTCTATTTAAATAATTAATTCTTGCTCCTTGCTTGTATCTTCGATTTCTCACTGATCTAATCTTTTAAGTTGATTGCTTAATCAACTTTAATCTTTTAAGTTGATTGTTTCATGAATGAAGAGAAATATAAATTTACTTCTAAGTACTACTTCAGCTGCACTTTGCAAGTTTTATTATTTTCTTCCTTATTTTTATAAGTTTATTTGTTTATTCATTTTTGAGTAATCTCTACACCGAATGTTGGGCTCAAAATCACAAGCCTGAGATCAAGCATTGCATTGTCTTCCAGCTAAGCCAGCCAGTTTTAATATTTTCACTGTCATTCAGTTATAAATATTTTACATTTATCTCTTTAATTCATGGATTGTTTAATAATATAGTTTTATTTTTAAATATATGATTTTTAACTGATTATTTAAAATGGTTGATCCCTAATTTGTGTTGTGGTCAGAGACCGTAATCTGTATAATATTGCCTCTTTGAAATTTGTTACTACTTTGTTGGTGATTATGTGTGGATAAATTTTGTAAATATGTGCTTAAAGAGCTGTTTTCTACCTATTAGGTAAGAGTTCTGTGCTTAGATCAAGCTTGGCTAAAATATTAATCTTCAAAAGGAGATACTCATATCTTGAATTATTAGTTTTAAAATGTTAGGTATTAGTGAATCGGATGTCAGGAACTTGCGCTTTCTTATTTATCTGATATTTTTAATACTGAAGAGAATAACAAATAGTTGATGAATGCAAAACAGTTCTAGCAAAGGAACTTGATTTTCATATTAGATCATTTTAGACATTGTGAACAAATCTACAGTTACCATGAGACAGTGAAAATCATAGTGGTAGTCCAGGTCTTATTTGTTTTTTTTTAATTTGTGTTTTCTTTATCATTGAAATATTGCAAATTCAGGGGATCCCTGGGTGGCTCAGCGGTTTAGCGCCTGCCTTTGGCCCTGGAGTCCCGGGATCGAGTCCCACGTCGGGCTCCCTGCATGGAGCCTGCTTCTCCCTCTGCCTGTGTCTCTGCCTCTCTCTCTCTCTCTCTCTCCCTATGTCTATCATAAATAAATAAATCTAAAAAAAAATAAATTTAAGAAATAAAAAAAAGAAATATTGTAAATTCAGGTGTTTTTTTTTTTAAGATTTTATTTATTTTTGAGAGAGTGTGCACGCACCCACAGGAATAAAGGGAGGGGCAGGGGGAGAGGGACAAACTGCTGAGAACCTGCTGAGGGGGGCACCCAACTCAGAGCTCTATTGCAGGACCCTGGGATCATGACCTGAGCCAAAGTCAGATGCTTAACTAACTGAGCCACCCAGGCACCTGAAAAATTAGAAGTTCAGTGTTTTATTGAAAAGTAAAGATATATATTTTTCAACCACAAAGTTTTACTTGCAGAATCAGATTGTAGTATATGAGGCAAACGGTGCCTCCACTTCTTCAAGCCCTATTGTTTATGATCTTTTCAAAATTAAGTTTTATTTTTTCCCTCCCTTTGAAAGTCTTATTAAAGTTTTAATTTTGAAATAATTGTGAGATAAAAGTTGCAAAAATAGGGCAAAGAACTCCTGAATACACTTTACCCAGATTATCCAGTTGCCAGCATTTTGCCACACTTGCATCATCACTCCTATTCTCTCTCTGTATACAGATTATATATATATTTTCATCGTTTGAAAGTAACTTGCTGCTATCATATCTCTGTACTTCTAATATTTTGGTGTATTTTTTCTAAATACAAGAACATTCACTTAAAAACCCCCACAGCCTTCTGATCAAAGCAGGAAATGGACACTAAAGCAATACTCTTAACCAGTGTGTGGAATGTATTTCAGTTTTTCCAGTTGCCAGAGTAATGGTCTTCACAGCAATTATTTTTTTCTGGTCCAGAGTCTAGTCAAGGGTCATGTGTTGAATATAATTTTTATGTGACTTTCGTCTTTTTAAATCTGGAATGTTTGTCAGGTTCCTTTTTTCTTTCATGACACAAAAATGTTTTAAAAGTTCAGTCCATTATTTTATACAGTGCCCCTCAATTCAAATTTCTCTGATATTTTCTCATGATTAGATTTACATTATGCTTTGGGCAGAAATATCTCAGAAGTGGTGTTGTATCCATCTCAGTGCATTTGTAGAGATGCATGATGCTGGTTTGTGTCATTGCTGGTGGTCATTTGGTAGCCTTGATCACTTTGGCTAAGTGTTGTGTGCCAGGTTTCTTCACTGTAAAATTTGAATTAATAGGTATTTTGTGGGATGATATTTCAAGACTATGTAAATATCCTTTTTCTTACCACTTTCACCCACTAAAGCTTTACTATCTCTTGATAATCCTTGTCTATCAGTTACTACTGTGATGTTTATAAATTGGTAGCTTTCTAATTGCATTATTTGTTTATATTTACTATTTGGTATCATATTGCAAAGAAGAGCTTTCCCTTCTTCCTCATTATTTGCTTCTATCAGTATGAAGTCCTGGATTGTTCTTTTATTCAAAGAGTTTGTATCAGTGTGTATCAGTGATACACTGAACAGTGTATCAGTGTGCTCAGTTTTTCCCAATTGTCCAGTTGTTGGCCCTTTCAGCGGACTCCTGTATACTTTTGTTATGTCTCCATCATTTTTTGAGCTCTTCCTTACTGTAGGTACAATAAAATGTTCTAGTCTTATCTTGAACCTCTCTTGCCTCAACCCTGGTACTGGCTATTTCTTTCAGTGTGTTATCTAAAGCAACATAGTATGATATTTCAGAGCCTGAGTTTTATCACTTGTTAGCTCAGTTGATTTGGTCAAATTATTTAATCTCTGTAAGCCCCAGTTTTTATTTAGAAAATTCAGATTAAAATGGTACATATCTGATAGTGTTGTTGTGAGGATTAATTTAAATAATCCACTTGAACAATGCATATCACAGGGTAAATATGACATAAACATTGCCTATTATTGTTATTACATTACTATTCCCTCTTTTTTCCCCCCTTTAACAGGATGTTCTTTTAAAGAATTGTTGAAGACGAAGTTTTTTTTATTTTTGTTTTTTTGTTTGTTTTTTAATGGCTTTACAGAATTTTAAATTGAATACAATTTGACATGACGGCAAAAAATGTAAGTATTTGTAAATTTTTAAATGTAAGTATTTTTAAAGTGAGTTGTACTTTTTCCTATGCATATTTTCTTCACTATTCTAATTAATCAAGTTCAATGTACTGGCATTAATTTATGATTGTTTTTGTTTATACAAAGAATGAGATACTAAACTTAAATGGTATTGAACATAGCCCTCGAATGGACACTGTAGCAGTCTTGTAAATTGCTGCCAACTTGCACCTTCTCAATAGCTACAAAATTACTATCTCTAGAAAGTTTCCCACCCCTCTCCTTTTTGGTACTGTAATAAATTTGTTTTGGTATTGCTGGAGATTTACTAGCCTTATTGAGAAAATCACTGTTTTCTTTGGCCCAGTTTTTTTCTTGTGGATTTACTCAAGGAAATATGTGTACTGAGATATTGTTCCAAAGAAGCTTGCTGTCTTCCATGAGATGGTTCCTGAGGAGACATTAGATTTTCAGTGTTTTGGAGAAGTTACTCAGTTTGTTTCCTCTGTTTCAGGCTGTTATTTCTGACTCTGCTTCCTTTCAAATTACATTCTTATTGTCAGACTGTAGCAGTAGATTTGTTTCCAGTTATGTGAAGGATTATGCCAGTAAATAAATACTAAAACATATAGGGAAATGTCTTATCATGGCTTTACTGTTCCCAGATTATGCTGTTGGAGTCTTTGGTTACATGTAACAGAAATCAGCTTAGGCTCCCTTAAAAAGGGAATTTATTATAAAGATCCAGGAATGTTTCATAGAGTTTAAGAGTAGGAATTTAGTGGGCCCTCAGAAAGATCTGGGTGCAAGAACTTGAAATGTACCAGGAATTGAAGCAGTATTTATATTCTGTTTATTATCTCTGCTTATCTGTGTGCAGCTGCTTAATATTCTGTCTCTCTCTGTAAATCATGCTCCTTAGATTTCCAGGCAGCATCTCAATGTATGTGTTACAGAACCAGCCTGTTCAGAGAAAGAGAGGTGCAAAGAAAAGGAGGAAGGCAGCTTGACAGATCCATGTCAGCTCCAATTTCAGACTTCTTGGGTCGACCTCTGGCACTGTTTAAGTGTAGTATCTACTAGTGGTTTATTTAATTGTGACTGGGAGAAGCAAGCATTATATTGTGTGAAAAGTCTCCTTATCAGCCAGACATAGTTCCAAATACTGTCCATTATGCATCTAAAGAATAACATAAAAAAAACCCTTCTTGATTTATCTATTTTTCTATTATTAACCTTGCTTATGACATGCTATAAGCAGATACAGATTTTGCTTCATTATCATTTAACTAATTTTGTTAGAATAAATTATCAGGAATACTCTGCTTTAATTTACAGCTGTTATATATATTTGTTAAAGCGCTATTTGGGGAAAAGAAGAAGTAGAGTTTTAGTCTGTGTATTGGGAATTTTCTTGCAGGATATTATCTTTTTTTTTTTTTTTTTTTTTTTTTTTTTGCAGGATATTATCTTAACTTT
This sequence comes from Canis aureus, assembly GCF_053574225.1. Classification (NCBI taxonomy): domain Eukaryota; kingdom Metazoa; phylum Chordata; class Mammalia; order Carnivora; family Canidae; genus Canis; species Canis aureus. The sequence continues at coordinate 14,745,442 of NC_135632.1, forward strand.
TTTCTCCTTAGGAAAAAAAGGAGGTAAAAGTTATCTTGAACCACAAGATGGTTAACATTCAAATATCAAGCTATTTTGGCTCAAAATGTACCTTGAGTCAAATATCATCTTCCTAGTCATATGTACAGTTTGCTATATTAAAAGTTGTTTCCCTAAAGTAACATAAGGCATTTGAACCAATGGTAATCCTACTCGCATTATTTTGTTTGTATATTTGGAAGAAATCAAACAGTGAGAAATATGTTTCTCTTTCTGCTCTGGCAACCTCGGGAGAGGATAAGTGATGAGCTGATCCTCTTTTGATATAGAGTTAGGGACATGAAGAGGTCAAACCTCAGATTGGGCTGAGCTGATGCATGTGGGAAAGAATTGAAATAGGCTGTCTGAAAGTAACCAGTCAAATCACTAACCATTCTACAATAGAGAAGAACATTTTTGTGGCTTTTAATATGTTTTGTCAGGATAATTACTGAAAAGATTATACTAGTTCACAATACCATGAGCAATTCATTCTCCTCCCCGCCCCCAATATATGTACGTGATACTGTTCTAGGCTTATGGCTTCCTGGGGCTTATAGTGTCTGTAGTGAGAGAAGACAATAAGTACATATATAATGTCAGGCAATGGTAAATGTCATGAAAATAAATAAAACAAGTTAGAAGAGGGAGAGCTCTTTCAATTTAGGTGTTCAGAAGAGTTCTCTGTAAGGAAATTACTTTTAGACAGAAATGCTCTTGAGTCTCAATCCAAGAAGAGGAAGTCAGATATACAAATATCTGGGAGAAGAACATTCCAGGTAGAGTCAAGAAACGGTGTAGTTGTTCAAGGAACAGCAAGATGACCGGTTTATAAGTAGAAGCAAGGAAGAGTGGTAGGAGATGAAGTAAGAAAGAAAGCAGGAGCCAGCTTATGTGGAGCCTCAAAGACTGGGTGATGGGTATGTATTTAAAAGATCAGTAAGAAGCCACTGGAGATTTGATGGAATAGTTGCATGACCTGACTTACCGTTTTAGAAAGTTTGTCCTGGCTGCTAAGTGAATAGACTGAAGAGAGGCATAGTAGAAGCAGACTCATTTGGCACTTGTCTCAGTAGTTCAGACAGCAGAGTATGATTTGGGCTGAGGTAATGATATTGGAGACAGGGAAAAGTGGCTGGATCTAGGTTGTATTTGAAAGGACAGACATCAGGAGTTACTGAGTAATTAGGATATGGAGGCAGGGAGAAATTAAAGAAAACTTCTCAGTATTTGGCTTGTTGTAACTGGATAAAGGGCTATGCTGTTTAATGAGAAGAGAAACTCTTGGGGAACTGTGGGATTTTGTGGCAAACTCAACAATCATTTTGAACATATTAAGGTTGACCTAAAGATGTCCAGGTGAGGATATTGGGTAGGTAGTTTGGTAAATGACTTTGGAGCTTAGGAGGAAGGTTGCAATTGGATATGGAAATTTTGGAGTCATTTCATATTAAGTTATTTTAAAGCTGTGGTACTCATGAGAGTATATAGGACTTGAATGGATAGAGTATACGTGAGGACCCAAGGTCTGAGCACAGGGATTTTCTAACATCTGGGGAGAAGCCGCCAAAGAGACTCAAAAAAAGACCGGAAAGGAAAGAAAGAGTGTTATCCTGATGACCTGGAGCCAAGTAAAGTGTTTTAAGAAGGAGGGAGTGATCAGTTGTGTCACATGACACTGAGAAGTAAAAACTCTTAGACATGGAAGAGATTGCCGAGGTCTTATAGAGGCATCATTAAACATATATTCAATTATTTATTCTCTTATTTTCTGTTTCTCATTTTACATATCTCATATGAGGACAGTTTTTGTGAAGAGTTGTTTTTGTCTTACCCATGCCATAGTATGTCTCATGATTGCAAATGATAGAAACCCTATTCAAAAGAGCTTAAGGCAAAAAATGTAATATATTTATTCACACAACTAAAGAGTCTGGGGTACTCTGGCTTCAAACACATCTGAATTGAGGAGACTGAATGGTGATGTCAGGGAGGGATTTGTGTTCCTTTTTCCATCTCTTGGTTCTCTCTCTATGGTAGCAAAATGCCCTATATTGTCCTTACAATTCTTACCTCAGTAGGAGAGAAGGAACTTTCCCTTTTTTGGCATTTATATTTCAAGTCCACAGAGGAACTTTGATTGGCCCTGCTTGGCCCACATGTTAGACCAGCCAGTGTGGAGAAAGAAGTGGGGCATATCCTGGTCATGAGTCCACTTCTGCTGACATGGCACGGTTGAGGCCCAAAGATTAACAGTCATACTAGAGCTACATGGATTGTGGGATGGATCATTTTGCAAAAAGGAAGGTCTGTAGAACAGGCAGTAAATTCATTGTTTCTGGGATAAAATTGTTGTCAAATAGTCTCTAGTATCCACTGATTACTCTTCATGACCACAAATGCAGGTGTGTTCTGACTTCAGCTCATTCAGTGTACAATAAAGAATCTTGAAAGGTAATTTGACATTTATTTTTTGCCTCGTCAAGCATCTTTTAAAAAATATGTAAACCATGATACTCATTACAGAAATAGAGAATACAGATAAAGAAACTAGCCTAGAGGGATCCCTGGGTGGCGCAGCGGTTTGGCGCCTGCCTTTGGCCCAGGGCGCGATCCTGGAGACCCGGGATCGAATCCCACATCGGGCTCCCGGTGCATGGAGCCTGCTTCTCCCTCTGCCTGTGTCTCTGTCTCTCTCTCTCTCTCTGTGACTATCATAAATAAATAAAAAATATATATTTAAAAAAAAAAAAAAAAAAAAAAAAAAAGAAACTAGCCTAGAGATTATCAGCAGAATTTTGCCTAGGAAGACATCTGGTATATATACGTGTGTGTGTGTGTGTGTGTGTGTGTGTGTGTATAACAAAATTATGTATATATTTTTAATAAAAATGAGGTCATACTGTTTTATAACCTAATATTTAGTTTAATCTCTATGACAAATGTCTTTTCTTGTCTAAATATCTCTGCAACATCACTTTAAATGACTGTTTTATGTTATCTGCTGTATGGACATATTTACACCAGTTTCCTGATGTTAACTATACATTATTTCCCTTATTTTTTTTTAGCTCTTTGTTTCTTTTTACTTACTCATGGGATTATTTCCATAAGGCAAAATCTTATGAAATTAGTGGCCCAAAGAGCTATGCTTTGGGTGAGGGAGGGCTTTTGTTTTATGTTGCTAAGCTGCATTTCAGAAAGGTTACACTAATTTATATATTCACCAGCAGTGAATTAAAGTGCCATTTCCCTTTATTTTCTTTTTAATCTTTGCCAGTGTAATCAGCAAAAAAAAAAAAAAAAAAAATGGTATGTAATTTATTCATTTCTCCAATTACTAGTTAGGTCAGACAGACATTGTATATGTTCATTGGTCACTTGCATCTCTCTTTTGTGAATTGTCAGAAGAGTTAAAAGCATTACTATTTGAATAACTTGAGTATTGCTTTGTCACTATCATATTCACATAATTAATTAATTTGATCTAAGAAGCTCTCTGAATTTGTCATGCACATATGTATTATCATCTCTGTTTAGCAGTGACTGTTCCAAGATCACCTTGCTTGTGACTGCAGAGCTGAACTTAGAGTATAGATCATCTCACTCTGAATCTTGTTTTCTTTTAGTTTTGTCAATCTAAAATGTTAAACGTCAGTAAAATTATAATGTTATTAATGGGAAATATGGTTTGAGTCTTAAAAGTTGGTCTTGGATATTTTTTATTCTACAGGCACTTAGTGACTGCTTGCAGTATACAACACAGTGTTTGAATATCCAAATAGAAAACTTTTCTCAGAACCTTATTAGGTGGAAAATTTTACATAAAATGAGTTCACTTTTTTAGGTCTGTGAACTATTATTATTATTATATTCTTCTTAAATAGTAGAAGGAAAGAATAGTTGTTTTTAAATTCCTTTCCTTCTCTACTTTTTCTATACCCGAGTAATCTTTTCTTTGTCTTTAAACTATAAAGTGTTTATGAAAGCAGAGATTAATAAATTTTTGAAATTTTAATTTTAGTAGTATTTATATAAACTCTAAATACACTCTAGTAGTATTTAGTAGTTTTTATATAAACTACACTTTAGTAATATTTATATAAATTCTAAAAAAACACCTCCTCTCCACCTATTGGACCAAAATTAGCATATAGTATTGACTCAAAATTGACCTTTATCTTTTTTTAGAGTATAATTTGTTGGTTATTAAGATGCAGATGTACTGCTGCTTAAAATGTTTCCAAATTCATTCCTTGCCTCACTCTGCAGAAGTTGGCCATTAAAAGAGCAGGTGTTTAAACTTAACAGTAACCCAGTAACTGTGAACTCTCCACTGTGAATATGTGGTTTCAGTTGAGGTTTTTGCCGTTATCTTTGTATAATAACAAAGAGTATAATCTGATGCTTTTGAAATTATTGTTAATACATGTATTAAATGATCACAGTGTATTAAGCATGGAATATTAAAAGCTGTCTTTGCCTTCTTTGCTTTCTTTCTAAAGTAGAACTCCAATGAAAGTTTTGTCTTCTTATAGCAGAAAAGGTTTTTTTTTTGTTTTTGTTTTTGCTTTTGTTTTTGTTTTTAAGGAGACATTTTAGTAGATGCCACAGTAAACTCTTGGCATTTACAAATTGAACACTTAACATTTAATATTTGTAAGCAATTCTTATGGTGGTAATTTGTTGCAAAGAGTACTTCTAATAGCATACTTATTTTTTTTTCTAATAGCATACTTATAAGAAGCTAGATAGAATTAAGTATCTGCACCATTGTCTACAAAAAATTGAGAAGCTGCATTTTAGATGTCTTCCACTTAGCTGCTGTCATAAAAATTAGTATTAGATGCTAGAGATAGGTTTGCATCAGAATACTTTTCCATGATGTTAATGATATGTAGAAATATTTCTGGTAACGTATCTCTTGACAAAAAGAAATAGCTATTAGTAGTGCATTTGAATTACTAAATAATGAAATAATTAGCTCTTACATTATGAAATTGTAAAGTATCAAAGGAGTGCTAATGAAGAATATATAATGCTGCAGTGGATAGTTTAAAAACAACATTAAGTGCACAGATACAAAGTTATAAAGCTCTGTGTGCTTTAAAACCTTTTTGATGTGCTAGAACTTTGAAAGGATGTTGGAGATACCAAGTTAGCATTGATATTTGAAGATTATAAATCTACAAGGATTAAAACAATAACATAATAGTAATAGTAGAATAATTTATTGGAATCTTGCTTTATGTCAAGTTTTTTTCCTCCTGGCTCTGTAATAAATTTTTTTAAATTCTGATGATCTATCACATTTAACTCTATGATTCCAAGAAGTCCAGTGGCTATCACATTAAATGAAATAAATGGTCTAAAGGTGAATTTACAAACACACTTGCTATAAATAGTCCCTCCAGTATCATATTAATAGTAAGGTTAACATATTTAAGCACTTTGTGCCAGATACTGTGCTAGATGCTTTACAAGAATTATCTTGATCTTTCTGATAACCTAAACTGGTAAACATTTCTAACACCCTTCAGTTATATTTGAGGAGACTGAGGTGTAGAGAGCTTGTGTGACTTGACCATGACCATGCATCTAGTAGCCTTGGTGAGGCAGAGTATGAATTCAAGCAGTTGGATTTGAGACCAGTAGACCTCATCTCTGTGGTGTGGTATTAATGGCCTTTACGTGATCTATTACATATCATAATGTTGAAAAGTATTATACAAAAAAAAAATACTATAGGCAGCAATTATGAACAGCAAAAATTAAGGGCATCATGAAGGTGGAATTTTGGTATATCTATTGGCAACTTGACTGCTGCCACATTAACTTGCCTTCAAAAAAAATCAGTAAAATCTATAGATTTCAATTCTGCACACAAGTAACATTATTTCATCATTTTTATTTTAATTTGGACAGTTCATGTTTTCCCATTTCAAACAATGTATTCTTTGTAATTCTACTTATATTGATGATATAGTTAATTTATTTTTATGTGGCTATCTATATTATTTGACATGGTTCTTCAGTAGGAAGTATAAAATAGCTTATTAAATGATCATGTAATTCTTAAGATCCTATTTTTAATTTTTAAAACTATTTGATTCAGGTTGGTTTGACTTCTACAAATGCAGAACTAAGAGGATTTATAGATCAGAATCTCAGTCCAACAAAAGGTAAGGACAGATAAATTGAAATTTTCTGCATTGAGCTACTTTTATTGCATTTGTTTTATAGAGTATGCAGCTAACGTGTATTACTTTATGTATAATAACTATTATGTAATATTTCTGTGTTGTGTTATCATATACCAAATAACTTGTATCCTGTGAAAGTTCTGAGAGGTGGGGGGAGACAGAGAGAGTTAGGATGAGAGAGAGTGTGTGGCATTTTTTTTTTAAGATTTTTATTATTCATTTGAGAGACAAAGCACAAGCAGGGGGAGGAGCAGAGGGAGAGGGAGTAGCAGACTCCCTGCTGAGCAGGGAGCCCTATGTGGGGCTTGATCCCAGGTCCCTGAGACCATGACCTGAGCCAAAGGCAGATGCTTAACCAAGCGACTGAGCCACCCAGGCACCCCTGAGAGTGTGTGTGGTATTTGTGTTACTTTTGTCCATCTCTTTCCTAAGAGGTCTTTAAAACCACCGTTTGTTTTTTTGTTTGTTTGTTTGTTTGTTTGTTTGTTTTTGAGGGAGAGAGTGTGTGTGTGCATGCACCAGAACCCATGTGTGAGAAAGAGGGAAGAGTGGGAGGGATGGCAGAGGGAGAGTGGGGAGAGAGAATCCCAAACAGGCTCCATGCTCAGCACAAAACCCAACACGGGGCTTGATCTTACAACCCTGAGATCATAACCTGACCCAAAATCAAGAGTTGGATACTTAACCAACTGAACCACCAAGGTGCCCCTAAGACTAGCTTTGATAAAGAATCCTCTTACAATTGAAACTAACTGTTCAAGCCACTTTTTTCTTGATTTTCTTGTTTGATAGCCCTACTTCCTGGAATTCCTCTATCTAATATATAGTTTACTGAAGGAAAAAGGAGTCTGACGTAGCAGTACAAGAATTTATGCAAGACACTGTATCTTGCTGTATGTCAAAATTCAACAGTATTTTTTAGTATATAGCGATAACATACTGAAATATTTATAGTTGAAATGATAGGATGTTTGGGATTGGCTTCAAAATAATCTGGGGGAAGAAGAGTAAAGTGGGTAGGACTATAGATAAAACTATCTATGAATTGGTTAAATTCTTTATGCTGGGTGATAGCTTTATGGGGTTTCATTATTCCTTTCTCTCTTCCTTTATATATGTTTGAAATTTTTCATTATTAAAGGTAGGAACAAAATACATGTCATTATAATAGAGATAGCTATGAAACAATTTCCTGAAAGAGTATATGCCCTGGAGAGAAGACTAGAGAAGTCTGTATTTCAGTATAATAAGGTCTAGCTTAATAATAAAGTCTGTAAAATTATTCTGAGAATTTAAGTATGTGTTATGAGACAGTAAAAGAGATACCACAAGCCTTAATGCTTTTCAGTTTTTCCAATGAGATAATTTGTAAATATTTTCTTCTATGCAGTAGGTTGTCTTTTCACCGTCTTTATAGTCTCCTTAGATGTGCCAAAGTTCTTTATTTTGCTAAAATCCAGTTCATCTATTTTTTTCTTTTGTTGCCAGTGTTTTTCATGTCATATCCATGACATGGTTGCCAAATCCAGTGTCCTAAAGGTTTTCCCCAATGCTTTCTTCTAAGAATTTTATAGTTTTAGTTTGTTAGGTCTTTGATCCATTTTGAGTTAATTTTTGTATACGATATGAGTCAAACTGGAATATGGATATTCAGGTTTTTCCATTACCATTTGTTGAGAGACTGTCCTTTGACCACTGAGTGGTCTTGTCACCTTTGTCAAAAATCAATTGACTATATATGTGAGGGTTTATTTTTAGGCTTTTTATCCTTTTCCCTTGGTCTATGTGTCCATATGCCAGTACCATAATGTTTTAATTACTGTCATTCTGTAATAAATTTCAAAGTTGAGAATTGTGAATCCTTTAACTTTATTCTTCTTTTTCAGGATTGTTCTAGCTATTTAGGATTCCTTGAAATTCCACATGAATTTGAGGACCAGCTTTTTTTTTTTAATTTTATTTATTTATTCATGAGAGACACACACACACAGAGAGAGAGAGAGAGAGAGAGAGAGAGAGAGGCAGAGACACAGGCAGAGGGAGAAGCAGGCTCCATGCAGGGAGCCCGACATGGGACTCGATCCCGGGACTCCAGGATCGCGCTCTGGGCCAAAGGCAGGCACTAAACCACTGAGCCACCCACGGATCCCCCAACCACTTTAACTTGATGTCTACTTCCAGCTCTGATTTGATCTCCCCCTTATTGTCAGACTTCTTGGAAGAAACTGTACACTTATGATCCCATTCTTAGCTTTGGATTACCCCTCTGCCCGATGAAATCTAACTTTGGCTCCATTAATACACTGAAACCAAAATTTTCCCCTTTGTTTTTTTAAATAACATTTTAATTTTAGAATAGTTTTAGATTTGCAGAGAAATTATAAAGATAGTACAGAGAGTTCTCATAAACTCCTTGGTTTCCATACCCCTACTGTTAACATCCTATATTGGGCTAGTACAGTTTTTACAGTTAATAAATGAAAACTGACATATGTTGATTAACAGAAGTCCATACTTCTTCACATTTCCTTAGTTTTTAGCTAATTTTTTTTTTCAATTCATAAGAGACAGGGAGAGAGGCAGAGACATAGAGAGAGAAGCAGGCTCCTCATAGGTGAGCCCGATGTGGGACTCAATATCTGGACCCCGGATCATGCCCTGAGCCAAAGGCAGATGCTCAACCACTGAGCTACCCAGGCGTACCAGCTAATGTTCTTCTTTGTTCCAGGAGAGCTATCAGGATACCACATTACATTTCATGACCATCATCTTTAGGCTCCTTTTGGCTGTGACAGTACCTCAGGCTTTCTGTGTTTCTAATAACAGCTTTGAGGTGTAATTTTCAGGGATTCTGTAGAATGTCCCTCAATTGGGATTTTTCTGATGTGCTTCTCATGATTAGATTAGGGTTATGAGTTTTTGAGAGAAAAACCACAGAGATAAAGTGCCATTTTCATCACAGCATATCAAAGGTCTATACTGTTAACTGGCTTATCATTGTTGCTGTGAACCTTTATCACTTGGCTGAGGTAGCATTTGTCATGTTTCTGTACTGTACAGTGACTCTCTCCCCTCTCCCCCTTTCCATACTGTAGTCTTTGAAAGGAAGTCATTATGTGGAGCCCATGTTTGAGGAATGGAGAGGTTGTTCTACCTCTGTAAGAGGAAGTATCTACATCATTATTTGGAATTCTTCTGCACCCTAGATTTGTCTCTCTTATTTATTTATTTACCTCTTTATTTATATTAGTATGGACTGATGATATTTAGTTTATACTCTGGGTTATATTGTCCAATGCTACTTAATTTTTTGCTTCTTGCAACTGTGGCCGTTGGAAGCTTTCAGTTGGTTTTCCGTTCCTTTGACTTTATGTACCTTGTCGTGGGTTTTTTCTTTTTTTGTTTGTTTGGTTTTGTTTTGAACTCCTACTTTTTAGCACTACAAGATGCTCCAGGCTCATTTTACATATTTCCTGCCCACTCCTCAGATCAGCCATTTTTCCAGAGAGTCCTGATTCCTCTTAATGGAAAATATTAGAAACCAAGATCTTGGTGCTGCTGGGTGAACTCATTGCTGCTGGGATGGTGTCTTTCTTTTTGATATACTGTTTTTCTGTGTGTCTGTGATAACACACTTTTTAAGACTTTCCTAAAAAGTAGTACAGTGAGGCAGTTAAGAACAAGGACTCTAGAGGACTTGATGTGATCTTGGTTGCACTTCTTAAACGTAACCTGAGCAATGTGTAAACCTGAGCAAGTTGATCTCTCTAAGCTAAAGTATCCACATCTGTAATGATGCAGATTAATAATATTAGGTTGCTCATAGAGTGTTGAAGGATTAGGTAAAGTAGTGCACATAAATCATTTAGCACAACACCTAGCACATAGCAAGCATTCCATTAAGTGCTTACTCCCTTTCCTCATATTAATATTTTCATCTTCCTTTTTGGTTGGTCTCTTTTGGTCTACTCTTCCTAGCTCTGTCTTCTAAATCTCCATGGCGTTTTGTCTTAGGTTTTCTTCTCATATGGTACATTCTTCCCAGGCAATATCATCTATTCTCAATTGCTTTAGTTATCATTTACTAAAATCTATATCTCTGACCCAAACCTTGTCTTGAGTTGTTATATACCCAGCTGCTTATTGGATACCATCATTTGAGTAACTTCCCTGCATCTCAGACTCAGTCTGTCCAGAATCAAAATGATTACTTCACTCTCTTATCATTTCTTGGCCTTTTGGCTAAGATCAAGTGTATTTCACCCTCTCAAAACACACTCTCCCCTTTTCCTTATCTGACTGAATAGTAGTATCTATCCATTGCCCAAACACTGAGGCCTCATCTTTGATTCCGTTTTCTTTCTCTCTGCTTCCATTCAAATCATTTATAAGGCTTGTTCATTCTGCATCCTCAGTCTTGCAGTCCTCCCCATGTGTGTTCTCTATCTCTGTTGCTACTATCTTAGTTTGGACTGCTAAAAACCATTTCCTGGATTACTGCAACTGCTGTACTTCCAGATTTATTTCTTTCTCTTTCATTTACTGTGGTATAGCTCTCAAACATAAATCTGAACAGTCTTTCCATGTTAGTAAAAAACTAGTTTAGTTGTTCCTTATTGCCCTCAAGATAAAGTCCAAACTCTGATTTGAAAGATCCTTGGGGCGCCTGGCTGGCTCCATCAGCAGAGCGTGCGACTCTTGATATCAGGGTTGTAAGTCTGAGCCCCACATTGGCTGTAGAGATTGGTTAAAAATAAAATCTTTTTTTAAAAAAAATAAAATAAAATAAATCCTTTGTGATGTGCTTCTTGCTTTTATCTTTAGCATTATCTCAGATGCCTCTTCTCCTGCCACATTGAGTTACATTGTCTCTCTTCACTTTCTGTCTCTGTCTGTCTCTGTCTTTACCCATCTCTATACTCTTCTCTGTGTCTGGAATGCCGTGATCCCCGACATTGCCCTCCATTCTACTCCTGATATATTTCGCCTGGCTAATTTCTGTTCATTACTCACATCTAAGTTTAGGTCTTATTTCCACCTGGCCCATAATCCTCTACTACTCTCTCCTTATCCCTGTGGTAGCATTTATCACACTGTACTTTAATGACTGGTTTATTATTGGTCCCCCTCCTCTGATTCTGTAAAGTCAAAGACTTTGTCTTAATTAATCATTATATCTCTAGGACAGGTATTTCAAAGTATCTATCCCATAGTATCTGTCCTAAAGTAGAAATGTTGTTGAAAGAATGTGTCCTTACCTTCTGTCCATGATTCCTTTGGCCACTGGGCAAATTCCTATTTGCTTTTTAAAATCTAGCTGACCACGAATTCCTCTGTAGCTCCTCCTTACTATGCCTCTTTTGTGTTAACCTTTGGACTCTATACATACTTTATTATTGTTCTTATCACATTATATTGTATTTCTTTATAGCTTGCCCTTTTCTTTTGCTAAACTCTGAGCTCCTTGAGAGCAGGGTCCTTTTTCCTCTTTTTGTCTTCAGAGTCTAGCTCGGTGTCCAGCACAATTATATTCAGTAAATATTGAACTGCAGGAGTCTGTTTTGCCATACATTTCCAGACTTTTAATAAAAATGTTTATCTCATCTTTGAGAAGTGTGTAAAGAAAGAACTTACCAAACTTGTTGAAAACGGTGTTAAGGAATTTAGTGAATACGGTTTCTGAGCTGTTTAAGACACCTATTTAAGGGTCGGAGGCTTAAAAGTTACATAATTAATTAAAATAAGAACAAGCCTGAAGATAATTATATTCACTTATAACCAGGGGAGTAGTAGAGGAATTAAAAGCAGTTGAGTATTTGTATGTCCTTGTCATAAATCATGTAATTGTGCATTATTAAGAAAAAAGAAGGTAAAATACTGTAATGTAGAACTTCACTATGTATGGTGTTGAAAGTCCATCAGTATCTTTGGTGAAGATCAAGGATCTCTCAATTATCTGAGAGGCAAATGCTATTGGGTGGTCTATATGTTTGATATTCCTGGCATGTGTATACTTGCCTGCAAGTTATATGCAGTCCTCTGGGAAGCTGCCTGTTCAGCAGCTGTTAGAAGAGTTGCACCTGTGGGATGAATTGCTCATGTCTTTGCAGGTGAGTGAGGTCTGCAATATATCCTCCACTTGTTCCTTTATAACCCCGGCAGAGCAATTTCACTTTGTCAGCTCCTTCATTGCTTGCACATCAAATTTAAAATATGCATATCTTATACTGGCTGCCAGTTCTACACCATCCAAGGGATTGCAATACCTATGGCTCTTAAAATTACAACCTATTAAAATGAATTCAGCAACTGAAAAGAGGGAATCACTGAATAATCAAACAGATTCCTCATGTGGAAGCAGAACTAATGGAAAAGATGAGAGAAAGCTGTGATAGAAAGAAGAAGGAATGAAAACTCTCAAGAGGATACAGCTGCAACATAGAAAAAGTTGCTTTGGAACTAAAAATGTATTCAGAATTCTTAAGTCTAAGAAAGACTGAAAATAAGAAATGACCAAAGATGTACAGTGAGCAAAACAATGTTGATATCAAATAAAATATACTAAAAGCCGCAAGGCATTAAATGGATAAAGAGGAATATTATATGGTGATACAAGGGAACAAGCCAACAATACAATTTTTAGAGAATGGACAAAATTTATGAATAAACAATCAAAGAAAAAGAAATATTAATGGGTCTTACACAGATGAAAAAGTACTCCACCTCATTCATAAAACATGAAACTTAAAAGTACACTGAGTATCACTTTCCACTCTATAAGATTGGCAAGTATTAAGAAGTTTGATAAAACACTATTGTCAATGGTGTGTAGGGTAACATATGCTCTCTTAAACTGCTGGTAGGAGCATAAATTAGTACAGCCTTTATGGGAAGCAATTTCACAATAATTAATCATTCACATTTCCTATAACCCAGCAGTCCCAGTTTTAGGAATTGTTTGTACTGATGTGCTGGCAGATTTGGAAAGTGAAACTTAATCTTTACAGTATTATATGTAATAGCAAAATATTAGAAACTGTAAGTTCACCAGTAAGATTTGATTAAATAGTGTTCATTGCCTCTCGGCCTTTTGGCTAAGATCAAGTGTTGATTAAATAGTGTTCAACACATATAATGGAATACCATGTAGATAAAAAATTGGGAATAAGAACCCTATGTACAACTATTAAATGATCTACAAAGACACGTTAAGGTAACAAAAGTGCGGAACAACATGCTGTGTCTATAATCATTTGTTTAAAAAGAAGTTACATACAAGCATAATGTTTCTTGTAAGGATACACAAAGACTTGACATTCATTATCTGCTGGTAGAGAAACTGACTTTCACAAATAACTTTAATTTTAATGAAATCCAGCTTACCAATTTTCTTTGTCAAGGATCATGCTTTTTTGGTGTTATGTCTAAAAAGTTATTACCTGGGGTGCCTGGCTGTCTCGGTTGGTAGAGCGTGTCATTCTTGATCTCGGGATAGTGAATTCAAACCATTGAGTATAGAGGTTACCAAAAGAAAAAAGTCACTGCCAAATCCAAGGTCACTTAGACTTTCTCCTGTTTTTATTCTAGGAATTTTACTGTTTATATTTAGGTCAGTGATCCATTTTGATCTAAAATTTGGTATAAGATTTATGTCTAATTTTTTTTTGCATGTAAATGTCTAGTTGTTCCAGCCTCATTTGTTGAAAAGGTTATCCTTTCTCCACTGAATTGCCTTTGCACCTTTGTCAAAGAGAAGTTGAATATATTTGTGTAGGCCTTTTCATGTAAATTTTATTTTTTTAAAGATTTTATTTATTTATTTGAGAGAGAGAGAGTATGCACGTGCACAAGAAGGGGGAGAGGCAGAGGGAGAGAGAGAAATAGATTCCCTACTGAGCAGGGAGTGCAACATAGGGCTCAACCCCAGGACACCAAGATTGTGACCTGAGCTGAAGACAAGACACTTAACTGACTGAGCCACCCAGGCATCCCCATGTAAATTTTATTTTTATTTATTTATTTTTAAAGATTTTATTTATTTATTCATGATAGAGAGAGAGAGACCGAGAGACAGAGAGACAGAGACACAGGCAGAAGGAGAAGCAGGCTCCATGCTGGGAGCCTGATGCGGGAATAGATCCTGGGACTCCAGGATCATGCCCTGGGCCAAAGGCAGGCACTGAACCACTGAGCCACCCAGGGATCCCCCCATGTAAATTTTGAAATTAGTTTGTTGATATCCACAAAATTATTGGGATTTTGACTAAGTTTGTATTGAATCTGTATATCAAACTGGGCGTGACTGACATCTTAACAATATTGATTCTTCCTAGCCATGAACATAAAATATCTCTCCATTTTAGATCTTTGATTTCTTTCTTCAGAGTTTTGTGGTTTTCCACATAGAGATCTTATACATATTTATTGGGTGTATACCTAAGTTTTTTTGGTTTTTTTTTTAGTGCTAATGTAAATGGTCTTGTGTTTTTAGTTTCAAATTCCAGTTATTCATTGCTGGTATATAAGAAAGCAGTTGAATTTTATATATTAACCTTGTATCCTGCAACCTTGCTTTAGTCACTTATTAGTTTGAGGAGTTTTTTCTATTGTAAATGATATTTTTAATTTCAATTTTCAATTCTCTGCTAGTATGTAGACATATAGTTGATTTTTATATTTTGATCTTATAGCCTGCCACCTCATATAACTCATTTCTAGTAAGTCTTTCCTAAATTGCTTAGGAGTTTTTGTAAGTTTTTATTTGAATTCCAGTAAGTTAACATACAGTGTAATATTAGTTTCAGGTGTACAGTATTGTGATTCATCACTTCCATACAACAGCCAGTGCTTATCACAAGTGCCCTCCTTAATCTTCATCACCCATTTAACCCTTGCCCCCACCGACCTCCCCAGTAACCATCAGTTTGTTGTCTATAGTTAAGAGTCCATTTCTTGGTTTGTTTCTCTCTCTTTTCTTTCTTCCCTTTATTCATTTGTTTTGGTTCTTAAATCCCACATATGAGTGAATTTGTCTTTCTCTTACTGGTATTTGTCTTTCTCTTACTGGATTATTTCACTTAGCATAATACTCTATGGCTCTATCCACATTGTTGCAAATGGCAAGATTTCATTCTTTTTATGGCTGAGTAATATTCCATTGTATATATGTGTACCACATCTTCCTTATCCATTTATCAATTGTTGGACTCTTGGGCTGTTTCCATAATTTGGCTGTTGTAGATAATGCTACTATAAG
Organism: Canis aureus; assembly: GCF_053574225.1. NCBI lineage: Eukaryota > Metazoa > Chordata > Mammalia > Carnivora > Canidae > Canis > Canis aureus. The sequence continues at coordinate 14,760,919 of NC_135632.1, forward strand.
CATCAGCATGTATCCCTTTGAATTAGTATTTGTGTATTCTTTGGGCAAATACCCTGTCGTGCGATTGCTGGACTGTAGGGTAGTTCTATTTTTAAGCTTTTTAAGGAACCTCCATACTGTTTTCCACAGTGTCTGCACCAGCTTGCATTCCCACCGATAGTACAAGAGGGTGGGAATCTTCACCAACATCTGTTGTTTTCTTGTGTTATTAATTTTGGCCCTTCTGATAGGTGCAAGGTAATATCTCATTGTAGTTTTTTTTTAATAATTTTTTTTAAGGTTTATTTATTTATTCAGAGAGAGAGAGAGAGAGAAAGGCAGAGACACGGGCAGAGGGAGAAGCAGGCTCCATGCAGGAAGCCCGATGTGGGACTCGATCCCGGGTGTCCAGGATCACACCCCAGGCTGCAGGAGGCACCAAACTGCTGCGCCACCAGGGCTGCCCTCTCATTGTAGTTTTGACTTATCCCTGATGATAAGTGATAATGAGCATCTTTTCATGTATCTGTAGGTCTTTGGAAAAATATCAGTCCATGTATTCTGCCCATTTTTTAATTGGATTATTCATTTTTGGGGTGTTGAATTTTATAAGTTCTTTATATATTTTGGATACTAACCCTTTAACAGATATGTCATTTGCAAATATCTTCTCCTATAGCATACATTGCCTTTTAGTTTAGTTTTTTTTTTTATTGTTTCCTTTACTGTACAAAAACTTTTTATCTTGGTGAAGTCCCAGTAGTTTATTTTGCTTTTGCTTTCCTTGCTTCAGGAGACATATCTAGAAAGAAGTTGCTATGGTCAGTGTCAAAGTGCTCTCTTGGGGATTTTTATGGTTTCAGGTTTCCCATTTAAGTCCTCAATCTGAATTTTGAGCTTATTTTTGTGTATAGTGTAAGAAAGTGGTCCAATTTCATTCTTTTGCATGTTGCTGTCTAGTTTTCTCAATACCATTTGTTGAGGGGACATTCTTTTTCCTATTGGATATTCTTTCCTGCTTTGTTGAAGATTAACTGACCATATAATTGTAGGTTCATTTCTGGGTTTTCTGTTCTGTTCCATTGAGCTATGTGTCTATTTTTTGTGCCAGTACCATACTGTTTTGATTACTACAGCTTTGTAACATAACGTGAAATCTGGATAAATTCCTTTGAATTTTCTGCATATTCTATCATGTCATTTGCTATTAAAGTCAGTTTTACTTTTTTCTTTCCAATTTGTATTTCTTTTTCTTTCCTGATATCACTGATTAGAACTTCCAGTTCAAAGTTGAATAGAAATGGTGAGAGCAGAAATCCTTGCCGTGTTCCTGATCTTAGGAGGAAAGACAGCATCAAGTCTGTGTTATTAGGTATGATGTTAGCTGTAGAGTTTTCATAGCTGCCTTCCATCTGGTTGAGTAAGTTTCCCTTCTATTCTTCTGATTGTGAATAGTTGTTGGATTTCATTAAATGTTTTTTTCTCTACCTATTACAATGATTATATGGTGGGATATTTTTAGCCCCTGAGTACAGTGAATTACATTGATTGATGTTCACATGTCACAAAAACTTTGAACTCCCTGGATGAACACCACTTAATTATGGGAGAAACATAAATTCTCCATTTGGAGAGTATTGTTGCTTAGGACCTGTTCTATACTATTCTTATTCCTTTCTAATCTAGAGATTATTCTGGGATCCCTGAGTAGCAGCAGGGAACCAGATAAGGTTAAAGTACATACATTTATAGTGAAACTAATTGTTTCAGGCTTTGTAACATTTTTTTTTCAAAGATTTTATTTATTTATTCATGAGAGGCGCACGCGCGCGCACACACACACACACACACACACACAGAGGCAGAGACACAGGCAGAGGGAGAAGCAGGCTCCATACAAGGAGCCTGATGTGGGACTCCATCCTGGGTCTCCAGGATCACATCCCGGGCCGAGGGCGTGGCTTAAACCGCTGAGCCACCGGGGCTGCCCTTTGTAACATTTTTTAACAAATCTTCACAGCCTGGGAATAGGAAAAAAGGAATTTGTGGGCTAAGCAGTAGGAACAGAAGGAATTCACAGTTCTACCAAAGTGTTGCTGGAATGGCTCCCTATAGGGACTTTAATAGTGCATTTCTGCCAAGAAGGGAACCTTTACTTTTTAAAAAAATTTTAATTCAATTTAGCCAACTTATAATACATCATTAGTTTCAGATGTAGAGTTGAACCTTTACTTTCTTGATGAGAAAAAAATTCAAAAGGAGTTGGAAAGGTGAAAAAGGTAGGGAATTGGTGTTAAAGATTATTTTAGTGTTCAAAATCTTAAAAATAAATTAGCTTATATAATTTAGACTTGTATGTTTAATTTAAAAGGCTGCTAACATTTGCCCATATTCTCTTTCTCAGAATTTACTTCACAGTTTAAGTCCTAAAATATCTAGTAAGCGTTTGTTTTGTTTTATATTACTTTGAACAGTAGATATAAGCAACATTTGGTTGCTATTTCTATACAGATTCTTTGGCAGGCTTCTAAATCTGAGGTCATATTAGGGTGAGTTTGGCCTCTCTTACTGTGCAAGACTTAGTAAGAGATTGTAATTTAATAAACATGGTGAATGGTTCTGGCTTTGCCTTTTGAATCTGGGTTTGGTTTCAGGATATTTAAAAATATCTTAATGATCTGAAAATAGACAACTATCCCATTCTACAAATAGTTTTATTGACCTGCTCATTCCAGTACCTTGCTTTTCCTGAAGGACCTGTGCCATTTGATCTTCTTCTCTCTTGTATTTTTCCTGTTTTATCTAAGATAAGTTTTATTTAAATAATAGTGTTGGGTTACCATGATAGTATTTAATTATACTAGAATTAAATAAGAATTACCTTTTAGAAATAAAATATAAGCGGTTCCTGATTTAAAACAATGAAAAAAGAAAAAATTAAAGTGTTTTTAAGTAGGCTGTGGTTACCACATCTTTTATCTTCCTGTTAACTGCTTTCACAATGTATATTGTGGTTGGTTGAATTACATAACTTTGCTCTGTGTTTTGATTGCATATTGTAGATTTATAAATAGCTTTGATAATGTAATATGTTATAGCTGAGTCACAATCAAATGAGTTTTTTCATTTTTAATATAAATTTTTATTGTCTATTCTGATAATTCATAGAAATTGCTTTATTTTTAAAAGTATGACATGATGATACCTGTTTTTTATAATTCTTAAAATAATTGTTTTTTATGAAAGGATGATAAACTTATATTCTTTTTGGAGAATATAAGTTTGGATATCTGCAAACTTGTTTCTATATTATTTTAGTACTCACTTTCAATGAATCACCTTATAATTCAGTTGGCAGAGTAGAGTACTGTTGAAATTAAAAGGTCCTTTTTTTTTTTTTTTTTTTTAAGATTTTATTTATTTGAATGAGAGAGCAAGCACAAGCCTGGAAGAGAGACAGAGGGAGAGGGAGAAACCTCCTCCCACAGAGCAGGGAGCCTGAGACAGGTAGCCCCATCCCAGGATCCTGGGCTCTTGACCTGAGCTAAAGCCAGACACTCAACCAACTGAGCCACCCACGTGCCCCTAAAAGGTCTTTCTTTATGTGATTTCTGATTTGCTTAGTATTTTGAAAGTGGAGTTGATCTGATTGTTTTGTTTCCTATTCCTGTATGGCCCATTGTACTTTGAAGAAAACCTTTTCACACCTTTAACTTCAGCTAGCCATCTGTACTTACTGGTAACATTATTGGTAACAATTATACTGGTTAGTTTCAAACCTTAAAGGAAGAAGATGATTTTGATTGCACTTGGAATTTAGTTCTAAAACTCTCGTCTTACATGTTTTCATTTTTGAATTTCTTTATCTAAATTTGTCTTGTCTGTGACCAACATAAAATGCATGAGTTGCCAAATCCAAAGGCAAAATATCAAAAAACATGCCATAAAGCTATTTAAGAGCTTTGTTGCCAACACAGTGTTTTTAAAATCAAATCTAGCAATTTATTTTTTTACAGATTTTATTTATTTCCTGGAAAGAGAGACAGAGCGTGTGCGTGGGTGGGGAGGGGCAGAGGGAGAGGGAGAGACAGATTCCCCACTGAGCAGGGAGCCTGATGCAGGGCTTAATTCCAGGACACCGAAAATCTAGCAATCTAAATAGCAGATGTTCTGGAAAGATTAAATTGCCTAATCTGACATTTAACCTGGTTTCTCCTCTTCTTTATTTTTTTATTTTATTTTATTTTATTTTTACCTACTCCCTCCTCTCCTCTTTTTTAAATAAATTACATAGTAAAGTAAAATAGTAGCTGAAATAATCTTTTCTTAAAAATTTTTTTTATTTATTTGAGAAAGAGAGAGAGTGTGTGAACAGGGAGAGAGGGAGGAAGACATAATCTGAAGCAGAATCTGCACTGATCAGGAGTCCAATGTGGGGCTCCATCCCACGACAATGAGATCATGACCTGAGCTGAAACCAAGAGTCAGATATTTAACCAACTGAACCACCTATGTGCCCCTGAAATATTCTTTTTTTAAAGTTGTATCTGTCTTGACTTTTAATAGCATAGATTTATTCTTGTCTGTTTTTATGCTTTATATATGGAATCATAATATTTATTATTTTTTGACTACCTTCCCTGCTCAACATTATGCTTGTGAGATTCATCCATATTGTATATAGTTGTAGTTGATATTTTCTCATTGCTATATAGTATTATATTGTGTGAATAAACCATAATTTATTTATTCTAATGTTATTCAGCATTCGGGTAGTTTTCTGTTTGGGTATATTACAATTAATGATCTTATGAACATTCTAGTCCAATCCGTTGGTGAACACATAAATTCATTTCTGTAGAGCATATACCTAGGATTGGAATTGTTTGGTTAGAGTATACATATGCTCAGCTTTAGTAGATACTTCCAGATGACTTTTTTCAAAGTGATAATACCAATTTACACTGTTACTAGCAGTATATGAAGATTCCCTATTGCTCATATTCTTATATTCTTGCTAATACTTGGTATATTTCATCTTTTTCCTTATACTCATTCTGGTGGGTGTTAAGTGGTAATACACTGTGGTTTTAATTTGCATTTCTGTGATGATTAATGCGGTGAAGAATCTTTTCTGTATTTTTGGTTATGAATTAGGATAAAACATTGTGATAGTATACAGTTCTGTATCAGATATATTTGTTTCATTCCAGAGAGCTGAATTACAAGAATTACTTTACAAGCATTATGTGCATTTAAAGGATATTATAACAAGTCAAGGCTGTGGATGTGGATTTTTTTTTTTTTGATGTGGATTTTTAAAATAGCATACATTTAGTATTTGAAGACTGAAGTATTAATATAATAACCTGTAATATAACATCTAATGAAATTTGGTTCAAATCTCAAGTGTATTTTTATAATTGAATTTTATTTTTGTATGACTTCAGTTATAAAACTGAAGATACTTTTCTTGGCAAAAACAGGTAAGTAGTTTGATAGACTTTGTTGGCTATTGTAATAAGAAACATGACTAGATTCAAATAAAATGCTTATAAAGCACTACACAGACTTTTATATTACTTTTAGAGCTTTAATAACTTTTAAAATTCTCTTTTTTAAAATGTTTTTAACATCTTGGGTTTTTTTTTTTCCATTTTATCCACCAGTACCCTCTTCCTAACTCTACTACATGTAATTCTTAGAATTGATTCCTTTCTTCCTGTTGTCAGAATCCTTAGCATGAAGTGGAAAGCACAAAACAATTCAAAACCTCTCCACCAAAACAATTATGTGTGTGTATATGTATAGTTTTATTTATATATTTTTCTAATTTATTTTTAATGTAATTGCTATATATATATTTTTTTAATTGCCATATTTTTATATAATTTGATTTCAATGTAATCTTATTAGTCTCGTTTGTATTTTAAGATTGTAATGGCAGGCTCTTGAGACAAAGGTAGGACTTATACCTAGCATAGTACCTGACTCATAGAGACTTAATATCTGTTGAGTGGATGAAACAATGACAAAATTCAGTCAAGTTTTTCTATTTTCAGGTTTTGTTGCAGTTTCCACTTGTCTCCTCCCCTCCAATTTTGGCTCTCTAGTTTATAAAGGAGTATTTGACGGGACTAAGAAAAAGTTGTTGGTGGTGAAATTTTTCAAAGTGGAACTTTCTCTCAAGATAATCAGTGAAATAAGAAATTCTGCAATGTATATTGATTACTTACAAAGAGAACTAGAAAAAAAATGAAAAAAATGACGTTTTATAAGGAAGAAAATAAAAGAAGTTCCATATATGAGGAAAGAGAACTGAAGACAGAGAGATTAGAAACCATGAAACTGTGTCTGAGTCACATCTCTTATCCTAGATGATATTAGTGAATTTTTGTTGAGTGGGATTTTTTTCTACTCTGAGTCATAATATTTTATAGTGTACTATTTAGTTAGAAAAGATAGGTAATCTCTAGAAATTGTTGATTATTTTGCTGGCCAGTTTTTAAAGCTTTCCTTGGTTTTTGGGTCCAGATCTTTAGACCTCACTATGAACCAACAACGGTTCTTAAGAAACATTGGATACAGTCAGTGTAAAACCTTAACCATATGTGTTAGTGTGGCTATAGAGAAAATGCATGTGTCTTAGGCTTAGACCTGATACCTTAGGGCTTTGTTTTTTATGTGTATCAATTTTATTTTTTTTAAGATTTTATTTATTTATTCATGATAGACGCAGACAGAGAGAGAGAGGCAGAGACACAGGCAGAGAGAGAAGCAGGCTCCATGCCGGGAGCCCAGTGTGGGACTCGATCCTGGGACTCCAGGATCACGCCCTGGGCCAAAGGCAGGCGCCAAACTGCTGAGCCACCCAGGGATCCCCCTATGTGTATCAATTTTAGATAGCCAAAGCAAATATAGAAAATTGCTTCCTAATTCTAGAGAAAAATAGCTGAAAAGTGTTGTTTTATTCTGTAATATCAGATACTTGAATTCAGAGATATTCTAGATTTTTTTTGCTTTGATTACTATGTTCTTTCTTTTGATATCTGGAATTAGTATACCAAGGTAAATTTTAAGTAAATTGGATATTTAAAAAACAGAATACTTTAAAATGTTAGCTGACATAGAAATGTCTAGAAAACATGGGTTAGTTAGATCAGGCTATACCTAGATCAGTGAAATAACTATCCTGGAGATATAAGTCCTTTAAGGCAATATCCTTATTTCAGTTTCTATGAAAATTGAATCGGGGATCTTGTAAAATAACTGTGACTGTTTTGCAGGCCATAAGGAGAAAAGTGACATCTGATCTATCTGGAACACAGACTTTAAGGATTCTAACATAAGTACATACTAAACTCATCGGTAGTGAACTGGCCTGGGGAAAAATATGTCATACTAGCATGAACTCTGAGATAATTTGAATAGAAAACTTTATTATAAAGTCAAGAACTGAGTCTGGGGGTGCAATCAAAGAAAACTTCCAGCATCTCCTTATAGTCATATTTAGTTCTACACTATTACCCACTCCCTTTCAACTCATCCTGTATCTTGGAGAGAAAAGAATAATGTCTATATCTGAGATTTTTCTATTCACATTAGATAGGTGGAATCAAATCACTGAATCTATTGGACTAAAATAATTCATGGAATTTTTAACACTCAAATTGTTTCATCAAAGTACTCTTAGAAATTCTGGGTTAGTTGATTAAACACAGTTCACAGCTCTTCAGTTGTACATTATCTTTAAGTTTCAGAAATTCTTTCTGGATGGGAGAGTCAAAACAACCCACCCAGGAACAAATTATTTTCCTTATGGGGAGAGCAGTATAAATCCTCAGCACACATGAAATTAGGCTGAGAACCACAGCTAATCGGAGACTTGGATTTTTTCTTAGCTCTGTTAGTTTACTGTATTATTTTGCTTATCTTTCTGGTTCTTATGCAATTCTCTCAAGTGACTGAGCTGAGCTCAGAGAAATATTTTTGTTTTGTTTCATTCTTTTAGAAAGATCTTGTTTTATTCCAGGGAGGATATGCTGTCCTTAATAAACTTTTGTTATGCTGTGGTGGCCATGGAAATACACCATCCAGATCTCCTACTGGTGGGAGGTATGAGTGAGTGACAGTCACAGCTGTGGCCCCTCTGAATCCACTACCTCATTCTTGCTGAAGCCACCCATACTAATTGTGGCTGTTCTCAGCAATGAATGAGCATGATGGGGTACTAGTGTAGGCCCATTATTTCAGGATGCAGAACTCCTCTATTGGGCATGGCATTGTTTACCTATTGCTGTATAACAAGCTATCCTGAAATCTGGCAGTTTAAAATAACATTTTGTATCTCACACAGTTTCTGAGGATCAGGAGTGGCTTACCTACATGATTCTGCCTCAAGGTCTCTCATGTATTGTAATCAAGCAGTTGACCCAGGGCTGTAGTCATCTGAGGGCTGGACTATGTCTAGAGTGGAGAAGGTATTTAGTGTGGAAAGCTTCTCATATAAACCTCCTGAAAACCTGCACTTAATCTAAACCTCATTTCCAGATCGTTCTGCAAATTTCCCCTCTCAGTGTATGCATGTAGCCATGTAAATACATTTCAGAGTCTGGTTCCCAGCACCTCCACAGGTCAATAAAGCAAAATCACTCGAAAGCATTTTAAGAGCGTATGTCTGGAAGACCTATTTCCAAGATGGCTTGCTATATGGCTCTTGGTAAGAGCCCTCAGTTCCTTACTGGCTATTCAGGAGGTTTGCCACATGATGTCTCCATAGGCCAGCCACTGATAAACATTTTCAGGGTCCAAATTCATTGAGGACAAGTAAGAAGTTCACTTTTCATCTCAAGTATCATCTGTGAGAAACTTTTCCAAATATTATCCCCATCTAGGATTGCCAGATATAGCAAATGAAAATACAATATTTGGGACATACTTATACTGAAAAAGTAGTCATTGTTTATTTAAAATTCAAATTTAACTGGATGTCCTGTAGCCCTGCTTCATCTTCTGTGGGTTTTGTTGTCTTGTCTCTATCCCTGTGACACCCTGTGCTATCCTGTTTCTGCATTACAGCGTTATATTTAAATTGTCCCTTTATCTTCTCATTAGGGTAAAACGTCCCTATAGATAGGAACTGTGTCTTACTTATTTTATTTGCTGTTGTATCTCCTATGCTAAGCACCGGCTTGACCTGTAAAAGTACTCAATAAATATGTGTGGGCTATTCAAAGAATGAAAAAACTTGGTCTTAGAATTGCATGTACTTTTCTCCTCTTCCATCTTTTCTTCCCCTTCATCATCATCAATATTAAGATGAATATCAGGGAATGCTAATACAGAAAAAGAGCCAGGAATTCCAAGATTTAGAAACTTGCTTTATCACTTTACATCTAAATTTTAGTTTCCCCTTCTGATAGCTGGAGGTAATACCTGTTTCTTGCCTACCTTAGCTTATCTCTGCCATCTATCTACCTTGGAAGAAAAACAAAAGTTATTACACCTACTATTTTCTAGGAATTGTGCTGGCTTCAATAGTTGGAAGCTGGACTTTTTATATAATGGCAATAGGTTTTAAGTAGTGGTAAGGACATGAAATCAAAACCTCTGGGCTTGGGCAGCCCCGGTGGCGCAGCGGTTTAGCACCGCCTGCAGCCCAGGGCATGATCCTGGAGACCCTGGATTGAGTCCCACATCAGGCTCTCTGTATGATGCCTGCTTCTGCCTCTGCCTGTGTCTCTGCCTCTCTCTCTCTGTCTCTATGAATAAATAAAATCTTAAAAAAAAAAAAAAAAGAACCTCTGGGTTTGAATCTTAGCCTGACACATACTAATGGTGACTACTTAAGACAAATTACTAAATTGTGTTTCAGAATGTCAATTTTCTCATCCCTAAAACGGAAATAATAATCTCATCTCTAAGTGAGATTATTATCATTATAAACTGATTATTCTCAGTATAGTGTGAAGATAAAATGATAAAATATGTAATCTTGCACATGTTTTTGACACATGGTAGATACACAGAAAATCCCTAATGAAAGCTTCTTGGACCCACCATATTGTAATTCCTTAAATGATTCTGGCTTTTGACTTACAGGCATTCGTAATCCACCAATTAGAGATTCTTAGCCAATCACATATACCAAATATCAGAACTATGATTTCTCTTATACTGAAATGGGTTACTATGGAAATAACACATCAGTAGAGTAAAACTAACCTGTTTTATATCCGTCTGAAATAGCTAATTTTCCCTCGATGGAGTGCTTATTGAATCCTATTCCCAATGATAGAAGGAAATTTTATTGAAGGATCAAAAATGGATGCTTCTGTGGTTGTCTGCCACAAACCAGTTATCCCTGTAGTAACTTTTCTTGTATCTCCTGCTTAATACCCAAAAGATAGGAAGGTTCATGAGACCCCACTTTCTTAGTCTCTGGTTCTTATGAAAAATCAAGTTCCAGTGTGACTTTTGACCCTTTGCTCTTCAGGAGATTTCTGTCCTTACTACAACGTCACATATTTTGGGATTGCTGATTGTACCACTCCAATGCCCCCAACACTCTTTCTGCACTTTACCCCAGTGCTTTCAGCTTAATGAATAAGGATAGTGAATCTCATGTAGATTAAATGACTTACTACAGCTTACCCCATGTAGTCAGCTGGGATTTGAATCCATATATCTTGACTCTATTGTAGTATGTGTATTGCATTCCATTTGTTTTATCGAATGAGATTTATGGAGACTGTGCATCGATATACAAATGTGTAGTAGCATTGTAAAGTGCCCTCCAGAGATACATAATAACCCCTATGGTAGAAAAATTTGTAGTTGTTTTAAGAAAACTGGATACCTAAGTCTAATAACAAAAGGTAGTTAAGAGTTAGTGATTTCTGTAACCACACAAAAGCTACTGAAAATTAGAATTATTTTTAACTACATAGAATAATTTGGGTATTTTATTAATATCATTTGTATCTGGATTCCTGAATTTAGGATAATGCTTTTGAGATTTATTCATGTTGTTGTGTTTATTAGTAGTTCTTTTTTGTTGTTGATGTTCTTTTTAGTTACAGACTAGCATTCCCTTATGTGGATTTACCACAATTTGTTTATCTATCCATGAGTTGATGACTATTGGTATTGTTTCCACTTGTGGGCTATTATGAATAAAGCTGCTATGAGCATTCAAATACAGCTTAGTCTTGACATAAGTTTTTGTTTTTCTGAGGTAAATACCTAGGAATGCAATTGCTGGGTCACCTGGTAAGTGTATGTGTAACTGTTAAGAAATTGCCAAACATATTTCCTGAAGTGTCTATGCAAATTGGTATTCCCATCAGCAGCGTATAGGGATCCTAGTTGCCCTATGTCTAAGAGTCCTGTTTGCCCTATGTCCTTGTCAGCACTTGGTATGATTGGTCTTTTTTCTTTTAGCTATTCAAGCATACCATATCTATGGTATGTCAGTGTGGTTTTATATTTTTTTCTAAAGATTTTATTTATTTGAGAAAGAGAGTGAACGAGCATGAGCAGGAAGAGAGGCAGAGGGAGAGAAAAAGGGAGAAGCCGACTCTCCACTGAGCAAGGAGCCTGGCACAGGGCTCGATCCCAGGCCTATAGAATCATAACCTGAGCTAAAGGCAGCCACTTAACTGACTGAGCCACTCAGGCACTCCATCAGTATGGTTTTAATAAGCATTTCCTTAATGACTAATGATGTTGTGCATCTTTTCACGTGCTTATTTACCATCAGCATATCTTCTTTCATGAAGCAACAGTTTAAATTTTTACCCATTTTTCTTTATTGGGTTGTTTGCCACATTATTGTCTTATTCTGGATAGAAGTCCTTTGTCAGATATATATTTTACAAATATTTTCTCCCAGCCTGTGACTTGCCTTTTTATTTTCTTAATAATTTTTGAGGCACAAACATGTTTTATATTTTAATATGCAATTTATCAATTACAAAAGAGTTTGTGCTTCTTTATATTCTATTTAAAAAATCTTTGTCTAAGCCAAAATTACTAAGGTTTCTCCTCTATTTTTTCTTGGAGTTTTATAGTTTTTGCTCTTAAATTTGTCTGTGATCAGTTTTGAGTTAAATTTTCATGTATGGAGTGAGGTGAGGGGTGAGATTTATTTTTCTTACATATAAATAACCAGTCATTACAGCATCACTTACTGAAAAGATTGTTCTTTCCTATAGAATTGCTTTGTATCTTTGTCAAATATCAACTGACTCTAAGTTAAGGGTCTATTTCTAGATTGTGTTGTGTTCCATTGATTTAAATGTCTATCTTCATGTCAAAAACACACTTCATAATGTAGCTCAGTAGTTCTTAACAAAGGGCAATTTTGTCCCCCATTGGGAATTTGGCAGTTTCTGGAGACATTTTTTATTATTATACCTCTGGCAGATGAAGGATTTGCCTTTGATAGGAGTAGAGGTCAGGATGCTGCTAAACATCCTATGGTGTATGGCCAGTTCCCCATCACAAAGAATTAGTCAGTCCATAGTATCAATAGTACCAACATTGAAAAACTCGTATTTTACTTGTATATTGTCTTAAAATCTGTTTTGCCTATACGAAGTTTTCTGCATTTTTGTATACATTTTAGAATCAGTTTGTAAATTTCAACAAAAGCACCTGTTGAGATTTTGATTGGAATTGAGTTGTATCTATAGATGAATTTGGAAAGAAAAGACATCTTAATATTGAATCTTCCAATTTATAAGCATGGTTTGTCCATTATTTATGTCTTCTCTAGTTTGTCTCACTAAAATGTAGTTTTCATTGTACAGGCTTTGCACATATTTTGTTAAATATATTGCTATTTTATATTTTTTGTGTTATTATAACTTGTATCTTTATATTTCAGTCTCTGATTTTTTTAATTGCTGGAATATAGAAATACAATTGAATTTTATATATTGATCTTGTTGCCTGTGACCTTGCCAGTAAACTCACTACAAGTAAATTGTTATAGATTCAATAGAATTTTCCACATAGATCAAACTTTTGTCTGTTTTCCTTATTTCTTGCTTATTTTTATGTCTCTTTTCCTTTTTGTTGACTTAATGCACCAAGAATATATCAGTGTTGAAGTAGTGAAAGTGGATATCATTGCCTTGTTCCTAATATTAAGGAGAAAGCATTAAATTTTTTAACCATTTATTGTGATTTTTGCTATAGGATTTCAGTAGTTGCCTTTTAGCACATTGAGGAGATTCCTTGTATACTGAATGTTGTAATCATGACTGGTTGTTGAATTTTGTCAAATACCTTATTATATCGATCAAGATGATAGTGTAGTTTTTCTTTTTTATTCTGTTGCTACATGGTGAATAACATTAGTTGATTTATTTTTTTTAACTTTCTAACATTAAGCCAACATTGGATTCCTGGTATAAACTCTACTTAGGCATGATATATTCTTAACTATATATTCTTGGAGTCAATTTGCTAAAATTTTGTTTAAAGTTTTTGAGGGATATTTGTCTCTAATTGACTTATATTTTTGTTTTTTGTTTCCTTTTGTTTGAAGTACCATTTGACATTAGTTACCACCTTATTTTATCTCAGCATTTTCAAGGGATTAACACTCTGAAATAAGAGGTCAATTTACTTATTATAAAAAGTCTGTTGTGTTTTGAAGTGTTATTTGCCAGGAATTGTGCTAAGCTCTCTTTTCTTAAAGTAACCTCTGTATCCAGCATGGGGTATGGCCCCATAACCCTGAGATCATGAGTTACAAACTCTACAGACTGAGCCAGCCAGGTACCCCTCTGCTAAAACTAAGTTCTTTATATTTCTTAGTTCATATAATCCTCACAATCTCCTTTCAAGAATAGTATTATTATTATACCCATTTTAGAGATGAGAAAACTGAAGCTCAGAGCCACTAACTTTCCCAAGTGGTAGAGACAGTTCAAATCACCTTTCAGATTGGAGGTCGGTCTTCTAAACACACTGCTCTGTGTTCATATCTTTCTCAGGGAATCTTTGATTAACATGGAACATTATTAACAAGACCAGAAGGAATTTAAAGAACCATATCTCTAAGTAATCTCAATCTACCTCAATTATGCCAATTGTTTTTATTTCATTTTTTTAAGATTTATTTATTTATTCATGAGAGACACAGAGAGAGAATGGCCGAGACACAGGCAGAGGGAGAAGTAGGCTCCATGCAGGGAGCCCGATGTGGGACTCGATCCCAGACCCCGGGATCAAGCCCTGAGCTAAAGGCAGACGTTCAACCACTGAGCCACCCAGGTGTTCCGCTAATAGTTTTTAATATTATTTGTGTGCTAACTTGTTTTTTACTTTATTTCGAGAGTGTCTCTGATAATTGGCATATTAGCTTACCAATTTCTTTTTTTTAAAAAAAAAATTTTTTTTATTATTTATTTATGATAGTCACACAGAGAGAGAGAGGCAGAGACATAGGCAGAGGGAGAAGCAGGCTCCATGCACCAGGAGCCCGACGTGGGATTCGATCCCGGGTCTCCAGGATCACACCCTGGGCCAAAGGCAGGCGCCAAACCGCTGCGCCACCCAGGGATCCCTAGCTTACCAATTTCTAAGTTTTATCATGTGCACTTTATTGTGGATGAATTTGAATATTTCTGATTGGTTGCTATAACGCCTCCATTTAAACCTTACATCTGTTGGCAGTTTGTTTTTGTTGTTAAAGATTTTATTTACTTACTAGAGAGAGAGAAAGCACAAGAAGGGAGAGCTGCAGGCAGAGGAAGAGGGAGAAGAACCAGGCTCCCCACAGAGCAGGAGCCCAATGCAGAGCTCAACCCAGGACCCTGGGATCATGACCAAGGCAGACACGTAACTGACTGAGCCACCCAGGCACCCCTGTTGGCAGTTCCTAGCTGTTGTTAATCTGGGCTAGAGCTTCCCTGAGAGAAAATAATACTTTCTTTTTTTTCTGTGCTCTATTCTATATGCTCACTAATATCAAAAAACATGTTTCTATATATGTAAAATTATAGTATGTGTGATAGATTAGAAGCTGTCTCTTCCACCTATCTGTTGTTTCCAGATTGCAAACGTGCCAGATTATTGTAGGACCTTTTAACCTTAAGAATTCAGCTGTGGGGGATGCCTGGCCAGTTTAGTCGGTTAAAGCATCTACCTTCTGCTCAGGTCATGATCCCAGGGTCCAGGGATCAAGCCCCACATGGGGCTCTCTGCTTGGTGGGGAGCCTGCTTCTCTCTCTCCCTCTGCCTGCCACTCCCCCTACTTCTGCTCGCTCACTCTCTGTCAAATAATTAAAATCTTTAAAAAAGGGACATGTGTGTGGCTCAGTGTCTGCCTCCAGCACAGGGCATGATCCTGGAGTTCTGGGATCAAGTCCCACATCAGGCTCCCTGCAACGAGCCTCTTTCTCCCTCAAATAGGTGAAAATATACACAGAAGCAGAGTTATAAATAGAATGAGAAACCTGAAAAAGAAATTAAAATATGACAGGCATTAGAAGGATTTTCTGTCAGTAAAAGTAAAGACAGATTCCTGAGACAGAATAGTAAGGACAGACAGGAAAAAGGTAGATTTTTCTACCCATCTCTATTGCATACCTCCAACTTAAGGAAGTAGGGTCTTTGCCAACCAGAAACTTGGCAGCTACCCACTATGTGTTGCAACTGTTATCTACAGCATCCAGGGTTCTTTTTTCCCTCCCATCTCTCTTATCATTACCTCTCTACTTCCCTTGGTGACCACAGTTCCGTAAAGGAAAAAGTGGACTGGTTTGGGTGCATTTTCAGCTGTAAAGAGAGTAGTAGGCTGAAGGAGCAGAGAGGAGAAAATCCATGAGGTTGGTATGCATTTTTTTCAGGTCCTACTTCAAATAAATACAAATGAGGTGTTTTATTTTGGAAAATTTCAAATATGTACAAGAGTAAAGAGAACAGTTTAATGAGCTCTCTTGTACCGGCCATCAGCTCAAACAACTCTTGGTTAGACTCTGCTTTTAATTAAAGAAGAATATGTTCTGTTGAAAATATCCAGGATTAAATTGCTAATCATATACATCACATAATGAGACAACAGGATCAGAGAGTTTTCCTTAGTTCCTCAGAGCAAATAGTAAATCAGGGGATTCTTAACCTCAGATCCACAAATTGACTTCAAACCATGACAGACTGGGGATCCCTGGGTGGCGCAGCGGTTTGGTGCTTGCCTTTGGCCCAGGGCGCGATCCTGGAGACCCGGGATCGAATCCCACATCAGGCTTCCGGTGCATGGAGCCTGCTTCTCCCTCTGCCTATGTCTCTGCCTCTCTCTCTCTGACTATCATAAATAAATAAAAATTAAAAAAAAAAAAACTTCAAACCATGACAGACTGAATTGGTATATAAAATTCTATGTGCTGGAGAAAAAGTATATAATTTTAGTGGATCCTCAAAGAGATCTTAATCTCCATAATAGATGAGAGCCATGATCCTCTGTACTGCTTAACACCAGATATTTGGGTAAGAATTGTATGAATCAAATTTTTCTCCAATAAAGAACTGAGAGTTAAAAGTCAAATAATACCCAAGTGGACAGTAAAGGAGAGAAACCAACTAGAATTTATATAACTTTTTTCTTAGCAAACACCAAACCTGGTTGGTTTGCTCAACTTTCAATAATTGATAACAATTTTTAAAAATCACAGGCTTATTAAGAAACTGCAAAATAAATCCTATACTTAAGACACAGAGGAATATGGTACTTGGGAAAAACAAGGTATTAGTTGGTATTTGCTTTCTTCTCAAAGTTAATGAATCTGAAATTGTATATTAAAGACAGCAGATTGGCATAGAAGGGAACCAACCAAGATATCAGCAAAGATTATACTAATGATAGCTAGTATTATTTGAGTAAAAGATACTGTATTAAAAACACTCGTGGGAGACGCCTAGGTGGCTCAGTCAGTTAACCATCTGCCTTTGGCTCAGGTCATGATCCCAGTATCCTGGGATCAAGCCCCACATTGGGCTTCCTGCTAGCAGAGAGTCTGCTTCTCCCTCTCCATCTGCCTCTCCACCCTGCTCATGCACATTCTCTCACACTCTGTCTCTCTCTCTCTTAAATAAATACATAAATAATTGTAAAAAACAAAAACAAAAACACCAAAACCACTCATGGGGTACCTGGATAGCTCATTTGGTTAAGCTTCAACTCTTGATTTCAGCTCAGATCATGATCTTAGGGTCATGAAATTGAGCCCTGAGTTAGGCTCCATGCTGGGCATGGAATCTGCTTAAGAGTCTCTTTCTCCCTCTCCCTCTGCCCCCACCCATGCGCTCTCTCTCCCTCAATAAATAAATAAATAAATAAATAAATAAATAAATAAATAAATAAATAAATATTCATGTATTGGTTAATTAAATCTAATTAAATGATTACTCCCAAGGAAATTGAAATAAATTACTTCCCCAAGGTCACCAACTTAGAGGGAGGTCTCATATTTGAATCCATATAGACTGATTCCAGAGCCCTGGTGCTTGAGGAAATAACAATGATTACAAAGGATCTTGAATCATTCTTTGTTCTTTTCTGCATTTTAAAATTCTTTGAGGCTCATCAGAATTCATAAAGATATCAAGAGCACCTGAATGGCCCAGTCAGTTGAGCATCCATCTCAGTTTCAGCTCAGATCATCATTTCAGGGTTGTGAGATTGAGCTATGTGTCAGCTCTGCTTGAGATTCTCTCTCTCCCTCTCCCCCACTCCTCTCCCCACTCACACATTCACTCATTCTCTCTCCCTTTTTAAGATTTTATTTATTCTTAGAGACAGAGAGAGAGAGAGAGAGGCAGAGACACAGGCAGAGGGAGAAGCAGGCTCCATGCAGAGAGCCCGACGTGGGACTTGATCCAGGGTCTCCAGGATCACGCCCTAGGCTGCAGGCGGCGCTAAACCGCTGCGCCACTGAGGCTGCCCTCATTCTCTCTCAAATAAATCTTTAAGGGGAAAAAAGACTTTTCTCCTCATTGTTTTATAGGCAAGCTTTTTTTCCTATTTCTATGAATAGATAATTCAGGAAGTAAAACATTTAAAGTTTAAAACCAAAGTCATTCAGAACATGAAACAAAACTAATTTAACTCCTATAATAAAATTTAACAGTATGGAAAGTTACAAACCAATCACACAGCTATAAAAGCAAAACCCCAAATTATTAGCAATAAAATTGACATTATAATGAGAGAACTATGTACCATGAACCAGGTAGAATTTGTCTCAAGAAAAATGCTTGATTTGAATATAAGAAATTACCAATAATACATTTATATAGATAGATCAAGAGGAGCCATATTTTTGTCTGAAATACTTTACAGGCTACATTTTTAAAAATTTGGTCACTTCTTAAAAATCTCTCTGAAGTAGGAATTAAAAGATATGTATTTTTTCTAAAAGTCCATCTTTAAGTTATTAGCCAGTATCATATTTAAAACATTTCCAGGGGCACCTGGGTGGCTCAGTGGTTGAACATCTGCCATTAGCTCAGGTTGTCATCCCCAGATCCTGGATTCGAGTCTCACATCGGGCTCCCCACGGGGAGCCTTCTTCTCCCTCTACCTGTGTTTCTTCCTCTCTCTGTGTGTCTCTCATGAATGAATTAAATACGTAAATATAGGGCAGCCCGGGGGGCTCAGTGGTTTAGTGCCGCCTTCAGCCCAGGGTGTGATCCTGGAGACCTGGGATCGAGTCCCACGTCAGGCTCCCTGCATAGAGCCTGCTTCTGCCTCTGCCTGTGTCTCTGCCTCTCTCTCTCTCTCTCTCTCTCTCTCTGTGTGTGTGTGTGTGTCTCATTAGTAAATAAATAAAATCTTTAAAATAAATATATAAATATGTAAAATAAAATAAAACATTTCCATTAGAAACACACATTCCTTTTTTTTTTTTGAGACTTTTATTTATTTATGAGAGACACAGAGGCAGAGACACAGGCAGAGAGAGAAGCAGACTCCATACAGGGAGCCTGATGTGGGACTCAATCCTAGAACTCCAGGATCACACCCTGGGCCAAAGGCAGGCACTTAACCACCGAGCCACCCAGGCGTCCCATGCACCATTTAAAACAAGAACAAGCTAAGAAGGTCCACTAGCGCCACTATTATTTACTTGTTTTTGTTTTTTTTTTTTTTTTATTTATGATAGTCACAGAGAGAGAGAGAGAGGCAGAGACACAGGCAGAGGGAGAAGCAGGCTCCATGCACCGGGAGCCCGATGTGGGATTCGATCCCAGGTCTCCAGGATTGCGCCCTGGGCCAAAGGCAGGCGCCAAACCGCTGCGCCACCCAGGGATCCCTGTTGAGGTTCTTATATGCAGTAAAGTTGACTCTTCCTTGTTTTTTGTTTTTTGGTTTTTTTTGTAGTATATTTTGAGCTCTGCAACCTTGCTAAACTCATTAGTTTATTAAAATGTATTACTTTTGCTAGCTTTTTTATAAATTCTTTTGGATTATCTGTGCCAGCCAGCATTCTTTAGATAGACATTATTTGCTCATAGTAAAATATTCTTTTTTATCTATTGCTGTATCAAGTTTGCTAACATTTTGTTAAAGATCTTTTTTATGGTGGTAAAATATACATAACATAAAATTTACTATCTTAACCATTTTCAAGTGTGTACTTTGGTGGCTTTGAATATATTCACACTGTTGTGCAACTATCACCGCTGTCCATCTCCAATTTTTTTCATCATCCCAAACAAAAACACTGTACTCATTAAATAATAATTCTGTATTCCCCCTTCTCTAGGTACTGGTGTAACCATTGATCTCATTTTTTGTCTTTATGAATTTGATTATTCTAGGTGCCTTCCTTATGTAAGTGAAGACATTATTGGTTCTTTTGTCTGGCCTATTGCACTTAGCATAATATTTTCGAGATTTATCTATATTGTAGCATGTATCAGAATTTCATTCTTTTTTAAGGCTTGTTAATTAATAGGTTCTTTGCGACTGTTCAAGCAGGATAATTAGTTTGGAATTATCTTGTGATTTCTTTGTTTGGTTTTGAATCAGGTTAGTGCTGGCCTTATCAAATGAGTTGGAGAATGTTTTCTACTCTCGTATTTTCTGAAAGAGTTTGCATAGTGTTAAATTAGTTACTCCATAAATATTTGGTAGAAATTGCCAGTAAAGACATTTGGGCCTGGAGTTTTCTGGGGGCTATAAACTGAGAATTTAACTTCTGTAATAGGTATAGGGCTACTCAGCCTGTTTTTTCTTGCGTGAGCTCTGGTAGTTTGTGGCTTTCATGAATTTGGAGATGTGTTGTTTAATATTTGGGAATTTTCCAGAAATCTTTCTGTAACTGATTTTAGTTTAATTCTATTACGATCAGAGACTGTCCTTTGGAGGTTATTTAAATTGTTTTGCAGTTTAAAGTTTGTTTCAAGATCTATTGTATGGCCTATCTCAGTTAATGTTCCAAGTGAACTGAAAAGACTAGATTTTGATGATGTTGAGTGGAGTATCTGTAAAAATTAATGATGTCAAGTTGATTACTAGTGTTGTTCACAGTTTCCTGTGTTTCAGTGAGTTGTCCTATGTGTCTACTTGTTCTGTTGATTACTGAGAGAGGAATGTTGGTCTCCAATATAACGGTGCCTTTTCTGTTTCTCCTTTGAATTGTCACTTTTTCTTACATATATTTTGAAACTCTTTCATTGTGTACATGCACAGTTAAGATTGTTACATCTTATTTTGGTTTTTTAATGATGTTTTCTTTTTGTGATGTTTTTTGTGCATGTTTCTTTTGATGTTTCATTATGTAATACCCAAGTTTATCTCTGGTAACAGTCCTTGTTCTGGGAATCTCTGAATTTTAATTAGGATCTCTAGATAATTTACAGTTAATGTAATTATTGAGATGTTGGATTTGAATCTGCCATATTGCTATGGGTTTTTTACTTCCTATATGGTCCATCTGTTCTCTATTCCTTTATTTTTCTGGATTTATTTTGGATAAATTAGATATTTTTCTTATTATTCCCTTTTGTGTTCATTTTATCTTTGCTATTTGTTATACCTCCTTTTAAGTCTTTTATATTTAGTGTTTGTTCTGAGATTTACAGAGCTATCTACTCTGTAAGTAGATATACAGTCTACTTTCAAGGAATGTTATTGTATACATATATACTTCCTTTTCTGCTTTCTTATCTTTTATGCACTGTTAGCATACATTTTGTTTTTACATAATGATAAACCCTATAATACATTGTAAGTATTTTGGTTAGGTTCTTTTTTTTTTTTTTTTTAAAGATTTTATTTGTTTATTCATAAGAGACACAGAGAGAGAGGCAGAGACACAGGCAGAGGGAGAAGCAGGCTCCATGCAGGGAGCCCGATGTGGGACTCCATCCCGGGTCTCCAGGATCAGGCCCTGGGCCAAAGGTGGCACTAAACCGCTGAGCCACCCGGGCTGCCCTGGTTAGATTCTTAGTTATCTTTTAAAATGATTAAAGAGGGCAGCCTGGAGACCCGGGATCGAGTCCCACATCAGTCTCCCTGCATGAAGCCTGCTTTTCCCTCTGCCTGTGTCTCTGCCTCTCTCTCTGTCTCTCATGAATAAATAAATAAAATCTTAATAAAAATAAAATAAAATGATTAAAGATAGGAAGAAATTTTCCTCCAATCTATTAATGAGAAAGTTGAAATAGTTATTTTAAAGCCCGTGTCTGATATTTCCAAAATCTGGGTCATATATTAGTCTGTTTCTATTGATTGCTTTAGCTCTTGCAGGTTTTTTTTTTTAACCCTCTTTTGTATGTGTGTTATAATTTTAATACCAGATATTCTATATAAAAGAACAGTAGTGGAACACCTGGGCGGCTCAGTGGTTGAGCATCTGCCTTTGGCTCGGGGCGTTATCCCTTGGTCCTGGGGTCGGGTCCCACATCAGGCTCCCTGTGGAGAGTCTGCTTCTCCCTCTGCCTATGTCTCTGCCTCTCTAGTGTCTCTCATGAATAAATAAAATAAAATGAAATAAAATAAAATAAAATAAAAGACCAGCAGAGATTGAAGTAAATACTATTTATACCTGGAAATGGGCACATTTCTTTAGTTAGGCCATTTGTCTGTGGGATTGAGTCAGTCAGGAGTTGATCTGGGTTTGAGTTCTAATATTGCTTTGATTGTGTTCATTGTAGCTCAGGGGAAGAAAGAGGCTGAACCTTTAAGAAACACCTTGGTCTTTAGAAAAGGGAAATGATTCTTAATATTGCATGATGGTGTTATAGCCAGACCTATTTGAGTCATGTTTGAATCCTATGAGAATAGGGTATGTATAAGTTTATATGAAAACAAAAAAAGATTATCTTTTGAAAAAAATTTAAATTTATTTATTTGAGAGCAAGAGTGAGAGAGAACGTGCATGCAAGCACACACAAGCAGGGGAAGGGCAGAGGGAGAAGCAGACTCCCTGTCAAGCAGGGAGCCAGTTGTGGGACTTAATCTGGTGATTACAGGATGATGATGTGAGCCAAAGGCAGATGCTCAACAAACTGAGCCACTCAAGCACTCAAAAACACAGTGATCTTTAAAAATATAATTTAATGAGAATCATCTTGTTAATCACTAGTAGTGCTGCCTATGTCTGTCTCTTACAGGGTAATAGAGTAAGGGAGCAAAATATTCTTACTTATTTCAGAAAAGGTGAAACTTGAAGCTTTGGCATCTCATGGACTGCCAGTGTTTCTGCAGAGGAAGGGGGAGGTGATCTGTTTCGAGCAGAGGCAACATTACTCAGCAGTACTTACTGGGAATGAACTTTTAATGAGGCCATGTAAAAAACTAAAGTAGTGTTCCTTAGCTTAGATACACACTGGAATCATCTGATACCTTTAGAACAATACTAATGCCTTCGTCCCACCCTCAGTGATTCAGATGGAGTTGGTTTGAAGTGTGACTTGGCTATAAGTTTCCCATTTGACTCAAATGTGCAGCCAAAGCTGAGGATCACTCCTCTAAAGGCTTACAGAAATCCTGTGAGGTGTTAGAGACCTTGTAAGGCCTGGAGGATTTGTAGTAGCAGATGGAAGAAATATCAAAGGATATTTAAATTATTATCATTGCTGTGATATACAGAAAAAGCGATTGTCTTATTATGTACTAAGAAACATAAAGGATAACTCAATAAATGAAAGTAATTCTATATTCTTAAAAAAGAAGTATTTTAAATTTGACAGTTCTTTCCAAATCAAATAAAAACTACATAATGCCATTTCAATCAAATCTTGTTAGAGTTTTTTTTTTTTTAAGATTTTATTTATTTATTTATTCACAAGAGACACAGAGAGGGGCAGAGACACAGGCAGAGGGAGAAGCAGGCTCCATGCAGGGAGCCCAACACAGGACTCGATCCCGGGTCTCCAGGATCACACCCTCGGCTGAAGGCAGTGCTTAACTGCTGAGCCACCTGGGCTGCCCTTGTTAGAGTTTTTTAAAACCAGTAGTGTCACCTACCACCCTGATCTTGGGTTCCTTTTTTTTTTTTTTCCTGATCTTGATTTCTAATACTATTCTCCAATAAAAGGATCCAAGGCTCCTTAGAAAAACAGCTAATATAGGTTTAGGGCAGGAAATATACAAGATGAAGCTGGAGTACTTTAGAATACCAGAAAGCAAGGAAGTAGTAAAAAGAAGGGAGGGGGTAGATCATGCCAAAGCAACACAGGAGATAATCTGAAAAAGATCCCAGTGACCAAACTAGAGCAGTTTGAGCAGCAAAATAAATAATGCAAGATAAGATTTTAACTAAGTATAAAATAAAAATACATGATTACATACTCCTATAAATAGTGATTGAATAAATAAGTGAGGGAGAAGAGACAGGTCTCCATACAGAATTCCAAATAGTTTATTTACACACTAATTTAGAAACTTCTTCAAGAAGGTAGAGCTTAAACCCTCCACCCATTCTGTGAGTCTGGGGTGCATTTAGTGGGGTGCTTCCAAATTATAGTTTATGGAAACACAGGGTAGAGGTGGGAGGGTAACTTTACAGTAGAGAAACCTAAAAAAATAGCCCTGGCCAGTTGATCCTTTATCAGTCATAAATCGTGTTGATAGCTGGTACCCTTAATATGATGTGATGAGATCTTCCTCCCAATAATTTGTTACTCTAGTCTGAGAAAAAAATCAGGCAAACCGGGATCCCTGGGTGGCGCAGCGGTTTGGTGCCTGCCTTTGGCCCAGGGCGCGATCCTGGAGACCTGGGATCGAATCCCACGTCAGGCTCCTGGTGCATGGAGCCTGCTTCTCCCTCTGCTTGTGTCTCTGCCTCTCTCTGTGTGTGTGTGTGTGACTATCATAAATAAATAAAAATTAAAAAAACAACAAAAAAAAAATCAGGCAAACCCATATTGAATGGCATTCTACAAAATACAGGACCAATACTTCTCAAAACTGTCAAGGTCATCAAAAACAAGGCAGATCTGAGAAATTTCACAGACCAGAGGAGGCTTAGTAAACATAACTAATAAATAAATTAAATATTGGCATTACACAGAAATGCAAATGGATAATAAAAATATAAATACATATTCAACTTAACCAGTGATCAAATGCAAATTTAAATAACAAAAGCCAATGTTTGCCACTCAGTTTAGCAAAGATTTTGTTTTGTTGTTATTGTTGTTAATACCCACTTTGGAGTTGATAGAGGCAGATCTGGAACTTAGAGTGATAAACCTCTTTGGAGGATGATTTGTTCAGTGTATTTCAAAAATCTTTAAAATATGCAAACTCTGACTCCACATTTTCTCTTCTGTGGATTTATCCTAATTAAAGGAAGACTTGTGTGAAGATTTTAGCAAAGAATGTTCAGCGCAGCATTGTTGATGAGAATGAAAAATTGGCGGGGGGAGGGAGGGTGTGCCTGGATGGCTTATTTGGTTGGGCTGCCTTCTGCTCAGGTCATGATCCCAGGGTCCTGGGATCAAGCCCTGCATTGAGCTCCCTACTCAGCCAGGAGCCAGCTTCTCCCTCTCCCTTTGCCTCGCCCCCTGCTTGTGCACATGAGCGTGCATTCTCTCTCTCTGTCAAATAAATGAATGAATAAATAAAATGAAAAATTGGAAGCAGTGTGATAAATACTGATGTATAG
Source organism: Canis aureus (assembly GCF_053574225.1). Taxonomy (NCBI): domain Eukaryota; kingdom Metazoa; phylum Chordata; class Mammalia; order Carnivora; family Canidae; genus Canis; species Canis aureus. The sequence continues at coordinate 14,786,028 of NC_135632.1, forward strand.
ATATGTATAACTAAACAACTTATTGAGTTCAAAGAGTTAAAACCAGCATGTACAGCATGATCCCTCCCGCTGCTTTCTTTGGAAAAAGAAAAATATGTGGCATAGAAAAAGACTTGATATGTGTATGTAAAACATTCATTATAATTATTTCTGGATGGATGATGATTTTTATTTTCTCCTGTTTACTTTTATTTATCCTTCTTATTCTTTAAATCTACTTCTCTTAGGAGTATGAATCAGGAAAAAAAAAAAAAAGCATGACTCTGTATTAAGTCCTCTGGGAAGACAATTGGTAATATACATCAAACTTAAAACAGTTTATATATTTTCACCTAGTAAAACCCTTCTGGGAGTTTGTCATCAGAAAAGAATAAGAGAGGGGCGCCCGGGTGGCTCAGTTGGTTAAGCGTCCAACTCTTGATTTGGGCTCAGGCTGTGATCTCAGGGTGGTAGGATTGAACCCCACATTGGGCTCTGCACTCAGCGTGGTCTGCTTGTTCCTCTTCTTTTGCTCCTTCCCCTGTTGTCTGTCTCTCCTTCAAATAAGTAAATAAAATCTTCAAAAAAAGAATAATAGATTTGAATAGATTTGAAGTGTTTATTACATAATTTTTTTACATAATTATAATGGCAAAATAAGGAGATTGTGTAAATATCCATTTGTAGGGAAATAAAATATGGCACATGTTTACAGTGGAATATTGTGCATTCATGATTGTGTTTAGAGAATGTTTGTTGAGGTCTGATAATCCTGGAATTCCCTTTTAGACTTTTGCTCAGAATGGCATCCGTGATCCAGATTCATTCCCCCATGTTCTTTTGTTGTAGCCTCAGATAAGAAAATAAGAAATGGATTCTTTATACTATTTTGTGTAAATAACAAAAATTAGTAAATTACTTTTTTCCCTAAAGTCATTCCCTTATATATATTCTGTTTGGCTTCTCAGTTTCAATTTATTTGCTTTACTTTTAAGGCTATGAGTGTTGTGAACCTTTTCACTATTCTGTGCTGTCTGAAGTGCTCTTCTCCCTGCTTTTACCTTGCTGACACCTCCTCATCTTCCAGGTTGCAGCTTAAATATCACTCCCTGCAGAGAGATCTTCCCAGTGCACCTTGTCTAAAGAGCACACGTGGAATACTCCTTCCGAGCTCTCTGATGCCACTAGTTTCTTTCCTAGCAATGGACACAATTGGTATTTTTGTATTTGTTTGCTTGTTTATAGTGTTTCCTCTATTAGACTGTAACTTCCTGAGGCTAGGGATTATATTTTTTCCTTCTCCCATGTATTTTTAGGCCCCCCACTTAAGGCTGGCATGTTGTAAACAGTAAATATGTGTAGATTGAATGAACTAATAACTTAATTTTGCTTTGGCAACATCTCATTTAGAAATTATCATGTAATTTAATCGTTATAATTTAGATTGTAACAAAATTATTCTTTTTTAACAAAATTATTCTTACAGCACATTGATCTTAGCTATGTGGACTTGATATTTTAATGTATCTTATGGACTATGTGGACTTGATAATTTAATGTTTTTTATGTAAGAATATACAGGTAGGAGATTAGGTTAGACCCAAGAAGTAAGAGAAGTTCTTATAATAGAGGTGGAAGTACTAGTGGATGCTGTGGAGTGGATGGACTAAAGGGGTAAAGAAGAGGAGAAAAGACATTTTGGACAAGATTGTTACATGTGCTTTTTTAAAAAGTAGACAATTTTGTCAGCAAAGTTTTAAGTTCATAGTAAAATTAAATGGAAGGTATGCTCTCATTCCTACATGAGTTTTGTTTTGTTTTGTTAATTTCTTTATTATGGTAAGATATACATAACATAAAACTTATTCTCGCCATTCAATGGTACAGAATATATTCATAGTGCCATTCAGTGGTACAGAATATATAAATGAATGGTACAGAATATACCATTCAATGGTACAGAATATATTCATAGTGCTGTGCAACTATCATAACATCCATCTCTATAATTTTTCATCTTGTAAAACCAGAACTCTGTATCCATGAAGTAGCAAAATTATTAATACAAAACTCTTAGAAGAAAAGATCAGGGGGCACCTGGGTGGCTCAGTGGTTGAGCATCTGCCTTTGGCTCAGGTCCTGATCCTGGGGTGCTGGGATTGAGTCCTGCATTGGGCTCCCCGCAGGGAGCCTACTTCTCCCTCTGCCTCTCTGTGTGTGTCTCTCATGAAAAAATAAATCTTAAAAAAAAGAAGAAAGAAAAAATGTCTGTATTTAAAGATGGGAAGAGGAGCAAGTGAAGGTGAAGTTACTTTTTCTTTTGAAAGATTTTATTTATTAGAGAGAGAGAGAGAGAGCATGAGCAGGGAAGTTAAGGTTGTGGGGGAGGGGTTGGGGGCTGGGGTGGGAGGAGAAGCAGGCTCCCTACTGAGCAAGGAGCCAGATGATGTGATGATGCAATGCGGAGCTCCATTGCTGGACCCTGGAACCATGACCTGAGTGGAAGGCAGACACTTAACTGTGACTGAGCCACCCAGGTGCCCCGGAGAAGTTACTTTTTATTGCAAGATATTTTTAAGAAACCATCACTTAGCAAAGGAACCCTTTGCTTTAGGTGTAGTTCTCATCAGGATGATTAGACATTTTATTTCAGAATGTGATTAAGTATAGGAAACTAACATAGGTAATCTCCATTCCCTCACAACTTGGACCTGGCAGAGACATGGGTCCTAAAGTAAGCAGGAATGGGCGAATAGGGATCCCTGGGTGGCGCAGCGGTTTGGCGCCTGCCTTTGGCCCAGGGCGCGATCCTGGAGACCCGGGATCGAGTCCCACATCGGGCTCCCGGTGCTTGGAGCCTGCTTCTCCCTCTGCCTGTGTCTCTGCCTCTCTCTCTCTCTCTCCCCGTGTGACTATCATGAATAAATAAATTAAAAAAAAAAAAAAAAGGAATGGGCGAATAAAAACTATGGTTGTGCTATCATAGTATCATTTCTGCCTACAGAATCAGAAAGGTACCTGCAAAATGTGGTCAAGTTACCAAAGCATAGGAAACTAGTCTGAATAAGTTAGCATATACCTGGAGGAGTGAATACCTAGCCCCCTTGGGTGTTCTCTATGCAACCAGTGGTTCTAAATAATACGATGCTTGAGTGGATTTTCTTTGTTTTGTTTTGTTTTCTTTTATTTATTTTTTGAGTGGATTTTCTAAGAAGATTAAGGAGAAGTTGTTTGAGAAGACCTACACAAGATGTATTTTGTTACTCCAGTAGGAAGACTCATCATTCCCCCAAAGTGTGTGATACAGTTATAAAGGAACACAGAAGCTAGTGATTATGCTACTTGCCCAGAAAGGCCTGGAAGTAGATTGAAGGGCAGAGTAAGTGTGGAACTTGGGACTGGGGAAGGGGCACTGGCATGGAAGGCAAGCATAGAGGAGGAAAATGGAAGAATAGGGAGAGGCTTGAGGTCGGATCTGTTGGGTAGACAGTAGAGAGCAGGTCAATTTGCTTCCTCGCTCATTGCATGATACATTATAGGCTCTTAGTATTTGTTGAAGAAAGAATGAATGATGGTTAGGGAAAAGAAAAATCGCTCCTGCAGGAACCATTCGTGATGAAATCCTGCGTGGGCCCCACTTTATCTTACCCATTACTTGATCTCAGTCATCACATGTCTTCCTGACCTTGGGTTGCTATTAGATTTATTGTGAGAACATCTACTAGGGGCACCTGGATGGCTCAGTCGTTTAAGTGTCTGCCTGCAGCTCAGATCATGATCCCAGGATCCTAGGATGGAGCCCTGGGTCAGGTACCCTGCTCAATAAGGAGTCCCCTCTTCCCTCCCATGCTTCACACACACACACACACACACACACACACACACACTCTCTTTCTTTCACACTGTCTCAAATAAATAAAACAACAACAAAAACAAAATACCCATACATAGTAAATGTGTGAATGTTCCAGGTAGTGTATATTTGAATTTTTAATCATTGTCCAGCTCTGGCGGTGGCACAGGAGGAGAGAGTGATACTCTGCTATTTAGAAGTATGATAAGTATATCTGAGTACTGAGTTTAATTTCCTTTTGTTTTAAGACTATACTAGAATAGGTGTGACCATATCTATCTAGCCCCTGAATATTCTGGCCTTCGGTGACATGTATAAGCACTTTTGGCTGACTTGACAAGTTAAAGGTGTGCACTTATTTTCTGTGTGTGATTTATGGTGAGGTGATCAAGAATGGGGAGTTTAAAGTTATTCCCACATATGTAAAACTAATGGGATGCCATGTAATTTCCAAAGTTCTTTTTTTATTCAAACTCCTCTGAAATCTGATAGTCCACAGAAACTCAGTGTATCAAATTTTAACTGATTCCTTTACTCAAATATAGTGACCTCACATCTGATAGTGAAAACAGATTTTAGGATCTGAAAAGACACAAGGCCAAAGTGGTTGTTTTCTCAATTTTAAGCTATTATATAATTGCAACACAAGTTAATTAACACCCTTAAGCATGTAAGTGTAATAGGTGGTACGGAATCTGTTTGCAAAGAAAAGTTTCACTAAGAAAAGGCTCTCTTTGATCTGTTTCATTCACATATATCTATTTGAAGGTCTAATAGGCCCTGCTTTAGACACTGAAGATACAATACTGAAGAAAGCACAAAATCTTTGCCCTCCTGAAGCTGTTGTCAAGACATACTCTCAGAAGAGAGTATTTCAGATTAGGTGGTAACTAATCAAAAAAGGAAAGAGATATCTTCATCTATCTAGGAGAGCTCACTGGAGACAAGGATTTTTATTTTGGCTTTTTTTTTTTTTAATTTTTATTTATTTATGATAGTCACAGAGAGAGAGAGAGGCAGAGACACAGGCAGAGGGAGAAGCAGGCTCCATGCACCGGGAGCCCGACGTGGGATTCGATCCCGGGTCTCCAGGATCACGCCCTGGACCAAAGGCAGGCGCCAAACCGCTGCGCCACCCAGGGATCCCTGTTTTGGCTTTTGTCTCTTGTGTTCACTCCTATATCTTCAGAGCCCCAAATAGCGCTTGGCTCATAATAGGCATTCAGTAAATATATACCATTGATCAAAGTGTTTATTATTTTGAATTTGTATATAATCATACCCGTGTACTTTAGTAAATGATTTTTATGTCTAGCTGACATCTGTTTTTATCTGTTACCTTATTTTTACATTTGTTACCTACTTTTAGTTTCTCCTTATACTCACATATTCAGGAAAAGCTTATTAATATTAATAATTAGTCATATGGTGATCTGATATTGCAAAGGATAGATTTAGAAAGGAACTTTTAGAGGTCATCTTTTTTTTAGCTTCCTGCCTAGGAAAAACTAAGTAAGATGATTAGGTATGTATTTTTAATTAATCGTTTAAAAAAACTAGGACAACATACTGGGGTTCTCTTGAGAAAATGGAGAAAGGTACTTAACCCTAGATATAAAGATACTAACCTGAAAAATTTAGAACTTCTAACTGTGTGGGAAAGGGAAAAAAAAATCAAGCACAACTAAGCTGCTCTTTGTTGATATCAGAAATGGGCCTGTCATTCATTTTGGCATTGAAACATAGCCTCCTATCTCAGGGGGCAGGACTAGGACTTTTTTTTTTTTTTTTTTTTTTCCTCCCAGAGGAGCTGGACAGTTATTACAGGTTGAAAAGCCCCGGCCAGTTTTTCAAGAGTTTCTCCTCCTTTATTTTTCTTTTTTTTTTCCTCCCACACCCCCCTCCCCACAACTTCTGGTGCTTTTGCTCTGCTTTCAAGATGCATTTAGGTCTCCTGCTTTGTGACTGCTTTGAAACCAGCAAATAGCCTGACATGTACAATTCGAATTATGCAGATTTCATGAGTAAGTTTAATCTTGTTTTTTTAGCCAGTTAAAATTCAAGTGATATTTAGAAAAATGTTAGCCATTTTATCATTTTACTGCTTTTATTTTAAGCATATTTTTTTTTATTTTAAGGATATTTTTTAAAACAACCTTTAATGAGAAAGTAAGATTCTACACATTAAAAAGTCCCTGTGTCTCTTAAGACTTAAAACTTCCAGTTTCTTTCAGATGATCTTGTTGTTGTATTAGACAGTCTTTATAGGTCTTTTGAAAGCCAGTTACCTCAACGGTTTTCTTGAGCATCTTTTTAGTTTTATTGAGAAGTATTTTAAATTGAGCTTTTCCGAGCTCGATTGCTTATGTCTGACACAGTCTCAAGTTTCCACTGAATGGTAACAAAGACTGTAGAGTGTTGTTGGTGCTGCAGTGAGAGGCATGCTTCTTTAGACCAGGTAAGAGAGATCATTTTGTTTCTTACTGCTGGGTGAGTTTTTACCGCGTTTATTTTATATTCCTCCAACAGCAGCAATATTAAGTTGATAAATAGCCAAGAGCACGCTGAATTCAAGACGTCCTTGCTTGTTGCAGACAGGAAAACTACAGGGTATGGGGGTTGGGTTGGGCGGGGGGGAGGGGTAGAGTAAGCTTAGTTTATCACTCAGTTACTTATATAAATCAACTAAAATGTGAAAATGATCCTGGAGCTCAGTTTTCCTCGTTCAAGAATAAGAAAGCAGTTGAGGAAATGAATTAATTTTGAAGGGACTTCATAGTTATTACTTGTGAATGCAATTCAAATGATAGTTTTTACTTTCATTTTTTTCCCCCAGTAGTTAATAAAATAAGCTTTTGCCCTTAACTATACATTTTTTTTCATCTATGAAAACTTTTAAATTGTCAGCAGCAAAATACGCTTCCTCAGGATCTTTGAAATAAACCTGACACTTAAAAAAAATTTCAGCTTCTATAGCTGTTTCATTCCTTTTTTTCCCTAGTACATTTTTCTTAAAAGTATTTGTGCTTTGAAAATGTCAGCTGTATTCTAATGAAGCTCAGGCATTGTTTGCTCATAAAGGGGCCGGTGCATTCCACTGCTTTATGGTTTATTATGAGGCACAGTGTGAGAGTGTGGGTGGCACCATTTGGTGTCTGCCTCTTGGGGTAGTGACTGCCATTATGTTAGTGTTGGATTGGCAAAGAAAATATAGCATGTAAGATCTTATATGAATCTGAAACCTATGAAGAAAATCTTAGCCCTAAATAATACCGAGTGAGCCGGGAATGTGTGACAACTTGATTGAGTTGATCAAGTATACTCTCTAAAGTCTGCATTTCAGTTACAATTAACACTCTACCAGTCACATCTCTTGTTTCTTGATGTATATAACATTTACTCATTCTTTGAATTTCAATAAGGAAGTGAATGTTTCTACATAGATTATGACATTTTAAGTAGATACAGTAAAATTTTAAATAATACACTTACTTTTAAAAAAGAGTTTTAAGGAACTTAATGTGGGTGGGGAGGGGGAGTGGAAGAGGAGGTCAGGCAGAGAGAGCCTTTCTTTCAGTTAGGAAAGCCCTGATGAAGAAAAAAGCAACAGATGTTTCTTCTGTTACAATTGAGGTTGTTTTATTCAAAATTCACAGTAGCTGGAATGGGGAGGGGAGGTCGTAAATCTGACTTAATCAGGGAATAAATAAAACTTAGTCATTTAAAATTTATCCTTTTATACTTAGAATTTGAGAATTAGTAGAGTAACATACCTTTTGGAGAGGCTTTTTTTTTGTTTGTTTTTTTACTAAAAAAGTGTAATTAATGGAGACGTGAGAAAGTTAATTTTAGTGCATGTAAGTTATGGAAAAAATGACCTTTAAATCCTACAGAATATTTGGGAAAAAAATTTAGCCATTATAAAATACATAAGGAATACTTAGGTTGCAAAAGTTTGTAATTGCACAATAGATACTAAGGCTCAAAATGCAATTGCATTATGAAACATTATTTGCATATAATGTGAGAAATCCTTTTATCTTCAGTGAGAAGCATAAGACTTATTCCAAAAGATCTCTGAATAAGAAATGTGAGAGAAATATTTTTAATTTAACTGAAATTAACCTTTAAACAGATAGTAAGCTTGGGTTGGTTGCTAATGGACAGAGAAGAATGTTTATTTGCTGTAAAGTAGCAAAGGAAGAATTTGGAAGCAATATGCATGTAATGAAAGCAGTTAAAGTTTAAAAAATAGTTTTTGAATTTGTGGAATTCATAATGAGTAAAAAACCTTTCCTTTTACAAGAACCAAGAAACTCTGTGCTGTTGTATAGTGTACATTTATACACATTACAACATTATGTATTTCTTAGAGTTGGCTCTCGGAAAACCAGTGCTGAACACCAGATCTTTCACATATCGGTCACTTATTAAAAATTTGCCATACCCTAAACTGTAAAATTAGTAAGAATAGATGACAGCCAAAAAAATTCTGTGAATGATAGTTCAAAATTTGTTTAAGGAACAAATATTAAAATGGTTTTCTAAATGTTAATTGGCCTAAAGAGGAGACAGGAAAAGATACCAACACTCAGGGAAATCATTAAAGATTTCTCTTGCTTTTAACTGGGATCTGTGAGCTTCCCTGAAGATTTCCTTTGTTTCAGATGATGACAGAATTTAGATATTTTGAAGGTTTTAAGGTCATTGTTTTAATTAAGATTACACTAAGATTCTAAAGTTATCTTCATATGTTTTGCTTTTTTAAGGAACAGCAATAGGTAGCAGTTGAGCATTTTTTTTCTAAGATAAGTAAAATAACTTACATGGAGTTTAAAATGGGATTACAGGGGAACGGCTCAGTGGGTTAAGGGTCCAATTCTTTTAAAGGGCTTTCTTTTTTTTTTTTTTTTTAATTTTTTTTTTTTATTTATTTACTTATGATAGTCACAGAGAGAGAGAGAGGCAGAGACACAGGCAGAGGGAGAAGCAGGCTCCATGCATCGGGAGCCTGATATGGGATTCGATCCCGGGTCTCCAGGATCGCGCCCTGGGCCAAAGGCAGGCGCCAAACCGCTGCGCCACCCAGGGATCCCAAGGGTCCAATTCTTGATTTTGATTTGTGTCTTGATCTCGGGGTTGTGAGATGGAGCCCCGTCGTCAGGTGTGGAGCTGCTTAAGATTCTCTCTCTCCTTCCCCCTCTCTCCCCTTCAACAAAAAATAAAATAAAATGGATTTGCAAACTCTATAGGTCTGAGTAAAGTAAATTTTTTTTACCATTTTGATCAAAGTATATATAAATTTGATGAAATAGCCAGCCCTAAAAAAAATTGATGGCCCCACATGTGATATATAACTATGACAACATCCCAGACTGGAGTTATCAAAAATGTGTGTCACTTCAGATTATAGAAGGCATTATAGGCATGATATTAGGTTATTTAACAGCATTGGCAACAACAATAACAGAAATCTTTGAAACTGTTAACCCTTCAAATTAAAAGCAATAAACTGAAAGAAGACTTTTGAAGTGAGGTACCTATGATTCTCGCCTTGTATATATGAACTCTTTAGACAAAACTGAGGTCTTGGAGAATCTGAGCCTTACCTATTCTTTGTTTTCCAAGTTAGAAAATATTCATAGAGAATGACTAATGTAAACATTCTCTCTGCCTTATGTATATATGTGTGCAATTAGAAACAACAACCTAGAAATCTCATTTCTGAGGAGGAGGTCGGAGGGAAGATTTACCTGATGCCTATATTTTTCTGAAAAGAAGATCTTTTACATTGTTGTTTAGGAGCAGATAAAATAGTATGAATATTGTGCTTTTAGTATAGTATGAGTTAACTCTTGCGAAAGATCCAGGAACCTATCATGTAATAACAGCATTACTTCTTCCTACCAAGTTTTAAGCAACCAATTTGTAAATGAACTTTTGGATCTTGACTCTAAAGCTAGAGACCATCAGTGGGGGGCTTGTTTTTCGGCAGTTTGCTCACTTATGATACAAAGTTTGTCCTCTCTTGGCAATTTCTCTGACAGAAAAATGAAGAGGCTGCTAACTGAGCATTTACGGTGTGCCAAGTAGACCCAGGGAACTTACGTGTTAAAGTTTGCAAAATCTTTTTTTTTTTAATCTTTCAGTGGATAAAATTTTAATTAAAAGATTTTTGTTTAAAAAAAAAAGATTTTTGTTGATAGTGATGTCTAACTTTAAGATTTCTTGCTCTTCAAATATAATTTATATGCACCTTCAATAATAGCTCTCAAATGGAACATATTATTGAAATAAGATGTTGATCGTTGAAATTTTGAGTATGGTATTATGGAATTTAATACTTTCTAATTTGCTGGGGGAAAGAACTGCTTTGAAACTCTAATTTGTGGGTGGTCTTTGCTCAGTTTGAGTTTAAGTGTCCTAAAGTTGTTTTTTTTTTTTGTCCTAAAGTTTTAAATTGATTTTAATAATCCAACTTTTAAATGGTAAATATATCTACAGTCAATGCCATATTGCCGTCTTTTATAAATATTGGAAAAATATTTCTTGGCTGTAAATTTTAAATGATTTATTTGTTAACAGTCTGGGGCAGGTTACCGTCATAGAGGGGTTGTGGGCTTCTTCAGGAGGATGATTTCCAATTAAGTGCACTTGGGTATTCTAATACTCATAAATTCTGATCTTTGTGGGTGCACCCAGCTGCCTTGATCTACCCTAGCCATTCAGTGGCTGTTGGTAGGAGATAAAATGTGCTCCCTTCCGCTCACTCTTTTATTAGGCATGCACACAGTGTCTGTGTGCCATCTGGTGGGTGTACTAGCTGTGGTGATGGTGCTGGAAGTAGTAGGGGTTGAATGTAGGCTAACCGTTGAAAAGATGTAACATGCAAAAACAAGAGACTGAAGAAATAAGGGTCACTAAGCCCATTCTTTTTTTAAAATTTAGACAGAGATGAATGTAATAGAAAGAGTCAAACTTATACTCCATTACTTCCCTAATTTGAACAAAGGGACCTTGAAGCAGTCTCCAGTATTGACTGATCATGAGAATCATTTGAGGCACTTGTTAAAAATAGGCATTCCCACCTTGTTTCTGCTATTTTGGGTGTTGAAGGGAGCCTAGGAATATGCATTTTTGAAAAAGAGGGATACTAGTTCCCCACCCTCCGCCCCCTTTATATCTTTTTTTAAGGATTTATTTATTTATTTATTTATTTATTTATTTATTTATTTATTTATTTGAGACACAGAGAGAGACAGAGGGAGAAGCAGGCTCCATGCAGGGAGCCCGACATGGGACTCTATCCTGGGTCTCCAGGATCAGGCAGGCCCTGGGCTGAAGGCAGACACTAAACCGCTGAGCCACCTGGGCTGCCCACCCCCTTTATATCTTATAACCAGGCACATTTGGGAAGAATTGCTATGAAGAATTGGAAGAGCCAAATTGTCTGAGGCCATATGGTAAACTAATTCAAGTATTAATCAGAAGATATATTGTCCCCAAAATGGGAAATTCTAATTAAGCAAGTGGAAGAGAAATGAGAAAGTTAAGATTTAAAGGCCTCCTTTACTGAACAAGATAATAGAAAAAGGACAAAATGACATGTTTTAACTAAAGATAAGCTAGTGAAAAAGCTATAGGATCAAATCTGTAGGTGAGACAGATGTTTTTGGATAGACATTTAAAAAATACTGAAAGGAAAAGGTCCTACAAAGAAAACCTAGTGAGAATGGATTAAATGATTTCTAAGATCTTTTAGCTTTGAGGTTTGATGAACTAAATGGAAACAACTATAATATTCCAAATACCAGAGCTTGAATTACGGAGTTCATGTAAGAAATGAAGAGGCCCTCTTTAAATCCTGGCATGCAGAAAGATAAAGAAATTTTTTTTCTCCTTTCAAAGTGAAGAATCCAGGGCATTTATGGTTTTAGATACCAGAGAAACCGGGAGCTAGGTAATCATTTTAAAAGGTGTCCTCCATGTAGAAATGCTTATCAAAGCCAAGAGAACAGATTTGATCCTCTAGGGCAGGTATGTAGAAAAGACTGACAGAAAGGTTGATTGAGCCATTTAAGAGTATGCCCTTAAGGCTAAGAGCCCGTTTCTTGTTATGGCCATTTTAGGGTTCTTGGTTGGGTTCATGGAAAGCCTTTCTTTGGTTCATGGAAAGATTCTGGTTAGGTGATTTATTTTGGGGAATCCTAGAAGTGCTGTGTTCTGACAGCTGCAAAAACAGCTAGGCTTTTTTTCCATGCCTTTGAATATATTGGTATGTGTGTTTCAGATCTTGTGTCCTTACCTGAACTATAGAAACCTTGAATCCCATTGTAGAACCAAATATGGAAGGGGAGGTTCTAGAGGCCACTTGAACTACTAAAATTTGGAGATATTAGGAACTTTTATTTTCTGTTTCTCACACCTCCCATTTTTAGCAATGTTGTAGTTATGGTTATATAGACATGCTCTATTTTACTTATCTTGCAGGTTTGGCATTTCCAGTTGGATATGCTGCCTTTTCAAATTAATTATGAGTTATTATTGTGTTTTACCTAGGAAGATAGTGCATTGAACTTATTTGTCAAATAAGGTGATAAATATCCTCTAAGCCATCCATATTGTAACATATATTGCTTTCTAGATGGCTGGCTGACATTAGAAATACAGCCTTAAGATGTGGAATCTTCTCCCTTTGCAAAATGAATTGGCCTATTCTAGAATCGACCTGTGATTTGACCTCATTAGTACTGTATTTGAAACCAATTGATAGTCCTTTACAACACTTATTAAATAGTTAAAAGGGTAATACAGATAGGGAAGAAATGCTTGACACTCCTTTTCTGACTTTGCTTATTCTCTAGTGGAAATGTTAATCATGAATGAAGTAAAGGCATGTAATACTGTCACCTAGATAGGCAGATCTGCGGAGCAGAATAGAAAGTCAATAAATTGACCCAAATAAGTAATTGATCAAGGTAGCATTTCATATCAGCATGGGGGTGTGTGTGTGTAGATCATTCACTAAAAGTAGCCATCTGAAGGGAGTGCCTAAGTGGCTCAGTCAGTTAAGCATCTGCCTTCAATTCAGGTCATGATCTCAGGATCCTGGGATCAAGCTCCATGTCAGAGAGTCTGCTTGTCCTTCTTCCTTCTGCCGCCCCCCACCCCCACCCCCACGCCTGTGCGCTCTCATGTTCTCTCTCTCTCTCTCTCAAATAAATAAATAAAATCTTTTTTACAAAGTAGCCATCAGGGAAAAAAAATTGGGTCTTTCATTTCTCACATCAAATAAATTCCAGATGAGTCAAGGATATAAAATTTAAAATGAAGGCATTAAAATACTAAAAGCATGGGGGATGTTTAATGCAGTCTTAGTATATAATTAATGATAGCTAATTTCAAAGAACAGCATAGCCAACTGGAAATACCACACCTATAAGATAAGTAAAATGTAGCAGGTCTGTATATGATGTATACCTCCAAGGAGGGGATTCAAGATAAATAAACTTCAGTTACTCTGACCTTCATTTTTATATTTAAACATACTTACAGGCCTTCTTGTGTCTGACACAAGAGTCACAAAAGGAAAGAATTATAAAATTGACTACAGGGACGCCTGGGTGGCTCAGTGGTTGAGTGTCTCTGCCTTTGGCCCAGGACATGATCCCAGAGTTCTGGGGGAAAAAAAAAGGCTCCCTATGAGGAGCCTGCTTCTCCCTCTGCATCTGTCTCTGCCTTCTCTCTTTGTATCTCATGAATAAATAAATAAAATCTTTAAAACATAATAATAAAATAAAATAAAATTGACTACATTCTTGGGGTGCCTGGGTGACTAAGTCGGTTAAGCATTTGACTCCTGTCAGGATCTCAGAGTCAGGGGCTGGAGCCCTGTGTTGGGCTCTGTGCTGGGCCTGGAGGCTGCTTAGAATTTTCTCTCTCCCTCTACACCCATCCCCCACTCTCCCTCTCTTAAAAAAAAAAAAAAACAAACTACCTTTTTAAAAATGTGCAAAGAAAACCATATATAAAAGCAAAAGACAAGTGTCAAATTGGGAAAAATATTTGCATCAGGCATAACAAAAAATACAGTTATTTTTTCAATATTTAAAGTGTGTCTACCAGTTAGCAATAGCCAATAGGAAAGTGAGCATAATTTTCAGGAAGGAATATCATTATAATAAATTAAAACCAAAATGAAATGAGAAATTGTTTTTAATGTAAAAGTTGACAAAGTTTGATTAACACATTGAGATGGTAAGGATATGTGGAAATGGACATTTTTATACATTTCTGTATGGAGGGTTAATTGGTGCAGTCAGTTGGTACAACCAGCACATGTCAAGATGTGTAAAATCATTGCAGTGTTATTTGGAGTATTAAAAGATTTTGTTATTAATAATGTTTATAATACTGTGGTTTTTCCATTACTAAGGGATTGATAAATAAACTTGTAGAACCATAAAAAGTAACACTGTGTAGCTAACAAAGTAAATATTGAGGCAAAACTATGATAAGGTATGGAAAGATATCTAAGATACAGTATTATTAAGTGGGAAAAAAACAACATGCAAACTGATACAGTATTCAACTATATGTGAAGGGGAAAAGAATGTTTATGGATATATGTCTGTATGTGTTAGAATATTTCTGGAAGGTTATATACAACCTGGCACTGGTAGCCATCACTAGGGAAGGGAATGGTTAGGTGGTGGTTGGAGATAGAAGGAGACTTAGTTTTCACTATACACTCATGCCTCATGAATTTGTATCATATTCTTCCATCCAGACATTCATATATTAACTCGTGCATTCATTTTCACACAGCAATATTTGTTGAACTTTGCTGTGTCCCAGGCAGGATGTGCTAGGTGCTGGAGGTACAGCAGTGGATTAGATAATAAATCCCTTGTCCCTGTGGATCTTAAATTCTAAGAGTCGGTGGGCTATGGACAGGTAATACTCACCTAAGCAGGTAAATATTAATAGGCAATGTATCATAAATAACTACTGGTGAAAAGTCATAGTAAATTAGGAAGTGCTTATATAGAGTGGTCGGGCATCTCTGATGTGACGACCAAGCCAGAGACTAGAAGGTACCTAAGGAATAAAGCAAGTAAATGTCTGAAGGAAGAAAGCAAAGAATTGTAGAATCTGTAATTAGCCTGTTACTAATAAGTATGAAATTGCCTAGGTTACTGTTTCCCATTTTTTTTATTAAGATATGATTTGCATGTAGTAGAGCCTGAACCCATTTAGCCTAGAGTTGTATGAATTTGACAAACACCTACACCACCACAAACCAGGTCATTTTCTAACTATTTAGGGCTGAAGGTTAGCTTTTTCTATGAAGTTGGACCCTGGTTGGGGGGGCGGAGGGGGGGAGGCAGAAAGTATACAACTACTTCTGATTGGAGATATTTATAAACCTGTAAAATAAGCATGTTTTTTTCTTAAAGTGAGTTATTAATCTGGTTCTTCTAGGAGGATGTGATATAGGCTTGGGTGAAGGTTTTTCCAAAAACTAATTCAAGCCAAAAAAATTTTTTTTTCCAGAAAGTCAGTACTATGAAAAAAATAACTCACACTGGCATCATGTAGACAAACCACAGTTATTTCACTGAATTTTTCATTTTAATTGGACATATTGAAGGTGACTAACTAGAACTGGAACCCCTTACAAGAATTATGAGTGAAGGAAATCTTTGGTGTCTAGACAATTCTAATGGAAAGCAGAAAGATTCTAATTACTCAGAAAATTGAAATAAAATTTTGAGCCAAATTGTGTGCCTCTGCCAAGATTTGGCTAAGTTTGAGCTCTTTTTTTTCCGAGCCACTTCCCTAGGTGATTGATCTCATTTGTTAATGCAGGGAATTGCCAGAACCCAAATCCAGGCAGGTCTTTAAATTTTTGTTTTTAATAAATATACCAACTGCCAGGGATTGGCTTCTGGACAGTGTCAGGCCCCTGTTGCCAAGGAGCTATGAATTAAGGCCAGGTACTTAGGAAAAATTCTTTATACTTGGTTTGGTTTACTTCTCTTAACCTGGCTGAAATTTTGGGATACTAGATGTTTATAACCTACTTAAGTATGTCCTTTTGAGTCAAAAAAGTTCTGTTTCTGCTGCTGAACTAGTTGATTTGATGAAAGTAAACAATGTCTAAATACATGGTTTTTATTTCTGGATATTATAATTATTGAAATCCCAGTGGAGCTCCTTTAACTACTTCCAAAGCAGATTTCATTTTTACTAATTATAAAACACAGATACTTCACTTATAGATCTTTATCTTGTTTCAACAGCTGTGACTGATTCTCATGCTCTTTGCTTTCCTCCCTCCCCCTTTCTCTTTTCCCTCCAGAGTGACAATAGCTTTTTAAATTATAAAACAAATTATAAAACAAGCACATGCATGTTCATAAAATAAAAAAGTATAAACTAAAACATTTCTCCATACTACTCACCAGAGCTAACCTCTCTTAGTTTGTTGTTTATCCTGCTATAGTTTTTTTGCTAATGTAACTTGTGAGTATATGTAGCTTTTAGGTAAATGGAATCATACTAATCATAGTCTCTTGTAATGGGAACATTTTTCCCTGGCAAGTACATATTTGTAATATTGTTTTAAGGACTGTATAATAGCCCATCATATACATGTACCAAAAGATGTTTACATATTTAAGTTGTTTCTAGGTTTTTGCCTTTATCTAAAATGTTGCAGTTCTAGGACATGTTTAATTGTTCTTATCTGCTTGGTTTATTGGGATATATCTCCAGCAGAGGAATTGCTAGTCAGAGAGTATTCCCATTATTGGAATTAATTATGATGTTGATGCAGAGGCTCGGGATCAGCTTGCCACTTAGGCAATGGAAGGGAGTTGAAAGGACATTTGCTGGGATGCCTGGGTGGCTCAGCAGTTGAGCATCTGCTTTTGCCTCCGGAGTTGCTGGATTGAGTCCCACATTGGGCTCCTACAGGGAGGCCTGCTTCTCCTCCCTCTCCCTGTGTCTCTGCCTCTCTCTGTCTCTCATGAATAAATAAATAAAATCTTTAAAAAAAAAAAAAAAAAGGAGATTTGTTGAAGTGGAAAGAGCCTTTAAAATGTGTACAGTTGTTTTTAAAGCACTTATTTAAAATTTTGTACTCCAATAGACCCATTACTCCTCTCCAGTTACATTGTCTGACTGCCCTCCAGAAAGACTGTCCAATATCCCACCCACTGACAGTGTGTTAGCCGCTTGAGTGCAGGGGACAGTAGGACAGTGTCACTTGCACTGCATATGCATGAGAGCGCAGCATTAGTACTTGACATAGTAGATGCCAAGTAAATATTTTGTAAATGCACCCATTTTGCCACATTTTTGCTAACTCAAACCATTATCAAACTTATTAATCTTTATAATCTGGTACATGAAATGGTTTCTTTTTAAAAAGTGTAAAATTTTTAATTAAAATCAAGCATCTTGGTATCTGAGTGGCTCAGATGGTTAAGCATCTGCCTTTGGCTCAGGTTGTGATCCCAGAGTCCCAGGGTCCTGATCGAGCCCCCAGTTGGGCTCCCTGCTTGCTGAGGAGCCTTCTTCTTGCTTTCCCTTTGCCCCTCCCCCAGCTTGTGTGCACGCGCACCCTCTCTCTCTCACTCTCTCTCTCATAAATAAATAAAATCTTAAAAAAATAAAATAAAATAGGGGCACCTGGGTGGCTCAGAGGTTTGAGTGTCTGCCTTTGGCTCAAGTCGTGATCTGGGGTCCTGGGATCAAGTTCCACATCAGGCTCCCTGCAGGGAGCCTACTTATCCTTCTGCTTATGTCTCTGCCTCTCTTGGTGTGTGATTATGTTTCAAAAAGTAAAATAAAATTAAGCTCTTTTCATGTGATCATTGACATTTAGGTTTCTTCATGTACTCAGCTTATTTTTATATTGAGATATTTTACTGATATTGACTTATAGGTGGGAAGTTAAGTAAATAAAAGTTTTTAAGGATGGTAACCTAGTGACCTATGTGTTGCAAATTTGTTTACCAAGTTTGAGATTTGTCTTTTAAGAGTATTAGGTCTTTTGCTATTTAGGAAATACTTATTTTTAGGTAATCCTATCTGTTTTCATGTAAGATTTCTAAATTCTGTAACATGCTCTGAAGGGCCTTCATCCTCAAATTATAAAAAACTATTATTACATTTCTTTTAAAACTTCTATGGCTTTAATATTTTTAAGATTAAAAAAATTTGAAAGAGAAAGAGCAGGGGGAGGGACAGAAGGAGAAAGAAAAGCAGACTCCTCAGCAAGCAGGGAGCTCAACTCAGGGCTTGATCCTGGGACCCTAGGATTACCATCTGAGTTGAAGGCAGATGCTTAACCATCTGAGCCACACAGGCATTATGGCTTTAATCTTTATGTTTAAATATTTGATCATTTGGGAATTGATTTTTGTACAAGATGAGAAATTGAAATCCAAGTGGACAATTTATCTCTGAAACGTTTCTTTCATGTGTGTTTTTTTTAATTGAAGCATAGTAGATATACAGTGTTATATTAATTTTCAGATTTACAATCAAGAACATTTTTTAAATAATCTGCCCTTTCCCCATTGATTTGAAATGCTACCTTCACCATATATAAAATTTTCATATATACATGAAGTAATTCAGGACTTTAATTTCTGATTTATTGTTTATCAGCTTCACAATATCACATTATTTCAGTCACTTCAGCTGTCTAATAGTTTTGAAATCTGGTAGGCTAAAGTTCCCCTCTTGCCCATTATTCTTTTTTTTTTTTTTAATTTTCTTGGCTGTTTTCTGCCTTTACTCTTCCAGATGCACTTTAGAACCAATTTGTCAAATTTATTAAGTTCCCTCTAAGTTCTTTTGGTATTAACTGGCATGACAGATCTGGCTTTAATGATGGTTTTCATTTTGTTTTGACCAAAGTTTTATATTCTTATTTTTCCTTCAGTGTTAGATTTAAAATTGGAGTCAACCTGTTCCCTAATCTTAATGGTCTTTTTTTGTGTTTCTTGTTCCATGCTCTTTGCAAGTTTTTGACTTTTACTTCTAACAGTGTATCAGAGATGATCTCATCTTAAACGTTCAGCAGCACTAAGGTCATTTTTAAAAACCATCTTGAGAAGACAAATACCACTTGGTTTAATTCACATGTGAAATCTTAAAATATAAATGAACAAACAAAAGCAGAAACAGACTCTCATAATACAGAGAACAAACCAGTGGTTGCCAGAGGGGCTTGGGGGATATAGATGAAATAGGTGAAGGGGATTAAGAGGTACAGACTTCCAGTTATAAAATAAGTAAATCATGGGGCCGTAACGTACAGCATGGAGAATATAGTCAATAATACTATAATGTATGGTGACAGATGGTAACTGCACTTACCCATGGTGAGCATTTTGTAATATATGTAATTGTCAAATCATTAAGTTGTACACCTGAAACTAATATTTTATGTCAACTGTACTTCAATTTTAAAAAAATCTGAGAGCCAGACTTTTGCAGGGCTATGTGCTTCCTCACATGCTTGTCCTGCCTGGGACTGAGTTTATGGCACATGTCTATCAATTATATAGCTGTTCCTCCCCTTGGAATCAGAGATTATTCTCCAGTTAGGATGGATTCTTAAATAGGTGAATAACCATATTTGGGAAATTTGATAATAACCTTAATCTAGTGATTGGTAAGATATGCGTATTATATAAAAACAAATCAGTTTAATGGTTACAGAGGAAGGAAACTTTGATATATTAGTTGTTCAAAATAATAAAAAACCTAGCATTTAAATTTATTTAAACTCAGTGTAAGTCATGGCACCAGTTAAAAAATAACAAAAAATAGAATTTAGGCTACCTTACAGGAAGTATGGCATCGAGATTAGAAAAGGTAATAGTTCAAATCTACGCTAATCAAACAGTTGTTATAATTTCATGCACCTGTTTTATGCCAGAGCTAAACCAGATGCTAGGATACAAAGCTGAGAGACATAACCCACTTAGAACTATGTAAATGATAGCTAGAACAAGCAAGTGATCATAGGTTTTATGAACAGTCAAAAGAAGTGTATTCAGAACTAGACCACAGAGGCTAGGGGACAGCTTATAAAGGAGAAGGTGACACACAGAGCAGAGGCTTAGAACGTGGAGCTATGGCCCTCACTAGCTCTGGAACCTTGTACAAATTATTTAACCTCACTCTATCTCAGTTTTTTCATGTGTAAGATGGAGTCAGTAATAATACATTTTACACTGTTGTCCTCAGCATTAATGAGATAGTGTGTATATGGAAGCCTCTGGAACAGACTTTGGCACACTACTTAGAAAGTAGTTTGGAATTCCATTTTGAAGTGCTATGAGGTAGAAGTTGTCCCAGCAGGGAGACTTCCAACAGAATGAAAGGTATACGCCAAAGCTAGAGTGGGTGAGCTGTGGCCTTTCTGGAACTGCAAAGTATTTAACCTGATAGGAATGAAGGGAGTAACTGAAGATGACACTGGGAAGAGAGGCAGGGGTGAGATCTCCAGATAGGAGATGTTGTACCATGTTGAGGAATCTGAGAGGCATTGACAGTGTTGTGGAATCTTTGAAGGCCTAAAGTAGGGGAGTGTCCAGAACAGTTTCTCCAGTTGAAGGACTGGTTTGTTACAGATGTGTGGAGGGGCAAGCAGAGCTATATGAAGTAGCTTGGCTGCACATTGGAACTATCTGGAGAACTTTCAACAGTCTGCCTAGGTTCACTCCGGACCAGTCTTATCAGCAGCTCTGGGAGTGGGACTGAGGCGTTGGTATTTTTTGTTGAGTTCCGTATGATTCCATTGCACAGCCACGATGGTGAATCACTGAGTTAGAGAATAACTGTGTTCAAATCAGATTTGATCAAGTTTCAAATTAAACAAGTGCCAGCAGCATAAAGGAGCCAGAGTAAGGAGATAACAAATAGGATATACTGGTAAGTTGAATGAGGGGTTATTTCTGGACCAGGTCACTGGGGTGATAATGATCATATACCAAGACT
Source organism: Canis aureus (assembly GCF_053574225.1). Taxonomy (NCBI): domain Eukaryota; kingdom Metazoa; phylum Chordata; class Mammalia; order Carnivora; family Canidae; genus Canis; species Canis aureus. The sequence goes on from NC_135632.1 coordinate 14,806,885, forward strand.
CAGTCGTATACTAAGACTGAGAACATGAAGGAGTTTGGCTATACGACTTTGTTGAGTGGGCATAAGAAAGAAAGAATTTGATTTTAAGATGTGGGTATAGAGGGAAAATGATATAGGGTAGATGGGCAGAGAGAGAAACTGAAGGGGAGGAGCTGATGGTACAGTTGGAAACTTAGAAGACAGAGAAGATAATTGGTAAGTGAGACCCCCAAGAAGACAGGACATTCAGAGACATGAAAGAAATAATTTATATGAGAATTTCCACTCAAAGAGAAAGAAGTAAAAATATGTGAGGGTGCAGATAGGTTCACAGGTCAAAGAAGAGAAGCTATAATATAGCCTGATGGCTTGATTTCCTTACTGAAGGAAATAGGAGTATCTCCTGAGAATCAAAAGGTGAGAGAAGGGGGCTAAGGAACATGGACAAGTGCTGGGAGAGCCAAGGGGGCCATCTGAGAAGAAGGTATCTTGTCCTCTTAAATTTTGTTTTTTTCCCCCAGAGTTTCAGTATGAACTTCTTACATACTTTCTGGGTGATCTCTTTTGTTATATTAGATTCTTAAGAAAAACATTGATAAACTGAGTTTGTCCAGAGGAGTTAAGTAGTTGATAGAGTTCGGAAAGTTATCAGTTAGCTTCTCATTTCTGGAGTAGCACTTGGCTACCTTAATTTCAAATTTAAAATGTCAATATCACTTGAAAACACTGAACACATCCCACAGTTTTCAGTATCACTAGGTAGCATAATTTTTTTTTCTCTAGTGTGATAAAACCTCAAAAACTACCAACTCACTTGAAAACATGTTAACTTTTAGTAAAAACATTTTCTATTATTCTATGAATAAATCCTAATAGATATTTTACTTCATATTTTGCTTCATACTTGTTTTTGGTCTATGATGTCTAATAAAGACCTAACTAGATTTCTCAATGCTAATAGTAACTATGATTTGCATTATGTATTCTCTAAATATTTTTTCCTCTCAAAACCCACTAAAACTGAACTATTTACAGTTTTCCTCTTCAGCAGAATTAATTATATTCACTACAAGAAAGCAATCATTAGAATGGCTTTTTAGTAATGCTTCTTGTTGTAAGTCACTTTAAGCAAAATTGGGGTTAGTACCGTGAATGTATAGATGGAAGGTGACCTTGTATTGCAGAACATTAACCTAATATTTTGATATCATTTCAGGTAACATTTCATTTGTTGCGTTTCCAGTTTCCAGCACCAACTCACCAACAAAGATTTTACCAAAAACCTTAGGACCAATAAATGTGAATGTTGGACCCCAAATGGTAAGAAAACCATCAAATCTTAGAATTTGAGGTTTTGCTTAGACAACACTAACTTAAAGGATGATGGTACTAAAGATGCTGGACAAAAATTCTGGTTCACTTTTTAACTCAGTCACTTTTTAAAGAAGTTTCGTTTTCATCTGATGTAACTGATTAAGTCTTAAGAAAAGCTTTTTTTCTTTGAAGAAAAAAGAAATGCATTGTGCTCTTGAGTGCTTAATTTTCATGAATCTGGATTCTGGATGTGTAATATCAAGGTTTTTGCTTGCTCCTTATGATAGGCTTCTCTTGTTTTTAGTTTGGTCAAGTTGATTTGAAATCTGTTGTTTTATGTTCTCCTCTTTCTTTTTCTTTTTTTTTTTTTTTTTGTTCTCCTCTTTCTTATAAACTATATACTCTCATATAAATTGATTATGACCCAACAGTTAATCTATATCCAGAGCTATCAATCTTTAGCAGTAGAAATAATGAATGAAAAACAGAAAATATTTAACTGTTTCTCTGAAGGTATTTCCATTAATTATGCTAGAGCTTGAAGTACTTTTAGAAAGCCTTACTTATAAACAAAGTCACATGCAATAACTCTAAAAACTATACTTAATTTAATGGTCTCAGCCACCTTTAGCAAAAGTATGTAAACACCTGAACTATAATTCTTCACTGCCAGTGTTTGCATGTTCTCATCTATAGAGCAGGAAGGATAAATTTTGCCCATAGTACTCAGTACTCTGGACTCTGTTAAATGCAAAATTATTTAGACAAAAGATGCATTTTAACATACCTAGTGGCTTCAGCAAATCTTTAAGATTTTAAGACATTCAAGCCATGACATTTTTCTTGATCACTTGAGGACTGTTAATTATCTACAGAATTCAAGCTAAAGATCTTACTCAATTTACTGTAACTATGTGAAGAATGTAATCTAGCTCCAGACCTCATGGAGACTTAAGCTCAGGTAAGTATCCCCATTTCAAGGTAGTTCAGGGTGTATTTCAAATGTTTACTAAGCTTTTCCTTCTCACCAGCCACTCCACTGGGTGTAAATGAGATAAGGCACCGACTTTAAATTAAAGTCTTTATTTGGAAATGTGATTCTATAAATGCCAAAATTAAATAAACATACCCGAACTCTTAGAGTGTCTCCCTCACAGTACTCCTCTATTTTGAGAGACTGTTTGCTGTCAATATTGGAGTGATGCTGCGGTGGCTCAAATTTGAATTCCTCTTTTGGAAACAGTTTTTCTTTCCATTGTCAAGTTGAACTAGTATACACATAAGTACTGTCATACCTTAGTTCTGACAATAAGTACTCTTGTATACTATTTACCTCATTACTTAACCAACCTCAGGATCAGCAAAACAAAGGTCAGAAGAAGGAAAGGAGATTTGGGGTGCTTCTTTAAACCAGGGCTTAATGTGTGTCTTTAATACCCAGGTGCTTTTTACAGTTCCCAGTTCTTAGAAATGAGAGCTTTCTTTTTGACTTCCTAATTGTAGAATCCCAGTTAGAGCCATTTCTCTTTTCTCTTGTTTATCTCTCTTGAATATTGTCTCCTCACCTTCAGTCTCTCATCTGTGATGTAAAAGCATTTTTTTTTAAGTTAGAAAACTTGAATGAAACCTTTTTTTCTTTTTTAAAACCTGCTTCTTACAGTTGTCTTTCTCTACTTGCCAGTTAAATTTCACATATCTCTTTGCAAGCCAAGTCTTAATGGTAAATAGAAATTTTTTAAAGTCCCAAGAAGAAAGTTGTTTTCTGTGTTTATAGAAAGTAGTTTAGCAAAATCTGTTTTAGTTTGGAATACTTGCCCTTTTCT